>NW_022195346.1:795022-2003889 GCF_008641045.1 Pistacia vera | reverse complement strand
AGTGAACTTGCTGCGGTATAATTGCCTACAGCAAGCACCCATGTGTTGCATCAGGTTGTCACCAAACAACCTTAACAAGTGAGATCAGTCACTGCTTTTCGACAGGGTCGTTCAACACTATGATAGCTTTACCGTATTATATGTGCCCTTACTTCAGAATAATATTGGGGCTATAGACGTTTCTAGAATGGCCACCATGTGTGCTCATAGGGTTCTCACTATCAAGATTTGAAACACTTGATACCCTCGTCACGGTTCTACCATTCTAAGGACATATATCAATACATATTGCAATAATAATGATTTATGCGATATAAAATAAGATGCCTTTTTTTTATTAATTAATGAACATTATTACAAAGAGTCAATTTCACAATAATTGATTGGCTCTAGGACATCTACTCTAACAAACAACACATGGCCAAATCGGCTTATTAACACATAACATGATTAGCCTCATGTTTATACACCATATGAACCATATGCGTTTATGCAGAATCCAACCGTGATATCTTAGGTCTAAGGATTAATAATACACTAGTACGATCTTATGATAAATCATTAACTACATTTTAAATGTCCATGTGATTCATCATAAATGGCCATATTCGATAAACAATTCACTAACTGCATATCCATGCTAATGCCCTAGTGATATAACTTTTATAATCACCCACACCAATACCATCACTTGATATTCTATGGAGGTATTCAGCATGCCTACTATGTAATATTATTGCCCAATTAATATTACCTATGTAGGGAATACTTTGATGATTTTGATCTTCTAAAGATTTGTATCATCTGGACATTTCGCATGTAATTCATATATATAAATGAAGCAATAAACCACATGTGAAATAAGAACACTTTCTTCTATTGATAAGATAAAATGTATATACAAACTATATACATTCACATATATATACAAAACATAATGCCTCGGAACCGATGACACGATTGATTCCTAGAGCATACACTAACAGAAAGTGCAATGGATAACACTTGAAGAGGTCGTTACGTACAACACTCTTCGGCTCATGTCTCATTGCGAAGTGACGTGACTTTTCGACTTGGATGTGCATCGGCTATGAAGCCTTACGATCTCTTGCCTTACGCAAAAAAATTCACAAAGTGCAATCAGATCGTGAGCCTCGGGCGAAGATCGAAGCCATCGTCGTGGCATTGGATATGGTCTAATTCAAGTCACTGACCCTTAAAGTAAAGGCCATTGCAGGTCGTCTGCATGAAAATGTTTCTTCAACCTTTCTGCATTCAGGTCGGTCAACCGGTGTTCAAACGCATCAAATCAAGGCATGACATGTAGTTTCCAAGGTTTGATTCTCAAACCTTAAAAAACTAGGGGACTTCTGTTATGCCTGGAAAAGTAAGGCTGACGTAGAACCCTGTCAGCGCAAGTGGTCAAAGCTTAAGCAAATCCAATAGCCGTCCAAACGCAGCCACGTCCCATGATGACGTGAGTGGCATGCTTTTGACAGTGCAGTGGGTGTGTGCCAGGCTAGCGAAAGGTTGGAGGTGATCCACGTGTCCAATCCCAGCAAAACTCGAGTAAATTACTCGAGTAGGTGAATAACAGGGCGCAAGGAAGGATTTGCACAGCAATCTGACTCATTCACGGATTTAGTAATCATTACGTGATTTCATCCCACTATAAATAGAGGGCTTCTCTCCCTTTTGTGGGATTAGTGAATTTCTCTCTGTAATAACATACTTACTTTCTCTTTGTAATCGCTTGTAAGTCAGCTTGTTAAACGCGACTTGACCTCAATATATTAATACAATATCAGTAGACGTAGGAGTCGCTTGTTTAAGCATCCGAACCACTTTAAACATTGTTATCCATCTTTTATCTATTCTCATACCCCCAATTGCGTATGTTCTCTAAGTCAGCTCAGCATTTCACATGTGTGTTTAGTTAGTGTCAAAATCACGCATCAACAAAACTTAATTAGGTTTTTTTGTTTATACTCTTTTTTCCCCCAATTTCAATTAGAACCTTATTTTCTTTCTTTAGATTTAGAGTCATGCCGTTGTGTGTAGGGGCGGATGCTACTATAGTCGAGGGTTGGCATCAAATTTAAAAAAAAAAAAATTATTATCATGTATAATTTCTAGATTTTGGCCTATCTTAATAGAAATATTAATAGACAAAAATATTAATGTATAATTAATTTTTATTTTAGACTACCCTAACAGAAATTTCTAGATCCACCCCTAATTGTGTGAATACTTTCTCTGTGGTTTTAGTAATGTATTTTCACCAAACAAATAAATGATTGAAATAAAACAAAATGTTTCAATGATAATGAAAAATTTAGAGTTAGTGTTTATTAAAAATTAAAACAAAAATATAAAATAGAGTAAGAGTGTATTTAGAATTTATAATGTCATTTCTAGTAGTTTTCATTAAGGCTAGATTGGTAAAAAAAAAAAGATAAATAAAAAATAAAAAATAAAAAGAAGAATTCTAAAATTGTGGGATACTAGTAAAGGCCGAACGACATGCACCTACCCATAGTTTGCCATAAAGACAATTTGGTACCCAAAATGTTTGAAAATGACAATTACCCACTTTCTGTCCAAATCTGTTAGTAAAATCTGTTTAACTAAGGACAATATAGTAATTTTATATCCATTAATTTTAAATTATCCATAAATCCCTAATTTTTTTATTTCATTTTTCTCTTCTTTCTCTTATCTTCTTCATCTCTCCTGTCTCTTTCTTTGTTTTTCTCCGTCTTTTCCCTCCTCCCCTTCTCTTTTTTTACTTTTCTTCTCCCTCTTTTCCCTTCTCTTTCTTTCCTTTCTTCTCTGTCTTTTCCCTCTTCCCCTTCTCTTTTTTCCTTTTCTTCTCCCTGTTTTCCCAAATTCATCCAGATTCGCCAGAAAAAATCACCTCCCATAAACATAAACACAATTGAAATTCATCCCCATCTTAACACCACATTCAAAATTCATTCTCCATCTCAACTTCCTAATCAAATTCATCTTACATCTCAACTAAACAATCACGTAAGAAAAAAAAAAAAATCAAACCCATTGCCGAAAGCTATGAAAAAGAAAAATGAAATTGTTCTTGTCTCGGTCGAGACCTCCACCAGCTCCAAACTCGCCACCAGAACCACCAAATACAACCATCACCACCGCCACAAACCACCAAAAATTTCAAACACTTCCAACCCAAATTGTAAAAAATTATAAAAATTTGAAAAAAAATTAAAAATTAAAAAACTGAAGAGGAAAAGACCACCAAATACAACCATCACCACCGCCGCAAATTTCAAACACTTCCAACCCAAACTGTAAAAAATTATAAAAATTAAAAAAAAAATTAAAAATTAAAAAACTGAAGAGGAAAAGACGGGCTCTTGCCTAGCGACCAAAGGGAAAAGAGGGAGAAGAAAAGGAAAATAGAGAAGGGGAGGAGGGAAAAGAGGGAGAAGAAAATGAAAAAAGATAAGGGGAGGAGGGAAAAGACGGAGAAGAAAGGAAAGAAAGAGAAGGGAAAAGAGGGAGAAGAAAAGTAAAAAAAGAGAAGGGGAGGAGGGAAAAGACGGAGAAAAGAAAGAAAAAGAAGGGAGAGATGAAGAAGAAGATAAGAGAGAGAAAGAAAAATGAAATAAAAAAATAGGATAAAAAAATTAGGGATTTATGGATTAATTTAAAATTAATTGATATAAAATTACTATATTGTACTTAGTTAAACAGATTTTACTAACAAATTTAGACAGAAAGTGGGTAATTGTCATTTTCAAACCTTTTGGATACCAGATTATCTTTACGGCAAACTATGGGTGGCTGCATGTCGTTCGGTCGACTAGTAAATTAAACATGCTAAAAATAAATTCCTATGTAGGTTCTTACTGGAGGAGATGCCCACACTTTGAGGTGGCATTTACTAGGTGGATGTATGGGGTTGTTAACGGGAATAGAGATAAGAATGGGGATGTGTGAAGGAATGAAAATTATTACATTGTTACTTGTAACGATGAATAGTGATGGAATCCTCAAGTTTAAATTATTACATATGTATATTTTATCAATCAATTAGATCCATTAAATATTAATTAGACAAAACTCTATAATTAAAAATTATTTTAATTAAATATTAAAAATAAAACAAATATTATAATCATTTATTTTATTTAATAAACTAAAATTATCATTTTCTATTTAAATAAAAATTTGAAAGTTTGAAAATGGTCAATCGTTGGTCAACGTTGCCAGCTCGACAACATTTCTCTACGTTTTGATGTCATTGTCAACACATGCAAATCGGGGCAGACTCCGACCACCAAAGATCACTAGAGCGATGTCACGGGTAACGACAAATTATTCATGCCACCATGCGTGATGTTACCTCCTATGTCTTTGGCTGTCAGAAATTGCCCAAACTAGTAGATCGTTGGATGTAGGTTCCTCAGTTGCAAGTGATGACACCAATATCAAGATTTCGACAATGACATGGCGCGGGTTGAAGGTTAAGGTGATAGGGGTAAAAAAATAATTTATGTTTTATAATATTTTTATAATTAATATAATAGTTTAATACTTTTTAAATTATAAAATACCCGGACTCACAGCCAGATATTGTGTAGGAAGAAGAGCTTCAGCAATCTCGTAATTACTATCTCCATAAATCCAGGCGACAACAATACATCATGCACCAAGTACATCTGCAAAGCCAACATCTCAGATTCCAGATATTTCTTTGGATACTCATCCAGATACATCTCCCCGACAAATCCCTGTTGACTAGATTCAATCAATGCGTTGTCTCGACTTCTAGGATGAAGACTCGTGGCACGTTACCAATTTGTCAGACGATTAACGACCCGCGTGTGCTAAAATAAATAGTTGTGTCCTTTATGTAAAATATGGGTGGACTAAATGGAAATTTGCCATCTCAATGTAATATCTCTCGTATCCTTTGTAAAAAGTCAAGAATTGTAGGCTACTTAATGTAAAAAAAAAAAAAAAAAAAAAAAAAAAAGACAACCAAAGTCACAAAGGTTATCTTGTATTTAATGACTCATTTATAAGTGGTTGTATCCCTGGTATCTATAAATAAAGCCTTTTACCTTCTCGGGGAGGAGGAGGAACTTTGTAAAACTTTGGTTTATTTCTCTCACTTTTCTCTACACTTCCATACTTTCTTTACACATCTTTACTATAATTCTTCCATGTTTCTTTCATATTTCTGACTTTCCATCAACCTCAAGGGTGTTGTAATACTCTGATAATGTTATAGATAGCAAAAGATCCCATATATGTTCTTTAACATGTTTAATATTTATGTTTTCATTTATGTTCTTGTTCTTCATTTCTGTACATGTTCTTCATTTATATTCATGTTCTCCATTTATGTTGTTGTTTAATATTCACTAGCCCTCTTGGATGATGTTAGAAGCTGTGTGGGTGTACGTGTGTGTGGGATAAAAGGAGGGCCTTGACCATCATTTTGACTGATCGTTGTGTTAATTGGTAGCGCTTAGGTCGGCTATCATAATTTCCCACATGCATAAACTCCATGATTTTCTGACAGCATCTCTAAGGTCTAGTAATCCTTGTGGTATCAAAGCCAAACCGTTTATGGGTTCCAATCTCTGTGTGTGCGGATGATTACCTCCCCTCGGATATTGGCTTCTTTAAGCTCTTTATCGGTTCCAATTTCTGTGTGTGCAGAGGATTACCTCCCCTCGGATATTGGCTCCTTTAAGTTTTGGTTATGTTTTATTTTATGTTTAATATTTGGGTCTTGCGCTATCCTTATCATTTGAGGTGGTTGAACTTACGCACATGGAATCCTCTTCAGCTTTATCTACGTTTACTGCTCCCATAAATACTAGTTTATCTAGATCTTCTTCTAAGGTAGACAATTTGTATGAAATATCTTATATCCCAGAAAATAAAAAAATCCAAGACACTATCCCTCCCATTGTAAATCTTTATATAGCCTTTTCAAAGTCTTCGTCTTCTTTGTCTAAAACCTTTAAAACTCTTGTTAGACCTTCCAGAAAGCCAGTCAAAGAGTATGTCCAGAATAGTACTTTTGACAAGTGTCAAATTCCAGCCACAACCCAAGAACAATATGTTACTTTGGAAATCCCTCCAAAATCCATTACTCAATGGATCCGTGAAGGATACTCTCATGTACACTTTGGTGCTATTCGGCTTGCTCTATCTTATCATGGCAGAAAAGGACTCCTAGTCTCTGTTTGAATTGCTTTATTGGACACCAGATTTGTCCAATATCAACATGCTTGTATAGGGACAGCACAGACAACTTTGAATGTTGGGACAGTCATTATGACACTGTTTCCTAATTTCAACATGTCCCTCTCTGATGTTCATTGCTCAAAGGCTCTTAAAGTTCAATTACAGATCGTTGGTGCAGATTTAAATCCAAGGAGTATTGTAGCTACTTTGCATTATCAAATGGTTTGGCGAATCCAAGACCATGCTCTTGATCTCGCTATCCCTACAACTACTGATGCACTGCTCCTTACTGTTGACTCTCAGAATACTCCTCACTGTATCAATATTCCCAGGCAAATTTCTAGAGATGATTTGATTAAATTGTTACCCGACTCTTGGGTAACGAGTTACGAGTCTCTTAATAAAAAAGACACTCCGGTGGTTTCTACAGAATCTACCATGCATGATAACAATGACGGAACAACAACTATCAGATTTAGGTCTCCAGCAACTCCCAGTGCTCCACCTTTGGGTTTTCGACAAACTCAATTCATGATTACTCTAGTTAGACCCACTACAGCAGTACGAGAACCTAGACTTTCCATTCATTCATTTTAACAATCTGGTGCTCTTGTCTATCATCAATATGATCCAGTCACTGGTTATACTCCATTTGATCTTGACTGCCAATGCTCAGAATGTCGTGATGATCCTATTTGGGAAATAGATGAGCATTATCTTCCAAGACAAAACTATTTCAGATAGAAAAAACAGATAGGTCGTTGCAGTCAAACATATCTTTCTTCCCGATTTGAAGACCAGTATTGATGGAACGTATGCATGTCTGTTTGGCTTGGAGTAATTTTTCAGTGTAGTCTGAAGGAAAGAGTTCCCACGGAGCATTATCGTGAAAGGATGGCCATAGTGCATCTGGAATGATCTGATTTTTTTCAAAAAGGATTTTTTGAATTGATCTAGTCTCAACAGGATGATCAAACATATTATGGACGAGGTCATATGGATAAGACTGATGAAATGTGACTTGATGTTGTGAAAAATATAAGCCATCAGATCTGATGGAGTGATGTTTGTGAAAAAACATGATAGACCATGCCATTTTGGTAGACATAGGGCCTTTGTACCGGGCCAGTTGGTGAGCAAACATAGATTTCCATTTGTCTAAGGTTTTGAACCATTGGAGAAAAGTCATTAAAAAGCGTAATTCAGGGGTTGAGGTTGACTGATATTGGGAAATTATTTTCAACATATGATGGATCGGGAATTGAATGGCAATGTGGTATTGGTGCAACATATACCAAAAGAACCATAATAATTCTTCTGGAAATATGATTTCAAGACCTGGAGGTAAACAAAAGATTTTTGAAAAGGGGTAATCTGGATGAACCCCTAACATATCATACATGGATTGAGCACATTTTTCAATGCATTAAAGTTGGTAAGAAAACATAAGGGTAGTAGCATTTTCATCAATGGTACACGTCTGAACAAGGTCATCGAATTCAGGAGGGACGTCTGGAGTATGGTTTGGTGAAGAAGATGATGAACAAGAACTAGACTAGGTTAATGGTTGGAACATGAAAAATGGAAGAGGTTTGGATCTAGGGTTCATGAAACCAACTTGTTTAGTTTTAGGTCTGGATAAATAATCTGCAATGGTGTTGGTGTGACCTTTGATATGTTGGACGGTGAAGGAATATTTACTGAACCATTATGCCCAGCGAAGTAACTGCTAATGCGGAACCTTTTTCTTGTGGAAACGTAGCATTTGATCAAAAAACTTCATATCCGTTTCAATAAAGAAATGATGTCCAAAAAGGTGGAATTCAAACATTTCAATGACATTTTTTATTGCTAATACTTCCTTGAAAGTAGAATGATAATACTGCTGGTGTGGTTTGAATTGTCCACTCTGGTATCTGCACAAATGTCGTACCTTGTCCTCATCTTGTTCAAAAAGCACTACACCCCAATGAGTGTACTAGCATCCGTATGAAGAATTCGTTTCCCTAAAGAAGGAATCTTCAATGGCTGTGTATGGAAGGATGCGTGCTTGAGACTCTTAACGCATTTGTCTGCCTTTTAGACCACTCTGGAGGATTCTTCTTAAGCATCTGGGAAAGTGGAGTAGTGAAACGAGAAATGTTGTGAATGAAACTGCGCATGTAATTGGCAATTCCCAAGAATTGTTGAATTTCTTTCTTGGTTGTGAGAACATCTGGGAGATTTTGCAATTCATTAGCAATATAAGGCTGAAGATCATACTTGCCATCAGCAATCACCATACCAAGAAAATCAATCTTTGTTTGTCCTAACTGCATTTTCATCTCAGAGAGCATGATAACATAAGTGTGGATGATATCAGCAAAGTCACGAAGAAGACGTATATGAGATTCCTCATCTTTTGAAAAGAGGAGGATATCATCGATATAAATGAGACATGTATGCAGAAGGGGAGAAAAAATCTTCGTCATGGCTTTTTGAAACAGTAAAGGAGCGACTTTAAGGCCCAAAGGCATGACTGTCCACTGGAAGTGTTGGTTAGGAATGCAGAAAACAGTCTTGTGACGATTATCATGATGAATTCCAAGTTGCCAAAATCCATCTTTGAGGTCAAATTTGGAAAACATCTTTGCATTATGGAGATTTGCAAAGAGAACTTGTCTGGAAGGCAGGGGAAATTTATCATCACGGAGAAAGAAATTCGATGGCTGACAACTAATAACAAGTCTGAGTTTTCCTCTGGCCTGTTCTGCACATTTATTGACATAAAAAGCTTCACATGCCCATTGAGAGTCTGTGGGTTCAATCAATCCTTGAGATAAAAGCTGAGTACATTCTTGTTGAGCTAAACTGAGATGTTCTGGTGACATGCCGGAATGACTAGCTTTAGTGGGATTGATATCTTTGCTCTTGACGAATGGAGACGGATAAAGAAATTTGAATTCTTCCATAATGGATGAGCACATTTAGTGAGAAAATCAACATGAGAATCTGCGCAAGAGCGGGAAATAAGTTGGGTCTTGATCTACTCAATAGGATTACCTTCAATCTGGAATAAATTAGGCTGTGTGGTCCAGGATTGGAAAAACATCTTGTACCAAACACCATCAGGGAGGATTCTAAGTTTATTGAGTTTAGAATAAACATCAAAACCTAGAACAATATCTTTGCCAGGTAGATTGGAACCAAGAACTTTATGAAAAGTGAAACATCCAGGGAAAATTTGGATTTTAATGGGTTTGCTGATTAGATGAGTAGTGAAAGTCTCACTATTAGCAGTGTAGAATATTTCCTGATGAGGTTTCCACTGAGAGGCTGGAAGGATCTTAGGGTTGATAATAGTACGAGTAGCACCAGTATCAAAAAATGCTATGACTGAAACGAGATTTGAGTATTTTGTGGGGAAGATCTGAACTTTTGCTGTAGGTATATGGCATGAAAAGGCTAATGATGGAAGGGATTGTGGTGCTTGTTAGATATGATAGAAATAGTGACAATCATCTAAACCAGAGAACTTAGTATTAGTGGCTGCAAACTGGAAAATAGTGTCTGAAGTGGGTTCTTCATCCATAGAAAACCAACTTTCAACATCATCATCAGAAAAATCTATATTTGTGAGCTGAGAAAGTTGTTACATCATTTTGACTGACTACTTGGGCTTGTTTGGACAATTTTTGGCAAAATGACCCGAGCGGTTACACAAATAACACCGATTAGACCATTTGCCTTTGCGTTTCCTTTTCCGAAGAAACTTGCGGTGCTTGAAACGTCAAAATTTACGTCTAGTCAGAGCATTAGGTGGAGAAAACTTGATGCGTCTAGAATGAAACTTCTTCTTGGTAGGACAAGAACATGAGCGATCTGATTTGCATTTGATCTGCAAGTCTGGTCATTAACAAACCTTTGTCAGTTGTTTAAAACGCTTTAGATAATCGTCAAAAAATTGTTTTTGACAACAGAGCTTTTCCAAAGCAAGAATAACAAACTAATAAATTTCGCCAAGAGAAGTGGATCCAAGTTGTTTGTTCTGGGACTGCATAAGCTTGGTTGCTTCATGACTTAGGGATTCAGGAATTGATGCCAAAAAGGCTTGCTTCATGTTAGGATCATCCATACCCCTAAGTATATGATATCGTTTTACCATCTCTTTGTAATGCCTATCAAGATCTTTTTTTTTTAAGAGAACATCATTGCATCTTAAAATATTCTTCTCTGACCTGGTTCTCATAAAGGTGAGGTAATCCACAGAATTCATCATACAAGCGATACAGAGCTTGGTTAATATCTGGCATTTGGATAAACAAATTTTGTCTATACTCCTGAAGACTTATCCACCAATCACAAAGAATGCCACCAAATCTAGTTGTAAATTGCGTAAGTAAAGTAGAGACTTGGGTATTAGGTTTCAACATCTCAGCTTGTAACCAGGCCTGAAATTCATACATCCGAGTTCTCCATTTGTGTGGAGGAAGATCATCTACGATAAAAGTGTGGAGCTTTGCTGAAGCTGTATAAGAGTCACGTTCAGCCATAGTATGACGAGATTGTCAATACATATGCGAAAAGTCTGGAATGGAATCATCACCTTTAGGCATCTCATCATCGACCTCAGAAACAACAAGTGGTCTTGATGATTCAAGTTGATAGGTCATCATTTGGGGATAAACATTAGGATGTTGATCAGAAGTATTACTGTCAGAGTCAAAGCCACTTTCAAATGATTCATCAGTTGAAGGTATATCGGCTCGGCTTCTGATTCTGATTGGAAGGTAGATAGAGAATCCTGAGAAATACCCGAAGCGGAAAGACATTGCCTTTCTGCCATGTCTCTCAAAAAAGAGCTCATAAAATTGGAAGAGACGGGATTTTCGAAAGAGTTAGGATTAGCAGAAGGTTGGCGGTCTTCCATCATCATTATGTGCATTGGAGCTTTATCCTTAGATAAAGGATGATGAGGCTTAGGAGATAGAGGAGCTGAGTGACTGGAAGAGAAAGAGTTAGGAATATCAGCGGATGGGGTCTGCGGTCTAGCAGAATACTTTTCTCGCTTCTTTTGTTCTCGTTCCAGCTTGATCTTTTCATCACGTTCTTTACGAAGCTTGGCATATAATTGTTCAGTGTTGCCAAAAGCTTGAACAGCACGAGAAGGTATATGAGGGGAGACCAAAGGTTGGCTAATTTTTGGAAAATGGGAAAAAGAGGTTTATGGCCATGTTGTTGTGGAGTCAAAAGGGTTTGGTACCAATGACATTTCAGGGAAAGTCTGTAGTTGTCTGACTTTTTGCTTAAGATATTCCTGCTAAAGCGATGCCATTTGGGATTTTAATGACTTCATTTCTGCTTCCTTCTGGAGAAATTGAGCTGAGTAGCCATGAGAGGTGCTGACAATGTGCATTAATTCCTGATGGAGCTGATCAATCCAATTTTTGAGGTGATCAATTTGTTTTTGTAGCCTAGAAATCAGCATAGTTTGGTTCTGAGACCGAGAGTCCACCTGATGAGCTACCAAATCCAGTTTTTGTTCAATTCTAGTGATGGTTTTGTTTTGGGCTAAAGCATTTTCAGTCTGCCAATTGAGAACTACTTCAACTTAGGAGAGTTTGGGTGTGGATCCATCAGGCTATATAATTTTGGAAGGAACCACTTTTGGTTGTTGAGTTGCAGTTTCTTGAAGGGAAGGAAAATCTGTGTCATAATTGAAATGTTGTCCTATCACTGTGGGCTCAGGGGATTGGATCATCATAACGAACTGAACAGGTGGAGTATGAGCAAGGGGTGAATGGGTTGGTTTATTTTCTTTGGCAATCCACCTGAGAGACTGTTGATAATATGGTAAAGGTTGTTTGAAGTAAGGTGATTTAACAGGTTTGGATAGTTGTAAAGGTGATTTAGGTTAAGGTTTCGGAGGGATGTCCCATGAGGGATTACTGGATGGTGAATCTTTCCTGGCTGGTGGAGAATATTTAACATAATAGTTAAATTTACTGGACGGTTGACCAAGAAGACCAACTTCAGGATCATGGTCTCCAAATCGGGAATGAAGGTCTGTTTGACTGCAGCAAGCTGTCTATTTTTTCTGTCTGAAATAGTTTTGTCTTGGAAGATAATGCTTATCTATTTCCCAAATAGGATCCTCACGGCATTCTAAGCATTGGCAGTCAAGATCAAATGGAGTATGACCAGTGACTGGATCATATTGATGATAGACAGGAGCACCAGATTGTTGAAATGAATGAATGGAAAGTCCAGGTTCTCGTACTGTTGTAGTGGGTTTAACCGGAGTAATCATGAATTGAGTTTGTTGAAAACCCAAAGGTGGAGCACTGGGAGTTGCTGGAGACTTAAATCTGATAGTTGTTGTTCCGTCACTGTTATCATGCATGGTAGATTCTGTAGAAACCCATCGGAGTGTCTTTTTTATTAAGAGGCTCGTAACTCGTCACCCAAGAGTCGGGTAACAATTTAATCAAATCATCTCTGGAAATTTGCCTGGGAATATTGATATAGTGAGAGGAGTATTCTGAGAGTCAACAGTAAGGAGCAGTGCATCAGTAGTTGTAGGGATAGCAAGATCAAGAGCATGGTCTTGGATTCGCCAAACCATTTGATAATGCAAAGTAGCTACAATACTCCCTGGATTTAAATCTGCACCAACGATCTGTAATTGAACTTTAAGAGCCTTTGAGCAATGAACATCAGAGAGGGACATGTTGAAATTAGGAAACAGTGTCATAATGACTGTCCTAGCATTCAAAGTTGTCTGTGCTGTCCCTATACAAGCATGTTGATATTGGACAAATCTGGTGTCAAAGCAATTCGAACAGAGACTAGGAGTCTTTTTTCGCCATGATAAGATAGGGCGAGCCGGATAGCGCCAAAGTGTACATGAGAGTATCCTTCACGGATCCATTAAGTAATGGATTCTGGAGGGATTTCCAAAGTAACATATTATTCTTGGGTTGTGGCTGGAATTTGACACTTGTCAAAAGTACTAGTCTGGACATACTCTTTGACTGGCTTTCTGGAAGGTTTGACAAGAGTTTTAAAGGTTTTAGACAAAGAAGACGAAGACTTTGAAAAGGTTGTATAAGGATTTACAATGGGAGGGATAGGGTCTTGGTTTTTTTTATTTTCTAGGATATAAGATATTTCATACAAACTGTCTACCTTAGAAGAAGATCTAGATAAGCTAGTATTCATGGTGGCAGTAAATGTAGATAAAGCTGAAGAGGATTCCATGTGCGTAAGTTCAATCTCTTGGATGTGTAATATCACCTCAAATGATAAGGATAGCGCAAGACCCAAATATTAAACATAAAATAAAACATAACCAAAACTTAAAGGAGCCAATATCCGAGGGGAGGTAATCCTCCGCACACACAGAAATTAGAACCGATAAAGAGCTTAAAGAAGCCAATATCCGAGGGGAGGTAATCCTCCGCACACACAGAGATGCTGTCAGATACCACAAGGATTACTAGACCTTAGAGATATTACACATTCATTTCAACAATCTGATACCACAAGGATTACTAGACCTTAGAGATGCTGTCAGAAAATCATGGAGTTTATGCATGTGGGAAATTATGATAGCCGACCTAAGTGCTACCAATCAACACAACGATCGGTCGAAATGATGGTCAAGGCCCTCCTTTTATCCCACACAAACGTACACCCACACAGCTTCTAACATCATCTAAGAGGGCTAGTGAATATTAAACAACAGCATAAATGGAGAACATGAATATAAATGAAGAACATGTACAGAAATGAAGAACAAGAACATAAATGAAAACATAAATATTAAACATGTTAAAGAACATATATGGGATCTTTTGCTATCTATAACATTATCAGAGTATTACAACACCCTTGAGGTTGATGGAAAGTCAGAAATATGAAAGAAACATGGAAGAATTATAGTAAAGATGTGTAAAGAAAGTATGGAAGTGTAGAGAAAAGTGAGAGAAATAAACCAAAGTTTTACAAAGTTCCTCCTCCTCCCCGAGAAGGTAAAAGGCTTTATTTATAGATACAAGGGATACAACCACTCATAAATGAGTCATTAAATACAAGACTAACCTTTTTTACTTTTGTTTTTTTTTATTTTTTAATATTAAGTAGCCTACAATCCTTGACAAAACATAAGCCTACAATACTTGACTTTTTACAAAGGATACGAGAGATATTACATTGAGATGGCAAATTACCATTTAGTCCACCCCTATTTTACATAAAGGACACAACTATTTATTTTAGCACACGCGGGTCGTTAATCGTCTGACAAATTGATAACGTGTCACGAGTCTTCATCCTGGAAGTCGATACAACCCATTGATTGAATCCAGTCAGTAGGGATTTGTCGGGGACATGTATCTGGATGAGTATCCGAAGAAATGTCCGGAATTTGAGATGTTGGCTTTGCAAATGTACTTGGTGCATGCATGTATTGTTGTCGCCTTGATTTATGGAGATAGTAATTACGAGATTGCTGAAGCTCTTCTTCCTGCACAGTATCTGGCTGTGAGTCCGGGAACCATCATTCTGGATAGGCTGAATCGGCATCGAATTGAGCATTGATGGAACGTATGCATGTCTGTTTGGCTTGGAGTAATTTCTCAGTGTAGTCTGGAGAAAAGAGTTCCCACGGAGCATCATCGTGAAAGGATGGTCATAGTGCATCTGGAATGATCTAAAATGAAAATCTGTATTACTAAGTATCCTAAGTCATTCCAGAGTTGTTGCAGTGACAAGCAAAATCAATCTCTCCACAGGTGTTCTTCTATCACTAGATTACTTCTACCTACATGGCTACATCCCCAACCTTCAACTTTCGGGACAGAACACCCACAGGGTGAAATAGAGCTTCTTTATTATCTTCAAGTCCCTAAATTTTAGGAGCCAATGACAATGCCAACTTATTGTAGATCACCATCCTATGCTAAACAAGCAATCTGTTCTTTCTCATCTCCTTTGAGTTTATACCTGCAGTACAATTAAGCAGATCAACTGAACTGTTCTTTACTTCTTTTCAGAATCCCAACTGCTGACCGAACAAAAGGTACCTCCTTGTTAGATACTTGACCACAATACAAGGTTTCATTTTCTCCAAATTAAATTTAGGAAATAAGCATGTTTTTTCACATACTGTTCAAAATTGAAAAAAATGAAACTATTTTGTGATGCATGAAATTGCTCACTAATGGTAGTTAAGTACTGGAGATGGGTTACTCATCATAAATTTTCTTGAAATAAGTCACAAACATGGCCTCTAAAGATGGGAGATTAAATAAGTTCATGCATTAAACTGAAATCCATATTAATTGATTGGGAACTCAAATACACAATCATTGACACACACGATCAAACTCAAATAGCTTCTTGATCACCACCATGCCCATGACCCACAGTAAAATATAACACATGCATGGTGGTATAGGACTTCTTAATCTACTATTTTGTTGAACTCTATAACCCAGCTGTTGTATGCAGTACATATGACTTCACAGCCGGAAAGTCCGGATTTGACTGGTAAAGCCTCAAATTCCTTCAGGGTCCTCTCTTTTCCGTCTCCGAGAATAGCCAACATAAAGAGATCTAGATCGCAGGTAATTTTTTATGAAAGACTATTTTCAGGAGTCTCAGGAAGAATAAATTCCATAATTATTAGTTTGCCCGAGTTTGGAAGAGCTTCCCAACAATTCTTCAGAATTTTCAAGCAATGTTCATACTCCAATCATGTAGTATCCACTGCAAGGTTTCAATATTTTATCAAAAAAAAACAACTATCACTACAGCACATTATGAAGAAAAAAGATGATGGAAGGTTTTAAGTGCATAATTCACTATAATGTCTCAGGCGTTCCATAAATATTATGAAACTTTCTTCATGGAATTCGTCAGAGTAAAAGATGTTGAGACATAGATATTATTCCAACCAAATCATACCAGCAATGGTGACTAATTAGCAATTACCTTCATAAAAATGGCATCCCCGCCTTTCGGAACACTCTGAAACATGTCTCCACCTGCAGCACCACAACCCTTTTATGGTTTAGTAATAACATTAACTTATCTGCGTTAATTAATTTATGGCTAGCTGGTGTACGTTAATGCTGCATCAATTTGCATCAAAGAATCATCAAGAGTTCTTGCCTTGGCATCGATCACATATTTAATTAGTAATGTAATGGTCTCTTACCCGGATATGAAGGGGCATCATCTATAACACGAGGCAAGTCGAAATTAATGCCCTTAATGTGAGGATTCTTGGAAGTGATAATATCAAGACTACTACCAATTCCACCATCCACATCAACTACCGCTTTCAAGCCTTCAAATCCTTTGTAAACATCAATAATTTTCTTCATGATAAAGGTCGCATGGCGAGACATTGCCTGATTGAAAATCCGACCGAGCCTCTCATCACTCCCGTAGTAATCAAATGCCCTGTTAAAAGGGATTCCACCTTCTAGTATGGCATCATTGAAGTGATACCTGGTAACCAGAGATCTAAAAATAAGCCTTCTGATAAAACAAACAGTATATAGATGATAGATAGAACAAAACGTGAAGATTTCATGACTATATATATAAGTACAGTACCAGCTCTCTATCGAGACCTTGTTGTGGTGCAGCAAGAACAAAGGACCATCAGACCTTCCATCCGGATTCTGATTTCTGAACAAGGAATTTGCAAACGGGTGCAGCAGCGTACGCTCTCTCAACTTGACCATTATCTCCTCTTTTAACACAACATTTTAGTACATCATAGCACAGCACGAGCCGTAGCATCCTGTCAAGCATGAGAGGTGCGTCGGGGTTCTTGGTGGGGAGTATACTTGCAATCTCCCAAGGAGAGAGGAAAACACCGTCACCTGAGGCGGAGATGATGCCTATGACTTTCAGCTCGATGGCCAATTTCAGGACCATTGGAAGAACGGCAGCATTTGCTAACCTGATGGCTAGCTTGCCCACTTCTTCTTCTTCTTGCGACATGTCAAATGTGGCTTACAAATGTTAGCTACTTTTCCTGTTATAGCTACTTCACTCAACTCCCACCTCATCGAAATCTGCGAATCCTGACCCAACTTGCTAAAAAACTTTTAATACTGCTGTGTGATTTGTGATTTTATAATATCAGTTCTTAGTCACCTAGAAGTTTTCATTGTTTTGATTTACTCAAAAATAAAAACACTTAATTTCCAATGTCTCCAGTTCTATTTGTAATTATTTAATAAACTTTATGTTTGACCTATTGAATATTTCATTTTAATCAAAACAAGTTCAAGTACAAATTCTAAACATAAATGAAGTTCAATTTGGTGGATCAAATTCTAGAATTGGGCTTGAACCATTCGGCAGCCCAACAATTTGGTTTCAGGATCAAATTCTAGAATTGGGCTTGACTTGAAATACATAGAAGCCTACTTAACTCACTTGTTATCATTTGCCAAGAGCGTTTATTGTTACTGTAAAGTTTGTTTAATGCAAAAAATTCCTCTGCTTCTCACGTTTGATTTCATAACTGTAATAAAAAAATAAAAAAAATAAAAAAAATAAAAAAAAAGTTATCTGTGAAGATGTGAGATAGACTGAAGAGAGATCTACTCCATGTTATATACTATGCACAAACAACAGTCCCTCCAATTGACGCAATAACCATCAATCCACACATCTATCTGCACACACTTGAACCTACTCACACCGGCTAACCCTTTTGATATTCGCTGTTAATGACCAACTTACTGCGAAAGCTCCTTCTTCTAGCACGTCTTAGTTTTCACGCACTAGAAGCTTTTCACTGCTGACTGTGTACGGTTCCTTAAATCACTAAACTCCAGAGCTCCTTCCATTATGTAGACTCCCCTGCAACTTGTTGTTTATCCCTTAGGAAACATGTCATGCCTGAATTTATGGTTTCAAGCCAAAAAAAAAAAAAAAAAAAAAAAAAAGAGAGAGAGAGAGAGATGAATATTACATTAAGAAAAATAGATGGAAAAAGGTTTGGTTGGGTTTGTTGGTGTAAAATTGTTTTTCATTTATTTTCAACCAAAAAGACCAGATTTGTGGTGGAAATCAACCCAAACCGCAGTTTGAGCACCTTGCAGACCAACAAATTGTTTTTCATTTGTTTCCGGCCAGAAAGACCAGGTTTGATCGCACTCAATTTCATTAATGATAATTGATTTGCTTTTTGTATGGAATAAGAACTTTTCTTTCAAATTCTTTTTTGCTTTTGAATCGATTCAAGTTCTCGAGATTAGGAAAGAATAAGAATATTTGCGAAATTAGTCTGCATAGTGTAAGAATTAAATATAATTCTAAAAGATTTTATTGGGATATTGTATTAAGTAATGTGATGATTTAGATAATTGGCGGAACAAATTAGGACTGTAAACGAGCCGAGCCGGCTTGCGAGCCGGCTTGGCTCGGCTCGATAAAAGCTCGTTTAGAGCTCGGCTCGATAAGGCTCGGTTCGACTCGACTCGAACTCGGTTCGTTAACCGAGTCGAGTTCGAACACAGTGAAGCTCGGCTCGTGGGCTCACGAGCTTGGCTCGGCTTGTGGGCTCGTGAGCCTGGCTCGGCTCGGTTCGATTAAGCACTGTACACTTAATAGGGTATTTTGGTGATTTTTTAAACTATTAGGTATTAAACTGATATTTTTCAGTGAAAAAAGTTTTAAAAAATGACAGTTTTCCCCCCTAAAGTGCAAATTTGAAATAACATGATACACCAAAACAGAGTGTCAATTACTCAATTTCAGTTCCCCATCCCAGTTGCCCTAAATCCCAAATCGCAATCAAAGACCCCTAAATCCCAAATCGCGAACTAGACAATCTGAAATCGTTAATCTCCTAGGAATGTTATTTGTATATATTCAGAACTGTTTTTTGATTTTGTAAGGTAATAGACATTTTGTAATGTTTAAAACTATCATGGTTAATTCAACATTGGATGTAAATATGAAATGCTGTACGCAAGCAGATTGCTATAAAAAAGGGGAACTTGGCTCGATCAAACTCGGATAAATAGTGGTTTGATCGAGCCTGGCGAGCCTCAAAATTGAAACTCGAGCTCGAGCTCGGTTGAGCTCGACAAGGCTCTCGAGCTCGACTCGAGCTCGACCGAGCTCGAGCTCGAGTCTCAATTTTGAGACTCGCCAGGCTCGAGCTTGAGCTCGAGCTCGACACTGTTGTAAACGAGCCGAGCTCGATAAGCCAAAAGCTCGACTCGGCTCGGCTCGTTTACACCCCTAGAACAAATAGCACCGCTCAAAAGAACATTAATCAAGAAATAACTTTTATTAAAAGCCATGGGTTACGGTTTCATTTTCCAAATCACTGTTAGGTAGGTTTTATAACATTATTTCATGTATCAAACTAAAACATATTGTTTCACCCTCGAACTCAAATTCACAATATTAACACAATCAAAATCAACGCAATGACCCGCAAAGATCAATAACACGTGGTGCTTTAAAGACTTAAATCTGCTATTTTGTGGAACTCCATAACCCAGCAGTCGTTTGCAGAACATATGACTTCACATTCGGAAAATCTGGATTTCACTGCTAAACCCTCAAACTCCTTCAGCGTCCTCCCTTTTCCTCCTACGAGAGCAGCCAACATAATGAGACCTAGATCGCAGGTATTTTGAATAAAGACTATTATCAGGAGTCTCAAGAAGAATAAATTCCACAATGATTACTTTGCCAGAGTTTGGAAGAGCTTCCCAACAATTCTTCAGAATTTTCAAGCAGTGTTCATCACTCCAGTCATGTAGTATCCACTGCACTTTATGAAGAAAAAAAACAAATAATGGAAGGTTTTAAGTACATAATACAAAGAGAAAAGAAGATATTCACTATGAAGTCTGAGGCGCCCTATACATATTATGAGATTGACTTCATTTTCCTTAAAGATACTAAAGAATTGGTCAGACGACTCTATAAAGATATTAAACAATCAAATTATTTACCAGAAATGGTGGAGCTAATTAACTTCATAGAAATCGCATCCCCTCCTTTCGGAACACTCAGAAACATATCTCCTCCCACATACACTACACCTGCATCACCACAAGCTTTTCGGTTAAGTCACAGACTCATAACATCAATTTATCTACGTTAATTAATTTATGGCACCATCGATCACATATTTAATTGTTGTCATGGTCTCTTACCTGGATATGAAGGGGCATCAGCTTTAACATGAGACAAATCGAAATTAATACCTTTAATGTGAGGATACTTGGAAGTTATAATATCAAAGATTAAATATACCAATTCCACCACCCACGTCAACTAACGATTTCAAGCCTTCAAATCCTTGCTAAATATCATTAACTTTCTTCATGATCAAGGTGGTGTGGCTAGACATTCCCTGATTGAGTGTCCGACCAAACCACTGATCACTTCCGTACTAATCTAATGCTTTCATCCCATGTGCCCTGCTAAAAGGGGTTCCACACCTTCTAGTATGGCATCATTTAAGTGATACCTGATAATTATAAGCCTTTTGAAAGAACAAACAGTAGATAGATAATAAAACGTGTATAATTCATTTTAATAACTCAATTATTGTGATTATTCCAACTTCAGTCTTCAGCAACTTTTCAAATTTAATTATTTATCTTTTAATTTTGAGCCCAAAGATATAGAATTGATACAAAAGAAACATAAATGGAGCGATACGGTCATGTTTTCAGAGTTATGTGCTATGTGTCCCTAACAATTAGCTATATAAAATATATAGAGTTGATACTATTATATATTAAGTAGCTAGGGGTTGTGATTTCTGGTTATCCATCTACTGTACAAAGTTGGTTGATATTACACACATTATGTTCCATATAAAGATTATTAGTTGATATCAATTGATCAGAGCACAAGGCGGGACAGTGGATTTAACATATAATATAGACGGAGATGAAAATGCGCCGTCGCTGGAGGCGAAGATGATGTCCATGATGTTCAGCTCGATAGCTGATTTCCGGACCATTGGATATACGGCAGCATTTGCCAGCCTGATGGCTTCTTCTTCTTCTTGTTGCGACATGTCACGTGTGGTTTACAAGAGTTCGCTACTTATCCACTTACAGTGAGATATTTTATTAAGTGTATAAAAAAATAAAAATTCATAGCTCTTCTTATTTTTTAACCCAACATGCCAAATCGGGGTTTGTCTTGTTGCAGTCAGATACTCAAACTAATCTGACGGGCCAAAAACTACATTGTTAGTCGATAGCTTTTTATATGAATCTGCCTACAATTCACTTACTTCACTCAACTCCCTATCTCATCAAAATCTGTAAATCTTTCCCCAAGTTACAAAAAATCTATTAACAAGCTATTATAGTCAAATTTATCCTCTCTACGTACATTGTGCTCGGTGAATAACATTCCCACCCTCAAAGTTTGGAGAAATGACGGTCTCCCCTTCTTCCTCAAATCTTTTACTAAACAAGGAATTTTTTTGGGTTTTCCTGTTTAATGTGAAAGAAATTTAAGTTTGGCATATTAACTTAAACTGTAGAAACTTTAAACTCTTGAAGTTTATTATACTTGGAGTTGGAGACATAACAAAGTCAACTACTATCAGTTCATCAGATCCCATAATTCCAACTTATGACATACTGTATATAGTTTTACAAAAACTCTTTCGACTGTATTTTTACAATATAACAAAACTTTTCTTCTAATTAATTCTCATGTTTAATTTTATATATATTTGTAACATAAAAACAAAAGGTTATATGTGAACATAAGATATTTGGTGCCCTTATCAATGTTGAATTGAGAAAGAAATGTGAAGGGACTGAAAAAAGTGTTAAGAGTTACCGACCACTTCAGTAATAAGGAGCTATGTAGTCGATTTGGATCTATTCTATGAAAAAGAATTCTTCAAGTAGTTAATTTCTAATTGGGTTCGGGCTTAGGAAAATGGATCTTTATAATATTAAGTTTTATTTTTTAAATATAGTAGATAAACTTATTTTTCTTTTGTATGAGTGTAATAACAAATTATAAGATAAATACAGTCATTGTAACAATAGAGGTGAGACATTATTTTAATAATATAAACTCTCTTAAACTTAATATGTTAATTAGGTGAATTAAGATAAATTGTACGTATTTTTTTTTCTTTTTACTTATGTGTGTTTACTTGTTTAATTTTCGCATTACTCCATATTGTTTTAGAGAGATACGGCTTTAAGAGTTCTATTTAATATTTTTAAAGAGATTGGATACTCTTTAAATAAAATATAATAAATTTATCAATCTATTTTGTCAATGAATTTTATCAAGTGTGGCAAGAAATAGAAAAAACTACCAAGACATGCCTTTTTTACTGCTTCACAAAGGAGACATCTGCGTACAGACATGGTAATTAATATTATATTTATTGTAAACCACACACTCTCAGGATTAATCGCCTATTTTTATTACTTAACAATGAGGTCCCTGGAATTCAAACCTTTATTATTACTGGTCACCAACATGAGCCAGAAAAAGAGAGAACACTTTGTTTTCACTATTGAGAAGGCTTCAGAATGTGCTCATTTACGGAACTCCAAAACCGAGCTATTGTATACAGGGCATATGACTTCACACCTCGAAAATCCGGATTTCAGAGCTAATGCCTCAAACTCCTTAAGTGTCCTCTCTCTTCCTCCTGGGTGCACAACCATCATTAACAGATCTAGCTCGCACGCAGTGTTTGATGAAACAATATTTTCAGGAATCTCAGGAACAATCAGTTCTGTAATGATTACTTTCCCAGAGTTTGGAAGAGCTTCACAGCATTTTTTGAGAATTTTCACGCAATCTTCATCATCCCAATCATGTAGAACCGACTGCAATTAAGTTTCATCTATATATATATATATATATATATATATATATATCAACAAATTAAAACAACTACACACTCGCGTATATATGAAGAATAAACTATTTACGCACTTACCTTCAAGAAAATGGCGTCGCCTTTTGGAACTTTTTTGAACATATCTCCACCAACATGCTCAACACCTACATCCATCACCAAAACATCATATTATCATCTGATAAGCAAATAAATAAAACTTGTGAGCCGTTCATCTTAGCTGATCTAGCAGTGATAAGATGAAAAATTTGAAGGTAGTTACGTTTGATATCAATTCAACATTTTTCATCATTGATGAATTTACAAAGATGAATAGTTCACTAGAAAGTCAAAGACTTATGTCATAATATAAGAAATGCAATTATACGAGTAGGATTACGAAGATATATACCTGATATTGGAGGTGCATGAGCTACGACACGAGGCAAATCAAAATTAATGCCTTTAATGTGAGGATACTTGGAAGTGATGGTACCAAGATTAGCTCCAATTCCACCACCTACATCTACTAACACTTTGAGGCCTTCATTTTGAAATCCTTTGTAAACATCAACCATCTTCTTCATGATCAAGGTTGTGTTGTCTGACATTGCTTTGTTGAATAACTGGCCACTGTTTGGATCCTTTTTTATATATTCAAATGCAGATCTCAGTCCAAGTGCCCTACTGAAGGGGGTTCCACCTTCTAGGATACTATCACTTAGGTGATGCCTGACAACAAATTAAATTACCGAAAATTTAACTCAACTCTGAAACAAAAATAATAATTAAATTCTAGATCTCAAAAGTGAAAAGTACCAGCCCTCCATGGTGACCTTGTCGTGTTGCAACTGCAACAAACTAGCAATCGACCCTTCATCTTCATTCTTAACAAAGAACTTGCAAATGGGTGCAGCAGCGTACAGTCTTTCAACTTGTCCATTCTCTTCGTTTCTAACCGTGCATTTGAGTATATCATGGCTGGCCAAGAGCCGTAGCATACGATCAAGCAATACTGGCGCCTCAGGGTTCTTGGTGGGCAGCCTACTTGCAATGTCGGAAAGTGAGAGGAAAACGCCGTCACCGGAGCCGGAGATTATGTCTATGAGGTTGAGATCGATGGCTGACTTCATGACCATGGGAAGAACCGCGGCGTTTGCTAACCTGATGGCTAGCTCGCCCACTTCTTGTTCTTGCGACATGGCTTTTACAAGTTTGAAGATAATTGAAATCTCTGCACTTAATTATTTTTTCCACTTCGCATCGTAAATTAACTTCTATCTAAATCGATATTTATATTACATTAATGCTAATATCATAGGTAATTAATTTATTCAATAAATCAAATAACACGTTGTTGAATTTAATATTTCTATTTTGAAATCTTTTTTAGTCTGAACTTAATGCATTGAGGACTGACGAGACAAATCAATACACAGTGCATCACGTAATTTAATTTTTTAACTTTCAAAGAGTAAAATGACTTTTTCCCACCCAAATAATGGCTAGCTGAATTTTTCAATTATATACTTTTAAAATATTATTTTATTATCTAAATTTATATTCTGTTTTCAATTCCAATGTCATTGCGACCTCACATTATCACTATTCTCTTCTCCGATCATCACTCACTAAAATTCATCAAACCCTACTTCTATCAACCCCACCAATCACTAATAATTGAATGATTAGAGCTTGTACGACCATCTCTCTCTATTCAAATTTTGATAAATTCCTACTATTAAAATTCAACCTTTTATTACTAAAAGACTCATCGACTCCCTTCTCTTCTTCAAAAGTCTTAATAATTTGTATTAAGTTTATTATTTATTTATCATCAGAATATAAATTTGAGTAATAAAATAATATTTTAAAAGTTTATTTATGAATAATAAAAAGCTAAGAGAAAAAAAATTTGGAAAGTAATAACGCAGTCTCCACATCATCCAGTTTAAGACAGACTTTGTCATGTCAAAGATTTAGAAAATTTTAAAATAAAGCACATATCAAATGTCTTTTCCATAAGTAATAATTTAAATTTTACATCAATCTTTAAATAAAAAACGATTATATCAATTAAATTTTACATACTACAAAGAAAAACAATTAATTCAAAGAGTCTCCCCTTAGAATGAACATTTTCTACTGATAATGTCAGAGGAGAGAAAAATTGAAACATGAGAAAATATTTCCTGATGTACTAGATAATAATGTAAATCATATCGTATTCTCTTCCCACACTTAACTTCTAAAATATATTATTTTTTTAAAATTTAAAATAGTCCAATTAACTTTTTTTCTCACTCGAGAATTCTATTATGTAATATCCTCTCCGGACTCTTAACTCTCTCTTAAAATGAAATAATGCACTAAAAAAATATTTTCTACTTGAATCAATCTATGAGGAGCAAAACCTTTAGCAAATATGCCAGAAAACAACAATCAATCTACAAGAGACACAAGCAATTTTACGTAGAAAAACCTCTTCAATGTAAAGAGATTAAAAAAATCATGGGATCGAATGATCCACTTAAATCCACTATAATAAAAGAGTGTTTACAACAACCACAAATCATTAATAATATTCTACACTAAATTTAGAACTTTATCACAACTCTAACAAAGTGAAATACACAAAAGAGTTACGAAAATATAAGAGTAAAATCACCAACAAAACACCCGAAATGTAGGTTGTATAACTCCAAACTCAGCTGTTAAAATCGAAAACGAATCGTCCATATTGAAAAGCCAAACGTCCTCTACATTCTAACCAAAAATTAGATTGATCAGACTAGAGATGACCTTCCGATCGTCAGGTTAAATAAGGACAAACGAACTGAAAATTGTGCAACTCAACTCTTTGATTTGGCTGTCTTTCTATAGGCAAAACTCCACAAAAAGGATGACTATCATGAAACTGGCCGTTGCATGTGAAGATCTTGCCGTCAACAACAACGCTCTTAAATTTGAACAAAAACGAAGCAAGATTCATCGTTGGATCGCGCCGAAATAACCTGGTGTGGCTGCCTCTCTCTCACTTCTACAGATTTTTGTTGCTATGAACGATACCCACATTTTTTCACTATGTACCCACTCAGGAAAAAAAAAAGGGAACAAAGTTGATCCCTTTTTTTTTTTTTTTTTTTTCTTGGCCTTTAGGATTTTGGGTCATCCTCCACATAAAGAAAAACCAAGCTCAACAAATCTCCCCATTTCCCGACTATGTGGGGAGATGGACCATACCAGCAATAACTCGACATATTTCAAGCTTCTCCCTTACTAAAGCCTTTGTCAACATATTTGAACCATTGTCATTTGTATGGATCTTCTCAAGTTCAAATAGGTCATTGTGAAGAGTATCCCTTATCCAATGATACCTTACATCAATATGTTTAGATCTCGAATGAAATGTAGAATTCTTAACAAGATGAATAGCCCTTTGGTTGTCACAAAACAAAACATACCTTTGTTGTTTAAAACCAAGCTCTCTCATGAACTTCTTCATCCATAGCAACTCCTTGCAAGCTTCTGTTATAGCAATAAATTCTACTTCTGTCATAGAAAGTGCAACATACTTTTACAATCTCGATAGCCAAGAAACAGCTCCACCAGCAAAAGTAATTAGATAACTAGAAGTAGATTGCCTTTAAACCATGTCTCCGGCCATGTTAGCATCTATGGAGCCAACCAAAACTGGCTTATCACTTTGAAAACAAAGTTTTAACTTGAAAGTGACTCATAGATACCTCATAATCCACTTCACTGCATCCTAATGCTCTTTCCCTAGATTTGATAGAAATCTGCTAACAGCCCCAATTGCATAAGTTATATCTGGTCTCATACACACCATTGCATACATCAAGCTTCCTATAGCTGAAGCATAACAGACTCTTTCCATTTCCTCATTCTGAATATCTGTAGATGGACTTTGCTTTATACTTAGCTTGAAATGAGTAGCTAGAGGAGAACTCACCGCTTTGGCCTTACCCATGTTGAACCTGTCAAGCACTTTTTCCATATACTACTCCTGTGACATATACAATTTCTTCTCTTTTCTGTGTCAACAAATTCGAATGCCAAGAATTTGCTTTGCTAACCCTAAATGCTTCATAGCAAATGACTTACTCAATTGCTTATTCAAATCATCAATCCTAGAAAAATTCTTGCCAACTATCAACATGTCATCAATTTTGAGTAATAAAATAATAAAATCATCATCAAAGAATTTCTACACAAATACACAATGATCAAAAGTAGTCTTTTTGTAACCATGCTCCCCCATAATTGACTCAAACTTCTTATACCATTGTCTGAGTCCTTGCTTAAAACTGTAGAGGCTTTTCTTTAAACAACAGACATAATCTTCTTTTCCTTTAACTTGGAGATCATCTAGTTGTTCCATGTAAATCTCTTCCTTCAAATTACCATGAAGAAATGCAGTTTTCACATCCATATGCTCAACCTCTAAGTCCAAGCTAGTCACTAAGCCTAAAACCACATATATAGAAGATAATTTCATAACAGGAGAGAAAATCTCATCAAAGCTAACACCTTTTCTCTGACTAAATCCCTTGACAACTAATCTAGCTTTGTACCATGGCTGTGAAATATGTTCTTCTTGCTTCACGCCTTCACCCTGTAGACCAACTTGTTTTTCAAAACTCTCTTACCCTTAGGCAGCTTTCCTAACTCAAAGATGTGATTGTCATGGAATGATTGCATTTCATCTTCCATAGCATCAACCTAATTTGCCTTGTTTTCATCTTCCATTGCTTCTGCATAACATTGAGGCTTTCTCTCATTAGTCAATAATACATACTTATTTGTAGAATACCATGTGGAAGGACATCGATCTCTAATAGTGATGGAAATGGGCCAGGTCGGGCACAGACCAAGTACTCCTTGGTCCGAGCCCAAGCCCAACCCCATGACAAAGGCCCAAGCCTGGCCTAGGCCCGTCAAGGGGATGATGGGTAAAGCCTAAGCCTAACCTGACAGGCTTTTTGTAATTTCAGTCTCAACCCAAGCCCGTCCATTTTTATAATATGAATTTTTAAATATTCATAAATTTCAATTTTGTTTTATATTTTTAATTTTAGAAACAGTTTTTAAATATTAATTTATTTTTTAATACTCACCAAATATATAAACAACATTCCACAAAGTGCATCCATCAATCCATGTAATTTTTAGAGTATAACATAACCATAAGAGTAACAATCAAATTAAGATAGTAAAATTTGAACAACTACAATAACAATAAACTCTATCACAAATTTCTAAGCTATTGTCTCCTTAAGTTTTGCAACCTCCAATTAGCTAAGTTCACCTCTCTGCAATTATAAAATACATAAGAAGCATGCAACATATCAAAGACTAAATATTTAACCAATTGCATACCTATTCTTTGTCATCATAATTCTTCTTCTTCCTCATCAGTGTCATCAAAAAATATCGAGCATGATTGTTGACCTAATAAGAATGCAAAATATACATTAAAGACAATAAGACAAATATGTTAAAGAAATAAAATTTTGATATAATCACATTTTATATCTGCTCATAACCAATTCTAAGCACACATCAATGCCTCTAATGTATCTGAATGAAGTTTGTTGTAATGTGGGCTTACTACCTTCTCACCCATGCTAAATATAGACTCATAAGCGACTGTGGAGAAAGGAATAGCAAGGATGTCTCGAGCAATAGTAGAGAAGATTGGATATTTAGGCCCATTTGCCTTCCACCAAACCAATATGTCAAAGTTATGAGTCCTGGACAAAAGTTTCTCATCTAAGTAACAATCTAGTTCTGATTTTCCTTGGATAACATTTGATTCTTGTTCAATATACATCTCAAAGTCACTAACAGACCCGTCCTTCTCACCATAAGGAATATCAGTCTGAAAAGAAGGTGCATTGGAAGGAGGTTGACTACTTCCTAGCTTAGATTGGTACTGAATAAATAAATATGATAAAAATCCTTGAATTCTCATAATACGATCTTTACCATCAACTCCATAGATCCGAAGGAAAAAACTAATCTAAAGATTTCATTTTGTATCTAGTATCTAAAACACTCGCTACCCCAAGACACCATGAATCACATCCCAATACTTGCTAAATTTTTCATGCATTTTTGTCATCATATTCCTTATCAAATCATTCTCACATTTGAGCCAGCTAGACAATACAATTCTAATTTCACAAAATTTTGGGAAATAAATATTAGACGTCGAATATTTTGTTCTGGATAACAAGTTTGTAGCAACATAAAATATTTTTAATTTTGAACAAATTTGGTCTGCCAACTCCCATTCCTCCTCAGTTGGCAAACATCTATATTGTGGCTCAGAAAGCTTTAAACGAAAAAACACTTCTTTGTAAATGAAAACAATTTCAAGCATTAAATAAGTTGAGTTCCAACGAGTCTTACAATCAATAGTCAACTTCTTCGTACTTTCAATGCCTTCTTAACGTGACACTTCAATAGATTTTTGTTCTCTTTTGGGCGATGCTGACCAATAAGCAGCACTCTCACATATTCTTGTAATTACTTGTCCAATCACTGATAATCCATCTTGAACAATTAGATTTAGAATATGCACGCGACAACGCATATGAAACAATAAACCACGTAGCATAAGTGAGGCACTTGGAAGTTCCTTCAAGATATCTTCAACAACTGTATCATTGGTGAAGCAGTTATCGAGCGTCAATGTTGACAACTTTCTATCAATATTCCGCTCATAAAAGCGGTCCATCAATGCCACAACAAGCAGATCTCTAGTATGTGGGGAAGGCACATATACAAATGTGCAACATTAATTATACATAAAAAATAATATTAATATGGCTACAAAATCGTATTAAAAAATAAGAATAATAAAACCTTAAAAGATAATACCTTATGAGTCGACTTTGTAAGACCCAGTTGTTGTTGATGAAGTTTGTTGTGATCATCATATATCCTTTCTTTTGAAAGTTTGCAATCCACCAATCCGAAGTGATAGCAATCCTACTCCGGTTTTTGTTTAACAATTTCATTGTCTTCTCTTTTTCTACATCATAAATCTTGAATATGTCTTTCTTAATAGTGTTTCTGCTCACAGCCTTAAACAATGGTTGCATGTCGTTACAAAATCTCCTAAACCCGTAATGATCAACCATGCTCAAAGGATACTCATGTAGAACAATGGCAAGATCCTTCCTCACCGACTCTTGATCAAAATGATGCGAAGTTAAGACCATTCATGACTTTGAACTTGAATCCTCTTTCAGAGTCATCGATAAAATCTTCTGTGATACATCTCTGTACTTTCGCCTTGGACAAATTTTATAATGTGATGCAAGTGTCTTGTCCCATTTTTAGAACAACCAACAAGTTCTTTACAACAATAGTTACACTCTGCTTTTTCCTTGCCATCAATTTTAACTTTCTTGAAATGTTGCCATACAATTGATTTTGTCTGTACAGTATTGCTGCTACTATAAACATCATTAGGGGGGCCATCTTCTTCATGTGTTTCTTCCTCAGTATTTGTAATTGGAGATTGAATTTGGTTACTTTCAATTGGATCCAAAGTCAGCAATTTTTTCAATGAGTTAGAAGGTAGATTCTTCTCCTCGTGGACCTCATCAAAGCTTTTTCATTTACCAAGTAAAGAATTTTGAATTGACATGTTGAAACCTAAAAGAATGAACAAAAAGTATGAATATCAATAAACAATTCATATTAATCATCAAAAATCAAACATACCGATAAAAAATCAATGCTATCAAGAAGAGACTAAATATAGGAGATAATATGTCTAGGAACTTTACCATGGTAATAATAAAAGGAAAAAAAAGAACAAATTAAATTTTAATCTTTAAATTTATGTTGTCAAATTTTTAACTTAACTATTAATGGATATCAACCTAGGAGGGAAAAATTAAAAACCCATATAATTTTTCATTTAAAAGAAATCTAAAACAGCTCAAAGTTTGATCTTGAAGACACAAAAACAATTAAAGAGAACAAATATTTTTTAATTGAAATATAGAAATTTGTGACCTACCTCTGCTTTAATGGAGCCTTTTGATGAATTTCCTCTTCCGGGAAAACCCTTATTCTCTCTCAAAACAACTCTCTTTCTTTTAAAATCACTGCTCAAAGATGAAAAAAAACTAAAACAAGATAAGCCATTTAATTGTAAACAATTGACAGACAACAACTGCATAGAATGCACACTGTGAAAGAGGAAAAATATGGCATTAACAATCTTAGCATTCAAATAAGGTAAAACCAATATGCACTAGACAAGTTGACACCAGCTAATAAGTACTTCTGAATTAAGTAGCCTTGTGTTAAGAAAACTACATTTGCTCAATTAAAGGTGAGTTTAAACCTAATAAGGCAAACCAAACTCAATATATCAAAAATTAAGCTAAAGCAAAGCATCACACATCTGGTGCAAAAAATTAGTCGCAATCAAGCTAAAGTAGAGCATCACGCATTTGGTGTAAAAAAATTTAAAAGACAATAGTGTTCGATAAAACAATCAATTGATAGAAGCCCAAATTATACAGACTTAATGAAAGTGCTTCTATGAATAATATGACATTGATTATGTGTTGATTATAGTATTTGGCAAATGATACAACAACATGAAAGTGCTTAAAATAATTTACAATAGCCAATCAATTTAACTAAGAAAACTTGGAAAACAATTAACAAGAATTTGAGGTAACATATTGATTGTGTTCATTGTGTTAACTCTAAACCCACATTGGTATTGGGAGAGCAGTTGCAATTTTTAACACAACCAAATATCAAGAAAAACTTAATATTATTTCCTTTGGGGACTTTTAGAAGTAATTGAAAATATAATTGCCCAGTAAAAATCAACAAAAGCCAACTCACGTGTGGCTAGTGAATAAATTATCTTCATTAAATATAGAGTTTATTACACCTAATCTAAACACCAAATTGCCCAGCAATCGGCATCACCACATAAAACAACACTCCAAGGAAAAGGAAAAGTCCAAATGAGAAAGGGGGGGACAGGACGGGACGAAGAAAGAAGGGAGCACAACCAAAGATAAAGATGGAAGAGTGACGACAAGGTGGAATCAGTGACGGTGAGATAGAATCGGTGACGATGAGACAAACTAGAGATGGAGATGTAACGGTGGGAGATGGAAATATTGGAATAGGTAAGTGGTGGTTGGAATGGGATGAGATTAGGGTTAGGGTTAGGGAAAAATTGGTATATATATCTAGCATAATCTTGTAATTAGATATATAGTATAAGGGTAATTTAGTAATATTAATTGTAAAATTATCAGGCCGAGCCGGGCCTGAAGACATACCCATGCCTGACCCATACCTGAGAGCGGGCCTTAAAATCAGTCACAATCCCAAGCCCAAGCCTATTAACATCGAGTAAAGCCTGACCTTTTCAAGATGGGCCAGGCCGAGTACTCGGAAATACTAGGCCTATTACCATATTTAATCTCTAATAGACCTCCTAAATTGAATCTCTAGTTCTGGAAGCTAATTAGTAGTCTAATAATTTGTCTCAACCTGCATAGGAGCATCTGCATCATCGAAATCCTATTGGTCATCTTGAACATCATGTTCAACATTTGTTGGCAAAACTGTGAAAGGTATCGGATCCAAGTCAATCAAACCATCACTATACTGAGGCACTACTCTCTCTACTTTCTCAACATCTTGTATAGTTAGATCTTTCATAAACACAACATCACGACTTCTTACAAGTTTCTTCTCAACTGGATCATACAACCTATAGCCAAATTCATCCAAACCATAACCTATAAAGATGCACTTTCGAGTCTTCATATCAAGCTTAGACCTCTCATCTCTAAGAATATGAACAAATGTTTTACATCCAAAAACACGTAAGTGATCATAAGAAACATCTTTGTTACTCTAAACTCTCTCTGGTACATCAAACTGAAGAGGAACATAAGGTGTGAGATCAGGAACATGTATACTTGTACTCAAAGCTTCACCCTAAAAGGATCCTGGCAACTGCGCCTGTGAAAGCAAGCATCTCACCCTTTCAACTAGTGTTTTTGTTCATCCTTTCAACTAACCCATTCAACTGTGGAGTCGTGGGTGGTGTCTTTTGATGTTGAATGCCCTGTTGTCTACAATATTCATCAAATGGACCCAAATACTCTCCCCCATTATCTGTTCTGATGCACTTTAATTTCTTCCCAGATTGTCTCTCAACCATAAAGCCTAAAATTGTTTAAACACATTCAACACTGATCTTTTGTTTTCATTGTATAAACCCATGACTTTCATTAATGATCATCTATGAAGGTCACAAAGTAAGAAACACTACCAAGTTTTTTCATCTTCATAGGTCCACAAACATTGGAATGCACCAAATCAAGAATACCTTGTTTTCTTGAAGGAGGGGAAATCTTGAAGGAAACATTATTTTGTTTTCCTGCCAACCAATGAGTACATCTTTTTCAAATTTGCATTTTTCATTCCAGAGAGAAGATTCTTTTTAACCAATATTGTCAAGCCTTTTTTCATTCATGCGGGCAAGTCTCTTATGCTACAAGCCTATTGTAAAGTCATCCTCCATTGCATTAATAATGCCTTTGGAAAGTCTTGCTTGTAATATGTATAAAGTAGAAAGCTTCTTGCCTCGAGCCACAACCATGGCTCCCCTAGTGAGCTTCCACTAACCATCACTAAAAGTGTTGTAATAACCCTCATCATCAAGTCTGTCAATAGAAATCAGATTCAGACGAATGTTAGGAATGTGCTTCACATCTCTGGGGAGCAGACTACTATCATTATTCATTTCCAAACACACATTTCCAATACCAATGACCTTTGTCAAACCATCATTACCCATCTTTACTGTCCCAAAGTTGCTTGCAGCATAGGAAGTAAAAAAATCTTTTCTAGATTTAGCATAAATAGAAGCACCACTATCAATCCTAGTTAGTAAATACGGGTACGACAAAAAAACGGTACGGGAATTTTACGGGTATGATACAGCAAATGGTGAAAAATACGTTTGTAAAAATTCGGTCATAAAATTCGGATACGGAAAAAATACGATTCGGATATATACGGGTTTAATACGATATATTGTCAATAATATGTTTTTAAAAATACGGCAATAGCAATCTTGGTTTTAGCACTTTTCAAAACATCCCCATTTAAATAATCCATTGTGGTCGAACCTACAATTTATTTTCCTTTTAATTTAAAGTATATTTGAACAATAACTAAGACTAGTATTTTTATCCTTAATTTTATAGCTACGCATACAAAGTTTGGATTCCAATTAGTATAGTTGTTTTATTTTCTGAATTTATTTGGACAGTACATTCAAAGGTCAAATAATAATAGTGTTATGAAATCTAAAAACATGACAAAGTGCACATGGGTTTACAATTTGCAGTTGGCGTTGGTTGTAAACTGATGGTTTGTTGTTTTTTTCTTCTTCTTTAAGTATCTGCCAATTCCAAATCCAAGCCCGACAATATTATTTTTATGAATTCATGCTTTTCTTTTGCAGTTTTGCCTTTACCTTTTGCTTTCATAGATGATCTTTAGTCTTTTCATTTTGACCCATACAACACAAAACAACAGAACTAAATGAAATATTATGTTAAAACAGATACCAAATATAACTCTCACAAGCATTTCATCAAACATGTTTCAAACAAATCTATCAATCCACCAACATAACAAATCCATCAATCCACCAGCCCCTATTACTACTACTCACACACCAACACAAACACAAACAAATCACCAACATACAAGATTCAAAGAGAGTTAAAAAGAGAAGAGAAGAAGTGTGTAGCTTGAGGCTTGAAGAGTTGAAGTCTTGGACTTAAAGCTTGGAGAAGAGAGTTAAAATTTAAAAAGAGAAGAGAAGAAGAGATCAAGACTCAGAGTCAAGAGATGAAGAAAAAAGAGTTGAATTGTTGAAGATTTGAAGAAGAGATGAAGACTGTGGAAGAGAGAACCGAGAAAGAGGAGAAGGAGATTTTTTTTAATTTTAGTCAAACCCCACCAAAACGACGTCGTTTTGCCTTATCATGTAATTATTTTTTTGTCTGCAAAAATTCGGCAAAAATTCGGCAAAAATTCGGGTATAATTCGCGAATTATACGGATAGGGTATATAATTCGCGAATTATACGACAGCCCTAATAAAATACGTGAATTCGCGTTTTATACGGGAATTATACGGCTAGCTATATAATTCGCGTATAAAACGCGAATTTACTAACTAGGCTATCAATTACCCAATTGGTCTCTTGGCTTGCAACATTTACAACATCATCATCATAGAGAATGAAGAAATCTTCAGAAGTAACAGTAGCTACTTGATCATTATGCTTGCCATCATCATTTTTCTTCTGCTTGCTATTTTCAGGTTTGTTCTCCCTTTTTCCATTTATAGCAATATTTCTTGAAATGCCCAGTTTGACCACAGTAGTGACATTCAAGATTCTTGTACTTTGACCTTGATTTACTCCTACTCTCACCTCTACAATTTTGCCTTTGACCTTTACTCTTGTTTCTCCTCCTGTTTCTAATTACTAGGACCTTAGAATGTGATGATGAAGAACCTTGAGTTTTTCGTCTAACCTCTTCATTTAAAACACCACTCTTGACATACTCCATGGTCACAATACCATTAGGAGCAGAATTTTTCAAGGATACACGAAAATTTTCCCAAGAGTCGGGTAGAGTATTAAGCAACCAAAGTCCCTGAATATCCTCATCAAACTTGACACCCATACTGGATAATTGATCAAAGCAATCTTGGAATTCATTCAAGTGATCCAAAATAAAACTCCCTTCCTTGTATCTCAAATTCATGGCTTGTTTAAGCAAGAACAAATTGTCATTTCCTATTTTTGAAGCATACAAGGTCTCAAGTTTATACCACAAAGTCATAGCATGAGTCTTATTGGCAATATGATTCACAACGTTGTCTTCTACCATTGCCTACTGTAGCCACACACTTGTTCATGCTCAAACTCTTATTCTTCGTCACTTTTAGAATCAGGTTTTTCTAAATCAAACATCAGCAAGTTTAGCCTTTTCACAAATAGAAGATCTTTCATTTTCCCTCTCCACTTATGATAATTTATTCCATTCAAACAAACCATTTTACTCAAATTTGCCTCCATCATTCAAACAATCTACAACCTCGCTCTGATATCACTTTGAAAGGAAATAATGCACTAACAAAATATTTCCTACTTGAATCAACATGTGAGATGCAAAACCTTGAGCAAATATGCCTAAAAATAACAGTCAATCAACAAGAGACGCAAGCAATTTTACGTGGAAAAACCTCTTTAATGTGAAGAGATTAAAAAAACAACGGGATCAAATGATCCACTTAAATCCATATAATAAAAAAGTGTTTACAATAACCACAAATGACCAATAATATTCCATACTAAATTTAGAACTTTATCACAACTCTAACAAAGTAAAATACACAAAAGAGTTACGAAAAGATAAAAGTAAAATCATCAGCAAAGCACCCGAAATGCAGGTTGTATAACTCCAAACTCAGTTGTTAAAATGAAAAACCAACCATCCAGATTAAAGAGCCAAACATCCTCTGCGTTTTAACCAAAAATCAGATTGATCGGACAAGAGATGACCTTATGATCATTAGGTTAAAGAAGGATAGACAGATTAAAAGTTGTGCAACTCAACTCTTTGATTTGGCTATCTTTCTAAAGGCAAAACTCCATAAAAAGATGGCTATCATAAAACTGACCATTAGATATAAAGATCTTGTCATCACTAACAACTCTTTGAAATTTGAACAAAAGCAGAGCAAGATTCACCGTTGGATTGTCACTGGAATTACCTAGTGTGACTGTCTCTCTCTCACTTCTGTTGATTTTTGTTGCTGTGAACAGTACCTACATTTTTCCACTATTCACCCACTCAAAAAAAAAAAAAAACAAAGTTGCTACCTTTTATTTTCTTTTTTTCTCTTTCTTTTACGTTTGGCTTTAGGATTTTAGGTCATCCTCCACATGAGCGAAACCCAAGCCCAACATCTCTTCCTCTCACCTACGCGCCATTGACAACCTCTCACTTCATGCCATTGACAATCTAATCTCCCAACTCTTTCTTTCTCTCATCTCACGACTCACGTCATTAAGATCCCTTAGTTTCTCTTGTGTATTTTCTCTACAATCTTGATATGCCAAAAAAAAGTAATAATGATAGAGAATTTTGGTGGATTTTGAGGGACCGAAGAGGTGATGATCTAACAATTATATATATACATACATACACATCCTCCCTTTACGAAATAGCTCATAATTCGTGTGATTGTTAAGTGAGTTTGTGTTTGCTTGATTGCTTCTGAGAAGGGACATGTTTAGTTGATGGTTTAAAGGGAATTTTAATATGTTTCATCTTCCAGATTTGGTCGCACTGATGATTATTGATTTGCTTTTTGTATGGAATAAGAACTTTTCTTTCAATTTCTCTCTTTTTTTTTTTTTTTTCTATTTAACTCTGTTTTTTCTTTTGAATCGATTTAAGTTCTGGAGATTAGGGAACAGTAAGAATTAAAGATAGTTCTAAAAGATTTTATTGGGATATGTATTAAGGAATGGGATGATTTAGATCATTGGCGAACAAATAGCATCGCTCACGGCTTCATTTTCCAAATCACTGTTAGGTAAGTTTTATACCATTATTTCATGTATCAAACTAAAATCCATATTGTTTCACCTGGGACTCAAATGTAAAACACATATTCATATTCCAATATTCATTTACAATACAATCAATTTCAGATTAAAAACTCCATGGAATATATGCGGAAATAAATGACAAACCTCCAGCCATAGCAATTACTTCTTTGATCTTCTTGCTCCTTTATGAATTACAGGATCTTCCACTTGACTGCAAATTTGGGTGATGGTTTGGGAATCAAAAATGCATCGAATGGGGACCTGTTAACTTCTCTCTCTTATATGCAGTTGTCTTTCCATCAAAGACAACTGCCCAAGAGACACAACCGTATGACCACATCAACAGGGACCAAAATGTAATTAAAGAGAAGTGCAGGACCATATTGTAAAAGTCTAACATCAAATTCACAATAATTAACACCATCAAAATCAACTCAATGACCCGCAAAGATCAATAACACGAGGTGCTTTAAAGACTTAAATCTGCTATTTTGCGGAACTTCATAACCTAGCAGTCGTATGTAGAACATATGACTTCGCATTCGGAAAATCTGGATTTCACTACTAAACCCTAAAACTCCTTCAGCATCCTCTATTTTCTTCCTACGACAGCAGCCAACATAAGGAGATTTAGATCGCAGGCAATTTTGATAAAAGATTATTATCAGGAGTCTCAGGAAGAATAAATTCCACAATGATTACTTTGCCAGAGTTTGGAAGAGCTTCCCAACAATTCTTCAGGATTTTCAAGCACTGTTCATCGCTCCAGTCATGTAGTATCCACTGCACATTATGAAGTAAAAAAAATGAAGGAAGGTTTTTAAGTACATAATACGAAGAGAAAAGAAGATATTCACTATGAAGTCTGAGGCGCTCTATACATATTATGAGATTGACTTCATTTTCGTTAAAGATCGAATTGATCAAACAACTCTATAATGATATTAACCAATCAAAATATACCAGAAATGGAGGAGCTAATTACCTTCATAAAAATGGCATCCCCTCCTTTCGGAACACTCAGAAATATATCTCCTCTCAAATGCTATACACTTGCATCACCACAAGCCTTTCGGTCAAGTCATAGACTAATAACATCAATTTATCTACGTTAATGAATTTATGGCGGCATCGATCACATATTTAATTATTGTCATGGTCTCTTACCTGGATATGAAGGGGCGTCAGCTATAACATGAGACAAATCAAAATTAATACCTTTAATGTGAGGATACTTGGAAGTGATAATACCAAGATAAATACCATTTCCACCACGCCCACATCAACTAATGATTTCAAGCCTTCAAATCATTTGTAAATATCAATAACTTTCTTCGTGATCAAGGTGGTGCGGCTGGACATTCCCTCGTTGAATGTCCGACCAAGCCGCTGATCACTCCCATACTGATCGAATGATTTCATCCCATGTGCCCCGTTAAAAGGGTTCCACCTTCTAGTATAGCATTGTTTAAATGATACCTGATAACCAGTATCTATAATATAAGTTGTCTGATAGAACAAATAGTAGATAGATAGAATAAAACGTGTATAATTCATTTTGATAATTCAATTATTATGATTATTCCAACTTCAGTTTTCAGCAACTTTTCAAATTTAATAATTTATCTTTTAATTTTGAGCCTAAAGATAAAGAATTGATACAAAAAGAACATAAATGGGGCGATACAATTTTTAGAGTTATGTGATATGTGTGACTAACAATTAGTTATATAAAATATATAGAGTTGATACTATTACATATTATAAGGATGGTTGTCTGAGTTTATAAGCTAGTTAAACTAGATTATTAGCTTATAAGCTTAAAAACTAAGCTGACATATTTGTTTATAATTTTTTTGTTAAATGTGTTAACTACTTATCAATCAATTATAAGTATTTTAACCAAACTTAAAATTTCAAATGCTTATAAACTCAAATTAACTTATAAGTACTAACTATTTATAAACTAATTTTCATAAACTGATCGAGTCAAACAGGCTCTAAGTAGTGAGGGGCATTGTGATTTGTGGTTATCGATCTACTGTATAAAGTTGGTTGATATTACACGCATTATGTTCCAGATAAAGATCATTAGTTGATATCAATTGATCACAAGGCGGGACAGTTGATTCAAAGTATAATATAGACAATAACAAAGGACCAACAGACCCTCCATCTCGATTCTGAACAAGGAACTTGCAAATAGTCAGCAACGTACCCCCTCCCAACTTGACTATTCTCTCCAGTTTTAACACGATAGTTGAGTATATCATAGCTCACCAGGATCCGTAGCATCCGGTCAAGCATGACAGGTGCGTCGAGGTTCTTGGTGGGGAGTCTACTTGCAATCTCCTAAGGTGAGAGGAAAATGCCGCCGTCACTAGAGGCGAAGATGATGTCTATGATGTTCAGCTCGATGGCTGATTTCAGGACCATTAGATAAACGGCAGCATTTGCTAGCCTGATGGCTTCTTCTTCTTCTTCTTGTTGCGACATGTCAGGTGTGGTTTACAAATTACAGGTGTTCGCTACTTATCCACTTACAGTGGGTATTTTATCAAGGGTATTAAAAAAATAAAAATTCATAGCTCTTCTTAATTTTAACCCAACATGTCAAATCGGGGTTTGTATTGTTGCAGTCAGGTACTCAGACTAATCTGACCGGCCAGAAATACATTGTTAGGGCATCTCCAATCCACGCCGAAATGGTGCAAAAAATACCAAATTGGCGTGGGTTGGCACTCCAATCCACACTAAACAGCGCACTATTTTGGTGCAGTGTTGCACCAAGTGTTGCACCAAATTTGGTGCAGCACTGTAGCACTGCGCGAAAATGGCGTGGTACTGTAACAAAAAAAAAATATTTTTTTTTTAATTTTGGTTTTTTTGTTTTTTTTTAATTTTGTTAAGTTAATTTGAGTATTAAATTTTACACCAAAAATCACACCAAATTTGAGTATTTGTATTTAATTTAATTTGATTATTATTTATAATAATGATATAATTTAAAAAATGATGAAAAATTAAAAATATAACTTTATTCAATGCAAATATTAAACTACAATAACTCAAAATAAAAATTAACACTAATTTAAAAACACTAAAATTAAAAGAAAATACAACATAAACTAAAATAACAATTTAGTATTCCGGTAGATTAGTTTCGAATCCAGTAAGATCATCAAAATATTGAAAAAAACTTGAATAGACAACACATCTTTTTTTTTTTTTTTTTGTATCATTTTATATTAGATGTAATGTTTTTCTATATTAAATGTAATGTTTATTTGATTAAATAAATGCTTAATTCTATTAAATTAGTATAATTTTTAAAATAATTATTATTTAATAAAAATATCATTCCTAATATTTAATTAATATATACAAAAATAATGAGTGAAATAGATTAATTGTTGATTATTACAATAAAAGAAAAAAAGAATATTCTAAAGAATATTTTTTTTAGTGCAATATTTGGTGTTGTGGGTTGGAGATAAAATAGTATTTTGTATCAAATTTTGCACCAATTTGGTATAATTTTGCACCAAATTAGTGTAATGGATTGGAAATGGTCTTAGTCGATAGCTTTTCGTATGAATGTGCCTACAGTTCAGTACTTGCGTCACTCAACTCCCCAGCTCATCAAAATCTGTAAATCTTTCCCCAACTTACAAAAAATCTGTTAACACGCTACTATAGTCAAATTTATCCTCTCTACGTACATTGTGTTCTTCTAAATGGGCGACGTCTAACATTTCCCGCCCCACCCTCAAGGTTTGGCGAAATGACGATCTCTCCTTCTTCCTCAAATCTTTGAATTTTTTTTATTTTTTTTAATCTGTTTAATGTGAAAGAAATTTAAGTGTTCTTAAGAAAATTCGCAACAATCAGAAAGATTCGATTGACCTTTGTAAGATTGAATCAAGTGGGTGCATGATTAACGATGAACCAGCAAATGGAAATGGAAATGAACAAGAAATACATGGGCTGAAAAAAATTTGTAGGAGTTTTCAAGAGGTACGGCGGGTAAATGCCCAAGCCTACGTTTTTCACTATTTTATTGTTTAGTGTTCTCTTTACACTTAGGACAATTACAAAGATAGAAAGGGAGAAATGGGTTCACAAGTCACAACGAGGTGCACTTTCGGGGTACTCTTTTACTTTTTCTCTCTAAGCTGACTTATATCTTGGGTGAATGTGTTTTGCTGAATGAATCCTCCCTTTGAAATGGAAATGGTTTCCCTTTTTATATTTTCGTTGACCATGGTTGAGAGTTGGTAATTAATAGAGTCCCTTTTAATCTGGATTTGTGTCAGGTGTATCATGCGTAGGGCAATCAAACACTGTACTTGGATCAGTCAATCTGGATGGAGAAGTTTGTGGTTAGAATGATGCCACATGGGTGGATCCTGGCTGTTGGATTTGAGAGTAGTCGGTGGACAGATGGCATGCATCCAAGGGCTAAGAGATTCACCGCACACGGCACAACATTAAGTTTGGTATATTGACTTAAATTGCAGAAAATTTAAACTCTTGGAGCTGGGGACATAATAGAGTCAACTGCTATCACTTACGCCAGATCCCCTAATTCCAACTTACGACATACGGAGTATATAGTTTTACAAAAACTCTTTCGACTGTATTTTTACAATATAACAAAACATTGTTTCTAATTAATTCTCATGTTTAATTTCATATATAATTATAACACAAAAACAAAACAAAAAATTATATCTGAACATGAGATAGACTGAAGAGCATTGCGACTTTTATCAATCTATTTTGTCAATGAATTTTATTAAATGTGCCACGAAATAGTTTGCCTTTTTTATTGCTTAACAAAGGAGACACGTACATATAGATAATGGTAATTAATATTATATTTATTGAAAAACACACACTCACAGACACAGGGATTAATCTCTTATTTTTATTACTTAACAATGAACTCCCTGGAATTCAAACCTTTATTATTACTGGTCACTAACATGAGCCAGAAAAAGAGATAACACTTTGTTTTCATTATTGAGAAGGCTTCAGAATGTGCTCATTTACGGAACTCCAAAACCGAGCTATTGTATACAGGGCATATGACTTCACACTTGGAAAATCCGGATTTCAGAGCTAATGCCTCAAACTCTTTTAAGTGTCCTCTCTCTTCCTCCGGGGTGCACAACCATCATTAACAGATCTAGCTCGCACGCAATGTTTGATGAAACAGAATTTTCAGGAATCTCAGGAACAATCAATTCTGTAATGATTACTTTCCCAGACTTCGGAAGAGCTTCAAAACACTTTTTGAGAATTTTCACGCAATCTTCATCACCCCAATCATGTAGAACCGTCTGCATTTAAGTTTCACATATATATATATAAACAAATTTAAAACAACTACACACTCGCGTATATGTGAAGAATAAACTATTTACGCACGTACCTTCAAGAAAATGGCGTCGCCTTTCGGAACTTTTTTGAACATATCTCCACCAACATGCTCAACACCTACATCCATCACCAAAAACATCATATTATCATCTGATAAGCAAATAAATAAAGCTTTTGAGTCGTTCCATCTTAGTTGATCTAGCAATGATAAGATGAAAAATTTGAAGGTAGTTACATTTGATATCAATTCAACATTTTTCATCATTGATGAATCAACAAAGATGATTACTTCACTAGAAAGTTAAAAAATAACTTACGTAGCAATATCCTGACCCATAAATAAATATAAGAAATGCAGTTATATAAGTAGGATTACGAAGATATATACCTGTTATTGGAGGTGCATGAGCTACGACATGAGGCAAATCAAAATTAATGCCTTTAATGTGAGGATACTTAGAAGTGATGGTACCAAGATTAGCTCCAATTCCACCACCCACATCTACTAACACTTTGAGGCCTTCATTTTGAAATCCTTTGTAAACATCAACCATCTTCTTCATTATCAAGGTTGTGTTGTCTGACATTGCTTTGTTGAATAACTGGCCATGGTTTGGGTCCTTTTCTATATATTCAAATGCAGATCTCAGTCCATATGCCCTCCTGAAGGGGGTTAATTCCACCTTCTAGTATACTATCACTTAGGTGATGCCTGACAACAAATTAAATTGCAGAAAATTTAACTCAACTCTCAAACAAAACGTACAATAATTAAATTCTAGACCTCAAAAGTGAAAACTACCAGCCCTCCATGGTGACCTTGTCGTGTTGCAACTGCAACAAACTAGCAACCGACCCTCCATCTTCATTCTTAACAAAGAACTTGCAAATGGGTGCAGCAGCGTACAATCTTTCAACTTGTCCATTCTCTCCGGTTCTAACCTTGCATTTGAGTATATCATGGCTGGCCAAGAGCCACATCATCAAGACAGACTTTGTCATGCCCTTTCGGCTTCTGTAAGAGTTACACTCCTTAATATTCTTCAGCCCGCCTGGGTTTATATTTGGGCTTCAACAGTTCAAGCAAACATCTTTGACATGTCCACAAGATATTCCATCATTCACCCAACACACGTCATGCCGTATTCTCTTCCCACACTCAACTTCTTTTTTAAATTTAAAATAGTTCAATTGACTTTTTTTTCTCACTTGAGAATTCTATCCTGTAATTTCCTCTCCAGACCGTTAACTCTCTATTCCTCTCACCTACACCATTGACAACCTCTCACTTCACACCATTGACAATCTAACCTCCCAGCTCTTTTCTTTCAGTCATCTCACGTCATTAAGGTCCCTTAGTTTCTCTTGCGTACTTGCCAAAAAAGTAATAATAGAATTTTGGTGGATTTGTGAGGGACCGGAAAGGTGATGATCTAACAATTATATATCCTCTCTCTACTGAATAGCTCGTAGTTCGTGTGATTGTTAAGTGAGTTTGTGTTTGCTTATGAGAAGCGACATGTTTAGTTGATGGTTTAAAGGGAATTTTAATATGTTCTATGTTTAGTATCTTACAAGAAATAAATGTATGAAATGTAAGGTTACTACTTCATTCCCCAAGCGCATCGCCTCTAAGGTTTTATTTAATGAAACAAAACAGAATTTTTAAAATGAACACCTGGAATTCTAACATCACACACTTCACAGTGACCTTTATTGCTGATCACCAACGTGAGCCAGAAAAAGAAATACCACATGGTACTAAAGACTGGGACTTGTGTTCATCACCTAGAACGTTTGGAAATCTTATCATTTGTTGAACTTCAAAACCCATACAGCTGCTGTATACGGAGCATATGACTTCACAGCTGGAAAATCCAGATTTTATGATCAGGATAGTGGAGTTTTACATAGCCTGATTGAACACCCGGTTGAACCTTTGATCTGTTTCTAGATATTCAAATGCCTGTTGAACGGAATTCCTAAACATTAAGCAATTAAATAACTGTACTAAACCCTGGTTAAGTTATAGAATTAGTGTTGGATTAGGGCCACTGCTTGTTACAACGTTTTATTATTTTATTTCATCCAGTAAAGTAGAATTACTACAATGAACTCCAGGTTTCCTCTCTACGTACTCCAAATTATCAATAATTTAACACAATGAAAGTAGCTTCTTGATCACCAACATGAGCCACACAGAGTAATAACACATGGTACTGAAGACTGGACTTTCTGTTCAGCATTAGGAAGCTTTAAGTATCAGCTTTTGCAGAACTCCATAACCCAGCTGTTGTATGCATTACATATGACTTCACACCCAGAAAATCCAGATTTCACAGCTAATGCCTCAAACTCCTTTTGAGTCCTCTCTTTTCCTCCTAGGGTCTGAGCCAGCATTAAAAGATCTTGCTCTAACACAATATGCGATGACACAGTATTCATAGGAGTCACAGGAAGAATCGATTCCACAATGATCACTTTGCCAGAGTTTGGAAGAGCTTCACAACAATTCTTGAGAAGTTTCAAGCAATGTTCATCATTAAAGCCATGTAGTATCCACTGCGAATTTCAATGCATTATATGAAGAAAGAACAACGTGTGATGATAAACAACTAGAAAGAAATTTCCATCTTAGCAGATTAACAGAAGTACTCAAGGACAAAAGCTTACCTTCATGAAAATGGCATCCCCTTTTGGAACACTCACAAACATATCTCCACCCACATGCTTTACACCTGTACCACAACACAAACCTTTCAGTTTGTCATAGCATTTCTTCTCTGCTGAATTACATATGGTTTTTGGTGCATTAATTTACAGAACACAAACATCAAGATAATTCTTGCATTAGCATTGACAACTGGATTGTAATCAGACTGATGCCATATTGCATACCATCTCCGAATTGATGCATTTCAAAAGATCCTGTTTTATTCAAAGATGTAGACTATAGCTAAAATCAGTAGTGAGGAAATAAAATATGCAATTTGGTACCTGGATACGAAGGTGCATCAGCTAAAACATGAGGCAAATCAAAATTAATGCCTTCAATGTGAGGATACTTAGAAGTGATGATATCAAAAGTAACACCAATTCCACCGCCAACATCAACCAGCACTTTCAACCCTTCAAATCCTTTGTAAACATCAAGAACTTTCTTCATAATCAAGGTAGTGTGGTTGGACATAGCCTGATTGAACACCCGGTTGAACCTTTGATCCGTCCCCAGGTATTCAAATGTCGTCATCCCATATGCCCTGTTGAACGGGATTCCACCTTCTAGTACAACATCATTCAAGTGATACCTGATAACCAAATAAAATCAATAGCCTGCCCTGAATTCGTAACTACATATGAAATTAAAAGCCTTTCTAAATTATAATTAATCATTTGAAATTGGTCTTCAATATATAGAATTAAATAAATGAATTTTAAGAAAAATATTGTAAAACTGCTACGAAGAGTGTGTTTTGTTGTAGTCATGTAATTATTAATAATTTGTTTAATAGGAACTATCGGCACATTTTGTCGCACATAAGAGAACTAGTGGAGGTGTCAATTTTAGTAATCTAATTATTTATATGCATAAATGCTAAAGCTTCATCCAAATGTGTAACTCTAGTTGGAATTAGTGACCACTTCATCAATAAGGAGTTAGTCTATAAGAGGCGGCACACATGAGGTCATAAACACATTATTCTTGTATGATTGATATAAGAATTCGTAGCAAATACATTCATTGTACCCGGAGATGTGAGAAAATATTGCAATAAAATTGACTATGGACGTAAACCCTTTTTTTTCCCAAATACTTTCTAGATCGTTTCAGCTTTAACAATTTTGAACAACTAAATAATAATTTGAAAAAAGAATGCACCAGCTCTCATTGAAGATCTTGTCATGGTGTAACAAGAACAAAGGAGCAACAGAGCCTCCATCTTGATTTTTAACAAGGAATTTGCAAATGGGTGCGGCACCGTAGACTCTCTCAACTTCTCCGTCCTCTCCCGTTCTGACGGAGCACTTTAGTATATCGTAGCTCGCCAAGAGTCATAGCATACGGTCGAGCAAGACGGGCGCATCAGGGTTCTTGGTGACAATCCTGGTGGCGATCTCCGAAGTTGAGAGGAAGGCGCCGTCCGCAGAGGCAGAGATGATGTCTAGGAGGTTGAGCTCGAGGGCTGAGGACCATCGGAAGAATCACGGCGTGTGCTAACCTGATGGCTAGCTTGCCTACTTCTTCTTCTTCTCGAGACATGTCGTTTTAGTGATGAAAGCGGAAGGGAATTTTACGAGTGATTATCAGTGAGTGAGGCGAGCGCGAGTTTAGTGAAGGAAATTGTGTCCTCGCTGCATCCTGCAGTCCGCACCTAGAAGCCTTTAGAAAATCACAAACACACCTAAAAAGCTCAACACTCAACACTCAACATAATATCAGCTTTAATATCCATTTTCTTATTATACATCCCTCTCCTATTTTATCGTTTAGTGGATGACCTTTGGGTTGGGGGAGGATCATGTTTGTTTTTACTTTTTACTCTTCCGAACTCGCAGATACTGCTGTTATAAATTTCNATATTATTTAATTAGGTTATTCTAAAATTTTAACTTTTTCTATTTTAAATTTTTTTATATGTAAAATAATGAAACCCCCCATTATTCACAAATATTTCATTGGAGCCCATGATCCAAAACAGGTTCCAAAAATCAGTTCCGCACAAGTTCCAAACCAAGTACCCGTTTCAAGTTCTTTTTTCAGGTTCCGGTTCCGCACAGTGTCGATTCCAATAAAATGAAATCAGAACCTACTCGCATAGTGCCGGTTCCGGTTCTACCTGCTACCCGTGCTCACCCCTGGCTTGCGATACACTTTTTTAAGTAAGATTAGTAAAGGAGTAAGGTGACATCCACATCTTCTCTTCTAAATTTTTTCTTACGACATAACGTGGTAATTCATAATTAGTTAATTACAATTTATCAGTTGAGATCATTACAAACTGATTAATTATAATCCATCACATCGAAATTATAAAAAGAAATTTGAAAGAAGTTGTAGATATAGCATTTTCCTTCGTAAAATCCTATTCTTAATATATTTTAGGATAATATTCTAATAATATGTTTGGTACATTATTAGAAAACATTTTCTGAAAAAATTTAGATTATATTTGTTAATTTAATTAAGCACCCTCTATAATAAAAGTTTATAAATTAAATGATGTCAAACTTAGTTTGCATATAACTTTAAGAATAATACTATGTGCACTAACCAATTTATACTAATCTAAGTATTAACTTTGAAAACTTGAAATTTCCCCCAAAAACTAAACAAAAAATTTAATTTTCAATATTAATACTTGCATTAGTACAATTGATTAGTACACATAGCATTACTCTAACTTTAATATCTTCTCACTAAGTTTAATATGGGCTTAATGTATCTCAAAAATATGTTGGGCATCAATTTCTAAAGGCCTTAAAAACTGGACCGATCACTGTAATGATACAACCACTCCCTTTAAGTATGAGCTCCCCGATTATTAAGGATTTTTGGGTCATTTGTCTAATTTTATTTATACCATAGTTTTATTAATTATCAATTGCGTTATTGCATTTATTTATCAAAACTACCATCTCTATAATCCCAAGAGATTGACATGACGATTAAGAAGATTTGCTCACTTCAATTCATTAAAGGCTTATAGGACGTTTAATAAACTCCGAAGATTAGTCAAAATGTATGCAAACTGACCCAGTGAACCAAAAAAAAAAAAAAAGGAAAAGACTATCATCTCCATTACTCTATGTCTGGTAGAAAATGGGCAAACGTAGCACCTATTTGGGGTCGTTATTAGATAATTGGGATAATATTTTTTAAATTGAGTAGATGACGATGTTTGGTTGGTTTGTAAAAAATTATTTTCGGAATATTTTGTGACAAACAGTAGAATTTGGGGGGTATGTTGTCAAGAATCTTACCACCGAGTTTTTTTTTTTTTTTTTTTTTTTTTTTTTTTTTTTTTTTTTTTTTTTTTTTGGGGGGGGTGGGTGGTTGGTGTATTAAAACTTATCATTGGTAATAAAATTTTGTTTCATGTTGCCCTTAAACAGTTGAGCATTTGGTCCAAATTAGCCTTATCTTTGTTAACATTTACAAAACACCCAATTCACTCATGGAGACACTTTTGTCCTCGCTTTTTAAATTTTTCGAACAACAATGCCCTTTGTATTGTCACTATATCCAGAACTAGCCACCCCCACCAGCACCATCGATTGCCGCAGAGGTTGCCAAAAGTGGCCATAATAGCGTATGACAAGTTATGCGTCGATGAGGCTTTTCCAACCATAGATCACAGATCCATGGTCAGAAGAGGCCAGATCTGGTTGTTTCAGGGCCAAAGATGTAGCATGAAACGGCCAGACTGCGTGAAAATGTTGGGGTTAAAAAAATTATTCAAAAATAATAATAAACAGTACGATTATATTAATATTAAAAAAGAGGGTAATTTAGTAAGTATAACATATCAACCTATATCCTCCAATTAACAATATTATAATCAATTTATTCGAACCAACAAAAACATTTTAAATATTCTCAATAATCTTCAAAAAGTTGATTCTTTTAGTCGTGTTGATGCGTGATTTTTACACCAACAAAACGCATGTGTGAAATGCTGAGCTGACCCAGAAGACACACGTGAATGTGAAGGATAATGAGATAGTAAATGCAATGGGGACAGTTTTTAAAGTGGTTCGGATGCTAAGGTAGCGAGTCCTACGTCCACTGATGCTTATAGTGATGGTAAGGGTCAAGTCGCTTTTAGCTGACTGACTTTACAATAATATTACAATGTATCAAATGCTAAGAATTCTAAGGAAAGAGAGAATAATTAATCAAGTGTAAAAATGTGCCAATCCCCTTTAATGAGAGAGGACCTCCCAATTTATAGTGGGATACATTGAGACAATGATCACTAAATATGTAAGTTGGTGGGGTGATCCGTGCAAATCCTTCTTTATGTCACATTGCCCACCTTCCAGAGTGATTTGCGCGATTTAGAGCAGGGATTGGACACGTAGGAGCACCACAACTCCTGGCTGGCCTGATGCGCACCCACTATCCTAACGGAAGCAGGCGATGGTTGTTCCAATGATCTGACTTTTGTGGGCTGAATGGACCTGACGTCAGCCCTTATATTTTTTAGGCATAACAGAAGTCCCCTAGTTTTTAAGGTTTGAGGATTGAACCTTGGAAACTATAAGTCATGCAGTAGCGGGATGATTTCTGGAAATTCTGGCCTGTTTGAAAGTAGGTCAAGATGGCACTTTTATGAACGCGACCTCGCATGTTCATTATTTGCAGAGGATGAGCGACCTGATTTCGTTTGACGTCACCTGTTGTTCTGGTGATAGGGATGCATTTAATGAAGCAATCCCTGTGCTGACAGGTGTGTCTTGTGCGTGATAAGTGCCAGCCAATCGCATTAAATGCGTTGTATGCTGAAACAGTGCATTTTATCAGAACATTAAATGCGTTATACGTTGGAACGACGCCCCTTATCAGAGCATTAAATGTGGATTTGAGACGCAATTAATGCTCTGAGAGATGTATGGCCGTCATTTGAGCTTTTCAACTAGAAAGATGAAAGTTTGACTTTATCCAGTCGTTTCGTTCACCCTTCCCCGCTGATGAGCGACACGTGGCCGAGATCAACGGTAAGAAACCTTTGTCGCCCAAACATCGTTTCGATTCTGGGAAATCCAAACGCCGATTCACACGCTATAAAAACCTCAAATTGTTCTCAGGCAATGTCACCAGAGCCTTTTTCACAGAGAGCAAAAGATTTTCGTAAACCCAGAACCTTTGTCTTCCAAACCTGCATTTTTCCAGCATTTGAAGCAGAAACTGTTGTCATACTCTGAGAGGTAAGAACTTCTCTATTGTTACTTCATTATTTTCATGGGTTAATGGCGTCAGTCTTCCGGTAACCCATCGGAGATGAGATGCTTGCGTCGGGTTCGAGCCATGAATGGTGGCTCGAATCGTGCTGTTAGGATTTTCTTTGAGATTTAGGGAGTTTGTTTCCTCCCACGTCATCGTACGAAATAGCGTACAACGGCTAAATGACCCTTCTGCTTGTCACTTTTGCAGACTGGCAAAATGGACCCCTCAGCAACTAGATCCGAGCAGGGAACCAGCTCGTCCCCGCAGGGTGCTCCTAGCATCCCTCTCGAGGTCTTCTCGGTACTTACCGAGGATGAGCTTGAAAGGGTAATAAGTCAGTATGGTATCGAGGTGGACGTTTTCCACGACCTGACGCATTCGTCGCGATATCCGTCAAGCGGCTTGGCCGCGATCTCCGAGGAGATTATCAAGGGTGGGGGACTGATCCCCTTCCACCCTTTCATCAGGTCGTTTCTGGACCACTTCGGGGTCACAACGATGCAGCTGACTCCGAACGCGTACGTCATTGTTGTTGCAATGTACATCGCGTGCCAGGAGAACGGGCTGGGCAAGCTGACCGCGATGGAGCTCGGCTGCTCGTATTTTTTGAAAAAGGGCAATGACAAGGATTTGTATTACTTGTCCAAGCGACCTACTATTGCCGACAAGATACACAGTTATCCTAGCAACGCGGGGGCCTACGAAACGAAGTTTTTCTTCTTTCGCTATGATGGCCATTGCCACTTCCAGGAACCGAGTAGGCCTCTTTTTCTTTTTTTTTTTTTTTTTTTTTTTTTGCGAACTCATTGTGTTTGAAGTGTGCTCGCTCTAACGACTTGATTTCTTTTCGACAGTTAACAAGACGACCGACCTAGGGCTGCTCTTCGATAGAAGAAGAATCGTGCACTTCGGCTCCTTACCCGAGGATAAGCGCGACGTGAAAAACTCGTGACGACCGCAAATTTGCAGAAATACGGGTTCTTCAATGCAAACACGTCGTTAGAACCTCCACCGAGTAAGTCCTGCTAACTAATTCTTTTTCTAGTCGTGAAATAGAATACCTTTGCTAACGATGTCTTGTATGCAGCGACCATGCCTCCGAAGGAGCCAAAGCAGCCACGACGAAGGCCGCTCAATTTTCCTCGATCGAAGAAAGCTAAGGCAACCAAAGATGCTCCAACCATCCCCTCGGCTTAGGGCGCGACATCGGGCCAACTGGCGCGACCTTCCAGAACTTCTCAGCCACAGCCGACAGAAGACACGCCAATGCGAACCATGAAGGTCTCCCAGCCATCGCCTGCTTGCCCGAGGATGAAGACAATGGCTCAACGAAAGAAGAGGAAGCAGATTCAGGTCGAGGAGTCAGAGACCGAATCCAAGGATGAGCAGCTAAGGAGGTCGCAGAAGGACGTCGGAAGAAGGTCGGGCAAGGGACCGATGGTCGACACGACTACTGATGAAGGCGCGAATAAGGATACTCTAGTGTTAGACTCGCTGGGGAACCTGCCGGAGTACCTGCAGCCGGTGGTCTACACTTTACTGGAATGCGGACTATCGGAATCATTTAAGCAGTTCGCAAAATTCTAGCGACGTGGACCTAATATCCATATCGGTCCAGCACTTAAGCAAGGTGAACAAACTGTCATCGGCAAGGATTACCCTTAGCTTCTTTTGATTGGCTAACTCTATCTTTCTTTGTTCGCAGGCCCTTCTTTCCATGCGAATGTCCTTGGAGAAGGTTCAACTAGGAGCCGTGAAGGGGGAGGTTGCACTGAAGGAAAAGAACACAACGCTCAAGCAAAGCCTGGAAGCCGCCGAAATGGAAAGAAACTTATCTTCTGAATCGGTGAACCGGTACTAGAATGAAAAGGACGCGGCTCTTCGCACGGTGGACTTTCAGAAAGCGCAGCTCGAGAAGCATGGAGAGGAGATAAATGAGCTGCAAAGGACCATAGCCAGACTCTCCAAGGAGGCCGGGGAGAAGGACCAGGAACTCAAAGCGACCTCTCTGTAGGTCTTACGAGCAGAACAAGAGAGATAAGCTTCCGAGAAGCTGAGGCAAGCTCTTGAAGCTAAACTTCAGGCGAGTCAAGGAAAAGTTGCTTCCTTGACAGAGGAGATGCAGAAACAGGCAGCGGAGGTAGATGAGAAGGCTACCGAATAGGCGATCGAGTCTATCTACGCCCTGCGACCGAGGAATCCACGACTTGATATGTCCGACCTCTCGGAGGACTGGCGAGAAACACTTATGTCAATGGTGCGGGAGGATGATAAAGCGGCGACCTCCTGAGCAGGTGGTTCGGGACATGCTTCGGACAAACCCTCAACCGACCAGCCCTAGGACGTCGAGGTCGCTCCTTTAGGAGCTAGATTAAGGCTTTTAGCCATATCTTTTTGCCTGCTGTACTCTTCATTAATAAAATTCACATTTTTTACTTATACAATTTCTGTTCGCTTCATTATACATGAGTACTTTCTGATTGCTTACATTCATTGAACAAGTGTGATAACATAACTCATTTGCACGAAAAGGATCACATGCGAAGATGTCTTACAAACGTGCAAGATAACACTTTACAAGGAAATGACTTACAAAAATCAGAAATTAATTTACAAGGAAAGCTAAGTTCGAAATTACTGATAGTATGGTCGAAGGTGCTCAGCATTCCAGGCTCGGGGTACTTTGGAACTGTTTAGCCTTTTGAGATGATAAGTCCCCGGTCTAATTACTTTATCAATGCGGTATGGACCCTCCCAGTTCGGTCCTTAAACTGCCGCACTTGGTTCCCTGGTTCCGAGAAGAACTTCCTTTAACACGAGATCGCCGACCTGGAAGTCTCTTCGCCTGACTTTTGAATCGAAGAACTTCTTCGCGCATTGCTGATAGGCTGCTATCCTTAGCGAAGCCTTGCTGCGATGTTCTTCAACAAGGTCTAGGCTTGCTCTCATAAGTGCTTCATTGTCGGCCTCATTGTACAAGTCTCTCCGAAGTGAACCAGTTCCCACCTCTACAGGGATCATTGTTTCGCATCCATATGCCAGCGAAAAGGGTGTTTCTGAGGTAGAGGTTCTTGGAGTTGTTCTGTACGCCCACAAAACTTCGGGGAGGTCATTGGCCCAATTTCCTTTGGTTGCACCAAGTTTGGCCTTCAGAGTGTGCTTGATGGTTTTGTTGACAGCTTCAACTTGGCCATTTGCTTGTGGTCTTGCGACAGAGGCGAATTTCTTATGGATGTCCAGCTCATCGCAAAACTGTTTGAATTCCTTGTTGTTGAATTGTTTTCCATTATCCGATATAAGGGTGTGAGGAATTCCAAAGCGGCACACAATATTCTTGAAAACGAAGTCTTTAAGCTTTCTAGTCGTGATCGCGGCTAGCGGTTCGGCTTCTACCTATTTGGTAAAGTAATCTACCGCGACCACAACATACTTGACTCCCCCTTTCCCAACTGACATGGGGCCGATGAGGTCGATCCCCCACTTGGAAAAAGGCCAGGGGCTAGTCATAGTTACCAGTTCGTGGGAGGGAGCTCGCGGTATGCTTGCGAACCGCTGACACTTATCACACCTCTTGACAAAGTTGTAGGCATCATTTTGAATTCGGGCCAATAGTATCATTGACGAACAACCTTGTTTGCGAGAGATCGTGCGGCGGTGTGATTATCGCAGATTCCTTCATGAATTTCCCTCATGATGTAGTCTGCTTCTTCGCTGGTTACACATCGAAGGAGAGGGATACTAAATCCTTTCCTATACAGCTGGTCCCCGATGAGGGTGTAACGAGCAGATCTTGTTCGCAGAACCCTTGCCTTGACCTTGTCGTCGGGCAAGATCCCCTCCTTGAGGTACTGGAAAATGGGAGTCATCCAGGAATCTGATTGCATCACATTCACGGCCTGTTCGATCGGACTGATACTTGAAACCTCAACGAAACGAACAGGAATGCTATCCAGTGCTTCTGAATCCAACGACGAGGCTGTCCTTGCCAGGGCGTCCATGACAGAGTTGCTATCTCTGGGAATCTGAGTGATTTCAAAGTGTTTGAACGGCTCGAGTGCGGCCTGGGCTTCTTTCAAATAATGGACCATGTTTTCTTCCTTGGCTTGGTATTCCCCCAAAATCTGGTTGACAACTAGCATGGAGTCGTTATGGACACTGATCACGATTGCACCCATTTCTCTGGCCAACCGCAACCCAGCGAGCAGAGCTTTATACTCAGCCTCATTGTTGTTTGCCTTAAATTTGAACAGAAGAATGCCGTGAACGCGAGCCCCTTCGAGGCTCAGAAGGAGAAGACTTGCACAGGCCCTCTTTCTGTTCGATGATCCGTTGATGTAGAGGCTCCAGGTCAACAGATTCTGAGTATTTTCTTGGATGGCTTCGCTAGGCTTGGAAGATAGGAAAATTCTGAGATGAAGTCAGCAACTGCCTGCCCTTTGATAATCGATCTTGGCTTGTACTTCAGATCGAACTGACTCAATTCTATGGCCCATTTAAGCAATTTACCCGATGCCTCTGGCTTCTGGAGGACCTGCCTGAGTGGGTAATTAGTCATCACGTGGATAGTATGGACATGGAAATAAGGTCGCAGCTTTCTGGAAGCGATCAGTAGGGCATAGGCTAATCGCTCCATCTCCGGATATCGCATCTTGACATCCGTCAGACGCTTTCTCACATAGTACACTGGCCATTGCACCTTTTCTTCGTCCAGAATTAGAGCTGCACTGACCACGAACTAAGAGACGGACAGATACAGGAGCAGGATCTCTTGTGGAAAAGGCTTAGACAGGAGAGGTGGTTTCCCGAGGTGTTCTTTTATACTTTGGAATGCCTGTTCGCATTTGGGAGTCTACTCGAACTTTTTGCTGGCCTTTATGACATTGAAGAACGGTAAGCAGCGATCTGTTAGCCTCGATATGAAGTGACTTAGTGTCGCTATTCGCCCATTAAGACTCATGACCTGTTTTTTGCTGGTCGGGCTTTTCATATCGAGCAGAGCTTGAATTCTCTCGAGGTTTATTTCTATCCCTCGCTGGTTAACCATGTACCCTAAGAATTTTCCTGACGATACTCCGAACGAACACTTCAGAGGGTTTAGTTTCATTATGTACAGCTAGAGGATATTAAACATCTTAGCGAGATGCGTAATGTGATCTGAGGCGACCTGGGATTTGACCAGCATGTCATCCACATAGACCTCCATTGTTTTTCCGATATGGTCAGAGAACATTCGATTAACCAATCGCTGGTAGGTTACGCCAGCATTCTTGAGGCCGAAGGGCATAACTTTGTAGCAATACAGCCCCCGGTCTGTAATAAAAGATGTATGTTCTTCGTCTGGCCCGTACATCAGAATTTGATTGTACCCCGAGTACGCGTCCATAAAACTTAGCAACTCGTGCCCCGAGGTGGCATCCACGAGCTAATCAATTCTTGACAGAGGGAAGCTGTCTTTAGGACAGGCCTTGTTGAGGTCGCTAAAGTCGACACAGGTTCGCCACTTGCCATTAGGCTTCTTTACTAAAATCGAGTTGGCAACCCAGGTCGGGTAGAGTGCTTCTCGGATGGACCCGTTTCGGAGGAGGTTGTCCACCTCCAATTTCAAGGCGGCATATTGCTCTGGATCCATTGCTCTTCTTTTCTGGCGAACTGGCTTGGCTTCGCTATCGTTGTTTAACGCATGGCAAATGATGTTCGGGCTGATCCTGACCATATCTGCGTGCGACCAGGTGAACATATCGATATTTTCTTTCAGGAAGCTGATCAGCTCGGAGGCGAGCTGGGGGTTGAGACTGCTCCTAATCCTTAACACCCGACTCAGCTCCTTCAGGTCGACCAATACTTCGGACAAATCCCCAACTGGGCCGCTGGAAAGGCTTTCCTGAAATCGAGGATCTATATTATCCTCTGCTGGGCCAGGCTGTGGCTCGATCCGGCTGATCGCCATAGCCTGTCAGGGAATACCTCGCGAAATGCCCTTCCCCTTACACGCCATCTGCACCGCTTTTATGCAGCAGTCGCGAGATACACTTTGCGATCCTCTCACTTCCCCTATCCCCGTTGGGGTGAGGAACTTCATCTTGAGATGGTATATGGAAGTGACTGCCTTGAAGCTTCTCAGTAGAGGTCGCCCCAGGATTCCATTGAAGGCAAGTGGGCAATCCACGACCAAGAATTCAGTAACCTTAGTCACCTCATCATAGTCACCCAGCGTGACTGGAAGTTGGATCGTTCCTTTGGGGATCAGTGGTCCCCTGTAAAGCTGTAAAGAAGGATCAAGGCGAGCTTCAAGTCGGTCTCGTCCAAGTTCATTCTTTTGAAAGCGGTCTAGAATAGGATGTTCACAGCGCTTCTGTTGTCCACTAGCATTCTGCGGACGTTATGGTACCCTATGAGGGGCGTGATCACAAGGGCGTCGTCGTGAGGATGATGCAAACGAGCAGCCTCCTTCTCGTAGAAGGTGATCGGCTCCTCCTTGCGAACCTTTTGCGGTCGCTACGATGTGTTCATCACCCTGATTGGGTCGTGGTAGGCTTCGTGAGCATATCTTTCTTGTGCACCTCGCGTGTTTCCCACGAGGTGCGGCCCTCTAAAGATTATATTAACACTACCATACCTTTTATGATCACAACGCTTTTTCCCTTGCTCCCCCTGGCTCTTCTCTTGTGCAGGAGTGGAGTCATCAATATACTCCTTGAAGTTCCCTTTCTTGATGAGCTCTTCGATTGCTTGCTTTAGAGCTCGGCACTCATCGGTGTGATGCCCGTTGTCCCGATGGAAGCGGTAGTATTTTTTATTATTTCTGGCTGTCGCAGGAGTTTTCATGGGTTCGGGCTCATCGAGCAAACTGGCTTCCTTGGATTTATCAAGAATGGCCGATACAGACACATTCAGTGGAGTATATTGGTTTCTGTCGCGATCGCGATGAAGAACATGAGCATAAGACTTTTTGTGCTCGTGACGAGGTTTCTTCCTTTTTCGCTGATCATCAGCGTCCCCTCTGCGATCAGCTCTTCTACTTTCGCCCCAACTAGACATACTGCCCGAAGCGTCGGGGTCGCGACGACGGAGTGCCACCTATGAATTTTCTATCCGGAGGTACTTCTTTGTAAAGTTATAGAATCCTGTGAGGGAAACATCGTCCTCAGCCTGTAATTCTTTCCACAGGTCAGTTTGTGGATGAACTCCAGCAATGATAAGAGTTCGAACAGACTCTTCGGGAGTATGAGCCACCTTGTTGAGGTCTCTGTGGAAACGGTCAACGTAGGACTAGAGGGATTCATCCATTTCTTGCCTTATATTGCTGAAGTAGCTCAAAGGCATTGAAAACTTTCGATTCGCTTGAAAATGCCTTAGGAACGTCGTGCTCATCTGAGGCCACGAACTGATCGATCCCGCTGGGAGTGACCTGAACCATCGTTTGGCATGAGAGGTCAACATCACTGCCAAACAGTGGCATTTTACCAAATCTGAGACCTAGTGAAGCTCCATCAGGTCGTTAAATTCATATAGATGATCCTACAGATCGGAATTTCCATCAAACGCCCGTATGTTGGGCATCCTAAATCCTGATGGAAGTAGAGCGGCTAACACTTAGAGAGAAGGGGGACGCAGATGCGACCTGCCCCTGCTCATTTTGCTAAGCTCTTAGTCTGTCTAGAGCTCGTTGTAACTCCTCAATTTACGGCAATGGAGCCGCTTGGGGGTTGTTTTCACCCATGCGAGTTTGATTCTCGCAGTTACGATTGAGGAACGTCGAGAGGTCGGGTTCCTCTTCGCCTCAGCCGGCGGTTCAAGCCACTATCGACACACGCTAACTAGAGGTGTGTGATGGCGATGAAAGGTGCGAGGTATTTTCACTACTTTCGCGGTGGTAAGAACAGCCCCGCGAAGTGTGGGACCCTCTCGCACAGTGACGATCAGGATTGCTTTGCTGGCGGTGATAAGAATTGCCCCGTCCAGCACTTTTATGGGTGTGTACCTGCGACGTGGCATGGGACAGCTCGGGCTGCATCTTTTCACCGAGTCTCAACGAGACTGGTATTCTATTTGGGACGCGGTCGGTGTTTGCTGGCCCTTTGGAGCCCGTGGGCTTGCTTTTTGCCACTTGCTTACCCTTTCGTCTATGCCTTGCAGTGCTCGCGGCAAGGGCTATTTCCCTTTGCCGTGCTTTCGTGCGACCTACAGGCGTTTTTGGCAGTTGCACCGCCGCAGCTAACTTGGATGGCGTGCCTTGGTCCAAACGGTCCAACCTCTGGTTGACCTTCTGGAGAGTATTGTCAAACCTCTCCAAGTAGCTTCTTATAGCGAGGTCAAGCTGTGAACTCGACAGGATATCCCCTACAGCATTTTGCAGGGCTGAAGGTTTTTTGGAAGAAGTATCCCCCTGAACTTAGGGGAGCCCCTCAGCGCCCTGGTTGGTTTGCTCAGGTTCTGGTTGGCGGGCCATTTGTTGTTGTAGGACCGGTAAGTTGGAGATTCTCCTGATGAAGCATGTACACTAAATCAGCCCTTCTTCTAGTGCCAAACTGTTGATGCGTGATTTTTACACCAACAAAACGCATGTGTGAAATGCTGAGCTGACCCAGAAGACACACGTGAATGTGAAGGATAATGAGATAGTAAATGCAATGGGGACAGTTTTTAAAGTGGTTCGGATGCTAAGGTAGCGAGTCCTACGTCCACTGATGCTTATAGTGATGGTAAGGGTCAAGTCGCTTTTAGCTGACTGACTTTACAATAATATTACAAGGTATCAAATGCTAAGAATTCTAAGGAAAGAGAGAATAATTAATCAAGTGTAAAAATGTGCCAATCCCCTTTAATGAGAGAGGAGCTCCCAATTTATAGTGGGATGCATTGAGACAATGATCACTAAATATGTAAGTTGGTGGGGTTATCCGTGCAAATCCTTCTTTATGTCACATTGCCCACCTTCCAGAGTGATTTGCGCGATTTAGAGCAGGGATTGGACACGTGGGAGCACCACAGCTCCTGGCTAGCCTGACGCGCACCCATTATCCTAACGGAAGCAGGCGGTGGTTGTTCCAATGATCTGACTTTTGTAGGCTGAATGGACCTGACGTTATCACTTATATTTTTTGGGCATAACAATTCTGTTAATATAATATTTTTCTATAATAAAACATTATAGGATCCAAATATTTCTTTCCAGTAAACAGTATAACGTGGAGTGTCCTCTAAGATGTTGTTCTACTGAAGTCCATGTGCAATGTGTCCAGTGTCCTTGAATTATTGGTCAATGGTGGGACAATGGCCCAATTTTATTAAGAAAGTAAGAATCCACTTTCAAATCACCAAACCATCCTTTCTGTAAACATGTGGGATTCCCAAATCAAAAAGAGTAGTATTTCATTACTTTTTAATTCTTAATGGATATATCTTCACAAAGACAAAGTCAAACACTAAATCAAGGTAAATAAACAGTCGAATGATGAGAGTTTGAGCAATGTTTTAAAACCCGGCCCGACTCGACCGGTTGAACCTGTTCAACCAGGACTTGGCCAGTTAGCCGGGCCGGGTGAGCCTAATAACCGGCAGAATTACTCTGCCCAGCTTGACCCGCACCGCGGTGCTGTAGCACCCGCCGGTCAAACTGGTGACTTTATAGCAAACCAGGTCATGCACATTAATACAAAATTTAAAAAATAAAAATATTAAATTTAATAAATACTAAAACTAAAGTACTAAACACTTAAACAGTATCAACATTTCCCCCCATTTTGACATTTTCACCCTACTTCTTCCCTCTCTTTTGTCTGAAAACTCTGAACTCTGAACTGAACCATTTTGCATTTTCATCATCCACGAGTCTCCCCTTCACTAGTTCACCTTCGAATCTCGTCGCATTAGCCTTCACCGTCAACTGTATAGCTTGTCGTCAGCTGGGATACCGCGCGAATAACCTCCCATTTCGCGATCTGTTCTCAATCCTCTCTTCACCGTCGATCTGCTATGTTCTTCCATCACCGTTGATCTAAAAGCTACACCATCGTTGTCATCTTCTTCTTGCTCAAGAACTGATGAACTGTGGGCAGTCGCGATCTCTTCTTCTCTTCTGCAATCTGCAGTTCTACTCTGTTCAGTGTTCCTGTTCATCAGTCACAGTCGAGCTCCACCTCTCCAACGGTCAACGACAGCTCGTCTTCAGTCTTCACCAACACCAGGTATTGATTTGTATTTTCATTTTTAGTTTTTTACTACAATGTTTATACTTTATAGTTTATAGTTTGTAACTTTATAGTTTATAAACTTTATATTGCCGTTTGTAATCAGCAAGAGTCCCCATTGTCTTAGCATTGATTGACTTGTTATGTGATCTGTAATTTTCTTTTAGCTCTTTTCGTGGTAATTTGATGTTATCTGTTCATATTGTGATTGTAGCATTTAGTTTTAGGTTGATTGACTTCATTTGTGATGCTGATATTATATACTTCTTGATATGTGTATCCCTAGTCCTTGATGCTTCTTGTATGCTTAATATTGAGGGGATTCAGTGCTTTAGACTAAAAAAAAACCATTTTGCATTTTCATCATCCACGAGTCTCCCCTTCACTAGTTCACCTTGAATCTCGTCGCATTAGCCTTCACCGTCAACTTATAGCTGTCGTCATTGGGTATACACGCGCAATACCCTCCCTTTCGCGATCTGTTCTCAATCCTCTCTTCACCGTCATCTGTTATGTTTCTTCCTCACCATCTATCTGAAGCTACACCATCGTTGTCATCTTCTTCTTGCTCAAGAATTGACGATTGGGCAGTCGCGATCTCTTCTTCTCTTCTGCAATCTGCAGTTTCTCTGTTAGTGTTCTTTTTCATCGTCCAGTCGAGCTCCACTCTCCAACGGTCAACGACAGCTTCTTCAGTCTTCACCAACACCAGTATTGATTTGTATTTTCATTTTAGTTTTTTTACTACAATGTTTATACTTTATAGTTTATAGTTTATAAACTTTATATTGCCTTTTGTAATCAGCAAGAGTCCCCATTGTCTCACATTGATTGACTTGTTTGTGATCTGTAATTTTCTTTTAGCTCTTTTCGTGGTAATTTGATGTTATCTGTTCATATTGTTGTTGTAGCTTTATTTTTTAGGTTGATTGACTTCATTTGTGATGCTGATATTATATACTTCTTGATATGTGTATCCCTAGTCCTTGATGCTTCTTGTATGCTTATATTGAGGGATTCATGCTTTAGCTTAACAATGTGTTGTTATTCATCCTCTTGTTGGATAATTAATACAGGGAAGGTTTGTGGTAATGTTGGTGTGGGAGAGGAAAGGTCTTTACAACTTTAGAATCATATTGATATGCTACGTAAACTCCAGAATTTTTTTATGGAATGTTTATGCTACAGCAATGGCTGTATACTGATTGGTCCTGTCGCTGTCGCAACATCATTTCTTTATTGATAGTACGTGATTGCAAGTGTTTGTGGTGAAAAATGATTGTTAGTTGCTCTTTGAATTGTTGTAACCTTAAGTTGTAAGTTTGTTTGTTTCAGTTCAGTCAGTTCACTACATTAGCTTACATATATTTTTGATGTTACAGCTTCGGTTGGATGGGACCTAGAATAAATCTTTAAAGTTTGATACTTTGATTGTAACGATCATCCATCCTTATTTCTTATTTGTGTCACCAAGGTAGAGATCAAATTAAAGACAAATATGTCATCATCTGGGTCTTGTCAACATTTTCTTCCATGGATGTTTCACAAACTTTTCAGGAAGAAATGATATAGCTGGGGACATGTTAATAGGGCGTGGATGAAAATGGGAAGAAGATATTAACATGTCTTTACTGTGGCAAGATAATTAGAGGTGGAGGATTTATCGAGTGAATTGCATCTAGCGGTATAAGGGAGAAGTTGGAAAGTGCCCAAAGTTCCTTTCGATGTTAATTCAAGATTGGAGAAGCATTAAAAATTGGGGCCAAGATAAACAAAAAGTTGAACTTCTAGAATGTCAATCTTATGGAGCTAGTTACAACAAGAAGAGGTGATATGTTAGATAGATCAAGAGTGTGAAGAGGTTTTTCCATGTCCAGCTCAGCTCCAACTTCAATTTCAAGCTCTAAGAGAAAGAAATCTATTGGGTAGTGACTATTTTGCTCGAGGACTAAGTGGGTCTCAGCCCTAATTAGGAGTGTTTTAGACCGAAAAGAAGCTAAGTGGAGAGGACATGGTTGTTGCAAGGTTATTTTATGATTCTTGCATCCCAACTAATGTTATTAATTCATTTATTTCAACCTATGCGATGCTAATGGCTGCAATTGGTCCTGGTGTATAAATCCCAACTTATCATAATTTGTGTGTAAATTTATTGAGAGATGCAAGGAAAGAAGTGCAATTACTTGTTGATAGTTACAAGAAAACTTGGGAGATGTTGGATGTACTTTAATGGCTGATGGTTGGCAGATATTCACATAGGTCGTTGATTAATTTCCTAGTGTACTTGTCCTAAGAGGGTTTTTGTGAATCAGTGGATGCTTCAGATGTTGTAAAGGATGCTACAACATTGTGTAGCTTGTTTAGGTAGCTTTATGGGTTGGACCAACAATATTGTCCATCTTGTCACTGACAATGGAGCAAATTATAGCGGCTGGAAAGTTTTGACTAACAAATAACAGTATTACTTGTGTCTCTGTGCAGCACATTGCATTAATTTGACATGGAAAGACATAGCTGAGATGAGTCATATAGTCAACCTTTGACAGTGCATCTGAGGTTACAAAGTTTGTGTATAATCATTCCTTTGTGCTAGCTTTGCTAGAAAAAACAGGTTATATACTTTTACTCATATGTTTATAATTTACATTGTCAAGACATATATATATGTACACTTTTTAATAATTTACTAAGTACCATCTATTGTCTATCACTTGAATAGGTTGGACAGAATATACGCCCAGGTGCAACCCGTTTTGCCACTACTTTCATTGCATTACAGCCTACATCAGCCAAAACATGACTTGCAATCTACAGTGACAGATAGATTTTGTGGAGTCTCGATATGCAAAAACTAATAAAGGCAAGCCTTTATTTCCATAGTTCTAGATAACCGGTTCTGGAGATGACATTGGTATAATTTCCAAAGTTGTGAGTCCATTGATGCGTATGCTCCATTGTAGACTCAGATAAGAGGCCTTCAATAGGATATGTGTATGTGCATGTACAACGAGGATGGGGATCAAGAAACTTTTAAGAACAAGAAAATTTGTACAAGCCTTATACAACAATTATTAAGATGCTTGGATAGGATGTTGCGCCGTGATATTCAGTGCAGAGCATATTTGAATCCTGCTTTCAATATGATGAAGATACTTTTTCCAAAAAAGCTGAGGTCATGTATGGTTTTCTTGACACTATTGACATAAGCAGGTGCATTAAAAATAGCAAGACAAAGTTACTGGAGAAGTAGATTATATCAGACCGTCTGGAAAGCTTTTCTCGTGAGCTTGCTCTTCAAATTGCAAAACTACACGGCCGGGTATGTAAATTATTAACTTTTTAAGTCTTTTTTAAGTTATGAAATTGTGTTTATTTCTTATGTATTTATCCTTTTATTCTCAATTAGATGAATGGTGGAGACATTTGGCTTTAGTGCTCCAAATTTGCAAAAGTTTGCAATCAATTCTAGGTCAAACTTCGGCCTCTCTCCGGATGTGAGCGAAATTGGAGTGTTTTTGAACGCATACATACTAAAGCGGAAAGATTGGAGCATCCCACGGTTGAATGATTTGGTTTTCACTCATTATAACTTGCGTTTGCAAAATAGGTATAACCTTCTTCATTTTTTTTTTTTATTGATGTCTTTATTGGTCATGATTTGAATATTTAATTCTTCTATTTCAGGAGTTGTTACAAAAAATTACATATGATCCTATTGATTTGAGAGTATTGATAAAACTGAATGGTGGATAGTTGATGAGGAAGAGGAGTTGGTGAGCTTAATTATGAAGAATTGGAACAATCATTATATGGAGAAGGAGCTATTCCTATAGATGGTGGTGAATCTGGTGATCACCTTTCTTATTAGACTCGCAGATGCTTCAGAAGGTTATTTACAATTTTAAGCAATTTCAATTTGGTATTATCTGTTTATATTCAATTAGTTTAAATGGGAAAATTTAACTTATAGTTTTCCTTTTTTGCTAAATTTTTTGTAGATGATGTCGCCGATGTTAATAATGATGACGATCCTCTACCAGGTGGTGTGTGAATTATGAATTGTGAATTTTAATTGAGGATGGAATGAGGATTGAGACCATTCGGTAAGATCATTTTGGTTAGAATGTTGAAGTGTTGATTTGGAAGTTGAAAACTTGAAACAACTATTATGTGATTTTTGATTTTTCTTCATTTATTTTGTTATTTTGATTTGAAATTTGTTGTATTATTGTAATGATTATGATAATGCTGTTAGCAGTTTTTATACTAAATTTATGATTTGGAGCAAAATTTGGGAAATGCAGGTTCTTGAAAGTGTTTGTGATGTCCTCATGTGATGTCAGATGATGACACATCGGTTGAACCAGTTGGTTCAACCGGTTAAACGCGACCCGAGACTCGGCCATCTTGCCGGTTTTGTCCTGGGTCTTTTTAAAACTTGAGTTTGAGAGATAAGATGATGCTTCATGGATCACTGTTTTGGCAGTTGGATGTCAGGTGTATATAGTGAGAATTGATGTGATGATACATAATGAATTACCTAGTAAGGCTCTCTTTCCTCTCTTCTACTGTGAACAGTACCTACATATTCCACTATTCACCCCTAAAAAAAAAAAAAAAAAAAAAAAAAAATCTTTGTTACCTTTTTTTTTTTTTTTTTTTCTTCTCTTTTTTTATTTTTGGTTTAGGATTTTGGGTAATTCTCCCGTGAGCGAAACCAAGCCCAACACTCTTCCTCTCACCTCTTGCCATTGACAACCTCTCACTTCATGCCATTGACAATCTAATCTCCCAACTCTTTCCTCTCTCTCATCTCACGATTCCGTCATTAAGATCCCTTAGTTTCTCTTGTGTGTTCTCTACAATCTTGATATGCCAAAAAAAGTAATAATGATATAGAATTTTGGTTGATTTGTGAGGGACCGAAGAGGTGATGATCTAACAATTATATATACATAACATACACACATCCTCCCTTTACTAATAGCTCGTATTCATGTGATTTTTAAGTGAGTTTGTGTTTGCTTGATTGCTTCTGAAAGGGACATGTTTAGTTGATGGTTTAAAGGGAATTTTAATATGTTTCATCTTCTAGATTTGGTCGCACTCAATTTCATTGATGATTATTGATTTGCCTTTTGTATGGAATAAAACTTTTCTTTCAATTTCTTTTTTTTTTTTATTTATTTATTCTGTTTTCCTTTTGAATCGATTCAAATTCTGAGATTAGGGAACAATAGAATTAAAGATAGTTTTAAAAGATTTTATTGGGAGATGTATTAAGGAATGGGATGATTTAGATCATTGGCGAACAAATAGCATCGCTCACGACTTCATTTTCCAAGTCACTGTAGGTTTTTAACCATTATTTCATGTATCAAACTAAAATCCATATTGTTTCACCTGGGACTCAAATTCACAGTAATTAACACAATCAAATCAACTCAATGACCAGCAAAGATCAATAACACGGGGTGCTTAACGCTTTAAAGACTCAAATCTGCTATTTTGTGGATCTAACCCGGCAATCGTATGTAGAGCAAATGACTTTGCATTCGGAAAATCTGGATTTCACTGCTAAACCCTCAACCCTTCAGCATCCTCTCTTTTCCTCCTACGACAGCAGCCAACATAAGGAGATCTAGATCACAGGTAATTTTGATGAAAATTTTATCAGGAGTCTCAGGAAGATAAATTCCACAATGATTACTTCGCCAGAGTTTGGAGAGCTTCCTAACAATTCTTCAGGATTTTCAAGCAATGTTCATCGTCCAGTCATGTACTATCCACTGCACATTAGAAGAAAAAAATGAAGGAAGGTTTTAAGTACATAATACGAAGAAAAGTAGATATTCACTATGAAGTCTAAGGCGCTCTATACATATTATAGGATTTCATTTTCGTTAAAGATCGAATTGGTCAAACACCTATAAAGAATAAACCAATCAAAATATACCAGAAATGGAGGAGCTAATTACCTTCAAAAATGGCATCCCTCCTTTCAGAAACTCAAAAACATATCTCCTCCCAAATGCTCTACACCTGCATCACCACAAACCTTTCGGTCAAGTCATAGACTAATAACTCAATTTATCTACGTCAATGAATTATGGCGCACGATCACTTATTTAATTATTGTCATGGTCTCTTACTGGATATGAAGGGGCATCAGCTTAACATGAGACAAATCAAAATTAATACCTTTAATGCGAGGATACTTGGAATTATACAAGATTATACCATTTCCACCACGCCCACATCAACTAATGATTTCAAGCCTTTAAATCTTTGTAAATATCAATAACTTTCTTCACGATCAAGGGTGTGGCTGGACATTCCCTCGTTGATGTTCGCCAACCGCTGATCACTCCCGTACTAATCGAATGTTTCATCCCATGCGCCCCGTTAAAAGGGTTCCACCTTCTAGTTGCATTGTTTAAGTGATACTACCAGTACTATAATATAAGTTGTGAGAATGCTAGGCTTATATAGACAAATACAAAAGGGGCATACAAAGACAATTACCACCTTTAATCTTCATATTTCTCTCTCTCTTTCTCTTTTTCCGTCTTTCTTGTTTTTTTTCTTCTCTCTCATGTGTTAGTAAACGGTCCCGTATACGCAGCAAACAACAAATAATTAATAGGATCGTTTACATGAGCCAAGATCAAGGGTATAATTTTACAATTTTATCATAATAGAATCTGCAGAAGTATTAATCATGAGTTAAGAGAAAACAAACCACGTTGAGGCTCCTCCAATTTGTCGACGAATGTTTTGGCTACTAATCTAAGTGTAGGATAGAACCCACGTTCCACACGAAGACAATCTCAAAAAAACTAAGAGGGATTTGCTAGATCCTCCTTAGCCTTAAGAATCAAAAAGACAATCAAATGAATTGATTTTGGGCAAAAAATTGGATTATGCCCTGGGAGTGTTAAAATGCGGCTATGTGTTTTGTTTTCAAAGAAAAAACCTCAATAAAAAATCACACACTTTTCACAATTTGCTCTAATCCCACACGGAATAGGCTTGGGTTCCAACTCAAACGCCCCATGTTGCCAAACACTCCCAATTTGATTTTATTTATTTTTCATCATTATTCAATTAAAATCAATTAATATATATTAACATTAACAATAATGATAATAGATTTAAATATGTTGCGAACACACATTTAAACGTAATTTCACTTATTTAATTTTTCTAACAAATTAATAAAGGCTACGACCTCAGCAAATTTAATTGCACTTTGAATTACCAAAATACCCTTTTTCCTTAAAGACAAAAACGCCCTTCTTTCTTCTTGGATCTTAAATTATCTTCTATGTGTGTGACTCATAGGCTCCTCATCAACCGACAGTGTAAGTATCGTATTAACACCATTATCGTCTCACTGTACACAGACTAAGAGGGCTCTAGCAAGGCTCATGGCCACCCGATAGTATTCGAATTCAGCAAAGTAGCTACCTGTCAACGATATGGTTACCGTGCAATTCGATCCTTTATCATACGTTATCTCGATGAGACGAAGGTATAGAAATATGTCAACCTTCGGTTACTCTCGATATTATGTATTCAGTTTCTAGACCAATGACCCTATTAAACTGGATAGAGCAACAACTCAATCCCATTGTGGCCACAGTTTTAGTGTCATTGTCATATACTGAATTGCGCCGTGAGATAACTCCCCGTACTCGGAGTGATGAATCCTCTGTCAACTACCAGTCTTGATACCTCCTTGATGCAAGCCAATCACCTTATTGCGCTCTGAAAAGAACTGCGTTAGGCTAGTGTCAAACTACACCATTGGTGCATAAGGCGCTCCAGTGATCTCAAGTCTAAGGATCACATGCACTCACACCATTCGTTAGAGGATTTCTTCCATAGACACTGGGGTTACCATCCATATGGAATCCTCTAGTGGGTCAGTCCAGTGAACTTGCTGCGGTGTAATCGTCTACAGCAAGCACCCATATGTTGCATCAGGTTGTCACCAAATAACCTTGAAATCAGTCACTGCCTTTCGACGGGGTCGTTAAACACTTAATAGCCTTACCGTATTATCTGTGCCCTTACTTCAGAATAATACTATGGGGCTACGGACGTTTTAGAATAGCCGCCATATGTGCTCATAGGGTTCTCACTATCAAGATTTGAAACACTTGATACCCTCGTCACGGTTCTACCATTCTAAGGACATATATCAATACATATGCATATAATGATTTACCGATATAGAATAAGATGTCTTTTATTGATTAATGAACATATTACAAAGAGTCATTCTACAATAATTGATGTGCTCTGGGTACCTACTCCAACATCATGTCACTTTGTAACCCTCTTTGTATAGGTTTTTGTAAGAATAGCATTTTCTATAAGTTTTCTGATAGACATAGTAGATAGATAGAAAAAACGTGTAATATATCTTTTTGAAACTCAATTATTATGATTATTCCAACTTCAATTTTCAGCAACTTTTCAAATTTAATAATTTATCTTTTATTTTTGAGCCTAAAGATAAAGATTGATACAAAAAGAACATAAATGGGGCGATACAATCATGTTTTTAGAGTTATGTATATGTGTCACTAACAATTACTATATAAAATAGGTAGAGTTGATACTATTAATATTAGTTTATAATTTTAAAAATTAAGTTAACATGTTTGTTTATAATTTTTTTGTCAAACGCGTCAATTACTTATTAATCATTATAAGTATTTTACTAATAAATAACTGTTTAAAATTTCAAATGTTTATAAACTCAAATTACTTATAAACACTAACTGTTTAAAAGCTAATTTTCAAACTCAGTCAAACAACTCTTAGCAGGGGCATTCTGATTTGTGGTTATCGATCCTGTATAAGTTGGTTGATATTACACACATTATGTTCCAGATAAAAGATCATTAGTTGATATCAATTGATCACAAGGCGAGACAGTTGATTCAAAGTATATATAGACAATACAAGGACCAACAACCTCCATCTCATTCTAACAAGGAACTTGCAAATAGTCACAACGTACCCTCTATCAACTTGACTATTCTCTCCTGTTTTAACACATAGTTGAGTATATAGCTCCACCAGGAGCCGTAGCATCCGGTCAGCATGACAATGGCGTCGGGGTGAGAGGAAATGCCGCCGTCGCTGGAGGCGAGGTGATGTCTATGATGTTCAGCTTGATGGCTGATTTCAGGACCATTAGATAAACACGCATTTGCTAGCCTGATGGCTTCTTCTTCTTTGTTGCGACATGTCGGTGTGGTTTACAAGTGTTCGCTACTTATCCACTTACAGTGGGTATTTTATCAAGGGTATTAAAAAATAAAAATTCATAGCTCTTCTTAATTTTAACCCAACAGTAAATCGGGGTTCGATTGTTGCAGTCAGATACTCAGACTAATCTGACGGGCCAGAATACATTGTTAGTCATAGCTTTTCAATGTGCCGAAGTCTATATTTGCTTCACTGAACTCCCCAGATCATCAAAATCTGTAAATCTTTCCCCACTTACAAAAAATCTGTTACACGCTAACAGTCAAATTTATCCTCTCTACGTACATTGCTTCTTCTAAATGGGACGTCTAACATTCCCACCCTCATGGTTTGGGCAAATGACATCTCCCCTTCTTCCTCAAATCTTTTACTGAACAAATAAGGAAAATTTTTTTTTTATCTGTTTAATGTGAAAGAAATTTAAGTGTTGTTAAGAAAATTCGCACAATCAGAAAGATTCGATCGACTTTTGTAAGATCGAATGAAGTTGGTGCATCATTAAGATGAACCAGCAATGAAATGAACAATGTTGGTTTCAGCCAGAGATGATATATGAAATGAAAGAAAAACAGAGCACCATAAGACGAAAAACTGCTTACTGCATATTCATTGATCTAGACAATATACAGCACTTAACAACTCTCTGCAATTACACACAACTACAGCAGACATTACAACTTTCAAAATTCAAAAATCACCACACACATGTTACTTCTAATACACTTTACTTAAATACCCTTAATTCTCTAAACACGTTATTACACAAAAGCACTCCCATGCACGTTAAGACCACTGCTGCATGTAACCTTCTGCATCTTCCACTCCCAAGCTTGCAGACTTGACCACTTGCAATATTCCAGCACAGCATCACTACATCAACACTCCCCCTGATGCACATGCTGGAAACACCAAGTTTGAGTCTTAGTTCCTCAAACTTGGCTTTAGGCAGACTCTTAGTCATAATGTCTGCAATCGGTCCACACCCGACAGTGTAGCAAGGTCACTTCCCCCTCATTTTCAGCCTCCCTAACTGCATGAAATTTAATCTTAATATGCTTGGTCCTGCCATGGGAACTGGATTCTTTGCCATTGCCACTGCCGATTGATTATCACACCATATAGAGGTTGGCTCATCTTGATCTTGCTTCAAATCAGCCCAAATTTTTCTAAACCATGCAGCTTGATTCACTGCTGCTGCGGCAGAAATGTATTCTGCCTCTGCAGTGGACTGAGCCACTGAGTCTTGTTTCTTTGACACCAACCAATGGCTCCTTTATGTATGTAAACACATACCCAGATGTACTTTCATGTCATCAACGGAGCCTCCCCAGTCACTGTCTGTGTACCCTTGCAAAAATAATTTTCTGCTCTTCTAACCAAATTCCCAGATTTGAAGTTCCTTTCACATACCTTAACACCCTCTTTGTGCTCTCTGAGGTGATTCACTTGGACAGCTCATGAATAGAGAGATAACTTGCTGCAAAATCAGGTCTGGCCGTGTGGCTGTCAGTACAACAAACAGCCTACCAGGCCCTCTAAACACACTCTCATCCACTTCCTTTTCACCATCATTTTTACTCAGCTTCAGTTAGAAACCAAGGGTGTATCTGCAGGTTTACAATTCTCCATTCCAAACTTTGTGAGAATTTCATTTGAACTTTTTCTTGATGCACAAATATTCCACTTTTGGACTGAAAAATTTGCATACCAAGAAAATATGTCATCTCCCCCAAATCTGTCATCTCAATTCAGATTGCATGGATGTTTTAAACATCTTCAATGCTGTTGAATTGCTCCCTGTCACCAAGGTCATCCACGTACAAAGACACCACCATTAGTTCACCTTCACTTCTTTAACATAAAGGGTATGTTCGTTTGGACTTCGTACATACCTAGACTGTTAAGATGCTCATTTATGCGGCTATACCAAGCCCTAGGTGCCTGTTTCAGGCCATACAGAGCCTTCTCTAGCAAGTACACTTTCCCTCTTCACCCTTCACTTGGTAGCCTTCAGGTTGATCCACATATTTTCCTCCTCCAGGCAGCCATTTAGGAAGGCAGATTTGACATCAAGTTGGAAAATTTTCCAACCATTGGCTGCCATGGGCAAGAATCAACCTTATAGTATCATGTCTAGCTACTGGAGCAATGTGTCAGTGTAATCTACCCTTGTGTTTGCGCAAATCCTCTTGCCAAGTTTTGCTTTGGTGTTGTGGATTGTGCCATCAGGATTTAACTTAGTTTGTAAATCCACTTTACCTGAATTATTCTTCTATTTTCAGGTCTTTCAACTAGTCTCCATGTTTGTTCTTCTCAATCATAGAGATCTCTTCTTGCATAGCATTCTTCCAGCATCTGATCCACAGCTTCAGTATATGTTCTTGGCTCCAAGGCAGCCACATTGCACCTTTGCAATCATCAGCCAAGGTTCTAGTTCCCCAACTGTTGATTCCTGATCAACTTCATTTTCACCTTCATCAAACACATTTTCGATCGGCTGCATGTACCTGTCAACCTAATCTGTTTACTCTCCCAATTCCACATTGCTTTTCATCAATCCTAACTCCCTTGTTATCACAATATTCTTTGTTTCAGGAATGTACACTCGTAACCTTTTGATTTACTGCTGTAGCCGATGAGATACCAACTTCAGCTTTATCATCAGTTTAGTTCTTTTCACTCCAGGAACCATGACATAACTTACACTTCCAAACACCTTTCAAATACCCCCTGCAGGTTTAATATCAGTCCACGCTTCAACTGGAGTTTGTCCCTTAACTGACTTGTGTGGCAGCCTATTCAGAAGATGAACTCCAGTGTTCCAGCTTCACCCAAAAACACTAGAAGTGTTTTTTCTGCCAACATGCCCCTTGCCATCTCCATGATGGTCCTATTTCTTCTTTCACTACCCCATTTGCTGTGGGGTGTATGGTGTAGTAAATTGATGCCTAATCCCTGCTTCAAGCACATAGAACTGAATTCTTTTGAATAAATTCAGTTCCATTGTCACTTCTAAACATTTTGATTCTTGCTTCAGCCTCATTTTCAACCATCAGTTTTACTTTCTAAACACTGCAGGAACCTCACTTTTCACTTCAAAAAATACACCCGTCATCCGTGTATAATCATCTATAAAAGTATAAAATACCTGCTTCCACTCAATATGTTGTCTGCATAGGACCACAACATCTGAATGATTAGCTGAAGTTTTGTTGTTGCTCTCCAAGACTGATCCAAAGGAAATGAAGGTCTACTTAATTTGCCAATTTGACAAACACTGCAGAGGTACTCTTTTCTTCAATCTCTGGTAGTCCTGACCATGTTCCCTTTCTTCAACTCTTTAAGAGCATTATAATGATAATGTCCAAGTCGTTTGGCCACATTTCGGACTCCTCATTTCTAGTTAGCAAGGCAGATTCTTGTCTAGTTTTCCCACTCAACCGAAAACTTTTCTTAGCATTTTAACCCTCATCAATTCTACTCCTTTAGGATCATATAGTGCAGTGCTTGATTCTCAAAATGTAATGAGTAACCCTTCTCTAACATCTGCCCCACACTCAATAAATTTTGGCTAGTTTAGGAACATATAACACATGAGAGATTAACTTTGTACCTGACCAGTTTGGACAGCAACATCACCCATGCCTTTGACCTCCATGGCTCACCATTTCCAATCTTTACTTTGGAACAATATGAACTATCCAGGTTCACAATTTTTGCAGGTCTGCTGCCATATGTTTGTGCACCGCTGTCATTAACCAAGATTCACTGCTGGTTTGGTGCCGTGTAACAAGTGGCCACAAACAGTTGTTCAGCCTCTTTACATTGTTCTGATCCTCTCCAACTGCTGCTTGCTGCGTTTGCTGGTTTCCTTTGTTCTTACACACCTTTTCAATATGCCCGAATTGTTTGCAACTTCGCACTGTATACCAGGCCTGAACCAGCATCTTCTCTCCGGATGCCCTTCCTTTTACAATGAGTACAGGCTGGAAATTCTTTCACTCCACCACCCTTTCCCACTGATTACTACTCTTCTCTTTCCCCTTTCTATCTCCAGCATACTTCCTTGTTTGTGTCTGTGCAGGTTTGCCTTTGAAGCTTGCAACCAATGCACCCTCACTAATGTCTTCTTGCCTCATTAGTCTCCTTTGTTCTTGCGCTTGAATAGAATGACAAGCTCAGTCAAGGTGATCTGCTGTCCTTAGAGTCCTCCAAGGAGAAATTTTGGCCTCAATCTTTCTGAAGACTACCAAACCTTTTCCACAACCCTTCGGTCAGCCAACTCCACTCCCAGAGCCTGATTTTGTTACAACATTCATTAGTCTATCAACATAATCCTTTACTTTTTCAGTTTCCTGCATTCTTTGCATCTCAAATTCCCTCCTTAAATTAAGAATCTGCATGTTCCTTGTGGTAGTGCTCCCCATGTACCTCTTCTCTCAATTTATCCCATGCTTCTTTGGGATTTTCGTATGCCATGATTCTTGTAAAAACAAGATCTCACAGCAGCATGTATGTGAGAAAGAGCTCTCAGCTTTGGCTGTTTCTTCCTCAGTATCCTCAACTGGTTCAACGTGGGATTCTGTCCAAGTGGTGGTGGCTGCCGGTTTTCTTCCCATACTGCCACAGTCCCTGTCCACGAAGGAAGGCTTTCATCTTTACTGCCCAGATGTGATAATGTTCTCCATTGAAAACCGGTGGAGCCATCAATTCAATTGAGTTGTCATGCTCTGTTTTTACGTCTATGCAGAGGAAAGAAGCAACGCAGGTTAAAATCTTTGACAAGTATGGAGTGTATTGTATAAAACGAAAGGTTAGAGTACTAAGTTTCGGTTTTTTTTTTTGCGTTGGCTCTGATACCATTTGTTGTTTCAGCCAGAGATGATATATGAGAAATGAAAAAAAACAGAGCCCATAAGACGAAAAACTGCTTACTGCATTCATTGATCATAGACAATATTTGGTTTCTGTCGCGATCGCGACAAAACATAGCATAGACTTTTTGTGCTCGTGACAGGTTTCTTCCTTTTTCGCTGATCATCCGTCCCCTCTGCGATCAGCTCTTCTACTTTCGCCCCAACTAGACATACTGCCCGAAGCGTCGGGTCGCGACACAGAGTGCCACCTATGAATTTTCTATCCGGAGGTACTTCTTTGTAAAGTTTATGAATCCTGTGAGGGAAACATCGTCCTCACCTGTAATTCTTTCCACAGGTCAGTTTTGGATGAACTCCAGCATGATGATAATTCGAACGACTCTTCGGGATATGAGCCACTTGTTGAGGTCTCTGTGGAACGGTCAACGTAGACTAGAGGGTTCATCCATTTCTTGCCTTATATTTCTGAAGTAGCTAAAGGCATTGAAAACTTTCGTTCGCTTGAAAATGCCTTAGGAACGTCGTGCTCATGAGGCCACGAACTGATCGATCCCGCTGGGAGTGACCTGAACCATCGTTTGGCATGAGAGGTCAACATCACTCTGCCAAAGTGGCATTTTACCAAATCTGAGACCTAGTGAAGCTCCATCAGGTCGTTAAATTCATATAGATGATCCTACAGATCGGAATTTCCATCAAACGCCCGCATGTTGGAATCCAAATCCTGATGAAGTAGGGCTAACACTTAGAGAGAGGGGGGACGCATTGCGACCTGCCCCTGCTCATTTTGCTAAGCTCTGTCTGTCTAGAGCTCGTTGTACTCCTCAATTTAGGCGGAGCCGCTTGGGGGTTGTTTTCACCCATGCGAGTTTGATTCTCGCAGTTACGATTGAGGAACGTCGAGAGGTCGTTTCCTCTTCGCCTCAGCCGGCGTGTCAAGCCACTATCGACACACGCTAACTAGAGGTGTGTGATGGCGATGAAAGGTGCGAGGTATTTTCACTACTTTCGCGTGGTAAGAAACAGCCCCGCGAAGTTGTGGGACCCTCTCGCACAGTGACGATCAGATTGCTTTGCGGGCGGTGATAAGAATTGCCCGTCCAGCACTTTTATGGTGTGGACCTGCGACGTGGCAGGGGACAGCTCGGGCTGCATCTTTTCACCGAGTCTCAACGAGACTGGTATCAAAGGCATTGAAAACTTTCGATTCGCTTGAAAATGCCTTAGGAACGTCGTGCTCATCTGAGGCCACGAACTGATCGATCCCGCTGGGAGTGATCTGAACCATTGTTTGGCATGGGAGGTCAACATCACTGCCAAACAGCGACATTTTGCCAAATCTGAGACCTAGTGAAGCTTCATCAGGTTGTTAAATTCATATAGATGATCCTGCGGATCGGAATTTCCATCAAACGCCCGCATGTCGGGCATCCTAAATCCTAGTGGGAGTAGAGTGGCTAACACTTCGAGAGAGAAGGGGGACGCAGATACGACCTGCCCCTGCTCATTTTGCTGAGCTCTTAGTCTGTCTAGAGCTCGCTACAACTCCTCAATTTGCGGCAATGGAGCCGCTTGGGGGTTGCTTTCACCCATGCAAGTTTGATTCTCGCAGTTATGATTGAGGAACGTCCGGAGGTCGAGTTCCTCTTTGCCTCAGCCGGCGGTTCCAGCCACTCTCGACACACGCTGACTAGAGGTGTGTGATGGTGATGAAAGGTGTGGGGTATTTTCACTACCTTCGCGGTGGTAAGAACCGCCCCGCGATGTGTGGGACCCTCTCGCACGGTGACGATCAGGATTGCTTTGCTGGCGTTGATAAAAATTGCCCTGTCTAGCACTTTTATGGGTGTGTATCTACGACGTGGCATGGGACAGCTTGGGCTGCATCTTTTCATCGAGTCTCAACGAGACTGGTATTCTGTTTGGGACGCGGTCGGTGTTTGCTGGCCCTTTGGAGCCCGTGGGCTTGCTTTTTGCCACTTGCTTACCCTTTCGTCTATGCGCTGCAGTGCTCGCGGCAAGGGCTATTTTCCTTTGTCGCGCTTTCACGCGACCTACAGGCGTTTTTGGCAGTTGCACCGCCACAGCTGACTTGGATGGCGCACCTTGGTCCAAACGATCCAACCTCTGGTTGATCTTCTATAGAGTATTGTCAAACCTCTCCAAGTAGCTTCTTATAGCGGGGTTAAGCTGTGAACTCGATAGGATATCCCTTACAGTATTTTGCGAGGTTAAAGGTTTTTTGGAAGAAGTATCCCCCTGAACTTGGGGAGCCCCTCAGCACCCTGGTTGGTTTGCTCAGGTTCTGGTTGGTGAGCCATTTGTTGTTGTAGGACCGGTAAGTTGGAGATTCTCCTAATGAAGCATGAACACTAAATCAGCCCTCCTTCTAGCGCCAAACTGTTGATGCATGATTTTTACACCAACGAAACGCGCGTGTGAAATGCTGAGCTGACCCAGAAGACACACGTGAATATGAAGGATAATGAGATAGTAAATGCAATGGAGACAGTTTTTAAAGTGGTTCGGACGCTAAGGTAGCGAGTCCTACGTCCACTGATGCTTATATTGATGGTAAGGGTCAGGTTGCTTTTAGCTGACTGACTTTACAATAATATTACAAGGTATCAAATGCTAAGAATTCTAGGGAAAGAGAGAATAATTAATCAAGTGTAAAAATGTGCCAATCCCCTTAAATGAGAGAGGAGCTCCCAATTTATAATGGGATGCATTGAGGCAATGATCACTAAATCTGTAAGTTGGTAGGGCTATCCGTGCAAATCCTTCTTTATGTCACATTGCCCACCCTCCAGAGTGATTTGCGCGATTTAGAGCAGGGATTGGACACGTGGGAGCACCACAACTCCTGGCTAGCCTGACGCGCACCCACTATCCTGACGGAAGCAGGCGGTGGTTGTTCCAATGATCTGACTTTTGTGGCCTTAATGGACCTGACGTCAGCACTTATATTTTTTCGGCATAACAATTCTGTTAATATAATATTTTTCTATAATAAAACATTATAGGATCCAAATATTTCTTTCCAGTAAGCAATATAACGTGGAGTGTCCTCTAAGATGTTGTTCTCCTGAAGTCCATGTGCAATGTGTCTAGTGTCCTTGAATTATTGGTCAATGGTGGGACAATGGCCCAATTTTATTAAGAAAGTAAGAATCCACTTTCAAATCACCAAACCATCCTTTCTGTAAACATGTGGGATTCCCAAATCAAAAAGAGTAGTATTTCATTACTTTTTAATTCTTAATGGATATATCTTCACAAAGACAAAGTCAAACACTAAACCAAGGTAAATAAATAGTCGAATGATGAGAGTTTGAGCAATGTTTTAAAACCCGGCCCGACTCGGCTAGTTAAACCGGTTCAACCGAGACCTGGCTAGTCAGCCGGGTTGGGTGAGCCTAATAACCGACAGAATTACTCTGCCCAACTTGACTCGCGGTTGGACCGGGGTGCTGTAGCACCTGCCGGTCCAACCGGTGACTTTACAGCAAACCGGGTCATGCACATTAATACAAAATTTAAAAAATAAAAATATTAAATTTAATAAATACTAAAACTAAAGTACTAAACACTTAAACAGTGTCAACATTTCCCCCCATTTTGACATTTTCATGCTACTTCTTCCCTCTCTTTCGTCTGAAAACTCTAAACTATGAACTAAACCATTTTGCATTTTCATCATCCACGAGTCTCCCCTTCACTAGTTCACCTTTGAATCTCGTCGCATTAGCCTTCACCGTCAACTATATAGCTCGTCGTCAGTTGGGGTATCACGTGAATAACCTCCCATTTCGCGATCTGTTCTCAATCCTCTCTTCACCTACGATCTGTTATGTTCTTCCGTCACCATCGATCTGGAAGCTACACCATCGTTGTCATCTTCTTCTTGCTCAAGAATTGACGAATTGTGGGCAGTCGCGATCTCTTCTTCTCTTCTGCAATCTGTAGTTTTGCTCTGTTTAGTGTTCTTGTTCATCAGTCGCAGTCGAGCTTCATCTCTCCAACGGTCAACGGCAGCTTATCTTCAGTCTTCACCAACACCAGGTATTGATTTGTATTTTCATTTTTAGTTTTTTACTACAATGTTTATACTTTATAGTTTATAGTTTATAAACTTTATACTGCCATTTGTAATCAGCAAGAGTCCCCATTGTCTCAACATTGATTGACTTGTTATGTGATCTGTAATTTTCTTTTAGCTCTTTTCGTGGTAATTTGATGTTATCTGTTCATATTGTGATTGTAGCATTTAGTTTTAGGTTGATTGACTTCATTTGTGATGCTGATATTATATACTTCTTGATATGTGTATCCCTAGTCCTTGATGCTTCTTGTATGCTTAATATTGAGGGGATTCAGTGCTTTAGCTTAACAATGTGTTGTTATTCATCCTCTTGTTGGATAATTAATACAGGGGAAGGCTGTGGTAATGTTGGTGTGGGAGAGGAAAGGTCTTTACAACTTTAGAATCATATTGATATGCTACTGTAAACTCCAGGAATTTTTTTATGGAAATGTTATAGCTACAGCAATGGCATGATACTGATTTGGTCCTGTCGCTGTCGCAACATCAGTTTCTTCTATTGATAGTACGAGTGATTGCAAAGTGTTTGTGGTGAAAAATGATTGATTAGTTGCTCTTTGAATTGTTGTAACCTATAAGTTGTAAGTTTGTTTGTTTCAGTTCAGTCAGTTCACTACATTAGCTTACATATATATTTTGATGTTACAGCCTGTCGGTTGAGATGGGGCCTAGAATAAATCTTTAAAGTTTGATACTTTGATTGTAACAGATCATCCATCCTTATTTCTTATTTGTGTCACCAAGGTAGAGATCAAGATTAAAGACAAAGAATATGTCATCATCTGGGTCTTGTCAACAATTTGCTTCCATGGATGTTTCACAAACTTTTCTAGGAAGAAATGATATAGCATGGGGACATGTTAATGAGGGCGTGGATGAAAATGGGAAGAAGATATTAACATGTCTTTACTGTGGCAAGATAATTAGAGGTGGAGGAATTTATCGAGTGAAATTGCATCTAGCAGGTATAAAGGGAGAAGTTGGAAAGTGCCCCAAAGTTCCTTTCGATGTTAAATTCAAGATTGGAGAAGCATTAAATGAAATTGGGGCCAAGAATAAACAAAAAGTTGAACTTCGTAAGAATGTCAATCGTTATGGAGCTAGTGTACAACAAGAAGAGGGTGATATGTTAGATAAAGATCAAGAGTGTGAAGAGGTTATTCCATGTCCAGCTCTAGCTCCAACTTCAATTTCAAGCTCTAAGAGAAAGAAATCTATTGGGATAGGTGACTATTTTGCTCCGAGGACTAAGGTTGGGTCTCAGCCCTTAATTAAGAGTGTTTTAGCCGAAAAAGAAGCTAAGTGGAGAGCGGACATGGCTGTTGCAAGGTTATTTTATGATTCTTGCATCCCAACTAATGTTATTAATTCAATTTATTTTCAACCTATGGCGGATGCTATAGCTGCAATTGGTCCTGGGTATAAAAATCCCAACTTATCCATAATTTGTGTGTAAATTTATTGAGAGATGCAGGAAAGAAGTGCAATTACTTGTGATAGTACAGAAAACTTGGGAGGATGTTGGATGTACTTAATGGCTGATGGTAGGCAGATAATTCACATAGGTCGTGATTAATTTCCTAGTGTACTGTCCTAAAGGAGTGTGTTTTGTGAAATCAGTGGATGCTTCCGATGTTGTAAAGATGCTACAACATTGTGTAGCTTGTTTAGGATAGCTTTATGGGTTGGACCAAACAATATTGTCCATCTTGTCACTGACAATGGAGCAAATTATAAAGCGGCTGGAAAGTTATTGACTGACAAATATAACAGTATACTTGGTCTCTTGTGCAGCACATTGCATTAATTGACATTGAAAGACATAGCTGAGATGAGTCATATAGTCAACCTTTGACACGTGCATCTGAGGTTACAAAGTTTGTGTATAATCATTCCTTGTGCTAGCTTTGCTAAGGAAAAAACAGTTATATACTTTTACTCATATGTTTATAATTTACATTGTCAAGACATATTATATATGTACACTTTTTAATAATTTACTAAGTACTAACTATTTGTATCACTTGAATAGGTTGGACAGAAATATACGCCCAGGTGCAACCCGTTTTGCCACTACTTTCATGCATTGAGCAGCCTACATCAGCACAAACATGACTTGCAATCTACAATGACAGATAGAAATTTGTGGAGTCTGATATGCAAAAACTAATAAAGGCAAAGCCTTTATTTCCATAGTTCTAGATAACCGGTTTCGGAGATGACATTGGTATAATTTCCAAAGTTGTGAGTCCATGATGCGTATGCTCGATTTGAGACTCAGAAAGAGGCCTTCAATAGGATATGTGTATGATGGCATGTACAGAACGAGGATGGGGATCAAGAAGCTTTTAAGACAAGAAAAATGTGTACAAGCCTTATAACAATTATAAGATGCTTGGGATAGGATGTGCGCCGTGATATTCATGCAGCAGCATATTATTGAATCCTGCTTTCAAATATGATGAAGATACTTTTTCCAACAAAAACTGGTCATGTATGGTTTCTTGACACTTGACAATAAAGCAGAGTGCATTAAAATAGCAAGACAAAGTTACTGGAGAGAGTAGATTATATCAGACCGTCTGGAAAGCTTTTCTCGTGAGCTTGCTCTTCAATTGCAAAACTACACGGCCGGGTATGTAAAATTATATAACTTTTTAGTCTAATTTTAAGTTATGAAATTGTGTTTATTCTTATGTAATTTATTTTTATTCTCAATTAGATGAATGGTGGAGGACATTTGGCTTTAGTGCTCCAAATTTGCAAAAGTTTGCAATCAAAATTATAGGCAAACTTCGGCCTCTTCCGGATGTGAGCGAAATTGGAGTGTTTTTGAACGGATACATACTAAAAGCGGAAAGGTTGGAGCATCCACGGTTGAATGATTTGGTTTTCACTCATTATAACTTGCGTTTGCAAAATAGGGAAAGCCTTCTTCATTTTTTATTTTATTGATGTCTTTATTGGTCATGATTTGAATATTTAATTCTCTATTTCAGGAGTTGTTACAAGAAAATTACATATGATCCTATTGATTATGGAGTATTGATAAAACTGAATGGTGGATAGTTGATGAGGAGAGGAGGTTGGTGAGCTTAATTATGAAGATTGGAACAATCATTATATGGAGAAGGAGCTATTCCTATAGATGGTGGTGAATCTGGTGATCACCTTTCTTATTATGATCAGCAGATGCTCAGAAGGTTATTCAATTTTTAAGCAATTTCATTTGGTATTATCTAGTTTATATTCATTAGTTTAAATGGGAAAATTAACTTATAGTTTTCCTTTTTTGCTAGAATTTTGTAGATGATGTCGCCGATGTTAATAATGATGACGATCCTCTACCAGGTGGTGTGTGAATTATGGAATTGTGAATTTTATTGAGGATGGAATGATGGATTGAGACCATTCGGTGAAGATCATTTTTGGTTAGAATGTTGAGTGTTGATTTGGAAGTTGAAAACTTGAAACAAATTATGTGATTTTTGATTTTTCTTCATTATTTTGTTATTTTGTTGAAATTTGTTGTATTATTGATGTAATGATGGATAATGCTTGTTAAGAGTTTTATACTAGAATTTATGATTTGGAGCAAAATTTGGGAAATGCAGGTTCTTGAAAGTGTGTTCGTGAGTCATCATGTTGATGTGCATGATGACATCATCGGTTGAACCAGTTGGTTCAACCGGTTAAATCCGTCGACCGAGGACTCGGCCATCTTGCCGGTTTTGTCCGGGTCGTTTTAAAACTTGAGTTTGAAGATAAAGATGATGCTCATGGATACTGTTTTGGCAGTTGGATGTCAGGTGTTAATAGTGAGAATTGATGTGATGATACAAAATGAATTACCTAGTAAGGCTCTCTTCTCTCTTCTACTGTGAACAGTACCTACAATTCCACTATTACCACCTTAAAAAAAAAAAAAAAAAAAACAAATTTGTTACCTTTTTTTTTTTTTTTCTTCTCTTTTTTTATTTTGGTTTTAGAATTTTGGGTAATCCCACGTGAGCGAAACAAGCCCAACATCTCTCCTCTCACCTGCTGCCATTGACAACCTCTCACTTCATGCCATTGACAATCTAATCTCCCAACTCTTTCCTTCTCTCATCTCACGATGTCATTAAGATCCCTTAGTTTCTCTTGTGTGTTTCTCTACAATCTTGATATGCCAAAAAAAGTAATAATGATATAGAATTTTGGTTGATTGTGAGGGACCGAGGGTGATGATCTAACAATTATATATACATAACATACACATCCTCCCTTTACTAAATAGCTCGTAATTCATGTGATTGTTAAGTGAGTTTGTGTTTGTTGATTGCTTCTGAGAAGGGACATGTTTAGTTGATGGTTTAAAGGGAATTTTAATATGTTTCATCTTCTGATTTGGTCGCACTCTCTTCATTGATGATTATGATTTGCCTTTTGTATGGAATAAAAACTTTTCTTTCAATTTCTTTTTTTTTATTATTTAATCTGTTTTTCCTTTTGAATCGATTCAAATTCTGAAGATTAGGGAACAATAAGAATAAAGATAGTTTTAAAAGATTTATTGGGAATGTATTAAGGAATGGGATGATTTAGATCATTGGCGAACAAATAGCATCGCTCACGACTTCATTTTCCAAGTCACTGCTAGGTAGGTTTTATACCATTATTTATGTATCAAACTAAAATCCTATTGTTTCACCTGGGACTCAAATTCACATAATTAACACAATCAAATCAAACTCAATGACCAGCAAAGATCAATAACACGGGGTGCTTAACGCTTTAAAGACTAAATTGCTATTTTGTGGATCATACCCGGCAATCGTATGTAGAGCATATGACTTTGCATTCGGAAAATCTGGATTTCACTGCTAAACCTCAAACTCCTTAGCATCCTCTCTTTTCCTCCTACGACCAGCAGCAACATAAGGAGATCTAGATCACAGGTAATTTTGATGAAAGATTATTATCAGGAGTTCAGGAAGAATAAATTCCACAATGATTACTTCGCCAGAGTTTGGAGAGATCCCTAACAATTCTTCAGGTTTTCAAGCAATGTTCATCGCTCCAGTCATGTATATCCCATGCACATTAGAAGAAAAAATGAAGGAAGGTTTTAAGTACATAATACGAAGAAAAAAGTAGATATTCACTATGAAGTCTAAGGCGCTCTATACATTTATGAGAACTGACTTCATTTTCGTTAAAGATCGAATTGGTCAAACACTCTATAAAGAATTAAACAATAAATATACCAGAAATGGAGGAGCTAATTACCTTCATAAAAATGGCATCCCCTCCTTTCAGAACACTCAAAAACATATCTCCTCCCAAATGCTCTACACCTGCATCACACAAAACCTTTCGGTCAAGTCATAGACTAATAACATCAATTTATCTACGTCAATGAATTTATGGGGGCATCGATCACTTATTAATATTGTCATGGTCTCTTACCTGGATATGAAGGGGCATCAGCTAACATGAGACAAACAAAAAATACCTTAATGCGAGGATACTTGGAAGTTATATACCATTTACCATCCACGCCCACATCAACTAATGATTTCAAGCCTTTAAATATTGTAAATATCAATAACTTTCTTCACGACAAGGTGGTGTGGCTGGACATTCCCTCGTTGAATGTTCGACCAAGCCGCTGATCACTCCCGTACTAATCGAATGATTTCATCCCATGCGCCCCGTTAAAGGGTTCCACCTTCTAGTATAGCATTGTTTAAGTGATAATAAACAGTATCTATAATATAAGTTTGAGAAGTGCTAGGCTTATATAGACAAATACAAAAGGGGCATACAAAGACAATTACTACCTTTAATCTTCATGATTTCTCTCTCTTTCTCTTTTCCGTTCTTTCTTTGTTTTTTTCTTCTCTCTCATGTGTTAGTAAACGGTACCGTATACGCAGCGGAAACAACAAATAATTAATAGGATCGTTTACATGAGCCAAGATCAAGGGTATAATTTTACAATTTTATCATTAAGAATCTGCAGAAGTATAATCAGATTAAGAGAAAAACAAACGCACGGGAGGCTCCTCCAAATTTGTGACGAATGTTTTGCTACTAATCTAAGTGTAGGATAGAACCCACGTAGTCCACACGAAACAATCTCAAAAGAAACTAAGAGGGATTTGCTAGATCCTCCTTAGCCTTAGAATCAAAAAGACAAATCAAATGAATTGATTTTGGGCAAAAAATTGGATTATGCCTGGGAGTGTTAAAATGCGGCTATGGTTTTTGTTTTTCAAAGAAAAAACCTCAATAAAAAATCCACACACTTTTCACATTTGTTCTAATCCCACCGGAATAGGCTTGGGTTCCAACTCAAACGCCCCATGTTGCCAAACACTCCCAATTTGATTTATTTATTTTTCATCATTATCTCAATTAAAATCAATTATATATATTAACATTTAACAATAATGATGATAGATTTAATATGTGCGAACACACATTTAAACGTAATTTCACTTATTAATTTTTCTAACAAATTAATAAAGGCTACGACCTCAGCAAATTTAATTGCACTGTGAAATTACCAAAATACCCTTTTTCCTTAAAGACAAAAACGCCCTTCTTTCTTTTGGATCTTAAATATCTTCTATGTTGTGATCATAGGGCCTCATCATACCGACAGTGTATAGTTCGTGATTAACACCAATAATCGTCTCACTGTACACAGACTAAGATTGGCTCTAGCAAGGCATCATGGCCACCCGATAGATTCGAATTCAGCAAAGTAGCTACTGTCAACGATATGGTTACCGTGCAATTCGATCCTTTTATCATAGTTATCTCGATGAGACGAAGGTATAGAAATAGTGTAACCTTCGGTTACTCTCGATATTATGTATTCAGTTTCTAGACCAATGACCCGTATTATAAACTGGATAGAGCAACAACTCAATCCATTGTGGCCACAGTTTTAGTGTCATTGTCATATACTGATTGCCGTGTGAATAACTTCTCCCCGTACTCGGGAGTGATGATCCTCTGTCAATCTACCATAGTCTTGATACACTCCTTGATGCAGCCAACATCACACTTTGACAGCTCTGAAAAGAACTGCGTTAGGCTGTGTCAAAAACACCAATTGGTGCATAAGGCGCTCCAGTGATTAAGTCTAAGGATCACATGCACTACCATTCGTTAGAGGATTTTCCATAGACACTGGGGTTACCATCCATATGGAATCCTCTAGTGGGTCAGTCCAGTGAACTTGCTGCGGTGTAATCGTCTACAGCAAGCACCCATGTTGCATCAGGTTGTCACCAAATAACCTTGAAATCAGTCACTGCCTTTCGACAGGGTCGTTCAACACTATAATAGCCTTACCGATTATCTGTGCCCTTACTTCAGAATAATACTGGGGCTACGGACGTTTCTAGAATAGCCGCCATATGTGCTCATAGGGTTCTCACTATCAAGATTTGAAACACTTGATACCCTCGTCACGGTTCTACCATTCTAGGACATATATCAATACAATTGCAATATAAATGATTTACGCGATATAGAAAAGGTCTTTTATTATGATTAATGAACATATTACAGAGGTCAATCTACAATAGATTGGCTCTAGGGTACCTACTCCAACATCATGTCACTTTGTAACCCTCTTTGTATAGGTTTTTGTAAGAATAGCATTTTTTCTATAAGTTTTCTGATAGAACAAATAGTAGATAGATAGAAAAAAACGTGTATAATTCTTTTTGATACTCAATTATTATGATTATTCCAACTTCAATTTTCAGCAATTTTCAAATTTAAATTTATCTTTTAATTTTGAGCCTAAAGATAAGAATGATACAAAAAGAACATAAATGGGGCGATACAATCATGTTTTTAGAGTTATGTGCTATGTGTCACTAACAATTAGCTATATAAAATAGGTAGAGTTGACTATTATTATTAGTTTATAGTTTAAAATTAAGTTAACATGTTTGTTTATATTTTTTTGTCAAACGCGTCAATTACTTATTAATCAATTATAAGTATTTAACTAAATACATAACTGTTTAAAATTTCAAATGTTTATAAACTCAAATTAACTATAAACACTAACTGTTTATAAGCTAATTTCATAAACTCAGTCAAACAACTCTAAATAGCAAGGGGCATTTGATTTGTGGTTATCGATCCACTGTATAAAGTGGTTGATATTACAACATTATGTTCCAGATAAAAGATCATTAGTTGATATCAATTGATCAACAGGCGAGACAGTTGATTCAAAGTATAATAGACAATAACAAAGGACCACGACACCTCCATCTCGATTCTAAGCAAGAACTTGCAAATAGTCAGCAACGTACCCTCTATCAACTTGACTATTCTCTCTGTTTTAACACAATAGTTTGAGTATATCATAGCTCACCAGGAGCCGTAGCATCGGTCAAGCATGACAAGTGCGTCGGGGTGAGAGGAAAATGCCGCCGTCGCTGGAGGCGAAGGTGAGTCTATGATGTTCAGCTTGATGGCTGATTTCAGGACCATTAGAAAACGGCAGCATTGCTAGCCTGATGGCTTTTCTTCTTCTTTGTTGCGAATGTCAGGTGTGGTTTACAAGTGTTCGCTACTTATCCACTTACAGTGGGTATTTTATACGGTATTAAAAAATAAAAATTCATAGCTCTTCTTAATTTAACCAACAGGTCAAATCGGGGTTCGTATTGTTCAGTCAGATACTCAGACTAATCGACGGGCCAGAAATACATTGTTAGTCGATAGCTTTTCAAGTTCCGAAAGTTCAGTATTGCTTCACTGAACTCCCCAGATCATCAAAATCTGTAATCTTTCCCCAACTTACAAAAAATCTGTTAACACGCTAAAGTCAATTTATCCTCTCTACGTACATTGCGTTCTTCTAAATGGGTGACGTCTAACATTCCACCCTCATGGTTTGGCGAAATGACATCTCCCCTTCTCCTCAAATCTTTTACTGAAAAATAAGGAAAATTTTTTTTTTATCTGTTTAATGTGAAAGAAATTTAAGTGTTGTTAAGAAAATTCGCAACAATCAGAAAGATTCGATCGACTTTTGTAAGATCTGAAGTTGGTGCATCATTAATGATGAACCAGCAAATGGAAATGAACTAATTGTTGGTTTCAGCCAGAGATGATATATGAGAAATGAAGAGAAAAACAGAGCACCATAAGACGAAAAACTGCTTACTGCATATTCATTGATATAGACAATATACAGCACTTAACAACTCTCTGCTAATTACACCAACTACAGCAGACATTACAACTTTCAAAATTCAAAATCACCAACAGTTACTTCTAATACACTTTACTTAAATACCCTAATTCTCTAAACAGTTATTACACAAAAGCACTCCCATGCACGTTAAGACACTGCTGCATGTAACCTTCTGCATCTTCCACTCCCAGCTTGCAGACTTGACCACTTGCAATATTCCAGCACAGCATCACTACATCAACACTCCCCCTTGATGCACATGCTGGAAACACCAAGTTTGAGTCTTAGTTCCTCAAACTTGGTTTAGGCAGACTCTTAGTCATAATGTCGCAATTGGTCCACACCCGACAGTGTAGCAAGGTCACTTCCCCCTCATTTTCAGCCTCCCTAACTGCATGAAATTTAATCTTAATATGCTGGTCCTGCCATGGAGAACTGGATTCTTTGCCATTGCCACTGCCGATTGATTATCACACCATATAGAGGTTGGCTCATCTTGATCTTGCTTCAAATCAGCCCAAATTTTTCTAAACCATGCAGCTTGATTCACTGCTGCTGCGGCAGAAATGTATTCTGCCTCTGCAGTGGCTGAGCCACTGAGTCTGTTTTCTTTGAACCAACCAATGGCTCCTTATTGATGTAAAACACATACCCAGATGTAATTTCATGTCATCAACGGAGCCTCCCAGTCACTGTCTGTGTACCCTTGCAAAATAATTTTTCTGCTTCTAAACCAAATTCCAGATTTGAAGTTCCTTCACATACCTTAACACCCTCTTTGCTGCTCTCTGATGTGATTCACTTGGACAGCTCATGAATCTAGAGAGATAACTTGCTGCAAACATCAGGTCTGGCCGTGTGGCTGTCAAGTACAACAAACAGCCTACCGGCCTCTAACACACTCTCATCCACTTCCTTTTCACCATACATTTTACTCAGCTTCAGGTTAGAAACCAAGGGTGTATCTGCAGGTTTACAATTCTCCATTCCAAACTTTGTGAGAATTTCATTTGCATACTTTCTTGATGCACAAATATTCCACTTTTGGACTGAAAAATTTGCATACCAAGAAAATATGTCATCTCCCCAAATCTGTCATCTCAAATTCAGATTGCATGGATTGTTTAAACATCTTCAACTGGTCTGAATTGCTCCTGTCACCAGAAGGTCATCCACGTACAAAGACACACCACTTAGTTCACCTTCAGCTTCTTTAACTAAAGGGTATGTCGTTTGGACTTCGTACATAACCTAGACTGTTAAGATGCTCATTTATGCGGCTATACCAAGCCTAGGTGCCTGTTTCAGGCCATACAGAGCCTTCTCTAGCAAGTACACTTTCCCTTCTTCACCCTTCACTTGGTAGCCTTCAGGTTGATCCACATAAATTTCCTCCTCCAGGCAGCCATTTGGAAGGCAGATTTGACATCAAGTTGGAAAATTTTCCAACCAAATTGGGCTGCCATGGCAAGAATCAACCTTATAGTATCATGTCTAGCTACTGGAGCAAATGTGTCAGTGTAATCTACCCTGTTGTTGCGCAAATCCTCTTGCCACAGTTTTGCTTTGTGTTTGTGGATTGTGCACAGGTTAACTTTTTTTGTAAATCCACTTTACCTGAATTATTCTTCTATTTTCAGGTCTTTCAACTAGTCTCCATGTATTGTTCTTCTCAATCATAGAGATCTCTTCTTGCATAGCATTCTCCAAGCATGATCCAGCACTTCAGTATATGTTCTTGGCTCCAAGGCGCCACATTGCACCTTGCATAAACATCAGCCAAGGGTCTAGTTCCCCGAACTGATGATTCCTGATCAACTTCAATTTCACCTTCATCAAACACATTTTCGATCGGCTGCAGTACCTGTCAACCTCAATCTGTTTACTCTCCCAATTCCCATTGCATTTTCATCAATCCTAACATCCCTTGTTATCACAATATTCTTTGTTTCAGGAATGTACACTCTGTAACCTTTGATTTACTGTGTAGCCGATGAGAATACCAACTTCAGCTTTATCATCAAGTTTAGTTCTTTTCACTCCAGGAACCATGACATAACTTACACTTCCAAACACTTTAAATACCCACTGCAGGTTTAATATCAGTCCACGCTTCAACTGGAGTTTGTCCCTTAACTGACTTTGTTGGCAGCCTATTCAGAAGATGAACTCCAGTGTTTACAGCTTCAGCCCAAAAACACTTAGAAGTGTTTTTTCTGCCAAATGCACCTTGCCATCTCCATGATGGTCTATTTTTCTTTCACTAACCCATTTGCTGTGTGGGTGTAGGTGTAGTAAATTGATGCCTAATCCCCTGCTTCAAGGCAAATAGAAACTGAATTCTTTTGAAGTAAATTCAGTTCCATTGTCATTCTAAACATTTTGATTCTTGCTTCAGCCTCATTTTCAACCATCAGTTATACTTTCTAAACACTGCAGGAACTCACTTTTCAGCTTCAAAAAATACACCCGTTCATCCGTGTATAATCATCTATGAAAAGTATAAAATACCTGCTTCCACTCAATGATGTTGTCTGCATAGGACCACAAACATCTGAATGGATTAGCTGAAGTTTTGTTGTTGCTCTCCAAGACTGATCCGAAGGAAATGAAGGTCTACTAATTTGCCAATTTGACAACACTGCAGAGGGTACTCTTTTCTCAATCTCGGTAAGTCCTGGACCATGTTCCCTTTCTTCAACTCTAAGAGCATTATAATGATAATGTCCAGTCGTTTGTGCCACATTTCTGACTCCTCATTTCTAGTTAGCAAGGCAGATTCTTGTCTAGTTTTCCACTCAACCGGAAAACTTTCCTTAGCATTTTAACCCTCATCAATTCTACTCCTTTAGGATCAAGTATAGTGCATGCTTGATTCTCAAAATGTAATGAGTAACCCTTCTCTAACATCTGCCCACACTCAATAAATTTTGGCTAGTTTAGGAACATTAACACATGAGAGATTAACTTTGTACCTGACCAAGTTTGGACAGCAACATCACCCATGCCTTTGACCTCCATGAGCTCACCATTTCCAATCTTTACTTTGGAACAATATGAACTATCCAGGTTCACAAAGTTTTGCAGGTCTGCTGCCATATGATTTGTGCAGCCGCTGTCAATTAACCAAGATTCACTGCTGGTTTGTGCCGTGTAACAAGTGGCCACAAACAGTTGTTCAGCCTCTTACATTGTTGCTGATCCTCTCCAACTGCGCTTGCTGCGTTTGCTGGTTTCCTTTGTTCTTAACACACTTTTCAATATGCCCGAATTGTTTGCAACTTCTGCACGTATACCAGGTGAACCGCTTCTTCTCCGGATGCCCTTTCCTTTTACAATGAGTACAGGCTGGAAATTCTTTCACTCCACCAGCCCTTCCCACGATTACTACTCTTCTCTTTCCCCTTTCTATCTCCAGCATACTTCGCTTGTTGTGTCTGTGCAGGTTTGCCTTTGAAGCTTGCAACCAATGCACCCTCACTAATGTCTTCTTGCCTCATTAGTCTCCTTTGTTCTTGCGCTTGAATAGAATGAACAAGCTCAGTCAATGATTGATTATGTCCTTAGAGTCCTCCAAGGAAGAATTTTGGCCTCAATCTTTCTGGAAGACTTACCAAAACCTTTTCCACAACCCTTCGGTCAGCCAACTCCACTCCCATGAGCCTGATTTTGTTGACAAACATTCATTAGTCTATCAACATAATCCTTTACTTTTTCAGTTTCCTGCCATTCTTTGCATCTCAAATTCCCTCCTTAAATTAAGAATCTGCATGTTCCTTGTGGTGGTAGGGCCTCCCATGTACTCTTCTCTCAATTTATCCCATGCTTCTTTGGGATTTTCGTATGCCATGATTCTTGTAAAAAAAGATCAGTCACCAGCAGCATGTATGTGAGAAAGAGCTCTCGGAGCTTTGGCTGTTTCTTCCTCATGCATCCTCAACTGGTTCAAAACGTGGGATTCTGTCCAAGTGGTGGTGGCTGCCGGTTTTCTTCCACATACTGCCACAGTCCCTGTCCACGAAGGAAGGCTTTCATCTTTACTGCCCAGATGTGATAATGTTCCCTTGAAAACCGGTGGAGCCATCAATTCAGATTGAGTTGTCATGCTCTGTTTTTACGTCTTATGCAGAGGAGAAAGAAAGCAGACGCAGGTTAAAATCTTTGACAGTATGGAGTGTATTGTATAAAACGAAAGGTTAGAGTACTAAGTTTCTGGTTTTTTTTTGCGTTGGCTCTGATACCATTTGTTGGTTTCAGCCAGAGATGATATATGAGAAATGAAGAGAAAAACAGAGCACCATAAGACGAAAAACTGCTTACTGATATTCATTGATCATAGACAATATTGGTTTCTGTCGCGTCGCGACGAAGAACATGAGCATAAGACTTTTTGGGTGCTGACGAGGTTTCTTCCTTTTTCGCTGATCATCAGCGTCCCCTCTGCGATCAGCTCTTCTACTTTCGCCCCAACTAGACATACTGCCCGAAGCGTCGGGGTCGCGACGACAGAGTGCCACATATGAATTTTCTATCCGGAGGTACTTCTTGTAAAGTTATAGAATCCTGTGAGGAACATCGTCCTCAGCCTGTAATTTTTCCACAGGTCAGTTTGTGGATGACTCCAGCAATGATAAGAGTTCGAACAGACTCTTCGGGAGTATGAGCCACCTTGTTGAGGTCTCTGTGGAAACGGTCAAAGTAGGACTAGGGGATCATCATTTCTTGCCTTATATGCTGAAGTAGCTCAAAGGCATTGAAAACTTTCGATTCGCTTGAAAATGCCTTAGGAACGTCTGCTCATCTGAGGCCACGAACTGATCGATCCGCTGGGAGTGACTGAACCATCGTTTGGCATGAGGAGGTCAACATCACTGCCAAACAGTGGCATTTTTACCAAATCTGAGACCTAGTGAAGCTCCATCAGGTCGTTAAATTCATATAGATGATCCTACAGATCGGAATTTCCATCAAACGCCCGCATGTTGGGCATCCTAAATCCTGAGGAAGTAGAGGGCTAACACTTAGAGAGAGGGGACGCAGATGCGACCTGCCCCTGCTCATTTTGCTAAGCTCTTAGTCTGTCTAGAGCTCGTTGTAACTCCTCAATTTACGGCAATGGAGCCGCTTGGGGGTTGTTCACCCATGCGAGTTTGATTCTCGCAGTTACGATTGAGGAACGTCGAGAGGTCGGGTTCCTCTTCGCCTCAGCCGGCGGTTCAAGCCACTATCGCACAGCTAACTAGAGGTGTGTGATGGCGATGAAAGGTGCGAGTATTTCAATACTTTCGCGTGGTAAGAACAGCCCGCGAAGTGTGGGACCTCTCGCCACAGTGACGATCAGGATTGCTTTGCTGGCGGTGATAAGAATTGCCCGTCCAGCACTTTTGGGTGTGTACTGCGACGTGGCATGGGACAGCTCGGGTGCATCTTTTCACCGAGTCTCAACGAGACTGGTATTCTATTTGGGACGCGGTCGGTGTTTGCTGGCCCTTTGGAGCCCGTGGGGTTGCTTTTGCACTTGCTTACCTTCGTCTATGCCTTGCAGTTCGCGGCAAGGGTATTTCCTTTGCCTGCTTTCGTGCGACCTACAGGCGTTTTTGGCAGTTGCACCGCCGCAGCTAACTGGATGGCGTGCCTTGGTCCAAACGGTCCAACCTCTGGTTGACCTTCTGGAGAGTATTGTCAAACCTCTCCAAGTAGCTTCTTATAGCGAGGTCAAGCTGTGAACTCGACAGGTATCCCCTACAGCATTTTGCAGGGCTGAAGGTTTTTTGGAAGAAGTATCCCTGAACTTAGGGGAGCCCCTCACGCCCTGGTTGGTTTGCTCAGGTTCTGGTTGGCGGGCCATTTGTTGTTGTAGGAACGGTAAGTTGGAGATTCTCCTGATGAAGCATGTACACTAAATCAGCCCTTCTTCTAGTGCCAAACTGTTGATGCGTGATTTTACACAACAAAACGCATGTGTGAAATGCTGAGCTGACCCAGAAGACACACGTGAATGTGAAGGTAATGAGATAGTAAATGCAATGGGGACAGTTTTTAAAGTGTTCGGATGCTAAGGTAGCGAGTCCTACGTCCACTGATGCTTATAGTGATGGTAAGGGTAAGTCGTTTTAGCTGACTGACTTTACAATAATATACAAGTATCAAATGCTAAGAATTCTAAGGAAAGAGAGAATAATTAATCAAGTGTAAAAATGTGCAATCCCCTTTAATGAGAGGAGCTCCCAATTTATAGTGGGATGCATTGAGACAATGATCACTAAATATGTAAGTTGGTGGGGTTATCCGTGCAAATCCTTCTTTAGTCACATTGCCCACCTTCCAGAGTGATTTGCGCGATTAGAGCAGGGATTGGAACGTGGAGCACCACAGCTCCTGGCTAGCCTGACGCGCACCCATTATCCTAACGGAAGCAGGCGGTGGTTTGTTCCAGATCTGACTTTTGTAGGCTGAATGGACCTGACGTTATCACTTATTTTTGGGCATAACAATTCTGTTAATAAATATTTTTCTATAATAAAACATTATGAGATCAAATATTTCTTTCCAGTAAACAGTATAACGTGGAGTGTCCTCTAAGATGTGTTTCTAGAAGCCATGTGCAATGTGTCCAGTGTCCTTGATTATTGGTCAATGGTGGGACAATGGCCCAATTTATTAAGAAAGTAAGAATCCACTTTCAAATCACCAAACCATCCTTTCTGTAAACATGTGGGATTCCCAAACAAAAAGAGTAGTATTTCATTACTTTTAATTCTTAATGGATATATCTTCACAAAGACAAAGTCAAACACTAAATCAGGTAAATAAACAGTCGAATGATGAGAGTTTGAGCAATGTTTTAAAACCCGGCCCGACTCGACCGGTTGAACCTGTTCAACCAGGACTGGCCAGTTAGCCGGCGGGTGAGCTAATAACCGCAGAATTACTCTGCCAGCTTGACCCGCACCGCGGTGCTGTAGCACCGCCGGTCAAACTGGTGACTTTATAGCAAACCAGGTCATGCACATTAATACAAAATTTAAAAAATAAAAATATTAATTTAATAAATACTAAAACTAAAGTACTAAACACTAAACAGTATCAACATTTCCCCCCATTTTGACATTTTCACCCTACTTCTTCCCTCTCTTTGTCTGAAAACTCTGAACTCTGAACTGAACCATTTTGCATTTTCATCATCCACGAGTTCCCCTTCACTAGTTCACCTTCGAATCGTCGCATTAGCCTTCACCGTCAACTGTTAGCTTGTCGTCAGCTGGGATACCGCGAATAACCTCCCATTTCGCGATCTGTTCTCAATCCTCTCTTCACCGTCGATCTGCTATGTTCTTCCATCACCGTTGATCTAAAAGCTACACCATCGTTGTCATCTTCTTCTTGCTCAAGAACTGATGATCTGTGGGCAGTCGCGATCTTCTTCTCTCTTCTGCAATCTGCAGTTCTACTCTGTTCAGTGTTCCTGTTCATCAGTCACAGTCGAGCTCCACCTCTCCAACGGTCAACGACAGCTCGTCTTCAGTCTTCACCAACACCAGGTATTGATTTGTATTTCATTTTTAGTTTTTTACTACAGTTATACTTTATAGTTTATAGTTTGTAACTTTATAGTTTAAAATTTATATTGCCGTTTGTAATCAGCAAGAGTCCCCATTGTCTTAGCATTGATTGACTTGTTATGGATCTGTAATTTTTTTAGCTCTTTCGTGGTAATTTGATGTTATCTGTTCATATTGTGATTGTAGCATTTAGTTTAGGTTGATTGACTTCATTGTGATGCTGATATTATATAATTCTTGATATGTGTATCCCTAGTCCTTGATGCTTCTTGTATGCTTAATATTGGGGGATTCAGTGCTTAGCTAACAATGTGTGTTTTATTCATCCTCTTGTTGGATAATTAATACAGGGGAAGGTTGTGGTAATTGGGTGTGGGAGAGGGAAGGTCTTTACAACTTTAGAATCATATTGATATGCTACCGTAAACTCCATGAATTTTTTTATTGGAAATGTTATAGCTACAGCAATGGCATGATACGATTGGTCCTGTCGCTGTCGCAACATCAGTTTCTTCTATTGATAGTAAGAGTGATTGCAAAGTGTTTGTGGTGAAAAATGATTGATTAGTTGCTCTTGATTGTTGTAACCTATAAGTTGTAAGTTTGTTTGTTTCAGTCAGTCAGTTCACTACATTAGCTTACATATAATTTTGATGTTACAGCTTATGGTTGAGATGGGACCTAGAATAAATCTTTAAAGTTTGATACTTTGATTGTAACGATCATCCATCCTTATTTCTTATTGTGTCACCAAGGTAGAGATCAAGATTAAAGACAAAGAATATGTCATCATCTGGGTCTTGTCAACAATTTGCTTCCATGGATGTTTCACAAACTTTTCGAGGAAGAAATGATATAGCATGGGGACATGTTAATGAGGGCGTGGATGAAAATGGGAAGAAGATTAACATGTCTTTACTGTGGCAAGATAATTAGAGGTGGAGGAATTTATCGAGTGAAATTGCATCTAGCGGGTATAAAGGGAGAAGTTGGAAGTGCCCTAAGTTCCTTTCGATGTTAAATTCAAGATTGGAGAAGCACTAACCGAAATTGGGGCCAAGAAAAACAAAAGTTGAACTTATAAGAATGTCAATCCTTATGGAGCTAGATACAACAAGAAGAGGTGATATGTTAGATGAAGATCAAGAGTGTGAGGAGGTTCTCCATGTCCAGCTCCAGCTCCAACTTCAATTTCAAGCTCTAAGAGAAAGAAATCTATTGGGATAGGTGACTATTTTGCTCGAGGACTAAGGTTGGGTCTCAGCCCAATTAAGAGTGTTTTAGCCGAAAAAGAAGCTAAGTGGAGAGCGACATGGTTGTTGCAAGGTTATTTTGATTCTTGCATCCCAACTAATGTTATTATTCAATTTATTTTCAACCTATGGGAGATGCTATAGCTGCAATTGGTCCTGGGTATAAAATCCCAACTTATATAATTTGCGTGTAATTTATTGAGAGATGCAAGGAAGAAGTGCAATTACTTGTTGATAGTTACAAGAAAACTTGGGAGGATGTGGATGTACTTAATGGCTGATGGTTGGGCAGATAATCACATAGGTCGTTAATTAATTTCCTAGTGTACTGTCCTAAAGGAGCGTATTTGTGAAATCAGTGGATGCTTCAGATGTGTAAAGGATGCACAACATTGTGTAGCTTGTTTGAGGTAGCTTTATGGGTTGGACCAAACATATTGTCCATCTTGTCACTGACAATGGAGCAAATATTAAAGCGGCTGGAAAGTTGTTGACTAACAAATATAACAGTATTACTTGGTCTCCTTGTGCAGCACATTGCATTAATTTGACATTGAAAGACATAGCTGAGATGAGTCATATAGTCAACCTTTTGACATGGCATCTGAGGTTACAAAGTTTGTGTTAATCATTCCTTTGTGCTAGCTTTGCTGAGGAAAAACAGGTTATATACTTTTACTTCATATGTTTATAATTACATTGTCAAGACATATTTATATGTACACTTTTAATAATTTACTAAGTACTAACATCTATTGTCTATCACTTGAATAGGGTTGGACAGAAATCATACGCCCAGGTGCAACCCGTTTTGCCACTACTTTCATTGCATTAAGCAGCCTACTCAGCACAAACATGACTTGCAATCTACAGTGACAGATAGAATTTTTGTGGAGTCTCGATATGCAAAAATTAATAAAGGCAAAGCCTTTATTTCCATAGTTCTAGAACCGGTTCTGAGAGACATTGGTATAATTTCCAGTTGTGAGTCCATTGATGCGTATGCTCCGGATTGTAGACTCAGATGAGAGGCCTTCAATAGGATATGTGTATGATGGCATGTACAAAACGAGGATGGGGATCAAGAAACTGTTTAAGAACAAGAAAATGTGTACAAGCCTTATATAACATTATTAAGATGATTGGGTAGGATGTTGCGCCGTGATATTCATGCAGTAGCATATTATTTGAATCTGCTTTCAAATTGATGAAGATACTTTTTCCAAAAAAGCTGAGGTCATGTATGGTTTCTTGACACTATTGACAATAAAGCAGGTGCATTCAAAATGAGCAAGACAAAGTTACTGGAGGAGTGTAGATTATATCGAGACGTCTGGAAAGCTTTCTCGTGAGCTTGCTCTTCAAATTTGCAAAACTACACGGCGGGTATGTAATAGTTATTAACTTTTTAAGTCTAATTTTTAGTTATGAAATGTGTTTATTCTTATGTAATTTATACTTTTATTCTCAATTAGATGAATGGTGGAGGACATTTGGCTTTAGTGCTCCAAATTTGCAAAAGTTTGCAATCAAAATTCTAAGTCAAACTTCGGCCTCTTCCGGATGTGAGCGAAATTGGAGTGTTTTTGAACGCATACATACTAAAAAGCGGAACAGATTGGAGCATCCACGGTTGAATGATTTGGTTTTTCACTCATTATAACTTGCGTTTGCAAAATAGGTTAAAGCCTTCTTCATTTTTTTATTTTTATTGATGTCTTTATTGGTCATGATTTGAATATTTAATCTTCTATTTCAGGAGTTGTTACAAGAAATTACATATGATCCTATTGATTATGAGAGTATTGATAAAACTGAATGGTGGATAGTTGATGAGGAAGAGGAGGTTGGTGAGCTTAATTATGAAGAATTGGAACAATCATTATATGGAGAAGGAGCTATTCCTATAGATGGTGGTGATCTGGTGATCACTTCTTATTATGACTCAGCAGATGCTTCAGAAGGTTATTTACAATTTTTTAAGCAATTTCAATTTGGTATTATCTAGTTTATATTCGATTAGTTTAAATGGGAAAATTTAACTTATAGTTTTCCTTTTTTGCTAGAATTTTTTGTAGATGATGTCGCCGATGTTAATAATGATGACGATCCTCTACCAGGTGGTGTGTGAATTATGAATTGTGAATTTTAATTGAGGATGGAATGATGGATTGAGGACCATTCGGTGAAGATCATTTTGGTTAGAATGTTGAAGTGTTGAGTTGGAAGTTGAAAACTTGAAACAACTATTATGTGATTTTTGATTTTTCTTCATTATTTTGTTATTTTGATTTGAAATTTGTTGTATTATTGATGTAATGATGTATGATAATGCTTTGTTAAGGAGTTTTTATACTAGAATTTATGATTTGGAGCAAAATTTGGGAAATGCAGGTTCTGTGAACAGTGTTTACGTGACATCATCATGTTGATGTCAGTATGATGACATCATCGGTTGAACCAGTTGGTTCAACCGGTTAATCGGTCGACCCAGGACTCGGCCATCTTGCGGGTTTTGTCCGGTCGGTTTTTAAAACGTTGAGTTTGAAAGATAAAGATGATGCTTCATGGTATACTGTTTTGGCAGTTGGATGTCAGGTGTTTAATAGTGAGAATTGATGTGATGATACAGAAATGAATTACCTAGTAAGGCTCTCTCTCTCTCTTCTACTGTGAACAGTACCTACATATTCCACTATTCACCCTAGAAAAAAAAAAAAAAAAAAAAAAAAAAGGTAACAACCTTTTGGGTAATTCTCTTTCTTTTTTTTTTAACTTTTTTTTTTTTTTTTTTTCTTCTCTTTCTTTTTTTTGGGTTTTAGAATTTGGGTAATTCTCCACGTGAGCGAACCCAAGCCCAACATCTCTTCCTCTCACCTACGTGCCATTGACAACCTCTCACTTCATGCCATTGACAATCTAATCTCCCAACTCTTTCCTTCTCTCATTCACGATTGGTCATTAAGATCCCTTAGTTTCTCTTGTGTGTTTTCTCTACAATCTTGATATGCCAAAAAAAGTAATAATGATATAGAATTTTGGTTGATTTGTGAGGGACCGAAGAGGTGATGATCTAACAATTATATATACATACATACACATCCTCCCTTTACTAAATAGCTCGTAATTCATGTGATTGTTAAGTGAGTTTGTGTTTGCTTGATTGCTTCTGAGAAGGGACATGTTTAGTTGATGGTTTAAAGGGAATTTTAATATGTTTCATCTTCTAGATTTGGTCGCACTCAATTTCATTGATGATTATTGATTTGCCTTTTGTATGGAATAAAAACTTTTCTTTCAATTTCTTTTTTTTTTATTTATTTAATTCTGTTTTTCCTTTTGAATCGATTCAAATTCTGAAGATTAGGGAACAATAAGAATTAAAGATAGTTTTAAAAGATTTTATTGGGATATGTATTAAGGAATGGGATGATTTAGATCATTGGCGAACAAATAGCATCGCTCACGACTTCATTTTCCAAGTCACTGCTAGGTAGGTTTTATACCATTATTTCATGTATCAAACTAAAATCCATATTGTTTCACCTGGGACTCAAATTCACAATAATTAACACAATCAAATCAACTCAATGACCAGCAAAGATCAATAACACGGGGTGCTTAACGCTTTAAAGACTTAAATCTGCTATTTTGTGGATCATAACCCGGCAATCGTATGTAGAGCATATGACTTTGCATTCGGAAAATCTGGATTTCACTGCTAAACCCTCAAACTCCTTCAGCATCCTCTTTTTTCCTCCTATGACAGCAGCCAACATAAGGAGATCTAGATCACAGGTAATTTTGATGAAAGATTATTATCAGGAGTCTCAGGAAGAATAAATTCCACAATGATTACTTCGCCAGAGTTTGGAAGAGCTTCCTAACAATTCTTCAGGTTTTTCAAGCAATGTTCATCGCTCCAGTCATGTAGTATCCACTGCACATTATGAAGAAAAAAATGAAGGAAGGTTTTAAGTACATAATACGAAGAGAAAAGTAGATATTCACTATGAAGTCTAAGGCGCTCTATACATATTATGAGACTGACTTCATTTTCGTTAAAGATCGAATTGGTCAAACAACTCTATAAAGATATTAACCAATCAAAATATACCAGAAATGGAGGAGCTAATTACCTTCATAAAAATGGCATCCCCTCCTTTCAGAACACTCAAAAACATATCTCCTCCCAAATGCTCTACACCTGCATCACCACAAACCTTTCGGTCAAGTCATAGACTAATAACATCAATTTATCTACGTCAATGAATTTATGGCGACGTCGATCACTTATTTAATTATTGTCATGGTCTCTTACGTGGATATGAAGGGGCATCAGCTATAACATGAGACAAATCAAAATTAATACCTTTAATGCGAGGATACTTGGAAGTTATACCATTTCCACCACGCCCACATCAACTAATGATTTCAAGCCTTCAAATCATTTGTAAATATCAATAACTTTCTTCATGATCAAGGTGGTGTGGCTGGACATTCCCTCGTTGAATGTTCGACCAAGCCGCTGATCACTCCCGTACTAATCGAATGATTTCATCCCATGCGCCCCGTTAAAAGGGTTCCACCTTCTAGTATAGCATTGTTTAATCGACTTTTGTAAGATCGAATGAAGTGGGTGCATGATTAATGATGAACCAGCAAATGGAAATGAACTAATAGTAAACAAGAAATACATGGGTTGAAAATAATAAAGAACAATGTAGAAGTTTTCAAGAGGTACGGCGGGTAAGTGCCCAAGCCTACGTTTTTCACTATTTTATTATTTAGTGTTCTCTTTACAGTTAGGACAATTACAAAGATAGTAAGTGACAAATGGGTTCACAACGAGGTGAACTTTCGGGCTACTCTTTTACTTTTTCTCTCAAAGCTGACTTCTATCTTGTGTGAATGTGTTTTGCTGAATGAATCCTGCCTTTGAAATCGAAATGGTTTCCCTTTTTATATTTTCGTTGACAATGGTTGAGAGTTGGTAATTAATGGAGTCCCTTTTAATCTGGATTGGTGTCAGGTGTGTGATGCCTGGGACAATCAAACACTGTACTTGGATCAGTCAATCTGGATGGAGAAGTTTGTGGTTAGGGTAATGCCACATGGGCATGCATCCAAGGGCTAAGAGATTCACCGCACAACATTAAGTTTGGTATATTGACTTAAATTGCAGAAAATTTAAACTCTTGGAGTTTATTATACTTGGAGTTGAGGACATAATAGAGTCAACTGCTATCACTTACACCAGATCCCATAATTCAAACTTACGACATATATAGTTTTACAAAAACTCTTTCGACCGTATTTTTACACTATAACAAAAGATTTTTTCTAATTAATTCTAATGTTTAATTTCATATATAATTATAACACAAAAACAAAACAAAAAGTTACATATGAACATGAGATAGACTGAAGAACATTGCGGCTTTAAGAGTTTTAGATCGAATTTTTAAAGAGATTGGATACTCTTTAAATAAAATATAATAAATTTATCAATCAATTTTGTCAATGAATTTTATTGAATGTGCCACGAAATAGTTTGTCTAATTTAACCGGAAAAAAAACAAAAAAAAAAACTACCAATATTTGCCTTTTTTATTGCTTCACAAGGAGAACACATACATATGATTGGTTATGCTTTTGTGAATCCGCGATTTGATTGGTTGTCGGTGGATGTTCTGTGTGGCTGGAGTCGCAACTATTGAGAATGATTGTAGTTTTTTTTTTTTTTTTGGGGTATTTTTTTTGTTGTTTTGCAGTGGTTGTTTTTCTTCTAGTTTGTGGTTGAAATGTGATGGTGGTTTTGCGGTGACAGAGATAATTGGTTGTGTGTGTTTGGTGAAGAGTTCTTGGTGGGTGTTTGGGTTGATGGCAGATTGATTGTTTGGTTGGAGTCTTGGAGATGGCTGGAGTTGAAGGTTTGATTAGTTTCCGATTGGAATTTTTTTCTGGGTATTTGTTGTTTGCAGCGGCCAGGATTGGTGGTTGGCTTGATTGAGTTTAGTGTTTGGGTTCGGTTGGTTCTCCTTTTCGATTGACGACAGCTGGAGGGATGATACTCCACGAGTAAATTTTCCGAGGTTCCTGTATGAGCAATTATTTAAATCAGAGAGCTTGGCTCTAATACCATGTTTGCATGAAGAATTATAACTCTTTTTAATTCATATATTTATACTCATTATACAGTTTTTATAGATAATAAATATTTTTACGTAATCTCTTATTATTAATACATATACCAATATAATAAAGATTATAGGATCACCAATACATTATGAATATCCTAAAACTAATAAATTGAGAAATTATGATATATTCTTGAAATATTAGTAAATCTCAACAATATCCTCTCTCTCTCAACTGATAGCTCGTAGTTCGTGTGATTGTTAAGTGAGTTTTGTGTTTGCTTCTAGAAGCGACATGTTTAGTTGATGGTTTAAAGGAATTTTAATAACTTCCATGTTTAGTATCTACAAGAATAATATATGAAATGTAAGGTTATCTGCTTCATTCTCCAAGCGCGCGCCGTTAAGGTTTTATTTAATGAAACAAAACAGAATTTTAAAATGAACACCCTGAATTCTAACATCCACACTTCACGTGACCTTTATTGCTGATCACCAACGTGTCCAGAAAAGAAATAATACATGGTACTAAAGACTGGGACTTGTGTTTCATTTTACCTAGAAGGTTTGGAAATCTTCTCATTTGTTGAACTTCAAAACCCATACAGCGGTTTACGGAGCATATGACTTCACTATCGACGCATGACCAACAAGATCTAACCGTGCATACGCCAATATGTGACTCCGACTACCCTTCACGGTGGTGGTCGGCTGTCCGTATTAATGAGTGGATTTGAGGTATTTTTGTTAACTTTGAATATTTTATATAGGAGTGTTTAGTAAATAAAAAAATATATAAGATATTTTATTATTTTTTAATTCTATATCGTTATACCTACCCGACTTAACTTTTTTCAAATATTATATTTAAAAACTATCAATATAAACAAGGCCGAACGACTTGTGCATACCCAAGGTTTACTGTAACGACAAGTTGGTACCCAAGGTTTTGAAACAACAAATAGGTACCTTCCGTCATGTTCTGTTAGTGATTTTTGTTTATTAATAGTGAAAAGACTAAAATGCCCTTTAAAGTTTCAATTTTAGTTTTTTATAAATTTAAAAATTTCTAAAAAACCCCCTAGGTTTGCTAATTTAATTAAACACCCCTATATATAAAAAGTTTGTTAAATGACAAAAACACCCCCACCACCCCAGTGTCAGATTCCGGCCACCATCGCCGGAATCTGGCCGGAAAACTGGATTATGACACAGATCCGTCGGATCTGTGTCGTAACGTGCCGATCTGGCCTTTTCCGGTCAGATTCGCCACGGATCTGGCCGGAAAAGGCAAGATCTGGCCGTCAAAGCAGCAGCCAGATCTGGCCGTCGACGCCGCAGATGGAGTTTTGCGGCGTCGACGGCCAGATCTAGTTATAGATCTGGTCTTTTCCGGCCAGATCAGCCACGGATTTGGCTGGAAAAGGCCAGATCTAAGCATTACGACACAGATCCGACGGATCTGTGTCGTAACGCAACTTTTCGGCCAGATTCCGGCGGTGGTGGCCGGAATCTGGCACTTGCGGGTGGGGGGTGTTTTTGTTATTTTATAAAATTTTTATATATTGGGGTATTTAGTTAAATTTGTAAACTTAGGAGGTTTTTTAGAAATTTTTAAATTTATAAAAACTAAAATTCAAACTTTTAAGGGTATTTTAGTCTTTTCACTATAAATAAACAGTAATAAACAGAAATCACTAACAGAACATGACGGAAAGTACCTATTTGTCATTTCAAAACCTTTTGGGTACTAACTTATCATTATAGTAAACCTTGAGTATGTATACGTCGTTCTCCCTAATAAACAATGAATCAATATAATTTTTCAACAGGTTCGGCGAGTAAGTGCCAAAGCCTACGTTTTCCACTATTTTATTATTTAGTGTTCTCTTTGCACTTAGGACAATTACAAAGATAGAAAGTGACAAATGGGTTCACAACGAGGTGCACTTTCGGGCTACTCTTTTACTTTTTCTCGCTAATCTGACATTTATCTTGTGTGAATGTGAAGTTAGTAAATACGGGTATGACAAAAAAAGGATACGAGAATTTTATGGGTATAATATAGTAAATAGTAAAAAATATATTTATAAAAATTCGGTTATAAAATTTGGATACGAAAAAAATATGATACGGATATATACAGGTTTAATACGGTGTATTGTCAATAATATGTTTTAAAAAATATGACAATATCAATCTTAGTTTTAATACTTTTATGGATTACTTGGCTAAAATCAATATAGCATTTCAAATGCAAAGTATTCAATTAACCAATAACACAAATATACAATATATAACTGATATTCAAATTATAGTCTCCAGACTTAAACACAATATTAAACTATGATTCTTTACTAATTTAAAACTTGATAAGTTTGATATTAAATGCAACCAATTTTAACTTCCCATTAATCCATTAAATTATTTAAATCAAAAACTAAAATTTTGTCTCGCAAATCTATATAAAAGATTAGTGTTACAATAGACTAACTACTATTTTATACCTATAATATATGACAGTTTTTTTTTTCACAATAAATTATTATTTTAATATCATTAATCCAATCTAATTTATTAGATAGCACGAAAATAATTTAAAAATATGAAATGATTTTGTATGTGTTTTGAGTTTAAAATGTAAATGTGCGAGAGAATGGGCGGGAAAATGGATGTCATTTTGAGTTTTGAACTTTTTGAGAGAGTTATTTTATTCCCTCCCTTTTCCAATCTCTTCTCTTACGCCTTATCCACTAATTTCTTCTTCTCCCACTAAAACGACATTGTTTCAAGTAGTTTTTTTTTTTTTTTTTACAATAATTCGTGAATTATTCATGAATTATACGGATACTCCAATAATTCATAAATAATTCTGCAGCCCTTTATAAAATATGTAAATACATATTTTATACATAATTTATATAATCAGCTATATAATTCATGTTTTACCCATATACCTCGCATATAAAACGCGTATTTACTAACTAAACTAAAACAGTTTTGCTGATTGAATCCTCCCTTTGAAATGAAAAGGGTTTCCTTTTTATATTTTCGTTGACAATGGTTAAGAGTTGGTAATTAATAATTTAATAGAGTCCCTTTTAATCTGGATTTGTGTCAGGTGTGTTATGCCTAGGACAATTAATCAAACACTGTACTTGGATCAATCAATCTGGATGTTACGGTGGTGCCACATGGGTGGATCCTGGCTGTTGGATTTGACAGTAGTTGGTGGACAGATGGCATGCATCCAAGGGCTAAGAGATTCACCGCACGGCATTAAGTTTCGTATATTGACTTAAATTGCAGAAAATTTACTCTTGGAGTTTATTATACTTGGAGTTGGAGACATAATAGAGTCAACTGATCCCATAATTCCAACGAACGACATATATAGTTTTACAAAAACTCTTTCGACTGTATTTTTACAATATAACAAAACGTTTTTTTTCTATTTAATTCTCCTGTTAAATTTCATATATAATTGTAACACAAAAATAAAACAAAAAGTTATATATGAAGCATTGCGGCTTTAAGAGTTTTACATGGAATTTTTAAAGAGATTGGATACTTTTAAATAAAATATAATAAATTTATCAATCAATTTTGTCAATAAATTTTATTAAATGTGCCACGAAATAGTTTGTCTAATTTAACGGAAAAAAAACAAAAACAAAAAAACTACCAACACATGCCTTTTTTATTGCTTAACAAAGGAGACACGTACATATAGATAATCTCTTATTTTTATTACTTAACAATGACTCCCTAGAATTCAAACCTTTATTATTACTGGTCACTAACATGAGCCAGAAAAAGAGAGAACACTTTGTTTTCATTATTGAGAAGGCTTCAGAATGTGCTCATTTACGGAACTCCAAAACCGAGCTATTGTATACAGGGCATATGACTTCACACTTGGAAAATCCGGATTTCAGAGCTAATGCCTCAAATTCTTTAAGTGTCCTCTCTCTTCCTCCTGGGTGCGAAACCATCATAAACAGATCTAGCTCGCACGCAATGTTTGATGAAACAGTATTTTCAGGAAATCTCAGGAACTATCAATTCGTGATGAATGTTGATTTCCCGCTTTGGAAGAGTTCAAGCATCTTTTGTGAGGAATTTTACGCCAATCTTCATCCCCCCCAATCATGTAGAACCGTCTGGCAATTAATGCCTTTCATGATATATATATATATATAAACAAATTAAATACAACACACACTCGGTATATGTGAAGAATCAAAACGTGTGTGTACGCACGCCTTTCATAGAAAGGGCGTCGCCTTTTGGAACCTTTTTTGAACATATCTCCACCAACATGCTCACACCTACATCCATCACCAAAACATCATATTATCATACTGATAAGCAAATAAAATAAGCTTTTTGAGTGTTCCCATCTTAGTTTGATCTAGCAATGATAAGATGAAAAATTGAAGTAGGTACAGTTTGATATCTCATTCAACATTTTCATCGTTGATGAATCACAACAAAGAGGAATAACTTCACAGAAAAGTTAAAAATAACTTAGCGTAGCAATATTCGACCCATAAATAAATATAGAAAATGCGAGTTATTAAGTAGGATTACGAATATATACAACTGTTATTGGCGGTGCATGAGCTACGACATGAGGCAAATCAACATTAATGCCTTTAATGTGAGGAACTTAAAGTGATGGTACCAGATTAGCTCCAATTCCCACCCACATCTCTCACACTTGAGGCTTTCATTTGACAATCCTTTGTAAACATCAACCATCTTCTTCATTATCAAGGTTAGTGTGTCTGGACATTGCTTGGTTGAATGACTGGACATGGTTTGGGTCCTTTCATATATTTCAAATGCAGATCTCAGTACCATATGCCTACGAAGGGGGTTCACACCTCAGGAACTATCATTAGTTGATGCCTGACAACATAATTAAATTGCAGAAAATTTAACGCAACTCTCAAACCAAAATTAACAATAATGTAATTCATAGATCTCAAAAGTGAAAAGTACCCGCCATTCCATGCGGACTTGTCGTGGTTGCAACTGCAACAACTAGCAAGACCCTCCCATATTAATTCTTAACAAGAAATTGCAAAGCGTGGTGCAGCCGCGTACAGACCTTTCAACTTGTCATTCTCTCCGGTTCTAACCTGGAATTCATTGGTATATCGTAGCTCGCCAAGAGCCGTAGCATACGGTCGAGCAAGACGGGCGCGTCAGGGTTCTTGGTGACAATCCTGGTGGCGATCTCCGAAGTTGAGAGGAAGGCGCCGTCCGCAGAGGCAGAGATGATGTCTATGAGGTTGAGCTCGAGGGCTGATTTGAGGACCATCGGAAGAATCACGGCGTTGGCTAACCTGATGGCTAGCTTGCCCACTTCTTCTTCCTCTCGAGGTTGCGACATGTCGTTTTAGTGATAAGAGCGGAAGGGAATTTTATGAGTGAATAGTGATTATCAGTGAGCGAGCGCGAGTTTAGTAAAGGAAATCGTCTCCTCGTTGGCAGTCTGCACCTAAGAGTCTTTAGAAAATCACAAGCACACGCACACCTGACAAGGTCAACATAATAGCATATTCCAATGCATTTTATTTTGTTTCCAACTTTAATATCCTTTTCTTATTATACGTCGTCGTCCCTCTCCTATTTTATCGTTTAGTGAATGACCTTGGCGCTGGGGGAGGATCATGTTTGTTTTTACTTTTTACTCTCCCGAACTCGGAGTTACTGCTGTTATAAATTTCAGCTTCCAGATTCCAATGCATTTTATCTAGGCTGCGGCCTGCGTGTGCTACACTTTTTTTAATAGGATTAGTAAAAGAGTAACGTGATATTCACATCCTCTTTTTATAATTTTTTTCTTATAATATAATGTGGTAATTTATAATTAGTCGATTATAATTTATTAGGTAAAATCAATTACAAGCTGATTAATTATAATTTATCATATCGAAATTGTAAAAAAAAGTTTGTAATAAGAAGTTGTGGATATAACATTTTCTTTTGTAAAATCCTATTCTTAATACATTTTAGGATAAGATTCTAATAATGTGTTTGGTACATTATTAAAAAATATTTTCTAAAAATATCTAAATTATATTTTAACCTCTTATATTTATTAATTTAATTAAACGTCCATCTATAATAAAAGTTCATAAATTAAAATGATGTCAAACTTAGTTTCCATATAACTTTAACATCTTCTCACTAAGTTTAATATGGGCTTAAAGTATCTCAAAAATATGTTGGGCACAAATTTCTAAAGGCCAGAAAAACTGGACCGATCACTGTAATGATACAACCACTCCCTTTACGTATGAGCTCCCCAGATATTAAGGATTTTTGGGTCATTTGTCTAATTTTATTTATACCATAGTTTTATTAATTATCAATTACGTTATTGCATTTATTTGCAATATGTTTATTTATCGAAACTATCATCTCTATAATCCCAAGAGATTGACATGACGATCAAGAAAGTTTATTCACTTCAATTCATTAAAGGTTTATAAGATTAATAAACTCCGAAGATTAGTCAAAATGTGTCCCCCCCCCCCCCCCCCCCCAAAAAAAAAAGACTATCATCTCCATTACTCTTATGTCTGGTAGAAAATGGGCAAACTTAGCACCTATTTAGAGTCGTTTGGATGGGGTTAATATTAGATAACTGGAGTAATACTTTTTAAATTGAGCAAATGACGATGTTTGGTTGGTGTTACGCAACTAAGCACAAACACAGATTCTAACTCACACATTCAACCAAACAAGAACACAAGAAACACAGAGATTACCGTGGTTCACTTATCCTTTTATGGATAAGCCACATCCACGTTGAGCTCAGGAAAGGTATGAGCTCGTTGCACTTACTATTACCACAAGAATCACGATTACAACACCTCAAACCAATTAACACAGAACTCTTACAATATATCCCGTAATCAACCTAAAGAGAAACCCACTGAGAATCCCTAACCCGAGAGAACAACACTCTCACTAGAATGATTAAAACCCCTAACCACTCTAATCTGATTACACAAACAATAGCAAGAAAACTTCTCAAACCCTAATTCCTCAATTGCACAAAGAAACCCCAACAGTGATCTATCCTTTTGTTACTGTGAAAATTGAGTTTATATATGGTTGACTTAGTGACTGGATTCTGGCTGTTGGATCTGAAGTGTGTATCCTGCGGTCAGGATTCATCTGGTAGTTTGTCTAAAACGACGTCGTCCTTCTTTACTCAAAACAGCACTGTTTCAGGCTTCCACTTTAACAGTTAGTTTGTAAAAAATTATTCTTATAATGATTTAGGAGGTATATTGTCGGGAATCTTAATACCTTTTGAGAGGGGGGGGGGGGGGGGCTGTTTTAAAACTTATCCTTGGGAATACAATTTTGTTTCCCATGTTGCCCCTAAACAGTTGAGCATTTGGTCCAAATTAGCCTTATATTTGTTAACATTTACAAAACACCTAATTCACTCATACAGACACTTTTGTCCTCGCTTTTTAAATTTTTTGAACAACATTATCTTTGTTATTGTCATTATTTACAAAAATGTCANGAATACAATTTTGTTTCCCATGTTGTCCCTAAACAATTGAGCATTTGGTCCAAGTTAGCCTTATATTTGTTAACATTTACAAAACACCTAATTCACTCATGCAGATACTTTTTTCCTCGCTTTTTAAATTTTTCGAACAACATTGCCCTTGTTATTGTCATTATTTACAAAAAATGTCATTATACCCAGAACTAGCCACCACTGCCAGTCACCATCAACTGCCGCCAGAGGTTTCCAAAAGTGGCCATAATGGGGTACGACAAACCGTGTGCCGGTGAGGCTTTTTCCAACCATGGATCACAGATCCATGGTCAAAAGAGGCCAAATTTGACTGTTTCACAACCAAAGATGTAACTGTGAAATGACCACAGATTTGGCCGTGAAAAGTTGGGGGTTAAAAATAATATTCATAAAAATAATAATAAAAAATGAGGACAATTTAGTAATCTATATAGCATACCAACCTATTTATCCTCCCAATCAAACAAATTATTCACAAATTTATTCAAACCAACCAAGCATATTTCCTCAATATTCTCAATAATCTTCAAAGTGATTTTTTATTTTGTTAATATAATAATTTCCTATAATAAAGTATTATATGATCCAAACATCTATTTCAAATAAACAATATAACGTAGGGTGTCCACTAAGTCCATGTGCAATGTGTCCTTGAATTATTGGTCAATAGTGGGCCAATGGCCCAATTTTATTAATAAAGTAAGAATCCACTTTCAAATCACCCCATCCTTTCTGTAAACATGTGGGATTCCCAAATGAAAAAGAGTAGCATTTCATTACTTTTTAATTCTTAATGGATACATCTTCACAAAGACAAAGTCAAACACTAAACCAAGGTAAATAAACAGTGAATGATGAGAGTTTGAGAGATAAAGATAACGCATCATAGATACTGTTTTGGCAGTTGGATGTCAGGTTTTTAATAGTGAGAGTTGATGTGATGATACATAAATGAAATTCACACGTTTTCTAAATGGACTCGACGTTCGTGCCAAAAAGCCTTTGAATTTTCACGCTTTGGGATCCCTTTTTTCATCTTTCTAACCTTCACCTTTGACCTTAGCATTAGATGTGAATATATTATATCATGATGTAAAATAATTTCAATATTTAGATTTAGAATCTTGACTTGAGCATGTTTTCAATATCTATAACTATAAATAAAATAAAATAAAAAAGTGGTGAGGACTAAAATGAAATCAATGATTGATATTCCCACTTCACAATAATTAATAAGAAAGGAAAAATTTATCTGCCCGTCAGTATCAAAATCTTTAAGCAAAATACTGTTTATTAGGACACCTTCCAGTTGTTACAGTTATGGGCCAGGAACAGAATTGTTCAATCATTAATGTTGTGTCTAATTTCTTGTCGAGCAGATTTGTGCCACGCGTCCTCAAGTTGTGTCAATACTGATGGCTTGGATCCTCTCACGTATTGTCTCATCAATGCTTGTCTTCTATCAAGGTTATTACTGTAAAAGGATGGGTTAAGTTAGCATTCGCATGACCTGGCCTTCACAAATACGAAGATTACTTGTATCCTAATTAAGGCAAAATACTCACTCTCAAATAGTCAAGTATAAAAGGTGCTCACAAACGATTGCAATATTAGTAAAGTCCAAGACAAAAATACAATGATATGTTCTAGGGAGAGTTTAAAGAGAATGTTCTAGGGAGAGTTTAAAGAGAATAGGTCGCGAGAGCTGAGTGTCCTTCATTTATCTCCTGAGCTTGTTCGATATAGTTCATATTTTGCATAGACTTTAAGTCTCCTACGCAGACGCATTCAAATTAGATTCGAGTAAGTCTAAATGGGGTAGGGTTTTCTATCGTATGATGTAATAGTGAGAAACCAAGGTTTTAAGATAAAACAGAGAGAGTGAGCTGCCGTCATTAAGATTGTAATTACTGCAGAGTTATAAAATTTAATACAAAATCTATATTTAAATGCTGGATGTAGTTCCTTAATCGGAACGAACTAGATAAATCAAGTGTCCTATTTACTTTCTGTTTTATTTTATTGCGTGTGTTTGACTGTGGTTTCAACAGAGCTTTCCTTTGTAACCTCATTCAACCCTGTAACACCCCTCAATAACAACACGACAATGGATGTAAGTTTGGTTTCTATACTACCAAAGCACTATAAAATATCTTTTGTTCTTTACTTTATTACGTCGTTTTAGCGATCTTGTTAGTTACCAATAATCACGCATATATCTTACCTAGTCCCTTTCTAAGCCATTTGGATATCTTTGGTTAGTACTAATTATCGCATCAACAATTTACATGCACAAATTTTGGTAATAACATTATCTTTATAATTTATAAATCAAAGTACCATTTTCTTAATCCAATTCCAATACATGATGGAGATGATGCAAACTGCGTCAGGCTCTCAGCCTCTACATCCACCAATTCCTCTTATTCAAGTAGACTTCAGTTTCTTTCTAAAGAGCCGTACAGGTGCATTTAGTTTAATAAATTACTTATTAAGTCTTTATATAAGGCGTTTTAGATACTTTTTTAATCTAAAAACGTTTTCAAAAACATTTTCAATCAGTTACTTTTAAGAAAACAATTAAAATACTTTTTTTTAAAAGAAGCACAATATAAAAGAATAATTAAAATAAAAATCACTTAATAAATACATAATAAACAGTAACGTATACAAGATTTTGCATAGAATAAAAAGCTAAAAGAGACCATTGGGTGGTTTATACTTTATAATGAGTGTGACGAATCCCATCAACTTGTAATTGTTGTTTAGCGTTTTTAAAACATTCACACAATCCATGCCTCTTTCACATTTTATAAAAACAAACTCACTGTTTATTGCCTTCTTGTTCAATCACCAACTTACAAGTTTTTTGTGGTGTTCAATTGATCCAATTTTAAGCATGATACATGATTTCATTCTTCTATTTTAAACCAAAATAAACTTTAACAATTTCACATTCTTCATGTAATTCCAACTCAAATATTAAGTTTATATTCATCCAGAATTATTTTTAACGTGGTTTTAAATATCTAAAAGAAAATGAAATACATAAATGCATAATTAGGAGTGAAGACTAAGGGTGTAAACCGAGGGCTAGGCTCCGTAAAAGCTCGAGCTCGAGTGGCTCAGCTATAGTGTCGAGCCGAGTACGAACATGTCAGTACTCGACTCTACTAGCTCGCAAGCTTCAACGAGCCTGAGGCTATAAATGATAGTTTTGCAACTAATAGGGGGTCTTTGTAGCTTAACGGTTTGTAAATATGACAAACACACCCATATATCCCAAATATGTTAAAAATCAAATTCTAATTAAAAAAAAAAAAAAACCCTAATTTCTATGGCATCATACTCCCTTCTGGGATCCGCCTAAGTTGAATGTTCGCCTGAGCCTTCTTCAATTGCTTAATTACTAGGGGATATTGTTACTTGAATCTTTGTTTGAGTCTTCTTCAATTGCTTAATTACTTCATTATCTTCTTTTGCCACCTGAGATTCCTTTTTGCCCTCATTCTCAGCCATTGGGTCTAGTTGATGGTGGTTTTCGATGATGTTATGACTATAGCTTCCGTTCCGTCTAGGTGATGAATAAGCAAGTGTGACCAAAAATGGGGTTCTCGAAGCATATGGTTTTCCACAAAAGTTTCAATCTTTGAGAGTTTTGTTCAACTTTTGTTTACAAAATATGGGTTGGTTATGATGATTACGATAGGGCTAATGCGACAACTCACCGACACTTGTTTCTACATCATTAGGTCAAGGCGGCGAGGCGGGATGAAGAACTTCTTCATTTTCGTCAAAAAAATATGATTTTGAAACAAAAAATGACATCTTTCAGTGGCTTGGGATTAGATCAAGCAGGTGTTGTTTGAGCTTGTGTCGAGCTCGAGCCCAAGCTTGAGCTTCCCTATTTTATGTCGAGCTCGATCTCTATATTGTAGCAACAGAGCTGAGCTCGAGTAGCTAGATACTCTGTCCTGCTCGTTTACACCCCCCGTAAGTACTATTATTTCAAAGCATAAACATACTTTTCAGATCCAAAAGAGTGTTTGTATATTCATCATAACCCAAGTCATACTATTATATAAATAATAATAAGTTAATTAAATTAAGCATTTTCCCTTTTTATTTTATAATATGGTTTACTTTTCTTGTAGTTTAAAATTTAATTATGTTAAAAAAAAAATTAAACAAATGAAATTGACATGTGAACGTAAGAAAAAAACCATGCTTTATAAGATTTTTGTCATAGACAGCAAGGACCATAACTTTAACAAGTGATAGACATTGATTCATTATATTTCAATTGATTGATGATGCCGTCAATTACACTTTGCCTTGTGTTATAATCCTATAACTCAATTAGCAATAATGTGATAACTAATGAATGGACTTAATTAAAATCAACATGATGTTTAAGATAAAGTAAAAAATACGTTTAACTACAGTAATATTAACACATCACTTGGGTCGCCCTCCAACTTGATTTGAAATTGACCTCACTGATCATATATTTACTTTTCAACGATTCAATAATTGATTCACCTTCTGTATTACATTATCAAAATATTTTACATCTTTTGGATATTTAAATGATTACTTAAAAACACCCTATTTTTAGAGTCAGATTTCAATTGGACGATCTTTCCCCCACTATAAAACCCTATTTACTTTTCTTTTTTATTTATTTATTTTTTACTGGAGGTGTTTAGACCAATTTATGCGTATCTCAATTAATCCTTGAAGCCGTAAAACTATTGATCGAATAAAAGTTCTAGTGACTATCCTTATTAACACCCCAGAAAGTATTCGAACTCAAAACTTCTTAAGTTATATATCTAATAGTCTCTGTCGAACCACTTTTCTCTTTTCTATTTCTCTCTTTCTCTCGTATTTCACAATTAAAATTTATATTTATAATCCATTTTTTAACCTAAGGTAAAGTAACTAGTTTTAAGTGAATATCATGTGATTGAAAAGGAGAAGTTAATAATGAATAAACAAGATTTGACATGAGATTACACTATTTTTACCGTCTTTGATGGTATCCAAGGAAGTGACATAACTCATAACATTCTTAAAGCAAATAGAATCAAAATTATTTCAGACCATGTGATTGTACCATTTATAATACTAATTTATTGGACTATCATAAAATAACTAGTACCACTTAATGGTGATGATGATATTTTGTGCCCCACGATACTTGAAATTGCCCTTCCAATGGTTAAATATTATCCTTCGCTATAATCACCTTTAGGATTTTTTTTATTTTTATTAATTAATATAAGGAATAAAGAGATCATGGTTTCTGTTACTATAATTAAATAAAAGAATCAGTGGGTTGATAAAATCCAAATAAAATATATATAAACAGTGGATGTAATGACTGATGACTGTGATGGCTTAGCAATTTCACTGCTTGTCTTGTACTAGGTTCTTATTCCATTATCAATATCAAAAGCCGATTTTAAGGGGACCGACTTTCCATTAAGTTCTTAATTAATTATTATATAACAGTATTACAACATCACAGATNATTTCCACCCCAAAAAATATATTTAATAACATTTTCCCGTCAACCCCATATCACCACCTCTTCTACGATCATCACCCACTAAAACCCTTCAAACCTTACTTCCTTCGACCCTATCAATTATCGACAATCGAGTGATTACAGTTTACGTAACTACCCATCTCAAATCAAATTCTGACCAATTATAACCATCAAAATCCAATCTTCAATCTCCAAAAAACTTATCGATCTTTCCTCTTACAAAATCCCAAAAGAATGAATCGAGTTTGCTCTTCGTTCATCGCCAAATCGAAAAGCGTATTTTTTGGGTGAGAAAGTGATATTTTAAAAATTTGTGGATGAGAAAATATCATTATTTAGTTGGGACAAAGTCGTTAACTCCCCATACTTTTTAGAAATATATTTGGTCCATAAGACAAGACGTTAAAGTACAAAATGGAATGCAAATAATATGTTTCTTTAATTGTAAATAATAAATTTAATTTGCTCATAATTCCGACAAAGACATCAAATCTCATTTAAATTTAATTTCATCCATGCTTTTTGTATCATCTCCTGCTTTTAACTCTCAATACACTTGTTTCTTTTAGATTTTTATGGTCAATAAAATAATACTACTTAAACATGATAGATGTGTAATGCATTAAAGGTTAATTTTAGGGAGTCAAAAGGAATGATTATGTAAAAATTGATAAGCATCCAAGGCTTCATTTCTTAATGCTTAATTGATTAATTAATTATATATGGTGAAAAGGTTTAAGTTACTTATTCTTATCGGTGATTTAAAAAAAAAAAAACCCCGCTTGCTCACTCACTCACTCACTTCACTTCACATAATTCGCTAAACTTATTTATTTATTTTTAGAGTAATACTATCTTTACAAAGAGACATACAAAGAGCAAATTCAGCCCTTGAAATTCATGATTGTCTCTTTCTCTCTCTCTTTTTCCCTTCTTTCAAGGGTTTAATTTGACTCTTTATATGACTCTTTGTATACCTCTTTGTAAGGCTAGTATTACTCTTATTTTTAAAGCCTAAACGTGGTTTATTGTATTGAGGTAAGATTCCGTAAAGTGCCTTCATGCGAATAACTTTTTATTAAAAAGAAAAAAGCAGATTTTTTTTATAGTAAAATATTTCTAATCCCTTTTAATTTAAAAAATTAAGCAAAATATTAACTAAGAATAATCATGTTAAATGAATTATTTAAATAAAATAAAAACAAAGGAGGAGTATCAATCTGTCTAATTGAATACCGCAATTGCAAGTGGTGGGGCCTCGCAACCGATGCGATTCGACGACTTAATCAACTACTCTTTCATCACTCTTCATTCATATTCTTCCACGTGACTATTTCCCCCGACCTCCTTTATCCCCACGTGTTCTAATTCTCTCCTCCTCTCCCCTCTATTTCTTTCGTTTTCTATTTCCTCTTCTCTACTTCGTCTTCACTCTTTTCTTTGAACTTTCTTTCTTATTTTCTCCCCAAACATGAATTTTCTAAACCTTTCCTTTACATTCTCCGTCTCAATAATAATATTAACACTCTTTCAAAACAATATTTTCTTGCATGTCCAATCCTTAAGCATAACCCCCTCACAAAACCAATATACTTTCTTTGACATAAACACTCTCGCGTCAACGCCTTTGAAATCTGGCAACAACAAGAACAAATCGTGCACCTCACGGCCGACGTTTTCGGTCTGCAAGGTATGGGGACGGGCCTGCTCCGAGGAGGTGCTGGGTCTGGCTCGCCGCCCCGAGAACGTTGACTGGTTGAAAAGTGTGAGGAGAAGAATTCATCAGCACCCGGAGCTTGCTTTTGAAGAATATGAAACAAGTAAGTTGGTTCGGGCCGAGTTGGATCGGATGGAGATTGGATATAAATATCCGTTGGCCAAAACGGGCATTCGGGCCTCGATTGGGACCGGAGGCCCGCCGTTTGTGGCCATCAGAGCTGATATGGATGCACTTCCTATTCAGGTTTTTTTAATTAATTTTTAATTTTTTCTTATTTAATTAATTTCCATAAAGAACAGTTTATGATATACATACATAATCATCCATGTGCATGTGCATGTATAAATATAGATATGGGCATGCGTGTTGGTAAGTTGGTAGGGGATTAATTGTTTTTTCTTTTTTGGGATCTCATNAGAGATTCTCTGTCCCTTGATTCGACTGAAGATGGATATCTGTAATCACCTGGGGCGGGCGGGCATTTCGACTCTACCTTATTTTCATCCGGGACTTGGCTGGTACAAAATGTACGGTTATGCTTCGATGAAGCCTTATTTCGACATCGACATATAGGGGTCCTTGGATGGTAGTTCAATGCTACCGCCTGGGTGGGATAACCTCGGGGAAAGCAGCTGATTATTGACTTGAATTCCCTTATTTCCATGCCTTTCACCCCTCCTCGCATCCAGAGGAGTTGAACCTACTAAGGTCCTCTCTAGGCACCGATCAATATCCGGGATTCGATTAAAGTTAGGAAGGCAGTAGCTCTCCCAAGAGTTCAATCTTAATCTTAAGGTCGGTACCTATAAGGAGTGAGAGGCTTCAAGCAGATGAGAGAAGTAGATCCTAGGCGCCCATCTCTGGGTTAATCGGGGGAATCTTCATCGTGTTTTTTACACCAAAATGGCGTGGGTTGGAGATGCCCTTATAATGCAGAACATAACCTTTAAAAGGGTATAAATAAAGACTGGAGTGCATTTAGTGAAATAATATAGAGTAATACAAAATAAAGACAGCAAACACACACATATTTATCAATCAAGTAAAGAGAAAGAAATATATGAGTGTTTTACCCAGGTTCACCAAATTAACAGGCTATGTCCAGTAAAGCCAATATTATTGTAATACTGCCTTACCTCTCTCATAATAATGAAAGTAATTTTCCCTCTGATTTGCTATCACTCGCATACAAGAGAAATATATGCTTATATACTAGGTTTAAAATGCTACAACCTAATATTAAAAGAATTCTTATTTCTAAACCCCAAACCCAAACCCAATAATAAATTAATAACTTAAATAAATCATTTAAGTGCTCTTCATAGAAAAGACTACTTCAACTTAAAAAAAGTATGCTGAAGATTTATAAGACAAGGTTATAGAAAGTGTGTGTTTTGTAATCGTGATGTTTGACGGTTGCAACACGTGCATTGCACCTGTTCGTATGATCTTGAACCAACGGCTTAGATGGGCCCTGACATTGCCTTATAAAAATTTGCATTTTGCCTTTCTTTGCCATTTTGCAATTTTGCTTGAGTTTTCTTTGTTTTCAACTGAAGTCTACTGCGATTTCCGACTCAAGTGAAGATCATTATCAATCAAATCACTCGGACCGTCACATCCAAGTTAGTTCTCGGCCTTTATTTTCTCTTTTCTATTCTGTGTACTGTGCCTTGGAACTATGTTGCTCTGCAAAGTTGGATGTTGTATCTCTAGGGTTTTCATTTCACAATTTGCATGCTGTTGATTCTGATGGTGATGTTGAGTAGTTCTTTCTGTATTGTTATGTTTCCCATTGATGTGCTTGATTGGTGTCAACTTTGATGCTTGCGTGAAACCCTAGAATTTAGAATAAATTACGTCTGCAGTAGAAGATTCTAAGAATAGGATAGGGGCATAGTCTGACGACTTTTAAAAATTTGAATTAAAATTAACTTCAGAAAAAGAAAAATAATAATTAAGAGCATTTAAATCATTTGGTCATTTTCCATTAAAGTTAACGACAAATAACTGATAAATGTTCCTTAATTGAACAATTTGTAATCTTTGTCCTCTTATTAGTAAAGTCTGAAAATTTTATACCTTATTTACTATATTTCTTCTCTTGCTCTCTAGTAAGGATCAGAGGGAAAAAAAAAATAGCTTTATCCTTATACAATGAAAAAAAAAATAAAAAAATTCAATATGACCTCCTAAATACACACAACTCAAGTCTTTTCAATTAACAACTTTAGTAGACTAAACCAAATGAACCTTCATTGAAATGTTTCTCTAGATATAAACAGCAACGAATGATTAAGAGAGCTAAATTTCAAGGAAATATCTTCTTGATTTCAATCCTTCTAAAGATTCAATAACATGAATGAATTACGACAATGTTCGCAAATGACATCCAAAAATAGTAATACATAAACAAATTAAATTATAAGATTAGTTCTCTAATTTAAAAATGGTATAACAAACAAAAACTTAGGCCCACAAAATCTATGTATATCATACATCTTACCAGAAAAAATCCTTCAACTTCGTTGGATATTGGATATTCAAGAACATAATTAATAATAATAAATAATAATTACCACTAAAAAGAAAATTATTTTGAATCCATCATATATATTTGTTTCACGAGATCCATTTCTTTATTGTAAATTACAAGATATAATACATTGTAATTATAAGATATTATTAACTACTATAATACATCAAATAAAATTTAACAAATATCTTTCAGAAAATAAAAATAGTATCCCTTACCCTCACAATTTATCTTTTTTTTTTTTTTTAATTTTTTTTTTTTTGCTTTCATGCAACCGTTTCTCACCCAAAACCATTTTTCATTTAGCTAATTTAGAAGATAGGAAAAATGATATTAACAGTGCAATTGTAATGACTCTCTTTCTAGCTAGTATACTCATAAAATAATAGTAAAATTAACTAAATATATATAAAAGAATATATACACATAAACGAGTATAAAATTAGGGGCCCATATTTAATTTCTTTATACACAAAACTTATATATAATATAATAAATTCTCAAAATAGTAACTCGACAGTTTTTCCCAACCCTTCTGCTGCACGATGTTCCAAGTGACCGCATCTCACATGTTTCCTGCAAAAACATTGAAAACAACGGGGTGAGCACTAATTGCTCATTAAGTAAACCCGCTATGCTACATTTCTCTCTCCGTTGCTTAAATTCTAAATTTCTTTCCTTACTTCACATTTCCCCATTCTTCTCTATTCTTTCTCTACTCTTACTCTATTTTTCTCTTTGTTCTTTCTCTGTTGTTTCTATATTCTTATTTCCTACTACTTAGATAATGGGCATGGTATTATGCATGTATATGATGCAAATGCACAAATGCATAAAATGTGCATTTTCTTTTCTATTTTTCTTATTCTGTTTTCTGTTACTTTTCTATATTTCTTTCTTTCTTTCTATTCTTTCTTTCTATTTTTTCTTTTCTTTTCCTTCTCATTCTTTTCTTTTCTTTTCTTTCTCATTCTTTTCTTTTCTTTCTTATTCTTTTGCCGATCGAACTCGATTGAAGCATGGATTTGGAACCTTGGCTGTGTGAGTGTATTCTTCTTTCTTGGGTACAGCCCCCATCCACATGCACTCTTACAGACTGTATCAATTCTTCTTTCTTATTCTTAGGCCTCTCACTAAAGGCGGCATGCATGTGGGGAAAATTCTTCTTGTCACTCACAGGTTCCTCATCGCAACAACCTTTTCTTCTTTTTATCTTTTCACACTTCTTTCTATAAAATTTAGATTTGAACTTCTTTAATATTCTCATTTCTTTCTATTTACTCTTTAACATTCTTTAGTGCTTTTTCATGCTCTTATGAATATGTATGCATGTAAATGGTTTCATGCTTATAATTCTTTTTAAATTCACATGTTAGAATGCAATAATGCAATATGGAATGCAAACATGTCATTCTCTACCATCTACAAACTCATCTCAATATAACACATAATCATACTTATACAAACGCTTCTCTTTGACATTTCATCAAACAACTTATGTGCACAAAGTAACTCTAATTTGGCTACACTTCTATCTCTTTTCTAAGCCACCAAAAATTAGGAATACAATCCTCCATATTTAACAGCAAACCTGTCCAAAATATACACTCCAAAATTTCCACTCCAGTTCTTCCAAACTTCATCCAAACATTCATTAAACATCAAATACACCAACACAACTTCTCATCAATAAGTTATAATCATCATTCAATACCAAATCCATTAACAATTTTTCATATAAAACATACATATGCGTAAAAGAAATTCTCTACACAATATTACGTAATTCATACTTAGGGTAGGATTTACTTACCTTATATGTGAGCAATCCAAAACTTTAAAAATCTTCTTTGATCTAACTCTTGTTCTCTTAAATCCTATGAACACAAATCATCAAAATTCAACCCTTTAAAAATTAAGACTAACTTCTTAGTGCAAGGATCTTACTTAAGGATGCTTGGGATTGAAAATCCACTCAAAAGTACCCAAAATCTATGAATTTCCCTTGAAAAAGAATTGAAGAAATTAAGAGAATATGAAGGTGAAGGTGGCGTGAAAATGGATGAAGAGTGGCTAGGGTTTCATCCTTCAATCCTTGATATAACATAATATTATATATAGTTTCCCATTTAGCCCTTGCACTTTCTTTAAAATTCTATCTATGTCCCTTAGTCAATTACCATAATACCCTCATTTTATTGCATTCTCCATGAAATTCTATCTCTTTTCACTCCCCACAATTTCAACTAATTTTGAGTGAAAATACCATTTTACCCCTAATGAAATTTTAAGGCATTTTCTTCACATTTTCTCAAAATAACTTTAACAAAAATCAACTAAGGGTATAAGAGCATAAGTTAAGTTACATACCTCAATGTGGGCGTTACAATTCTCCCCCTGTTATAAGAATTTTGTCCCTGAAATTCAAACAAACAACTCGGGATAGCGGTTTCGCATATCTTGTTGTACCTCTTATGTTACTTCTTCTACTTTATGATTCCTCCATAAGCCTTTTACAACTGGAATACTTTTGTTTCGGAGCTCTTTAGTCTTTCTGTCTAATATATGTACTGGACGCTCCTCATAAACGAGATTCTCTTCTAAGTCCACTTCCTTTACTTTTAGTATATGGGAGGGGTCGTTGACATACCTACGGAGCATCGAAACATGGAACACATTGTGTACCCTATCCATATTAGGTGGTAGTGCCAACTTATAAGCTACATTTCCAACTCGTTGTAATACTTCAAAAGGGCCAATGTATCTAGGTGTTAACTTTCCTTTACCACCAAAACGTATCACTCACTTATAGGGGGAAATTTTAATAAACGCTTTGTCACCCACTTCAAACTCAAAATCTTTTCTCTTTGAATCCGCATAACTTTTCTATCTGTCCTCAGCTTGCTTCATTTCCTAAGTTATTTCCGGCCCAAGAGCTATATTCAAAACATCTTTCTCTCCTACCTCATCCCAATGTAGTGGAGATCTACACTGTCTACCATATAAGGCTTCATAAGGAGCCATCTTCACTGTAGACTGATAGCTGTTATTATAGGCAAACTCCACCAAAGATAACATCTCATGCCAAGTCATTCGATAATCCATACAGCATGCTCTCAACATATCCTTAAGTATCTGATTTGTTCTCTCAGTTTGACCATCTGCTTGAGGATGGTATGATGTACTAAATGTTAATCGAGTACCCAAATTTCTCTGTAGACTAGTCCAAAAAGCCGAAACAAATCTAAAATCTCTATCCGACACTATTGTCTTGGGCACTCCATGTAACTTAACTATCTCCTTAATGTAAATCTAGGCTAACTGATTCGAGGTAGTGCTTTCCTTTACTAGAAGAAAATGGGTTGATTTAGTTAATCTATCTACTATCACCCATATGGTATTAAACCCTTTCTGAACTCTGGGAAGGCCTGTAATAAAATCCATGGATATACTCTCCCATTTCAATTCAAGAATGCATGCTAAGTGGCTGAAGCAATCCTGACGGCCTTTGGTTTTCTGCTTTTACATGTTGACAAACCAAGCACTTAGCGACATAATCTCTAATATCTTTCTTCATACCTGGCCACCAATAACCCCTTTTTAAATCTTGATACATCTTGGTTGCTCCAAGACGAGTAGTGTATGGTGTGTCATGAGCCTCTACAAGAATTATCGTCTTCAATTCAGTATCTTAGGGAATGAATAAGCGATCCCTGAAATGGAGGACACCATCTAATAGGTGGAATTCTAGTATCTTGCCCTTAAGCACTTGCTGACTTATTTTCTGATATCACTCATCAGTAACTTGCTTTTCTTTAATATCTTCCACTAAAGTGGACTGAATTTCTAACCTGGCAGTCCTTCCCGGTATCACCTCAATCTGTTCTCGGCATAATCCTTTCAATAATATTTGCTGCTTTGTGAGTTGGGACAAATAGGCTTTTCTGCTCAAGGCATCAGCTACTACATTGGCTTTTCCAGGCTGATACTTAATTTCACAGTCATAATCTTTAACCAACTCTAACCACTTCCTCTGTCTCATATTTAGCTCCCTATGAGTGAAGAAATACTTCAAACTCTTGTGGCCGGTGTAGATATTACTCCTTGCACCATATAGGTAATGCCTCCATATCTTTAATGCTAAGACTACAGCTGCCGACTCTAAATCATGTGTAGAGTATCTCGTCTCATAGTCTTTCAACTGTCGTGAAGCATAAGCTATTACCGTACCTAACTACATCAACACAGCACCAGGTCCCTGTAGTGAGGCATTGGTATAAATGTCATAATCCACACCCTCCTATGGTAACACCAAAATGGGAGTAGTGGTTAATCTTTTCTTCAGTTCTTGAAAACTCTCTTCACAAGCATCTAACCATACAAAAAGAGTTCTCTGTTTTGTGAGAGTTGTCAACGGCTTAGCCAATTAGGCAAATCCTACTACAAACTGCTTATAGTAGCCTACTAGCCCCAAGAAACTTCTAACTTCCTTTACTGTCTTCAATTGTTGCCACTCAAGAATTGCCTTCACTTTGCTAGGATCCACTGATATACCTTCTTTAAAGACAATATGGCCTAGAAATATCACTTGATCCAGCCAAAATTCACACTTAGAAAACTTGGCAAACAACTTCTTTTCTCTCAATCGTTGTAGCACAAACCTTAGGTGTTCTTGATGCTCCTCTTCTCTTTTAGAATAAACTAGGATATCATCAATAAACACCACTATAAATTGATCAAGACAATCATGAAACACCCGGTTCATTAAGTCCATAAAGACTACTAGGGCATTGGTTAACCCAAAAGGCATCACTACAAACTCATAATGCCCATATCTGGTCTAAAAAGTAGTCTTGGCAATATTTGGCTCTGCAACCCTTACTTGGCGATAACCTGACCTTAAAGCAATCTTTGAAAACACTGTTGCTCATTTCAGCTGATCAAATAACTAATCTATGCAAGGCAATGGATATTTATTCTTCATTGTCACTTTATTCAACTCTGTGTAATCTATACACATCCGTAGGGATCCATCTTTCTTCTTCACAAACAAAATTGGAGCTTCCCAGGGAGAATGACTGGGTTGAATAAAACCCTTATCTAGGAGTTCTTGGAGTTACTTCTTCAATTTCTGAAGATCGGCTAGGGCTATCCGATAAGGTGCTTTAGAAATTGGTGCAGTCCCTAATACCAATTCAATACTGAATTCTACTTCTCCTTCTAGAGGTAAACCTCGAAAAATCTTTCAAAAATACATCTAAAAACTCTCGGACTACTGGCACATTTTGAATTTTTGCTTGTGGGACATCACTACTATGCACTACATGAGCAATATACCTAGAATACCCTTTTCTTAACATCTTTCTAGCCTTTATACTACTGATTAACATACTCAACCGATGGCCCTCTCCAAAACTAAATTTATCTCCGTCATCAAGATTAAATCTTGCTTTCTTCTTTCGACAATCAATTTCTACTGTGTGCCTCCCTAGGAAATCCATGCCCAAAATAACATCAAAGTCGGGCATATCAAACACTATCAAATCAACTGGCAACTCCCTCCCATGGATCACTACGGACTCTCTTGGAAGCATCTCATGGGTCACCACACTAACCCCATCAGGTGATTCTATCTTAGTAGGCTGATTTACTACAACAGGTTTCAAACATAATCTTTCTACCATTCCACGAGTAATAAAAGAATAATTAGCTCTAGAATCAATCAATGCATAAAAAGGAACTACATGAAATAATAGATGACCAGTAACTGCAAATGGGCTGGCCTCTACTTCACTTTGTGCCATAGTAAAAACCATAGCATTTGTACCTTTGGAAGTCTATGTTGAAGGTGCAAGAGGGGCTTCACAATCTTTCATCAAGTGCCTTGGCTGTTAGCAACTATAACATACATTTCGGCCTAACTCCCTTAAAAACTTCCCTAAGTGTGTTCTCCCACACTTTGGACATGGAGAAAACTCAGTAGGTTTGAGTTGTTTACTCTATCAGTCTCTTCTGTTCTTCTTAGGTTAGAATCTCTTCTCGTTCCTCACTTCCCAGTTTCTTAAAAAATCACTTCTTTCTCTCCGTGGAGCGGGAGATGGGTCACTCAGTTCTGTTGTTGATGGTCCCACTGAGGTGAGCTTATTTACAAATATTTATGCCCTTAAAGCTCGCTCTAAAGCTTCACTATAAGTATGAGGGGGCTCAGTTCCTGCCATCACATCATGGGCTATTTCCAGTTTTGGCCCATGAACAAACAAACTTATCTTTTCTCAACTCTGGTGTGTTTACTATACTGGGTACGAACCGTACAAGAGAGTTAAATCTTACAAAATACTCTTTTATTGTACTAGACCATTGCTTCAAACTGATAAATTCTTGGATCTTCTCATGAATCCGATCCACTGTTCTATATTCAGCCTCAAACAATCTTCTGAACTCTTCCCATGTCATAGGAACTAAATCATGGGTATCTTCCATCAATTCGCACCAAATTTGCGCATCACCTTGAAATAGAAAGCTTGTGTACAATATCTTTTCTCTGTCAGTCATGGGAAAAGTGTCATCGTGCGTTCCACGGACCTAAACCATTCATCTGCCTCTAATGGGTCCATGGTACCCCTAAATTCAAACGGTTGGTGTTGGCTTGGTAGTCCATAAATAGGCTCAATACAATTCTACACTATCGGAGGTACCAGCCTTTCTCTTTCTTCCCTAGTGGTCGGTACACAAATAGGGGTTTCAACTCTCTCTGGTACAACTCTCCCATGACTTTCTACTAACACTTGTTGTACAATACTACAAATTCTCGCCTCATCAAGGGTAGGAGGAGTAGGTTCTGGCGGGTTGGAGGTTTCCCCCGCACTCATCGCATTCTTACTACCTACTCAGATTCTACGTCTCATCTACAAAACAACCACACTTGAATCAACTCAAATAACTTAACTACTACTAGAAGTAAGGAAAGAAATAATTTTACAATGGTCGGCTATAGAACGTCAGCGCTGCGGGAGGGGCACACTATCAAATCCCAAAATCATTACTCTGATACCAAATATGTAATGACTTTCTTTCTAACTAGTATACTCGTTAAATAACAATAAAACTAACTAAATATATATAAGAGAATATATACATATAAACGAGTGTAACACCCACAGTGAGGTTTGTAACCTATTTTACACTTGTTTGCCCATAGTTAAGCTTATATGCTTTTAGCGTTGCTTGGTTACCCTTAGTTTTGGTAAAGGATTGGCGAAGTTGGAAATTACAGACTTTGCCACGGCAAAGAAGAAAGGTCGCCACAGCGATGCTGGCTAGAATTCTTGAGAAAATTCTAGAGAAATTTCCTTAGGGGCAAAGTGACCATTCTACCCCTAATTGTTGTAAATGTGGGAGGTTAAAAGTAAGGAAATTTTTATGGAGAATGCAATGAAGGTAAGGGCATTTTTATAAATGATTGAAGGGCAAAGATGAAATTTTGAAGAAAGTGTAAGGGTAAAATGGGAAAGCATGCCTATAATATGAGATATTAAGGGTTCAAGCACAAAAACCCTATCATTCTCTAGTCCCTCACACGCCATCTTCACTCTCAATTCTCTCAATTACTTCATCAATTTTCAAGGCATTTTAGAAGACATTTAGTTGGATTTTTGGTAGAGATTCAATTTTAAGCATCTCAAGAGAAAAAGGAAGTCTACCAAAGAGAGAGAGGTTCTAGTGAAAGTACTCAAGTACAAGGTAAGTAAATCCAACCGAAGTTATGATGTGAGAAATCAATTGATGTAGAGACTTTATACATGTATTTGTATGCTTATGATATTGAGAATTGTTGATGAGAATGATGGTTGTGGATGAGTATTCTTTAGCCATGAGAAGTGGACCTTGTTGCATGGTGATTGATAGAAGTTGGGTTAAATTTAGAAAGAGTTTAAGAAGAATTATGAAGTGTATTTTCCTGGCCAGGTTTAGCGTTGATTTAAGGGAGTTTTACTCCAAATATTGGTGGTTTGAGAAAGAAGTAGAAAGTTAGCTAAGTTAGAGTTTGAGTGTGCATGCATTATGTTTGATGAAATGCCCAAGAGAAGTGTGTGCAAGCGTGTATTTATTTGCTATCTTGATATGAGCTTGTAGATGATAGAGAAAGACTTATTTTTATGCTACATGACATTCTTGCATTAAATATTTGCATCTAGAAAGAATAATAAGCATGAATCGTCTACATGCATACATATACATATGTATGAGAACTTAAAGAATAAAGAGAAAGAAAGAAAAGCACTAAAGAACAAAAAGAAAGAGAGAAGAGTGCTAAAGAAGAGAAAAGAACAGGTTGTTGCGATGGGGAACCCGTGAGTGACAAGAAGAAGAAGAAGATTCCCACATGTACATCACCTTTAGTGAGCGGCCTAAGAATAAGAAGAAGAATTTGTACGGCCCGTAAGAGTGCATGTGGATTAAGGCTGTACCCAGAAGAAAATACCTACATGCACACCACCTTAAATGAGTGACCTAAGAAGAAAAGAATTTGTACAGTCCGTAAGAGTGCATGTAGATGAGGACTGTACTCACTCACGCGGCCAAGGTTCCAAATCCATGCATCAACTGAGTCTGATCAACAAAGAATAAGAAAGAATAAGCAAGTAAGAAAGAAAAGAAAAGAAAAGAAAGAGAGAATAAAAAGCAAGAAAAGAAAAGAAAGAAAGAAACATAGAAAAGAGAAAGAAAACAGAATAAGAAATAGAAAAGAAGAAAGAAAATGCATCTTTATGCATTTGTGCATTGGCATCATATTTATGCATGATACCATGATTCCTATCATGAGTAGTGAGAAAATTAGAAGAAAGAAAGAACCGAGAGAACTAGAAAGAAAGAACAAAGAAAAGAATGAAAGAATAGTGAGAACTAGAAAGAGTCAAAGAATATAGAAAGAACAAAGAGAGAATGAAGAAGAAGAAAAAAAGTAATGTAAGGAAAGAATTCAAAGATTGAGCAACGGAGATAGAAGTATAGTGTAGCAGATTTACTTACTGAGCAACTAGTGCTCACCCCATTGTTTCTAAATGTTTTTGCAGAAAATAGGTGAGAAACGGGCGGATGGATATCGACAAGTGGAGAGAAATGGCATTACTGTCCACTGTTTTTAAGCTATTGTAAATGTTACTTTTGTTATGTAAAGAATTATATATATAAAATAAAGAAAAATTTTGGGCCCATTACTTTTCATTCTTATGCTTATGTATTGTTGTCAAATTATATATTTTCCAAGTATACTAGCTCGAAAGAAGGTATTACAATGAGTATAAAATTATGGGTCCATATTTAATTTTTTTTATACACAAAACTTATATATAATATAATAAAGTCTCAAAATAGTAACTAGACAGTTTGCCCAACCCTTCCGCTGCGCGATGTTTCAAGTGACCGCATCTCACTTGTCTCCTACAAAAACATTGAAAACAATGGGGTGAGCACTAATTGCTCAAAAAGTAAACCCGCTATGCTACCCTTCTCTCTCCGTTGCTTAAATTCTGAATTTCTTTCCTTACTTCACATTTCTCCATTCTTCTTTATTCTTTCTCTACTCTTACTCTATTTTTCTCTCTGTTCTTTCTCTATTCTTTCTATATTCTTATTTTTCACTACTTAGATAATGGGTTTGGTATTATGCATATATATGATGCAAATGCACAAATGCATAAAATGTGCATTTTCTTTTCTATTTTTCTTATTCTATTTTCTGTTTCTTTTCTGTATTTCTTTCTTTCTTTTCTGGTCTTTCTTTCTATTCTTTCTCATTCTTTTCTTTTCTTTCTTTCTCTTTTGCCGATCGGACTCGGTTGAGGCATGGATTTGGAACCTTGGCCGTGTGAGTGTATTCTTCTTTCTTGGGTATAGCCCTCATCCACATGCACTCTTACGGACTGTACCATTTCTTCTTTCTTATTCTTAGGCCGCTCACTAAAGACGGTGTGCATGTGGGGAAAATTCTTCTTGTCACTCATGGGTTCCCCATCGCAACAACCTTTTTTTTTTTTTTTTACACTTCTTTAAATAAAATTCAGATTTGAACTTCTTTAATATCCTCATTTCTTTCTATTTACTCTTTAACATTCTTTAGTGCTTTTTCATGCTCTTAGGAATATGTATGCATGTAGATGGTTTCATGCTTATAATTCTTTCTAAATTCACATGTTTAGATGCAATAATGCAATATGGAATGCAAACATGTCATTCTCTACCATCTACAAACGCATCTCAATATAACATATAATCATACTTATACAAACACTTCTCTTTGACATTTCATCAAACAACTTATGTGCACAAAGTAACTCTAATTTGGTATGTCTTTTCTAAGCCACCAAAAATTGGGAATAAAACCCGCCATATTTAACGCCAAACTTGTCCAAAATATACACTCCAAAATTTTCATTCCAATTCTTCCAAACTTCATCCAAACATTCATCAAAAATCAAATACACCAACACAACTTCTCATCGATAAGTTATAATCATCATTTAACACCAAATCCATTAACAATTCTTCATATAAAACATATATATGCATAAAAGAAATTCTTTACACAATATTACTTAATTCATACTTAGGGTAGGATTTACTTACCTTCTATGTGAGCAATCCAACACATTAAAAATCTTCTTTGATCCAACTCTCTTTCTCTTAAATCCTATGAACACAAATCATCAAAATTCAATACTTTAAAAATTAAAACTCAGTTCTTAGTGCAAGGATCTTACCTAAGGATGCTTGGGATTGAAAATCCACTTAAAAGCAGTGTTCTGAAAACTGGACCAGTTTGACCGGCAACCGACGACAAATCCGGTCCGGTATATATAAAAAACTGCTATTTGAAGTTAAACCAGATTGGACCGCGGTTGGACCCCCGGAATAGTGCCCAATCACGGTCCAATCGCCGTCAGATTCCGGCATCTTTCGACGAAGAAAACACCCTCATTCGACGGACGGCATCTCCAGGACCAAAACCATCCATTTTCAATCGCCGTCGTCCAGCCTTCGTCGATCGCCGTCCACCTAAAGTTTACGGCTTTACGCGACGTCGGATTTCTTTCGTTGATTCCGATGAGTTCCAATGCCGATGAAACTCCGTCGCACCACCATTTGAGTCGCCAGCACCTGCACATCAAAAGCCCCAAGATTCCATCTTCGATTGGCCGTCGATCGTCGGTGCCGCCACACTCACCAGAATCTTCACGTGATAGGGGTGTTTTAGATAGATTTCAAACCTTAAGTGAGTATTATATGGGTGTTTTTGATGAATTTCAAACCTCTAGGGACTAAAATGTAATTTTACAAATTACGGTCCAACCGACCGATCCAACCAGTCAAACCGGTCAAACCAGAAATCGAACCCTTGAACGGGTCATTGTTCGGTCTGGTTTTCAGAACATTGATTAAAAGTACCCAAAATCTATGAATTTCCTTGAAGAAGAATTGAAGAAATTGAGAGAATATGAAGGTGAAGGTGGCGTGAAAATGGATGAAGAGTGGCTATGGTTTCATCCTTCAATCCTTGATATAACATAATATTATATATTAGTTTTCCATTTTGCCCTTGCACTTTCTTTAAAATTTCATCTATGTCCTTTAGTCAATTACCATAATGCCCTCATTTTATTGCATTCTCCATGAAATTCTATCTCTTTTCACTCCCCACAATTTCAACTAATTTTGAATGAAAAGGCCATTTTACCCCTAATGAAATTTTAAGGCATTTTCTCAAAATAACTTTAACAAAAATTAACTAAAGGTATAAGAGCATAAGTTAGGTTACGTACTTCAATGTGAGCGTTACAGCAATACTAGTTAATATATGAGTAAACGACTTTTTCCCACCCAAAGTTTGCCGTAAAGACATTTTTTTACCCAAAAAGTTTCAAAATATCACCTTCCCATCCAAAGTTTATATTCCATTAATACAGATTTGTATCTCTTAATTTTGTTTGCTAAAGTTTCATTCACTCATTTGATCAATTCTAGCAATGTTATATCCAACTATTTCACAACAAATTATCTATAAAATCCAAAATCATGAATCAAATTTTAGGAATATCAATAAAACTAATTCATTAAATTTCATATAGTTTTTTAATTATACCTAATTCATAAGCTGCAAAAAGATTTAACTGAACTTCTCCTTCAGCTCCAATTTGAACTCCAAATCTAGCAGTAGTAGATCATCTACCTCATCTTCAAAAGCTTTCCCTTTACCAAAATGGAAAACATTACAAACCATTCATAAAATTAGCAAAAGAAAAAAGCAGAGAGCTCAATTTCAGTTTGTTGTCTTCAAAATTGAGCACTTTAAAATCTTCATAAACATTGGCAGTAGAGTTATTACTACTTCAAAAAGCCGCAAAAGTTATCCAGGCACTATACTATCAATTATAGGGGAGACGTCCAAGTGTTTATAAACTCAGTTAACAACAATTAATTTAGTGATATAAAACTCAATTGCGTCATTGCAACCTGAATTTTCAATAAATCATAAAATTTCTCAATCAATAATTGCCGACAAATTCAGTAAACCAAAACAATGAAACAAACCATAAATTTAATTAACATTTCCATATTATGCCAAAAAAACAGAGGATAAAGAGTTTTCCAAAGAAAGAACAAGTTTTTTTTAATATCAATAATAGACATGAAAGCAAATTATAATAGATAAATTACCATTAAGAGGCTCCAGCAGCCAAAAAGCACAATCAAGAAGAGGAATAAGTAACCAGCTCTTAAATAGCAATATGTGTCGGCGTTTGGTTCCACTTCCACCTCTTTAGATGTTCCATTTTCAATTCCACTTTCACTTCCACAAGTATTTTCATCGTGCAATCTCATTAAATCTTCATTGTCTGCTTTTGCTGTTTCACCTAAATATTCAGTACTGGTCATGTTGGGTTGTACATGTATTGGATGAACCCCACAACATTTCAATCTTAAACCTGCTTCTGGGCTTACTTTCTTTTTATCTAACAATAGGCTGAAATCAGATGAGGCAATTGTGCAGTCACCCTTAAGATCTATGCAAGGCGTATATCCTAATACTATGTGATTTGACCGCGGATAGCACACAAAACATCTCCAGCAAAACTTACCAATAATTCCGTAATTGCACCTACAATTGACTTCTACTAAAACAGCTCCTTGATTACTTGTCCCAAATGCAAGAACGGCCTATATAGCAAATCCAATCAACTTTCTGTTACTCCAATGTTGAGGTAGCCGGATAATAATTGAAGATCTTGAACTTTGATGGCTGAACCACCCAGGAATTTCACTCCCAGGTAAAGATAAGCTGATTTCATGTATTTCATCAAAATCCTGTAATATGAAATCAATCATGATATGATAGAGAGCGCACGAGAAGAAGAAAGAAGAGTAAAAAGAGGGAGTAACCTTTGCATAACAAAGTCTTAGTGCTACAGTTGCCATATTTTGAATTCTTTTCTGTGAATTTGTCAAAAAGTTGTTGTTTGCATTCTGATTCAGGTTCAAGCAGTTTGTAAATCTGAATGCTATAGGCCGGCCTGAAGATGAGCAAAGCCTTTCTGATATTATTTCCAGTTCTGCTTCATCCAATCCTTCTAGATTTGATGCAGGCAGTGCTATTGATTGGAGTTGCCTGCTATTGCTTGCATTTAAACGTTCTAGTTCCTGTGGAAGTTCTGGTATTGATTGAAGCTTCTTGCAACAGATTAACCGTAGGCATCTCAGCTGAAAAAGTTTCTTGATACTTGTAGGAAGATTCTCAAATATGTTTCCACTTAGATCTAATCTTTCCAATGAGGATAAACAAAAGAGAGCGTCGGGAATTTCTTTTATATTGCAGAAACGTAAGCATAAACTTTTAAATTCCTTCCAACATGTAAGAAAGGATGATAATTGACTTTTGGGTATTCTATAACGCCAAAGAGAAAGCATACGAAGAGATTTCAACTTAAAAATGCTTTTTGAAATACTCGTAAGCCTACCGCACTTCCACAGTCGTAATGTATCTAACTCAGATAAACACTCAATTGATGATGGCACTTCATCAATTGCTGTCCCAATTAAATTTAACTTTTTGATATTCCCCGAAATTTGTGGAAACATCTTGAGATTGCAGCAATAGGAGAGGTTAAGAGTGATAAGAGTTCTAAAATTTATGTTGCTCGGAAAAGTCCTAAGACTTTCACAGTGAGACAAATTTAAGATACGGAGGTTGTTGAGATATTGGATAGATAAGGGAATTTCAACCAAACTTTGGCAATGTTCACGCTCTGGACCATCTGAGTTATTAAGCTGATCAAGCAACTAGACATCTGAACCATGCTGTAGTAAAACATAATGATTGTAATGAATCAGAATCAACATTACAATACATTCTATAACAAAGAAATACATAATTAAACTATTGAATCATACCTTGTTATCTACCCAAAGTTGTACATCAACATTACTATACGGCAACTGGAGTTCAATAAGGTTTATTGGACTAAAATTTGATGGCAGTGTTTTCAATGGATATCCATGCCAATAGAGATATCTCAACTCATTGGGAAGATATTTTAGTCCTTGGGAAAGATGCACTTTAGAGATATTTAAAGACTCTTTAACTTGTTGATACGGTACATAGAATTTGAGAAATTTAAGATTTGGCATATTTTCAAAGGCTTCTGAACTTAGATGCAAGTTGGTATTTTGGACATATCTAAGAACAAGCCTTGAACTGCATCAGTCCCCTTCATATGAAAAAAAAAATATATATATATTAAGTCAGTATTAAAAAAACATAAAATTTTGCAAAATTTATAAAGATAATATGTGACTTCATTCCTTATCAGAAAATATTTTATAAGAAAGATAATCAAATTATTTAATTCTTACCATGTTATTCTTCAATACATGAAAGACATCATCGTGATTCCACAATCTACTACGTTTGCCAAGCTCTTTGAAGGATTCTTTACGAATAATTTCCCAACCCATTTCTTGTATTAAATCATGCATGTCTAGCTTGTTGTATGATATTGTTACAAGTGATTTCTCAATAAGGGCAGTCAATCCAACATGTGTAGAAAAGTAACAACTATCTAGTATTTTTGTTACGCGTTTGCTATTCTCCCCTTTAAAAAAGCATGCAATGTCAAGAAATATATCTTGCTCTTCATGATCAAGTCCATCATAACTAATCTTCAACACATTGTGAATTTTCGGATTAGAAATACTTTTTAATTTATGCAATACACTCTGCCAATCATGTACACTCTTTCGATATAGAGAGGAACCCAACACTTTGAGAGCTAAGGGGTTACCCTTGGCATAATCTACTACCTTGTTTGAGAGCTCCCAAAAATTTTGAGAGGGACATTTTTGCTTGAAGGCATAGCCAGAAAAAAGTTGAAGAGCTTCATGGTACTCAAACCCCTCAAGTTCATATATGTTTTCTACTCCATAATTGCAAAGCACTTGTTTATCTCTAGTGGTTGCAATGACTCTACTTCCTGGACCAAGTCGATCAATCCGTCCAATTAAAAATTCTATTTGTTCTATATCACTGACATCATCAAGGACAATGAATACCTTTCTGTATTGAAGTCTCTTCTTAATATATTCTGGTATAATTGGAGTGCCTAATGTGAGATCTTCTTCTTCTTCTAATATTTGAGAAAGAAGTTGATTTCGTATGTGTACTAGGCCACATTTGTCTGATTCTTCCCTAATATTTGCAATGAAGCAACAACCATCAAATTGACTAGAAAATTGGTTGAACACAACTCCAGATATAGTTGTTTTACCTATACCACCCATTCTCCAAATCCCTACAATTTTAACATCTAACAATTGAATGCACAATAATGACTTAATACGATAAATGCGAGAATCTATTCCAACAAGGCCTTCACAATCACTTTGAGGGTGATACGTCCTTCAATTTCTTCAGTATTTCTTTGACAATTTCAGCTACAAGTTTTGACTCAGGCCTAACAATACGAAGAAGAGAAATATTGAGTTTAAAGCAATGACCATAAAGAAGAGAAATATCATAAATGAAGATCGTAATGTTATTTAAGCGACTGAGATTGATAAAAACATTGTTAATTTATCAGAAGACCTAATTATAGCCGGTCATGTACCATTGGGTCTCAATTATATGATCATAGTCTAAAAATAAAAATAAATAGAAAATTTTATGCACAAAAAAAGAGTCAACTTACTTAATCACCATTGAATCCCATCCAGATAAATTGGATGCTTCAATCAAGGCAGCTCTCCATCTTTGGATTGTTTCAGGCATCTTTTTGAAATTTTTTTCATGCTTAGTAAAAGCATCTTTAAAGCTTCTAGTTTGTTTCTTCACATCAGATGGATTGACATGATAAAAGACCGGCATCACCATTTGACCATTCTTTTCCTTGCATTCAAGAATCATTACTAGTTCATCCAAACACCATTTGGAAGAAGCATATTCTCTTGAGAAAATGATTACAGAAATCTTTCATTTTTCAATTGCTTTCAAAAGTGCAGGCGAAATTTCATCTCCTTTCTTAAGTCCATCATCATCAATGAAGGTTTGTATCTTTTTCTGACAAAAAGCAGCATAGAGATGGCTAGTAAAGTTCTCACGAGTATCCTCACCTCTAAAACTAAGGAACACCTCGTATTTGTGTTGAAGGGTAGTGGAAGATGAAGATTTTGATGAAGCCATAGAGAAACAATGTCTAACTATGTGCAGCAATCACTTGATAAAAATTTTATTTGCTTTTGTATAGATTAGAATTTTCTTTGTTATTTTAAAATTTTGGAGTTGAAGATATTATCCAACATGATTTTGGCCTAATTATGACCATTAATTAACTCAATTTATTTTTCATTGATGCCAGGAGAGACATGAAGTGTTGGATTGCAAAAGAAGAAGACTTATTTTGAGCCAACGCCCAAGTCTTTATACATCTAATACTATATTATTAGCCACCTAATACATGATTAATTTATTACGATTTGGTTTATAAAAGTATTTGATTAACTAATTTGAAAAGAGATTATATTAAAATTTGAATATGAAATAATCGATATAAATTAATTCAAAAAGTAGGTGTATGTGACTTTTAAAAATCAAAAGCTGTCTATGAAATATTAATTATCAAAATACTTCCATTATTTTAGAATAACAATGATTTAATTAAAATAAAGGGTTAATAACTATAATTCCCTTTAGGTATGATAAATTGACAAAAATCTCTCTGTTGTTATAGAAATAACAAAAATCCCCCTACCATTAATTTTTTGGTGTTAAAATAAACAACAAAGGGGTTATTAAAGTAATGTGGAACCAACATAACTTTCCAAGTCATTGTAGTTACTTTGTTTCTATCGACAACTATTGACTTGGAAAAATGAATGGTTAATTAATTTCTATCAAGTTTCATTTACCTTGACTTGACTTGGAAAATACAATTGACTTTTGTGTTTACAACAGTATTGCAAAACCATAACTTGTCTTTTCTTTTAAAAAATAAAAAAAAAAACTGAAACCATAACCTTTAAAAAAAAACGTAAAATTTGAAATTATTCATTTATTCAGACATAAGACTCTAACAAACGTTTATTAGTAACAAATTGATTAAAACAAATTCAAAACATATCGTATTCATTATATTTTTCAACTTAATCAATGATATTTTTGAAATCTTGAGGCAAAGTTACGTCTTTCATTAAGAAATTAACATAACATCATAGGTCAAGTTAGAAAGAAATAAATTTCTTTGGGGAAATTTCCCTAACCTTATCTGCAAATAAGCAATTTGATTGAAAAGTCAAGTATTTAGACTTTAATGTCAGTGGAAATTTTGATAGAATATGAAATTCTAATATAGTAGCTGAAGAGAAATGAAACATACAATTAAAAGTAATACAGAAAAAAGAGGAAATTTTTTAGCTCAAAAGAAATTTGGGAAATGAAAAGTATTTAAGCGTAAGTAGAATGATTATAATTTGTCAAATTGAAATCTGAACCATTGAGTTTTTTAATTAATACACGGCCTAAGATCTTTGAAAGTTAATTTTCTAAGACTTTTCTAGTTTTATTACTATGCATTGGAAGTTAGAGTACGCGTTTTCCAGTAAGTGACTTTGAATTGATTATGTCAACCTAGAAGTAGAAATTGGCATGTATTATTTTTGTTTCAAATTTTAAAAATAATTTCAAGGTCAACAAAGTTAGTGAATTGAAAAGTCAAGTTCTAAGACCATATAACGCGGTTTCAGATTAATGTACTCATGATTTAAATATAATTGAAAGAGTAAGGCTACGTATACAACTGATGTGACAACCTTATATTTTTAACATACCATTTTCTCTAATTTATCTAGATTATTTGTAATTTAAAATCACCGATCACATTTAAATATATCAATTTGTATGGGTGAGCTTGTATGAGGAGTTTGTATATGTAAAATTATAACACTTAATCATATTTCATTATTGATTAAGTGTTTATCAATTAATGTCATCATATCATTTAAGAATGCAATATATAGACAACACACCCATTCTAAGTCAAGAACGTATCTATAACGTTATATTAGTTGTCATCATATCATTATATTATTTGTCACTAACTAATTTGAAAATCTGGAAAACGAAGTAAATTTGTTGAAAACTTTGTCAAGCAATCTGAAGTCTACAACTGGAACCGTGCAAGTCAACAGCTTTGATTTTATTAAGCAAAGCTAGAATATTGGAAATTTAAGCCATGGCTTCTTTACTTCAACATATATGCAGGCAATACCATCTCTATACTATATTATAAACAAAAATGGTAAGCATTATTGGTATCTCTCGTTCACTTTTTTGTTGCTTCCTCTTAATTATGGTCCTCCTCTTTAATCCATAGGCTACTTTTGCTGGGAGCACTCAAAGCAGTTAATATTCTCTCTCTCTCTCTCTCTCTCTCTCTCTCTCTCTCCATATACATGTTTTTGTTTTGTATAATATATATATAGGGAAGGATCAGCAGCCTCATTTTCTTTTTACATAAATAATCACACAAGTTTTAGGCCATTAGATCTTGCACTTTGGGTGATTGAGATTCTATGCAACTAGCACAGTGAATGCACTTTCAAAATAACATAATTTAGATTCAATTTCAGCCATTTAAATACTTTAATCTAATAGTTTAAGAGTTGTGTCAAATCTTATGTAAAAGAAACGGGGCTTTCGAATATCTCTTTGGGGTGTATAAAATTAACTAGTTAAGAGCTAATAAAGATAAATTTCTAATGTAAGAGGTTTTGTTAATATTTTTAAAGGGTTTATTACGTTTCACCATTTCTATTTTTGATTTTTTTTTAATGTATTTTCACGAGTAATGTATATGGAAGGAGACTTTTTTGGTTTTGAAAGGAAACTAGACTGCTGTCCAACCAACAAAAGGCAATCCCCATCCTGACTGTCCATCAGGAGGAGACTTCAGATAGTCCGAATGTTCCCTCGAGAAGATAGCATTGGATCACTAAAAACATACTAAAAATATATCATATGAATGCAAAACTACAAGTTAATGTTATAAATTTAGTCATAGAGATATGAGACTTGTCTTTGTTAGTTAATGACAGTTTGAGAATGACTTTGTTAAAAGTACCCAATAAAAGGATCAACGTTCATTTTATTGTTTTAGTTACTATGATATATAATCAACATTAAAAATCTGGTATATTTCTTTCATAAATCATTTGTTATAAAATTTATCTAACATATGTCTTTAAACTCTTGATTTAGATGCGTTGGTGGCTTTATGTCACATTCAAGGAATACTAGTGATTGTTGTTCTTCTAGATTCCTTTGAAAAATCAAATTAATTAATCAATAACAATAAAACTAGAAAAGAAGAAAGTCAGAAATAGAAAACTAAATCATGATTGTTGGGTACAAATTGTTAAGGCCCATAAGCCGAATGATTGTTGTAGAAGCAAAAAATCTATCTTTACGGAAATAGGGTCTGATCTTGTGAGGTTGAGGCAACCAATAATCCGCTACACCTGCACACGCGAGGAAACAAGTGTGAAGCAAATTAAAAACATCGGGGTGGTGTTTGCCATAGGCACTCTGACGCTCAAGTCAGTAAGGCTGAGTGAGGCTAATTTAGTGAGGATTAGGAAAAGAGAAGGTTACCAAAAGTCTAGTCGGAGACTATAACTACTGCTGTGATGCGAAGTTCTCAAGAGTGAGAACTACGGGGTTAGAAGGCGTAATGTTTCGTGCCCGTGGAAGGGCTGGCCTCTTGTTTATAGCAACTGTAGGATCTTTAAGTACTAATAGGACTATGAGTCCTTAGAAGTTGAGGTTTTGTAAAAAAATGAGAGCCTTTAACTCCTTTACCTTAGTGGGAAAGGGAGTCCTAGCAGGTCTAAGATACGAATCTTAGATGAATTAGGATAATAATGGATTTCTTTGATAAAGTTCGGATAGTGCTGGAGTAAGTAGGCAACCCTAGGCTCTAAGTAAACCCTAAGTATAGTAGGTGGTCTAGGATCAATGGGCTCAGACCCAGGCAAGCCAATGGTGAGGTCCAAACGAATCGGGACTCTTTATTGATTGGGCTTAGGCCGTGAGCAACATGGCAGGTGTAATGGGTGGGCCTAATGTGCAAACTCTGTTGTAGGCCCAATCAGAATTGGGGCATGGCTCCGAGCTTTGTTAAAGTAGACTTCGTCTTTGGGCCTATTTGGTCCAAGAACATTTTTGGTCCTAACAGTTAGCCCCCCAATCTCTGAGTTAAAGAGTGCTTAGCTTAGAGAGTAGATGTTGCGTGAAGGTGAGCTTGGTCATCCTTCGTGACTGACTGGTTGAGTATGTGAATGTGTTACTTCTATTCACAGAACCAAATAGTATAGTTTTTACTATAAGTGACACACTTGGTATACCAGGCCTAGTGGGTGGGTGGAGGTGAAACACAAACATGCCTTCACTTGGCGTATCTAACCAAGTAAGAAAGTGGAGTTTACCTTGAAAAAATTGCCCAGTGCATCGGATCGAGGGGAAGCATGAAAAAATCTGCTAGAAGGTGTCCTTGCTCGGTGTATCGAACTGAGTGAGAGGATGAGCAAACTATCCAATGAAGGTGTCCTCACTCGGTGTATCGAACTAAGTGAGAGGATGTGCAAACTATTCATGAAGGTGTCAACATTCGATGCATCGAACCAAGTGAGTGGATGTGCGAACCATCCCATGAAGGTGCCAGCACTCAGTGTATCGCACCAAGTGGAATACGTTAGGGTCATTCCAGTGGTGGTGCCTTCGGCTGATTAGTTAAATCTAAATGAGTAGGTGTGTGCGCACTCGCTAGCTCGTGGTTGGCTCATTCGGTCGGGTTGACCAAGTGATTGGGTGCTCTGTCACTTCTTGGCAGAGTTTGTCATGAGGCCGAAGGGCCAAGGTTAAGTAATACTTTTGATTATTCCATTTGGTCAGGAGGGCTGACTAAGTGGGTGTGAAGTGTTAGAAGGTGTTTGCTTGTCAACAGGAGATGAACAATTCGCATGTAAGAAACATCTACTTGGTCGGGTTGGCCAAGCGATTGTGCTAGATGCATGCATCCAGTCACGTCTTCTGAGTGCGCGTGGGTTGGCAACACGTGTGCGGTGGAGATCCCTCCTCTGTTTGGACGGGAAAACAAAAAGTTGCTATGTTCCATAACCAATCTAAGGCTACCAGGTGTATCGTTTGCCAACTTTTGTCCATAAATTCAATTAGGCGACTGTGCATTTTCATTTCATCTCTCATTCTCTTTCTTTGAATTTTCTTCCCTTTTTCGAGTTTTTTCAGTGGCAATGGACATACTTTCGAGGATTCCGACCATTTTCACAGTAAATACTAGTTTCTTGCATTGCTTTTCATTTCCTTTCTTCTTTTCTTTGTTTTTGTGGCATTTTTGGAGAGATTTGAGTGGAGTTTGGTAAACATCCTCTTATCTTTTGGAAAGGTTTGAAAAAATTGGAGGTGCCATGTTTCTTCATTTTGAATGGGGTAGATTTAGTGGCAACTTGGTTGTTTGGTATAAGGTCTGGAGTGAACAAAGAAAAAACGAAATTGTTTGTCTGGGTTTGAAGGTTTTGGGTTTTTTCAGTTTTTCTAGGTTTTCTGGGTTTAGGGAAGATAGAAGATGAAATAGGTTTATGTTGGCTTCCCATTCGACTCGTTTTGATCTGCTTGACCGAGTCGAGTGAGGTGGTTTGAGTGAAGAAGTTTGGTTTTTTTTATAAGGGCTAGGTCACTTAGGTCACCTGGTCTCCCAAACTGAGTGGAGAGGGATCTAAACAAGGGGTTGAGGTAGTAGGTACTCGTTCATCCTGACCGAGCCAAAAGTTTCTTTAGAGGCAAAGATTTAGCTTGACATCAAAGTCAATCAGTCAATCAGTCGCTCTGGGCGAGTGGAGCTTTTAGAACTAAGGATACAATTCAGTATTGAAAAACCAATCGGTCACCTGAGTCGAGTGGCTAAAGAGTTTGAATGTCACAATCAGAGTCCAACAACTTGAGTGGGGCAGAGATGGAAGTTGGGAATGAATATGAGAATGCCTCAACGATGGTAATGATCCTAGAAGGTGAAGACGTCCCAGTCCGCATATCGAAGGGGGTAAATGTGACCGCTCCTAGGCCGAGTGACACCGTCTTGAAAGATGGTGATTCGGATGGGCAAGGGACGAGTGGGGAAGACTCTGATGAAGCCGATGGCTCCGAAAATTTTCCCTCCACCAGTAATGGCTCCAAGGATGAGCCAAGTCGACTTGGTAGTGAGATATTAAGTAAGGACTATCTGCCCTAATTGAAGGAGAGTAATGTGTGGCAGATCAGGACAATGTACCACATTCTAGAGTCCGTCAAAATTAGGGTGCCAAAGTCGTATGAGAGGATCGACTAGGAGGCGAAAGGTTGGGTAAGTGCCTACGAGAAATGGTTCCATGACGAGCTAAGGCTTCCTATTCCTCGTCTTGTCTGGGAGTCTTGAACCATTTTATGATTGCGCCGACTCAGATGATGCCGAATGGGTGGAGATTGTTGATGGCTCTGAAGGACCTTTGTGTGCAAGATCAGGTGATGTTTAGGCTGCACGAGCTACTATACTCATATTTCCTAAAGGAAAATGACAAGGATAAGAGTTGGTATCTGATTAATCTCAGGCACAATCGGGCTCATCTTGTGACCAAACTCTGGTCGAGTGATAAAAACTAGAATGAACGTTTCTTCTTCATGAGGGGTCAAACAACCTTTAGGGAGAAAGGCCAGGGTGAGATCTCGTATACCTGGCGAGCAACTGGTGAGGAACTTAGTCATTATTCATGATTTGATTACTAAAGTCTTATTTTGTTTCTCCTTTGCAGATTTTCAATTCAATCGTGTCGGGTAGAGTGGGGACAGCTTGGACGTGCAGACTAGAAAGGTTCTTGCTATTCCTAAGACTTAGAGGGATTGGCGAGTAGTGTTGGAGAAGGCAAACTTGAGGACGAGTCACTTGTGGGCTGGAGTTGGTGCGATTCAGCGAGGTATCCCCTTCCTTTCACTAAAGCAGACTTGAAGTGTGTTGCTCATCTGCTACTTTCATCATATTTTCTCCGGTAAGTCGAGGTTGAACCCACTAAATGTTGAGGAATTTACAATTACAAAGAAGCCTATGAAGAAGTTAACCGTCCTGAGCGTGAGTGACTCTATCGCAAAACATTGCAAGAAGTGAAAAAGAGACTCTTTGACTAAAGAAGAGAGGAAATGGAAAATGTGGTTGTGACTCCACCCGGACAACCGCTTGCTCTTGGGGCTAAGTCATCCAAGACGATGGTCTTGGATGAGAAGACTGAGATGCTTACTTTTAGTATCTCAGCTTCCGCATCGACCTATTCGGATGTTGCTTCCATAAGCAAGTTGGCCGATTCGTTCCTATTCCAAACAAATGAGAGCTGACTGAACCAGATAGGCGCAATTGCAGCTACTGACTGGGGGGTTTCTCGCGCTTTTCAAGTATGAGCCAAATTTTTATCTTACTATACTTGTAATGATTGTATAATGATCTAGTGGTTTTATCATACAAGTTTTCACAAGTAGCCTACATCTTAGGAAATTCATCATGTCGCAGGAGAAGAAGGTACAGGATGTTTACAAGTCCAATGCCAATCTACGACACAGAGAGGCAGCGACCCAGAAAGCTAAGTAGGAAAGCTAGTGCGACTGAGGGAAGTCGAGGCTGAGCTGGAGCGATTGAAGAAAGAGTTGGCTGAGAAGAACACAGAGGTTGAGTTGCTGAGGGAGCAGTGCCTCAGTATTGCCAACAATGTGTTAGACCGGTTGTCACGGTCACAAAATTAAACCTAAATACCGCAGTTAGTGGTAAGCAGGGTCGAATCCACAGAGAGCAAGACTAACAACCTAATGTATATTGAGTAGCGGAAATGAAATTGGCAATTGATTAATGAAACTAAATGTAAATAATGAAAGAGTGAAATTAAAACTAATAAAGACTTTATAATAAAAATGTTGCCGTTACGGTTTTGGTTCGACACGAGACTGACTCACACACTTCTCCTCCACCCTCTACGATCCCCTAAACCTACAAGGCTAGGTAAATCAATGAAATGGCTTCTCGGCACTCTAGGTATAATCTATCATGTCTCACCCGATCACTCAAGTTCGATTAGTTAAAGACTATCATTGAACTTCGATAAACGCTACAAGGCAATACCACTAGTTGGTACGCGATTAACAAATACAATTTGTCAACACGTATATTCCAATCAACCAACTTCACAATAAATGCAACAATAGTAGAAATTGAATTGAATCTAAACACAACCCAATTACAATCGATGCGAAGTAATGAAAAGCAATATTCATCATTTAATTATTTCAAACCAACGTTTATCATTCAGCAAGTTCTATAAAACATTAAATCATAATGGATAACAATATTCATCACAAGTTATGCTCAAATCATATTAAAGTATCGAAATCAAACATGAAACGAAAAAAAATATAATCCGAAGCACAATACTACCAAATGTCCTATAATCGGGCTCATCCAACTAGTCGAGAGCTCATGAGGAGAGTCGTGGAGTCAATCTCGATCTCACCTATGCCATAACAGACAACCGGGAAATTAGCCACTCATGGTGGTGATGATGGAGGCTGAAACAGTGGAAACGAAGCTGATCATGGTGGAGAGGAGGTAACCGACAGTGATATGATGCGAAGAAGGGCCGGACAGCTCGGAATACGAACAGCCGCACTCCCTAGAAAACGTTAATTTTCCGGCGGGTCTTTCGGGAAACGGTGGCGAAAATGAGATCCGAAGGTACCGATGGAAAGCTCTGGTGATGGGGAGTTCAGATCAGGTCCTGGGGAGGTGAGAAGTCGCCGGAAATGAGTAGGATCTGGGCTGGAAGATGGAGAGGGGTGGCGGCAAAATCGCGGATTCTGACAGTTTTCGCGGCGGTTGAAGCTAGGAAAGTGTAGATCCGGCCGTGGGGAAGGGAGATCGACCCTTGGGGAGCTGAAATGTCACCAGAAAATGGAAAAATCTCACCTGGAAGACGAAAAGTCACGGTGGTGGAAGATGAAACGTCGCCGCGTGATGGTTCTCGGTGGTGGTTTGCGGTGGAGTTGACGGAAAGTTGAAGCTCTCTGCACGAGGTCGCGAGAAATGGAAGACGAAGGGGCACCGGAAAAGATGATGAACAACGCCCCTGGATCACGAGAAATTTCTTCTCTTTTATAGAACAAATTGCAAATATCACTTTGGTCCCTGCATAATTGAAAAGTGACAAAATCAGCCCCTTAAAACATGACATTTTACCCCCTAAACAGCATAAATGAGACAAAATCACCCTTAATCCATAAACCACAACCTAATATCAACTCATATACTTTCCAAAATCATTCCAAACACGTTAAATTCATAAGAAAAATATTAGGAAGCGATTTTCGTGAATAAATTCATAAATTCTTTAATTGTCTCAATATACTTCAATTTAATCACACATGGGGTATTTTTATCACCAAAATAGAGTCACTTTCATGACTCTAACACACTCCCCAACTTACTCTTTGCTCGTCCTCGAGTAAAGTTAAAGGAACTCTTTCAACATTCTCACAAAACCATACACAACCATATTCATCAACAACCAAGACATTCATCAAAAGGTAAAGTGAAGAATTTGAACATAACAAGTAAATAACACAATCCTAAATAAAGAACTAAAGTTTCTGTCAAGATTTGCCTATCTCCATTCAAGCTTCTCAAACACACATTTCATATTCATATCACAATGTTAAAATGTCATGCAAAACTCCCCAACTTATGTACACGCAACATAATGCTCATTTTCCACACAAGATTTTGACATATAATTTCTTTTTCATTTATCCCCCCTTTTTTTTTTTTTTTTCTTGTCTTAACTTCTTAAGCTTTCTAGAAGGTCCGTGTAACGGGCTTTAGGTCAATGACTCCCAAACCAGATGGCTATAGGGCACTAAGTGTAGAATACTCCTCGAACTTACTCACCCGAACCAACTAGGCTACAAGTCAAGACTTTATTTCTTTATTTCTTTTCTTTTTTTATAAAGCTCATGATCTATGTAATGACTTCTTAAGCTTTCTAGAGGACCCATGTAACGAGCTTTAGGCCAACCGCTCCCAAGCTAGATAGCTTTAGGGGATTAGGTGTAGAACACCCCTCGGGCGTACTCACTCGAGTCAACTAGGCTACAAATCAAAACCAAATCATCAAGCAACATTTAAGCACTTTTAACACACGCAAGATAATAAATGAAAATTTGCTCCATGGGCATGTAAAGTATGTGGGAGACTTGCATAAACACTAAAACACATGACATTTACACAAAACAGTGTCTAACCACAATTATGGACAAACCTAGCACAAAACAGAACCAATAGTTCAATGTTTAAAACCATGTTGCACAAAAAATTTTCAAAAACCTCACAAAACCTTTCAACTAGCACTTTAATTGCTTCTAAAATGGTAATTATGCATGAATTCATGAAAAATTTTAAAAATAACTCACTTTAGTTCACTTTAACCACTTTTGGACTTACAAGAATAAGATCAACATATTTTCAACAAAAACATCATCATGCCACAAAAATTTAAGCACACTCTCCACAAAAGCATTATCAATAACACTTCACAAAAATATCACCATCTCCACAAAAGTCTCATCAACAACACTTCACAAAAATATAAAATCAAGCACACTCCCACAAAAGCATCATCAATAACACTTCACAAAAATATCACCATCTCCACAAAAGCCTCATCAACAACACTTCACAAAAATATAAAATCAAATCAACACTCCCCAACTTCAAATGTCATTGTCCTCAATGACCCACAACTACAAATATCCTCCCCAACTTAGCATCAAATGATCTCAAATGGCAATATGATCAATAACATTAAAATCCTCCAACATATTTGAGAAACAAGAAATCTAACAATAATAGCATGTAAGGTGGAGAGATACAACCTGAGGAACAATGGTGGGGCTGTCATCAACAGAGTTTGTGGAGCATGCATAAGCGTAGCCTTGGACTAGTTAATGAGTTTCCAAACATGACAATCCTGCGAAGACAAAAACAACAAAAACATAAAAGCAATAAAAACATATTTACAAAGGTGGGTTGCCTCCCACAAGCGCTAAGTTTAAAGTCTTCAGCCAGACTCAGTGCACTGACATGGCTAATGTGGTTCTAATAAAGAACACTCCTCAATCACCTCTCCATCATTAATGCCATCGACATAAGGTTTAAGTCTTTGGCCATTCACCTTAAAAACTTGTCCCGTTTTTGGGTTTCGGATTTCAACAGCTCCGTGAGGGAAAACATTAAGAACAATAAAAGGGCCATCCCATCGTGACCGAAGCTTCCCCGGAAAGAGGCGAAGCTTAGAGTTAAAGAGCCACACTTTTTGATTAGGAGAGAATGACTTCCTAACAATGTGTTTATAGTGAAAAGCTTTAGTTTTCTCTTTAGAGATGCGAAAGTTCTCATAAGTTTCGTGTCTTAGCTCATCTAACTCCGAAAGTTGGAGTTTCCTATGGTCACCGGCCGTGGTCATATCAAAATTGAATTTCCTTGTGGCCCAATATGCTCTATGTTCAAGTTCTACAGGTAAATGGCATGCTTTCTCGAAAACTAACCGATAAGGGGACATGCCAATAGGGTACGATGTGCGGTTCGATAGGCCCAAAGTGCATCATTCAGATGCATTGACCAATCCTTACGATCGGGCCGTACCATTTTCTCTAAAATAGTCTTAATTTCCCTATTAGCACGTTCCACTTGTCCACTAGTTTGAGGGTGATAAGGTGTGGCAACTCGATGGGTGATTGAGTATTTTTTCAATAGTGAGCCAAAGTGCCTATTGGTGAAATGTGAGCCACCATCACTAATGATGGCACGCGGATGACCGAAATGGCTAAAGATGTGCGATTGAACAAAGTTGACGACCACCTTATGATCATTGGTCCTAGTGGCGATGGCTTCTACCCATTTAGACACATAATCTACTGCAAGCAAGACATATTCAAAGCCAAAAGATGAGGGAAATGGACCCATGAAATCAATACCCCACACATCAAACACTTCCACAATCAAAATAGGATTCAGGGGCATCATATCTCGTCTACCAATATTCCCTACTTTTTTACATGAAGTTCAAGCATGACAATAAAAAAATGCATCACGAAAAAGAGAGGGCCAATAGAAACCACATTGGAGGACCTTTAAAGCGGTCCTTGCTCATCCCCGAGCAAAGAAAATATCAGAAAAATAAACTCAACAATCATCAAGGATTCGCAGCATTCCCAAAATCAAGGAAAAGAAAGCAAACATGCTTTAAATAATGTTCATGCTACAAAACATACAACCCAGCTAATTGTACAACTCTAATCTTTCCTCAACCCGATCATGCCTTACCAAGACTTTATACTCAACCCCCTACTTATTTTCTTCTTCTCTTTTTTTTTTTTTTTTTTTCAATTGCTTCCTCAGATTGTCACATCACCTTTTTACGCGAATGCACACATTTGTGATGAGTGCCTCTGGTTACTCAACAATGTCACAACACGTAAAGTGCTTTGCATACTCATACTTCAAGCCACGGTTTGACGCAAAAGTAAACATGGGGCTCATGAATACTCCTGGTTACTAAGCAGCTCGAAACAGCGGAGTAGTTCATTCAAAAACAAACAAATAAGCATAGTTAATTTATTTCAAGACTATATATACAAGCAATTTTTTTCTTTTTTTTTTTTTTTTTTTTTTTTTGTTTTTGTAGGGAGTGAAGACAAGCTTAGTAGTGACTACAAAGTCAAGTAAAATCAGATTTGCACAATCATCTAGATTGCGTACTCTTCAGCATTCCTAAATATATGAGATGTTTGAATCCTTTCAATGACTTGATACTACCACTACTCCAAATGATTACAAAGTATCACAAAAAAGCAAATTTTTTTTTTTTTTTTGGGATATCACAAAGTTTGTTGGGTATTGTATCAAAAGCACAAGCATAATAACCACACAGCGACAATTACAAGATACAAACCAAAAACACAAAAATAAACTAAACACTTCCTAAAAACAAACCACCAAACAAAGAAACGACTATCAACAATGAACACAAACTAAACTGCTCACTCCCCCAAACTTAAAGAATGCAATGTCCTCAATGCATGAAAAACAAAACCAAAATAGAAAATATGGAAATAAAAGAGAAACTTCCCTGAAAAAGAAGAGAATTTTTTTTTTTTTCACATGGCCACGGCTGTGTACATGACACGGGGTACCCATGGTGAAGACTGGAATCTGCAAACTCTTTTATCTTTTAACATGGCCACAGCTGTGTAAAAAAACACAGGGTAGCCCATGTTTTATTCTGCTCAAAATTGTCTTCTTCTTCTATCACTTAAGCTTCCCCCAAACTTATTCCGTTCCAACGGTAACAAAACACAAAAAAACAAATAACACAAAAAATAAAATAATGTAGGAGAGAGAAAGAAAAAAAATTTATAGTTCTAATTTAGAGTCGTTAGCTTGACTTTTCCACTTTCTTCATTCAAGAAACTGGACGGAGCAGTGTTTGGATTGAAACGTCTCCAACATAGTGTTCAAATGGTGTCCATTAACTTGAATGTTTCACTTGTTTTCCATGGTGGATCTCAATTGCCCAAAAGGTGTTACGAATACCTCATATGGACCCGTCCATCTTGATTTCAGCTTTCCTGGGAAAGACGAAGACGACCATTGTAAAGAGAACTTGTTGTCCCGGCTAAACTCCTTTTTCACAATGTCTATCATGCCATCTCTTTGCTTCTCTTGTACAAACTAGCACTTCGATGCCAATGACGAAATTCATCTAGCTCACTCACCTGCAAAAGACGTTGCACCTACACTTTGCACATCAAAATTCAAAAATTTAGTAGCCCAATAAGCTTTGTGCTCTAATTCTACCGGTAGGTGACATGCTTTTCCAAATACTAACCTATAAGGTGACCTACTATAGGTGTTTTAAAGGCTGTCCTATATGCCCATAAAGCAGTCGTTAAACTTATTCGCCCAATCTTTTCTAGAGGCACTAACGGTCTTTTCTAAAATTCGTTTTAGCTCTCTATTAGAGACCTCTACTTGACCACTAGTTTGGGCATGGTAGGGAGTGGCTACCTTGTGTGTGACTCCATATTTCTTTAAGAGTGCATTAAATTGGTGATTACAAAAATGCTTCCCACCATCACTAATGATTGCCCTAGGAGTTCCATATCTAGTGAAAATATTTCGTCTAAGGAATTGGAGTACTGTTCTAGAATCATTAGTTTTGGTGGCAATTGCCTCCACCCATTTAGAAACGTAATCTACCGCCACAAGTATAAAAGCGTTTCCATACGATGATGGAAACGGTCCCATGAAATCAATACCCCAAATATAAAAAATTTCACATACCAATATATTATTTAAAGGCATCTCATCTTTCTTAGAAATATTACCTGTTCTTTGGCAATGATTACAAGAGGATACATACCTTTGAGCATCCTGAAACACAGTGGGCCAATAAAAACCTGATTGCAACACCTTTGCCGCTGTACGATTCGCCCCGAAATGCCCTTTGGTTTCTCTATCATGGCAATGACTCAAAATAGATCCAATCTCTTCTTCCGGCACACATTTTCGAACAACTTGATCTACACATAGTTTGTACAAGTAAGGGCCTTCCCACAAATAATATTTGACATCAGCCAAAAATTTATTCCTTTGCTGGAATGCAAAATGCTTTGGAATCCAGCCTCCTGCAAGAAAATTAGCCAAATCAGCAAACCATGGAGATTTAGAAAAAGAAGAGTTAAGAGATAGAATTTGCTCATCAGGAAATTCTGCACTAATATCTTCCTCTTCAAGGATTGAATTATCTAGTCGGGATAAATGATCAGCAACTTGATTTTCTGTCCCCTTTTGATCTTTAATCTCCAAATCAAACTCTTGAAGTAGAAGGACCCATCTGATAAGGCGTGGTTTGGCATCCTTCTTAGCAAAAAAATGTCGTAAAGCTGCATGATCTGTGTAGACTATGGATTTCGTGCCTATGAGGTAAGATCTAAACTTCTCGAATGCAAAGACCACTGCTAGTAATTCTTTCTCGGTTGTTGTGTAGTTCAATTGCGGACCATTTAAGGTATGACTGGTATAGGATATGACCTGAAACATTTTGTCTTTCCTTTGACCGAGAGCAGCACCGATGGCGTAGTCACTCGCGTCACACATAATTTCAAAGGGGTTGTTCCAATCCAGTGCGACCACTGTTGGTGCTGTCACTAGCTTCTCCTTCAGCAAATTAAAGGCCTGCAAACATTCAAAATCAAAGTTAAATTTTACATCCTTGGCAAGAAGATTAGATAGAGGTTTTGCAATTTTTGAGAAATCTTTAATAAATCTTATATAAAGTCCTGCATCGCCAAGGAAACTTCTGACTGCTCGAACCATCGTTGGGGGAGGTAATTTTTCAATCACGTCCACTTTTGCTTTATCGACCTCAATCCCTCGCTCAGAGATCTTACTTCTCCTACCATAAAATGGCACTTCTCCCAATTCAACACAAGATTTGATTCCTCACAATGCTGTAAAACTAATGCAAGATTTTGCAAACAAGATTCAAAGGTTAGTCCATACAACGTAAAATCATCCATGAAAATTTCCAGAAATTTTTCAGTCATGTCAGAGAAAATTGTCATCATGCAACGTTGGAAAGTAGCTGGTGCATTACATAAACCAAATGGCATACGTCGATAAGCGAACGTGCCATAAGGACAAGTAAATGTTGTTTTCTCTTGGTCCTCTGGAGCAATAGGAATTTGATAATAACCAGAATAGCCATCAAGAAAACAGTAAAATTTATTACCAGCTAATCTCTCTAACATTTGATCAATAAATGGCAACGGGAAATGGTCTTTTCTAGTGGCAGAATTTAATCTTCTATAATCTATACACACACGCCATCTAGTTACCATCCTAGTGGGGATAAGCTCATTATTTTCATTCTTCACTATAGTCATTCCCCCTTTCTTAGGCACTACTTGCACAGGACTAACCTAATTACTATCAGAGATAGGATAAATAATACCTGCATCGAGTAATTTTACCACTTCTTTTCGTACCACTTCTTCCATGGCAGGATTTAATCTCCTTTGTGGTTGTATTGTTGGCTTGAAATTCTCTTCCATGAGGATCTTATGCATGCATATGGAAGGGCTTATTCCCTTGATATCAGCAATTGTCCATCCCATCGCCTTCTTGTGCTTCCTCAAAATGTCTAGCAGTGACTTCTCCTCCAAATCTGTCAAAGATGCAGAAATAATCACAGGGTAAGCATCTTTATCTAGAAAAGCATATTTTAAATGTGAAGGAAGAGGTTTAAGCTCAAGTTTAGGAGTCTCATTAGGAGTTTTATGCAAATCCTCCTTTAGCTCCATATTATTATCAGTCAAAGATTCTTTCTCTAATGCTTCAGCTTCTTCTCTCAAGCACGGGTCTTCATCTTCTGTTGTGCTTGACTCCATTAGACATCTCTCCAAAGAGTCCTTCTACAAAACTTCTTCTCTATGATCACCTACAACCCCACCATGAATTACCGGTTTGGCTGCAAGTCCAGACATTCTATAACGGTCTTAATAGTGAAGTTCGAAATATGATCAATGTCGCTGCAGGTGGTACTTTAGGTAAGAAGACACCAGAACAAGCTTATGAATTGCTGGAGGAAATGGCTTCAAACTCTTATCAATGGCCGATAGAGAGGTTCCCTATGAGAAGAACATCAGGTGTTCATAACATAGATGCTATCACAGCTTTGGCAGCACAAATGTAGGCATTAAACAAGAAGATTGATGGACCAAAAACTTGATGCGACTAAATCAACCATAGCAAGTGCACTAGTCGTGTTCAAGTAATAAAGTGATGAGTTTGAGTATCGTCCCACAGAGATCAAAGCGAATATTTGTAATTACCTAAAACTACTTACACGTTATTTGAGAAAACGAAATCTTAGAATGTAAAAGTAACAGATTAAAAATAACTAAATTAAACAAATAAATAATGTGATGAACTTTGCAATATTAATGAAGTTAGGGTATAGATTTCCCCCTAATTATGTTTGACAACCACTCATAATACCTGTTTGTGCTATGAATTGGTAGGATTCTTCTAAGGCCAATTATCCTTATTCAGGCATAATATTCAACTTAATACAGATCCCTATTNTGTTATTTCCATGTGAATAAGCTTTGGTTGTGTGTTACTATGAAATTAAATGCTGTATGTGATGAACATGATGAGATTGAGAAATAATTCATGTTAAGCTTCTTGGGTAATTACCATTATAGTATTGGATGCTAGAGATAGATTCAAGAATTAATGAAATCAATTTAGGATTCTTGTGCTTAATGAATTTAGAATTATTAACCTTCATTTTGTTGGGTGCGGAATGTTAATAAGGATGAATAGGTAAACATAGCCCGAGAGGGTATGTTAACATATTAGTGAATCCGATTTACAACCATTGCGCATGAATGTGAAAATAGTGAAACTCTTCGATTTAACCCATAAAAGTCCAAACGAAGTCAAAACCCTACCCGTTTTGCTTGAATTGATATTCTGTGTTTCATTTTGCCTTCTTAGTTAAGATTTAATTCTTTGTTAAATTTCATTTTTGTCTTCTTTTTCATTACAATTTGCTCCCACCAATCCAAGGAATTCAATTACTTCAACTTGATAACGTTAGGAAACTTAGTGCTTTGCTACAGTCCTCGTGGGAACGATATCCTACCCATCACTTTATTACTTGAGCAACTAGTGCACTTGCTAGTTTTGCATGTTGTAGTAAACACGCATCAAGTTTTTGTTCAAAGAATTGACCCACCATGTCAGAAAATATCGCTGACATGCACCTTTGAAACGTTGTTGGTGCATTGCATAACCCGAAAGGCATGCGACGAAAGGCAAACATACCAAAAGGACATGTGAACGTGGTCTTTTCCTGGTTTTCGGGAGCAACTGGTACTTGGTTATATCCGGAATAGTCATCCAAAAAACAATAGAAAGTCTACCTTGCAAGTTTTTCTAAGATTTGGTCAATAAATGGGAGTGAGAAATGATCCTTCCTAGTGGCTAGGTTGAGCTTCCTATAGTCAATGCAAACTCTCCATCCTGTGGGAGTACGGGTAGGAATTCGCTCACCTTTTTCATTTTCAACAACGGTGAGGCCAGTCTTCTTAGGTACAACATGGGTTGGACTCACCCATTAGCTATCAGATATAGGGTAGATGATACCCACATCAAGCCATTTGATCACCTCTTTCTTCACCACCTCCTTCATGTTCGGGTTTAACCTTCTTTGAGCTTCATGCACTGGTTTAGCATTCTCTTCACAAAATATACGATGCATGCACAAAGAAGGGCTAATCCCTTGCAAATCAGCTACCGACCAACTGATTGCTTCCTTATGTGCTACCAAGATCGCCACTAATCTCTCCTTTTGCTCACTATCTAAGTTGGCGGCAATGATCACCGGTAAGGTCTTGTTGGGTCCTAGGAAAACATACTTTAGAGTATCAGGCAAGGCCTTCAACTCTAAGACTGGTGGAGACTCAATTGACCTTGGTTGTGTCGTCTTAGACAAAGGTGGTAAGGGTTCATACTTAATGTTCCAAGGTCAACGCTCTAGAGTGGGTGACCTAGCCATATACGCACTAACCTCCTGAATCTCAGAAACGACACTCAAGCTACATATCTCCTCAACAAACAGATTCATAAGAGTGTAAATCGCATCATCACATAAAATCTATAGGGCGTGAGCCTCCACTAGACTGTCAATAACATCAACCATGAAACACGCGTTATCGTCCTCATGCATCGACCCTAAACCAGCATTAAATACATTAAGTCTCAGTTTCCTATTCCCAAAAGACACTTCCATCTCTCATGATCTACAGTTAATGCAAGCATTTGCCATTGCTAGAAAAGGTCTTCCTAAAATAATCGGAGGCATACTTCCACTGCTCGTATACTCCATGTCTAAGACAAGAAAATCCACCGGAAAATATAGTTCCTCAACCTTAACTAACACGTCCTCAATTAGACCCCTAGGCATTTTGACCGATCGGTCAGCTAACTGCAAGATGACTTTAGTAGACTTGAGCTCACCTAAGTTAAACTGTTCATACACAAAAGTGGGTAATAAGTTCACGCTCGCCCCTAAGTCTAAAAGTGTTCTATCAATTGTGACATTACCTATCACACAAGAAATAATAGGAGCTCCATGATCCTTTAACTTTGGGGGAAGGCGGTTTGAGACGACCACACTTACATTTTCCAGTAAATGTACAGTCTTGGGTGTGTGAGATTTCAATCGCCTCTTTTGTGTGCACAAGTCTTTGAGGAATTTGGCATAAGCAGGCACTTGCTTAAAGGCATTTAAGAGTGGAATGTTAATCTGCACCTGCTTAAACAACTCAATCATTTCCTCCATCCTAACGTTTTTCCTAGTAATGGAAACATTTGGGGGCTCTAAGCATTGAGGAAATGGTGCTCTCAGTATGTACGATGCAGGGGATGGTTCATTCTCCCAAACTTTCTCCTTACCCGGTCTCTGAACACTTGACTCTACAAGTGGCTCACTCTCACTCTCTTTGGCTTGGTCCCTACCTAGACTTTCCTCATCTCTACCCTAGACTTTTACTTCCTTCTCAGGCCTAATTAGCTCTCAACCGCTCCGAAGAGTCATCACGGCCTTAGCTTGTTCGGAAAGAAAACCCTCTCTATTGAGAAGAACCACTAGGGTTACCTATGACTTGACTAGGCAATTGGCCTTGTTCCCTCCTATTGACTGCTTCAGCTATTTGACCAATCTGGGTCTCTAGCTTACTAATGGATTGGGAATAAGAATGTAGAAGTTGGGTATTCTGCTCTAAATCTTGGAACCTAGCATTCATGTCGGCTTTTTGTTCCTGCATGGTTAGGAGCATTTGAGCCATCATTGATTCTAGTGAACTAGGCACTGGAGTGAGTTGTTGAATGGGAGGTGGGATCCTAGGTTGGATAGGTGGTTGGATAAGTGGTTGGATTGAAGGTTGCTCCCTATAATTGCCCTGCTGATTGGAAGAATTGTTCCTATATGGCATATTATTCGGGACATTCTAAGGTGGTTATGGCTTCCATGAAAAATTAGGGTGGTTACGCCACCTAAGATTGTACGTGTTCGAGTACGGATTGCTCCGTCTCTGGAAGCTTTGTGTAACCTGCACTTGCTCCTCAAAAGGGTTAGGGGCGAGTTCCTCAATTGGATGGTCAAGAGTGGAGTGCATGGAAAAAACATCCTGGTTCGCCCTATTCTGAGATGATTGTGTAGAGGGTTGCCCTTGTATAGATACAAACTGGTCAAATCGATGGGCCAACACCTCTAGCTTGGAACTAATGTCATCTAACCGTGAGACCTCATACATGCCACTCTTCTTGGATGGCTGCCCTGAGATAGGCATTCTAGACGTAGAAATATGGTGCATTGAATTTTCACTTAAGGTCCTGAAGAGTTGCCATAACTCATTCTTATCCTTGTGAATAAATGGTCCTCCATAAGAGGCGTCTACCATATTCCTATGCCTCTCGGTTAGTCCATCATAAAAACTATGAACTAATTGCCACCTACGGACTGTGTGATGGGGACACTTCCTAAGCATTTCCTTCAAACATTCCCAACTCTCATAAAATTCCTCGCCATCTAGTTGAGTGAAACTAGTGATGGCTCGTCTTATGCTGTTGGTTTTACCAATGGGATAATACTTTTTTAGGAATCCTTGTTGAATTGGGGCCTAAGAGACAATAGACCCTGCTGCCAAAGAATTGAGCCATTGTTTGGCTTGATCCTTAAGTGAGAATGGGAATAAAATTATGCGCACGACATCTTCATTCACATTTTGAAGCCTAACTGTGGAGCAAACCTCTAAAAATTCATCTAAGTGTTTGTATGGCTCCTCATTTAAATTCTCATAATAAATTGGCAACAATTGGATGATACTAGTTTTGATCTCATAATGTTGTGCCTGGACATTAGGGATACGGATACATGAGGCTGAAGTGTAGGTGGTGGGTGCAAAATGTTGGCTAAGGGGCACATGTGCGGGTGCATCCTGGTCAGCTATCCTACCTGCTTGTTTTCTATTCCTCTTACAAGTGCGTTCAATTTCAAGATTCAAAGGTAATAACTCTTCATTACAAGACCTTCTAGTTTGCATTCATCAATCAAACACAAAAAGGCTCAACAAGCAACTCAACAACAATCTCAAAGAAAATTAGCTAAATACAAATCCTAAGAAACAAATTTTAATAAGCACACGAAACAAAACTAAAACAAATCTAAAATCTAATAAAACTATACCCAACAAAATTTCACACAACAAATATTTTTATTCAAAACTAAAGCTATCAATGCAACCTAAAAGAAATTAATACTAACAAAAATTAAATCCTAGGAATAAAACAAATCATGAAAATAAGGCAAAAGCTATTACTAATTAATCAAAATGACTAAGAAATAAAAGGTTAACAGAATTTCACAATCAGGTCATGCTAGATCTTTAATGCTCACGACATGCTGCAGCGTTTTCTCAATTCCAATTTTCCTGCAAAACAAAAACAACAACAAATGAAACTATTCCAATGAAAATAAAATGAAATTATGCAAACAACCTAATAAGAAAATAATTAACCAAAAAAAATGCAAAGAGACAAACTAAAAGGAACACAAAAATTAAACAATTCACCCAAACAAATAATCACTGCAAAGAACATAACACAAACAAAAACAACAACTAAAATAAACCTAGAATCAAAAACTAATGACTACCCAAACACACAAAGTTGAAAGCACGTTGCTCCCCAACAACGGCGCCAAATTTTTGTCGAACCAGTCGTCATAGCCACAAAATTAAACCTAAATACCGTAGTTAGCGGTAAGCAGGGTCGAATCCACAGAGATCAAGACTAACAACCTAATGTATATTTGAGTAGTGGAAATGAAATTGGCAATTTTGATTAATAAACTAAACAAACTAAATGTAAATAATAAAAGCTTGAAATCAAAACTAATGAAAACTTTATAATAAAAACTTTGTTGTTACGGTTTTGGTTCGACACGAGACCAACTCACACAGTTCTCCTCCACCCTCTACGATCCCCTAAGCCTACAAGGCAAGGCAAATCAATGAAATGGCTTGCCGGCACTCTAGGTATAATCTATCATATCTCACCCGATCACTCAAGTTCGATTAGTTAAAGACTATCATTGATGGCCACAAACACTACAAGACAATACCACTAGTTGGTACGTGATTAACAAATATAATTTGTCAAAACGTATCATCCAATCAATCAACTTCATAATAAACACAACAACAGTAGAAATGATATTAAATCCGAACACAACTCAATTACAATCGATGCGAAGTAATGAAAAGCAATATTCATCATTTAATTATCTCAAACCAATGTCTATTATTCAGTAAGTTCTATGAAAACATTTAATCACAATGGGCGACAATATTCATCACAAATTATGCTCAAACCATATTAAAGCATCGAAATCAAACATGAAACAAAAAAAAATATAATTCGAAACACAATACTACCAAATGTCCTAAAATCAGGCTCATCCAACTAGTCAAGAGCTGATGAGGAGAGCAGTGGAGTCAATCTCGATCTTGCCTACGCTGTAACAGAAAACCGAGCACTGAGCTGCTCATGGTGGTGTCGATGGAGGCTGAAGCGGTGGAAACGAAGCTGGTCATGGCGAAGAGGAAGTAACCGATAGCGATATATGCAAAGAAGGAGCAAAAACAACCAACGGACAGCCCGAAATATGAACAGTTGCACTCATCGAAATACGTTAGCTTTTCGGTGCGTCTTCGGGCAAATTATTGCGGAAATGAGATCCGAAGGTACCAATGGAAAGCTCAGGTGATGGGGAGTTTAGATCAGGTCTGAAGGAGATGAAAGGTCGTCGAAAATGGCAGAGATCTCGACTAGAAGGTGAAGAGATGCGACGGCGGTGATGGTGGATTCTGGCATTTTTGGCAACAGTAAAAGCTTGGAATGGATAGATCCGAGTATGGGGAAGGAAGATCAACCACCAGGGAGGTGAAACATCATCGGAGGTCACCGAAAAATGGCCAACGATGGTTGGAATGCGAAGAGTCACTAGAAAATGGCGTGATTTGCGGTGGTGTCGACGAGATGATGATGATCGGTGCACGGGGAAGCCGAAAGGTCACCGAAAAAGGACATGAAAGGTCACCGGAGGTCACCAAAAAAACTGGATGAACAGCCTCCTCGTTTGCGACCCTTCGTGTTCTTTTTATGTACAAAGTGGAGAATATCACTTTGGTCCCTACATGATTGAAAAGTGACAAAATCAACCCTTTTAAATATGCGAGTTTACCCCCTAAACAGCATAAATGAGACAAAAACACCCCTAATCTATAAACCACAGCCTAATATCAACTCATACCCTTTCCAAAATCATTCCAAACATGTTAAATTCATAAGAAAAATATTAGGAAGTGATTTTCGTGAATAAATTCATAAATTCTTTAATTATCTCAATATGATTTCATTTTAATCACACATAGGGTCTTTTTATCACCAAAATAGTCACTTTCATGACTCTAACAGCAAATGAGCTACTTGAGACTTTATGGTCATACAGAACCACAACCAGAAGCTCGACAAGAGAGACCCCGTTTTTGTTTTCTTATGGATGTGATGCAATGGCTTCAATTGAAGATGGGGTCAGCTCATTTCGATGAAAGGTTTTTTATGGAGAAGCAAACGAAGATCTTTTTCGTTTAAGGCTGGATCTAATTGAAGAACATTAGGCAAAGTCTCAATTGAGAGTTGCCTCATACCAATAGCGAATGAAGAGATACTTCAACTCAAAAGTCAACAACCGAGACTTCGGGGTGGGTGACCTAGTCCTAAGAAAGGTCATCCCCAGAACACATAATACAAACTTGGGGGCACTTGGGCCCAAAAGGGAAGGTCTTTTCAAGATCTTAGAACAACTCGTATTGAGGACCTTTCACTTAGAATACCTTAATGGCAAAGCTGTTTTACAAGTATGGAAGGGGGAGAATTGTAACGCCCACATGGAGGTACGTAATTTAATTTATGCTCTTATACCTTTAGTTGATTTTTGCTAAAGTTATTTTGAGAAAATGTGAAGAAAATGCCTTAAACTTGCATTAAGGGTAAAATGGTCTTTTCACTCAAAATTAGTTGAAATTGTGGGGAGTGAAAAGAGATAGAATTTCATAGAGAATGCAATAAAAATGAGGGCATTATGGTAATTGACTAAGGGACATAGATGGAATTTTAAAGAAAGTGCAAGGACAAAATGGGAAACTATATATAATTTTATGTTATATCAAGGATTGAAGAGTGAAACCCTAGCCACTCTTCAACCCATTTTCACACCACCTTCTCCTCCAAATCCTCTCAGTTTCTTCACTTCTTTTTCAAAAGAAATTCATAGATTTTGGGTATTTTTGAGTGGATTTTCAATCCCAAGCATCTTTAGGTAAGATCCTTGCCCTAAGAAGTGATTTTAATTTTTAAAGTATTGAATTTTGATGGTTTGTGCTCATAGGATTTAAGAGGAAGAGAGTTTGACCAAAGAAGATTCTTAAACGGTTGAATTGCTCATATCAAATGTAAGTAAATCCTACCCTAAGTATGATTTAAGTTATGCTGTATAGAGAATTTTCTTTATGCATATATATGTGTTATATGTAGAATTGTTGATGGATTTGGTGTTGAATGATGATTAGAACCTATCCATGATAAGTTGTGTTGGTGTATTTGATACTTGATGAATGTTTGGTTGAAATTTGGAAGAATTGAAGTGGAAATTTTGGAGTGTGTATTTTGGGCAGATTTGGCGTTAGTTATGGAGGATTTTATTCCAAATTTTTGGTGGCCTAGAAGAGAGATAGAGCCAAATTAGTGTTGATTTGTGCACATGAATTGTTTGATGAAATGTCAAAGAGAAGTGCATGTATGAGTATGATTATGTGTTACTTTGGGATGAGTTTGTAGATGGTAGAGAATGACATGTTTGCATTCCATAATGCATAATTGCATTTAAACATGTGAATTTAGAAAGAATTATAAGCATGAAACCATCTACATGCATACAAATTCATAAGAGTATGAGAAAGCACTAAAATATGTTAAAGAGAAAATAGAAATAAATGAGAATATTAAAGATATTCAAATCTGAATTTTAGTTAAAGAAGTGTAAAAAGATAAAAAGAAGAGAAGGTTGTTGCGATAGGGAGCCCATGAGTGACATAGCCCCACATGCACGCCACCTTTAGTGAGCAGCCTCAGAATTCAGAAAGAAGAATTGTACAGTCTGTTAGAAGTGTGTGTGGATGAGGACTGTACCCAGAATTAGAGAATTCACTCACACGGCCAGGGCTCCAAATCCATGCCTCAATTGAGTCCGATCGGCAAGAAAAGAAAGAATAGAAAGAAAGAAAGAAATAATAGAAAGAAAGAAAGAAAGAATAGAAAGAAAAGAAAAGAAAGAAAGAAAGAAATAAAGAAAAAGAAACAGAAACAGAAAACAGAAAACAGAATAAGAAAAATAGAAAAGAAAATGCATAATCTATGCATTTGTGCATTTGCATCATGAATATGCATAATACTATGCTCATTATCGTGAGTACTGAAAAATTAGAAAATTTAGAGAAAAACAGAGAGCAAAACAGAGAAAGAATGAGAAAGAATAGAGAGAACAACAAAGGACGAATAGAGAATAATCGGGAAATGAGATGTAAGGAAAAGAAAATTCAGAATTTAAGCAACGGAGAGAGAAGGGTAGCATAGCGGGTTTACTTAGTGAGCAATTAGTGCTCACTTCGTTGTTTTTAATGTTTTTGTAGGTAATAGGTGAGTTGCAGTCGCTCAGAACGTCACGCGGCGGAAGGGTTGGGCTACACTGTCAAGTTGCTATTTTGAGTATATTTTGTAAATATTTGTATATAAAGAAAATTTAAATATGGGCCCATACTTTATTACTCGTTTATATGTGTATTTTCTTATATATATTTTTAATGAGTTTTACTGATTATTTTATGAGTATACTAGCTAGAAAGAAAGTATTACAGAGCATCTATGAAGTACTATCGTAAGCAGCTCGGGTCCAATGTTGTTTCTCTATTATTATCATTATCAGTAATGTAAGGTCTCTTATGACCAATATTTGTTATCAATAAAGAGGTATTATTAAAAAAATTTATTGTTTATTTTTGTTTTAAGATCGTGACCTAAGTGATAACCTCTAAAAAACTTGGAGTCAAGAGTTCAAAAAAAGACAGCTTAGCTCTACAAGTCATGCCATAATTCAAACTCATCAAGGAAAAAATTCTAGGATACAATGAGGTTGAAACTCGAAAAACGCTTGAGTAAAACATGTCAAAGAAAGCCAGTCATAACTTGACGACCAAAACGCGAGATAGGCGACCAGCCCTAACTCGGCGTTGACGTAAGAAAGACTTTCTTAATTGTTCAAAAAGCACATCAAGAAGCGAGCTATGCATAACTTGGAGCAAATTCTAATTATTAGACTAAGTTCAATTACAATAATTAAAATGATCCGTAGAAATAAATGGGAAAAACACAACTTCATTGATTGTTGAATTCGGTTAAAAAAAAAAAAAAAAAAAAAGCAAATTTATTGTAATAGCCACTACTACTCAAAACTTTGTAAAGAAATACATATAAAATAACATAAGGAAATTGGGCCCAAATTTTTCTTTTATTAAACATATTTTAATCACAAACTCCCACATGGGGTTAGTGAGAGAGATTAGTGAGAGGGATTAATGAGATTAGTATTATTGTAATTAATGTAACATATGAGATGGCCTCTCCACGTAAGTTAGTATGGGAGATTATTGTGAGAGATTAGTAAGGTTAGTATTAGTAACAACTTTTGTATAGAATTAGTATGGTATATCATGTGGGTGTCATGTGACATAAAGGTTTACATGATATTAATGTGATATTATATTATGTGATTTTCAATGTCATGTGTCACGTTAGTTTGTATAAATTCTCTTTGTGTCGAAGTTTGTACAAATAATATTACCCTAAAATTATATGCTTGAATGAACTTAAAAGAAAAAAAAGTTTACTACTACAATCAACTCTAATTAGTAATTAGTAACATGATTTGATTTATAGATCTCAAAACATGTTCGATCGATGATCAATGCATGATATTTGTGTTTCATACAAGTAGATGTAAATAGAGATGGGTGTAAGGCGGGTTGGGGAATGAAGTCCTCGACCCCATCCTCGAGGGGATTACCCATACCTGCTCTAGTTGCGCCCCTACGGGGATGGAATGATCCCCATCCCCACCTCGCTTCACCCTAGAGGTTGGGGATTGTGGGTATTAATCCCACGAGGAATTTTTCCGGTGTAATGGATTATTTCAAACTTTTATTTTATATTGATTATATTTAATTCATTTGTGATAAACCATTAAATATAGTTAAAAAAAAAAACTTAATATAACAATACACTAAATACTTTTTTAAAATTTTAAGAAAAGTTTGGTAAGGGGCATAAATCAAAATCTATTAGAAACAAAAACAACAAATTAATAACTAATTTGTTGTAGAAGGGTTGGGGGGCGAGACAAACACCCCCAAACAAAAAAAAAAAAAAAAAAAAAAAAAAAAAAAATTACAAATTTGGTTGTGTTGTGTATTCGCAAGAATAAGTGAGAATGTAGGATAAAAATGCATTTGAGACTTGAGAGGTTGAGAAACAAAATCTAGAGATGGCAATAGGTCGGGCCAAGACCGAGAGGCCTTTTGCCCAAGCCCAGCCTGACCCCAATGGCACAGGCCCGGGACCGTTACAGGCATGAAGAGTAAAGCCCAAGCTAGACCCGATGGGCTTTTTGTAATCCAGTCCCGACCCATTTTTATAAGTATAATTTTAGAAACAATTATTAAATAGTAATCTTAATAATTATTGTGAAATAAAATAAATTTCAATTCTTTTTTATATTTTTAATTTTAGAAATAGTTTTTAAATATTAATTTATTTTGAATACTCACCAAATATATAAATAACAATCCACCCTCATTTCTTTTTATATAATTTTCATTTATAATGTATATATATGTAGAATAATTCTGTAATTAGATATATAATATAAGAATAATTTAATAAAATTAATAGTAAAATTGTCAAGCGGGGCCATGACTGAAGATTGTCCTATGCCCGGCCCGTACTCGAGGATGGGTCCTAAAATCAGTCTCAGGCTCAAGCCCAAGCCCAAGCCCAAACCTATTAACATCGGGTAAAGTTTGACCTTTTTGGGATAGGTTGGGTCGAGTATTCAAAAATATCAAGTTCATTATCATCTTTAACAACGTGTTTCATCTTCTTTTAAGTGGTTAATATTGATTTCATGAATCACATGTTTGATCTTTTTTTCTCAAAAAAAGCAAGGTTGATCAATATTTTATGATCAAAGGTTAGACCCTAGTTATTCTTAGGTATAGCAAAGTAGTAAAGAAAAGGATAATATTAATTACTTTTGTCCTTAACAAATTTCTCTTGGGATTCTCGAAACATTGCGACTTTTGTGCAAAGGTGGCATTTTCTTACAAGTCTTTAAATAGAGTAAATGACTATTCCCACCCAAATAATGACTTAGTGATATTATCTAAATTTAAATTCTGACAGTGAATATAGAGCAAACTTCATCCAGATTATTAGGGCTTTTAAAGAGGAAAGATTGATGAGTCTTTTGGTGGTAAAAGATTAAATTTTAGTGATTAAGATTTATCAGAATTTGATTTGGGAGAGGCGGCTACGCAAACCCTAATCACTCGATTCCCAATGATTTGAGAGGTGCGGGAGTAGAGTTTAAGGGGTTTTGGTGAGTGATGACCAGAGAAAAGAATGATGATGGTGTGGGATCATAACGATGTTAGAATAAAAAAGGGAATATAAATTTGAGTAGTAAAATATATTTTAAAAATTTGTGGGTAAGAAAGTGTCATTAAACCATTATTTAGATAAAAAAAAGTCGTTTGCTCTTAAATATATTCTATTAATCATATTGAAAGCAATTTTTATATTCAATAAGAAACTGTTTAATTGATCATCATCTTCTATAAAATAAAAGCTAGAAAAAAAAGAAGTTTTCAGTTTTTCCCAAACGATCAGCGTTATGATTTTAATAACTTAACATCTGTTCTTATAGCATGTGGAATTATGGCACAAGTAGCACCCTTCTCATGTGCAAAAATTCAGCCAGATGCTCATCAACAGCACAGATTCATTTATCATTTCAATTTGTGATAGGGTAATCGCGGTCCAGCTGGCAATTAATTATGAATTCTAGCACCCAAACCACAATTGACAAAGAGTATTAATTTTTAGGCTAGGATCAATGCACCTCTGCCGAAGAAATTCAGCATGTCGGCACCGCTTGCAGATGCAGAAGAAATTCAGCATGTTTTTGTAATTTAACTTGTGGGCGTGAAGGCACTTCTGCCGGCCATGAAATTGATTGTGGAATATAACTTCTTCACGAAAACCAACTTTTACAGTTGAGGGTAATGAATTTCGATCACAATATCAGTTATTGGAAATTAACCAGATAATTTGGCAATTTGGTGGATTTCCATATGTGTAGAGAGTGGGTTGTGTACGTTTCTAATTCCATCGTGATCACTGTGCTGTATGATGTATCTATGTTTATGTAATTACAAATGTACAGCTGTCATATCTAATTTTTTTTGGTATGGAAATCTTAAACCTTTGAATCTTATAAAAAATTAATAAACAAAAGCTATACCACTGAATATGAATACCTTACTGTCACAAGACTCTCTTCATAGATAAACACTCAACTCAAGAAGATAAACCCACTTCAAAACTTGCATTATTCAGCGTCCATCGAAATCCAAAATGGCAGATGAAACTACCTCATCATCTCCAACCATTGATCCCTACGAATACCTTCAGTTCTTCCCCAATCCCGACGGTACTGCCACTCGCAAAAGGAACGCACTCCTATCTAAGACCATATCCGATCCTGACCACGATCCTCGAGTTCTCTTCAAAGATGTCCCCATCAACGCTTCAAACAAGACCTGGGCTCGCATATTCCTTCCCCGTCAAGTACTTGATTCTTCCTCCACCACCAAGCTTCCTCTCATAGTTTATTATCCCGGCGGAGGCTTCATTATCGGCAGCCTAGACGACAGTATTTTCCACGATTTTTGCTCAAACGTGGCGCTTGAATATCCTGCTGTAGTTGTCTCAGCCCAGTACAGGCTTGCCCCGGAGCACCGTCTTCCAGCCGCTTACAATGACTCCATGGAAGCATTGCACTGGATCAAAACTACCCAAGAAGAGTTGTTGAAAAAATATGCTGATTTCTCTTCATGTTTCTTAATGGGGCTTAGTGCAGGTGCAAACACAGCGTACCAGGTAGGCCTGCGTGTAGCGGCACAGGTTGAAGACATATTGCCATTGAAGATCAAAGGGCTCATACTGCAGCACCTTTTCATTGGTGGGGTGAAGAGGACGGAGTCCGAGTTGAGGTTGATGAATAATCTAACTCTTCCGCTATGTGCTAGTGATTTAATGTGGGAATTCTCATTACCACATGGCGCTGACCGTGATCATGAGTATTGCAATCTAACGGTGGGTGGTGGGTCAGATGTCTTAGATCAAATCAAGCAACTTGGATGGAAGGTATTGATCACAGCAACTACTGGGGACCCAATGATTGACCGTCAGGTTGAGATGGCGAGAATGATGGAACAAAAGGGAGTTCAAGTGAAAAGTCATTACGATGAAGGAGGTTATCATGGAATTGACGTTATTGAGCCTGAAAAGCGTAAGGCTGTGCCTGTTATCATGAAAGAATTTGTGAATTCAGCCATGGCTCCTCAGTCAGTGAAGGATATTGTTGGTTAATTGGAGATTTTAGATTTGTCTTGTTTTCTTTATGATAAAATAAAAAATTAATAGGTGTTGGCGTAACTTTTCCGAAACCGTTGAATATTCAATGGTTCAAAAGTCAAAGTAATATTGTGAGATCCAATAATGAGATTCCTGTTGTAATATCTTTGTTAACCCTTATTGTATACCATACGGGTTACTAGATCTTGGAGATACTATTAAAAGATTGTGGTGTTTCTGTATGTGGAAAACTATGATAGTCGATTTAAGTTAAATCAATCAAAGTAATGATCGGTCGAGATCATGGTTAAGACCCTTCTTTTATCCCACACACACTTACACCCACACAGTTTCTAACATCATTCAAAAGGCTAGTCAAAATTAAACACACCAAGAACATAAATGAAAAACATATATATTAAACATGTCAAAAAACGCAAATGAAGAACATATATATTAAACACAAATGAAGAACATAGATGAGATCTTTTTCTACCGTTAACATTATCAGAATATTACAACACCCTTGAGGTTGAGGGAAAGTTAGAAGGATGAAAGAAACATGGAAGAACTATAGTAAAGATGTGTAAAGAAAATATGCAAGGGAGAAGTGAGAAATTGTTGATAAAAGAATAAAGCAAGAGAAATATACAAGAGTTTTTCACAATGCTCCTCCCCCCTCTACGAGAAGGTAAAAGCCTTTATTTATAGAGTAGAGTAATACATTGCATGCAAGACTCATAAATGAGTCATTTAAAACATGACGACTTTTTGACTTTTTTTTTCATTTACTTGCCTACAATACTTGACTTTTACAATTCACACGGAAGATATTACACTAAGTTGGCAAACTACCATTTAGTCCACGACTATTTTACATAAATGACACAACTTTTATTTTAAGACATGTAGAACTTTAATCATTTGACAGGTTTGTAACATGCCAGGAGTTTTCATTCTAAAAATCGAGACAACGCATTGATTAAATCTAGTTAGTAGGGATTTGTCAAGAAGATGTATCTAGATGAGTATCTGGAGAAATGTCTGGAAACTGAGTTGTCTGCTTTGCAGAGGTACTTGGTGCATGCATGTACTATTGTCACAGGGATTTATGAAGATAGTAATTACGAGACTGTTGAAGTTCTTCTTCCTACACAGTATTTGGTTATAAGTCTAGGTACCACCATTCTGGATAATCTAAAGTGGCATTGAATTAAGCAGTGATGGAATTTATGCATGTTTATTTGGCTTGGAGTAATTTCTTAGTGTAGTCTAGAGGAAAGAGTTCCTACAGAGCATCATCGCGAAAGGATGGCCATATTTCATCTAGAATTATCTGATTTTTTTCAAAAATGATTTTTTTGAATTGATCTAGTCTCAACAGGATGGTCAAATATATTATGAACGAGATCATATAGATAAGACTGATGAAATGTTACTTGATGCTGTGAAAAATATAGGCCATCGGATCTGATAGAGTGATGTCTGTGGAAAGACATGATAGATCATGCCATTTTGGTAGACATAGGACCTTTGTATCGGGCAAGCTGATGAGCAAACACAGATTTCCATTTTTCTAGGGTTTTGAACCATTTGAGAAAAGTCATCAAAAAGTGTAACTTAGAGGTTGAGGATGACTGATATTGGGAAATTATTTTCAGCATATGATGCATCGAGAATTCAATGACAATGTGGTACTAGTGTAATATATACCAAAAGAACTGTAATAATTCTTCTGGACATATGATATCAAGACCTAGAGGTAAACAAAAGATTTTTGAAAAAGGGTAATCTGGATGGACACCTAACATATCATACATGGATTGTCTACATTTTTCAATGCATTGAATCTGATAAGAAAGCATGAGGATGGTATCATTTTCATCAATGGTACGAGTTCGAACAAGGTCATTGAATTCAAGAGTTATGTCTAGAGCATGGTTTGGTGAAGAAGATGATGAACAAGAATTGGACTAGTGTTAGACCGATCGTCACAGTCTAAAAATTAAACCTAAATACCGTAGTTAGCGGTAAGCAGGATCGAATCCACAGGGAGCAAGACTAACAACCTAATATATTTTAAGTAGCGAAAATGAAATTGGCAATGGATTAATGAAACTAAATAGACTAAATGCAAATAATGAAATAGTGCAATTAAAACTAATAAAAACTTTATAATAAAAATGTTGCCGTTACGGTTTTGGTTCGACACGAGACCGACTCATACAATTCTTCTCCACCCTCTACGATCCCCTAAACCTACAAGGCAAGGTAAATCAATGAAATGGTTTCCCGACACTCTAGGTATAATCTATCCTGTCTCACCCGATCACTCAAGTTCGATTGGTTAAAGACTATCATTGAACGTCGATAAACGCTACAAGGCAATACCACTAGTTGGTGCGCGATTAACAAATACAATCTGTCAACACGTAATATCCAATCAACCAACTTCACAATAAACGCAACAATAGTAGAAATTAAATTAAATCCAAACACAACTCAATTACAATCGATGCGAAGTAATGTAAGCAATATTCATCATTTAATTATTCCAAACCAACGTTTATCATTCAGCAAGTTCTATGAAAACATTAAATCACAATGGACAACAATATTCATCACAAGTTATGCCCAAATCATATTAAAGTATCGAAATCAATCATGAAACGAAAACAAATATAATCCGAAGCACAATACTACCAAATGTCCTATAATCGGGCAAATCCAACTAGTCGAGAGCTGATGAGGAGAGTCGTGGAGTCAATCCCGATCTCGCCTATGCCGTAACAGACAACCGGGAGCTTAGCCGCTCATGGTGGTGATGACGAAGGCCGAAACGGTGGAAACGTAGCTGACCATGGCGGAGAGGAGGTAACTGACAGCGATATGGTGCGAAAAAGGGGCGAAAACGACCAACGGAAAGCCCGGAATACGAACAGCCGCGGTTCGCAAAAAAATGTTAATTTTCCGGCTGGTCTCCGGAAAATGGTGGCGGAAATGGGATCCGAAGGTACCGATGGAAAGCTCTGGTGATGGGGAGTTCAGATCAGGTCCTGAGGAGGTGAGAAGTCGCCGAAAATGAGCAGGATCTGGCCTGGAAGATGAAGAGTCGCGACGGCTAAATCACGGATTCCGGCGGTTTTCGCGGCGGCTGAAGCAAGGGAAGTGTAGATCCGGCTATGGGGAATGAAGATCTACCCTTGGGGAGCTGGAAAGTCACCGGAAAATGGCCAAAACTGGCCGGGAAGATGAAACGACGCGGTGGAAGATGAAGCATCGCGGCGTGGTGGTTGGCTCACGGTGGTGATGAAGGGATGATGGTGATCTGTGGTCGAGGAAGCCGAAGAGTCGCCGGAAATGGAAGACAAAGGGTCACGGTGGTGGAAGATGAAGGGTCGCCGAAAAACGTAATGGATGGCGGCCTCCTGTTCACGCGATCTGAAATTTTGTTTTATAGAACAAACTGCAAAATTTTAGTTTAGTCCCTACATAATTGAAAAGTGACAAAATAGCCCCTTAAAACATGACATTTTACCCCCTAAACAGCATAAATGAGACAAAATCACCCTTAATCCATAAACCACAACCTAATATCAACCCATATACTTTCCAAAATCATTCCAAACACGTTAAATTCATAAGAAAAATATTAAGAAACGATTTTCGTGAATAAATTCATAAATTCTTTAATTGTCTCAATATACTTCAATTTAATCACAAATGGGGTATTTTTATCACCAAAATAGAGTCACTTTCATGACTCTAACAACTAGGTTAATGGTTGGAACATGAAACAGGGAAGATGTTTGGATCTACGGTTCATGAAACCGACTTGTTTAGTTTTAGGTTTGGATAAATAATCTGCAATGATGTTGGTGTGACCTTTGATGTGCTGGATGATGAAGGAATATTTGCTGAACCATTCTGCCCATCAAAGTTATTATTGATGCGGAATCTTTTTCTTGTTGAATCGGAGCATTTGATCAAAAGACTTCATATCCGTTTCAACAAAGAAGTGATGTCCAACAAGATGGAATTCAAACCTTTCAATGGTATTTTTTACTGCTAATACTTCCTTGAAAGTAGAATGATGATGTTGTTGATGTGGTTTGAATTGTCCACTCTGGTATCCACACAAATGTCGTACTTTGTCATCATCTTGTTCAAAAAGCATTGTACCCCAATGAGTGTCACTAGCTTCCGTCTGAAGAATTCATTTCCCAGAAGAAGGAATCTTCAATGGCTGTGTATGGAAGGATTTGCGTTTAAGACTCTTGACTGCATTTGTTTGCTTTTTCAGACCACGAAGGAGGATTCTTCTTAAGCATCTGGGAAAGTGGAGTAGTGAGATGAGAAATGTTGGGAATAAAACTGCGTATGTGATTGGCAATTCCCAAGAATTGTTGTATTTCTTTCTTGGTTGTGAGAACATCTGGGAATTTTTGCAACTCATTAGCAATATGAGCTAAAGACCATACTTGCCGTCAGCAATCACCATACCAAGAAAATCAATCTTTGTCTGCCCTAACTAGATTTTCTTCTCAGAGAGCATAATACCATAAGAGTGTATGATATTAGCAAATTCATGAAGAAGACGTATATGAGATTTCCCGTCTTTTGAAAAAAGCAGGATATCATCGACATAAATGAGACATGTATGAAGAAGGGGAGCAAAAATCTTCGTCATGGCTTTCTGAAACAGGGAAGGAGCGATCTTAAGTCCAAAAGGCATGACCGTCCACAGTTAGTGTTGGTTGGGAATGCAGAAAGCAGTCTTATGACGATCATTAGGATGAATTCCAAGTTGCCAGAATCCAGCTTTGAGATCAAATTTGGAAAACATCTTTGCATTATGGAGATTTGCAAAGAGAACTTGTCTGGAAGGCAAAGGAAATTTATCATCACAGAGAAAGAAATTCAATGGCTGATAATTGATAACAAGTCTGAGTTTTCCTCTGGCTTGTTCAGCACGTTAATTGACATAAAAGGCTTCACATGCCCATTGAGAATCTGTGGGTTCGATCAACCTTAAGATAAAAGCTGAGTATATTCTTGTTGGGCTAGGTTGGGTTTTAATCTGCTCAATAAGACTGCCTTCAATCTAGAATAAATTAAGCTGAGTGGTCCAGGATTGGAAAAACATCTTGTATCGAGCACCATCAGGGCGGATTCTAAGTTTATTAAGTTTAGAATAAACATCAAAACCTAGAACCATATCTTTGCCAGGTAAATCGGAACCAAGAACTTTATGAAAAGTAAAACATCCTTGAAAAAATTGGATTTTAATGGGCTTGCTAATCAGATAAGTAATGAAAGTGTCACTGTTAGCAGTGTAGAAAACTTCTTGATGAGGTTTCCACTTAGAGGATGGGAGGATCTTAGGGTTGATAATAGTACGAGTAGCACCAGTATCAAAAAATGCTATGATTGAAATAGGATTGGAATATTTAGTAGGGAACTTTTGCTGTAGGTACATGACATGAGATGGTTAATGATGGAAGGGATTGTGGTATTTGTTGGATATGGTAGAAATAGTGACAATCATCTGAATCAGAGAACTTAGTCACCATGGCTGCAAACTGGAAAACAGTGTCTGAAGTGGGTTTTCATCCTTTGAAAACCAACTTTCAACTTCATCATTAGAAAAATCTATATCAGTGAGCTGAGAAAACTGTTGCATCATTTTGGCTGACTATTTGGGCTTGTTTGGACAATTTTTGGCAAAATGACTAGGACGGTTGCACAAATAACACCGATTAGATCATTTACCACTGCGTTTCTTTTTTTCGAAGAAACTTACGGTGCTTGAAATGTCAAAATTTGCGCCTTGCAGGAGCATTAGGTGGTGAAAACTTGATGCGTCTGGAATGAAACTTCTTCTTGGTAGGACAAGAACATGAGCGATCTGATTTGCACTTGATCTGCAAGTCCGGTCTCTGAAAAACCTTTGTCAGCTGCTTAGAACGCTTTAGATAATCGTCAAAAAATTATTTTTGAGAACAGAGCTTTTCCAAAGTGAGAATGACAAACTAATAAGTTTCTCCAAAAGAAGTGGAACCAAGTTGTCTGCTTTGAGACTGCATAAGCTTGGTTATTTCATGACTTAGGGATTCTAAAATAGATGCTAAAAAGGCTTGGTTCATGGTAGGATCATCCATACCCCTAAGTATATGATATCTTTTGACCATCTCCTTGTAATGTCTGTCAAGATCTTTCTTTTTGAGAGAACAATATCGCATCTTAAAATATTCTTCTCTGACCTGGTCCTCATAAAGGTGAGGTAATCCATAAAATTCATCATAGAGGAGATACATAACTTGATTAATATCTGGCATTTGGATGAACAAATTTTGTCTGTACTCTTGAAGACTTGTCCACCGATCACGGAGAATGCCACCAAATCTAGCTGTAAACTGCATAAGTACAGTAGAGACTTGGGCATTAGGTTTAAGCATCTCAGCTTGTAACCAGGTTTGAAATTCATACATTCGATTTCTCCATTTGTGTGGAGGAAGATCATCAATCATAAAAGTGTGGAGCTTTGCTGAAGCTGTATAAGAGTCACACTCAACTGTAGTATGACGGGATTGTTGATACATAGGTGGAGAGTCTAGAATGGAATCATCACCTTCAGGCATCTCATCATCGACCTCAGAGACAACAGGTGGTCTTGAAGATTCGGGTTGATGGGTCATCAGTTGGGGATAAACATTAGGATGTTGATAAGAAGTATCACTTTCAGAGTCCAAGCCACTTTCAAATGATTCATCAGTAGAAGGCATATCAGCTTCTGATTCTGTTTGGAAGGTAGATAGAGAATCTTGAGAAATACCTGAAGCTGCAAGATGTTGCCTTTCTGCTATGTCTCTAAAAAAAGAGCTCATAAAATTAGAAAAGACAGGATTAGCAGAAGTTTGGCGATCTTCCATCATCATTATTTGCATTGGAGCTTTATCTTTAGATAAAGGACGATGAGACTTAGGAGATGGAGGATCTGAATGACTGGAAGAGAAAGAGTCAGGTATATCATCAGATGGTTTCTGCGTTTTAGCAAAATATTTTTCTTGCTTTCTTTGGTCCCATTCCAGCTTAATCTTTTCATCACGTTCTTTGCGAAGCTTGGCATATAACTATTCAATGTTGCCAAAAGCCTGAACAACACCAGAAGCTATATGAGGTAAAACCAAAGGTTGACTAATCTTTGGGAAATGTGAAAAAGAGGGTTGTGGCCATATTGTTGAAGAATCAAAAGGATTTGGCACCAAAGACATTTCAGGAAAAGTCTGTGGTTGTCTGAGTTTTTGCTTAAGATGTTCTTATTGAAGCGATGCCATTTGGGTTTTTAGCGACTTCATTTTTGCTTCCTTCTAGAGAAATTGAGCTGAATAGCCATGAGAGGTGCTAACAATGTGCATTAATTCCTGATGGAGCTGATCAATCCAGTTTTAGAGATGATCAATTTGTTTTTGTAACTGAGAAATCAACATAGCGTGGGTTTGAGACTGAGAGTCCACCTGATGAGTTACTAGATCCAATTTTTGTTCAATTCTGGTAATGGTTTTGTTTTGGGCTAAAGCATTTTCAGTCTACCAATTGAGAATTTCTTTAGCTTGGGAGAGTTTTGGCGTGGATCCATCTGGCTGTATGACTTTGGAAGGAACCACTTTTGGTTGTTGAGTCACAGTTTCCTTAAGAGAAGGAAAGTCTATGTCATAATTGAAATTTTCTCCTGTCTTTTAAGGTTCAGGAGATTGAATCATCATAATGGACTGAACATGTGGAGTATGAACAAGGGGTGAATGGGTTAGTTTGTTTTCTTTTGCAATCCACCAGAGAGCTTGCTAATAACATGGTAAAGGGTTTTTAAAGTAAGGTGATTCAGTAGGTTTGAATAGTTTTAAAGGTGATTTGGGTTTAGATTTTGGAGGGATTTCCTATGAAGGATTAATGGATGGTGATTCTTTCTAGGCTGGTGGAGAATATTTGACATAATAGTCAAATTTACCAGATGGTTGACCTAAAGGGCCAACTTCAGGATCATGGTCTTCAAATCTGGAGTGAAGATCTTTTTTACTGCACCAAGCTATCTGTTTTTTCCGCCTGGAATGGTTTCGTTTGGAAAGATAATGCTCGTCTATTTCCCAAATAGGATTATCACGACAGTCCGAGCATTGGCAATCAAGATCAAATGGAGTGTGACCAATGACTGGATCAAATTGTTGATAAACAAGAGCACCAGATTGTTGAAATGAATTAATGGAAAGTCCAGGTTCCCTTACTGCTGTAGCTGGTAAGACTGGAGTGATCATGAATTAAGTTTGTTGAAAACTCAAAGGTGGAGCACTGGGAGTTGCTGGAGACTTAAATCTGATAGTTATTATTCTGTTACTGCTATCATGCATGGTAAATTCTATAGAAACCACCAGAGTTTCTTTTTTATTAAGAGACTCATAACTCGTCACCCAAGAGTCTGGTAACAATTTAACCAAATCATCTCTAGAAATCTGCCTGGGAATATTGATGCAGTGAGGAGTATTCTGAGAGTCAATAGTAAGGAGTAGCGCATCAGTAGTCGTAGGAATAGCGAGATCAAGAGCATGGTCTTGGATCCACCAAACCATTTGATAATGCAAAGTAGCTGCAATATTCCCTGGATTTAAATCTGCACCAACTATCTATAATTGAACTTAAAAGCTTTGGATCAATGAACATCAGAAAGAGACATATTGAAATTAGGAAACAGTGTCATAATGACTATCCCAGCATTCAAAGTTGTCTGTGCAGTTCCTATACAAGCATGTTGATATTGGACAAATCTGGTGTCCAACAAAGCGATTCAGACAAAGACTGAGAGACCTTTTCTGCCATGATAAGATAGAGCTAGCCTAATAGCACCAAAGTGTACATGAGAGTATCCTTCATAGATCCATTGGGCAATGGATTCTTGAGGGATTTCCAAATTAACATATTGTTCTTGAGTTGTGGTTGGAATTTGACACTTATCAAAAGTACTAGTCTGGACATACTTTTTGACTGGATTTCTAGAAGGTCTAACAAGAGTTTTAAAGGTTTTAGACAAAGAAGAAGAAGACTTGGAAAAGGCTGTATAAGGATTTACAATGAGAGGGATAGTATCTTGGATTTTTTTATTTTCTGGGATATAAGATATTTCATACAAACTATCTACTTTAGAAGAAAATCTAGATAAGCTAGTATTTATGGGAGCAGTAGATAAAGCTGAAGAGGATTCCATATGCATGAGTTCAACCTCTTAGATGTGTAATACCACCTCAAATGGTAAGAATAGTGCAAGACCCAAACATTAAACATAAAACATAACCAAAACTTAAAGGAGACAATATCTAAAGGGAGGTAGTCCTCCGCACACATAGAAATTGGAACCAATAAGTAACTTAAAAAAGCCAATATCCAAGGGGAGGTAGTCCTCCCCTTGGATATTAACAAATTTATTTGTTTTTATTTAATGCTATCTATTGTATCAATATTTTTAAAATAATATCACATTAGGTCAAATGTAAGATATAAATAAGTTATAATAACACTGTAAAAAAGAAAAAAATAGTTAGATTGTTGTTTTTTCCCAAAAGTAGTACAACGTTTTTAGTTATTATTTTGATTCAATCAACGCCTAATCTTTCAATTTTAGTTTCAGTTTGTTATGTCTTTTTTAATTTCTCTCTCTATATATTTTTTTAATTACAAAATGTAAACCAAATCCTTATTCTATATTAACATAATTCAAATTTCATATCGAATTTAAATTTGTCCTAAATCACCAATTTGGTAGGTTGATATGGTGTATATTTGGTTGGTCTCCTTCCTCTTTTGAGTTATCTTGTAAGAGTGAGTTCTACCTAAGCTCTCTAGGAGGATATTGAAGTTGAATTTTTTCTACATCGCCAAGGAATAGCATTGAATTTGAATTTGTCTCATATTGCAAAGTTGGAAGGCTGTTATGGTGTATATATGTGGTTGGGCTCACTCCTCTCTTGAGCTAGCTTTATCAATCTAAATTTCTAATAAAACCATAAGATTCTATCTATTATATTAAATATGTCTTGTTTTGTCTATACACGATATGGATGGAAAGCTTTCATACATGAACATGATACACCTCATTTGAGTTTGTTTGTCTTGGACTAATGTCTTTGTTAACAATACAAATAAATTGAGAATCTTATTTGCAAACCAGATCAGTAGTTTTTACAAAGCCACTAATACTACTGATAATATGTTGCCTACCCTTAGAAGAGGAATAAAATGTTCCTGTATGGGAGTAAATGTTTGTGATCCGGCTACATAAATAGTTATTCAAAATTTAATTCAATCAGTCGAGCATATGATTAAAGATAAAAGCGAAATAAAAAAAAATCAGCAGTGCTACTTAGGGATGGGCATGGGCCGGGGACCCCTATCTCTAGCCTCGGCCCATAGCCCAAATGAGGAATTCAAGGAATTTCCAAATGAAGCCCGATCCCCAAATAGGGAATTCGTGGAATCTCCGAATTCTCCATTTGGGGGTTTTGTGTCTTTTGCCTCCTTGATCTTGCCTTATTACCATTTGCTTCAAATTAATATGTACCATCCAAAAAGAAATTTAATCTATAATGTACATGTTAAACATACGACTTTAATCTATAATGTACATGTTAAACATAAAGACCATCGTACTAAATTGATAATATATTACAATATATGACAGATTTATAATCAAAAGATTCAAAACATAAGGAGCCAAACTGCCAAAAAGACCCCCACAATCCACATCATTCATTCAATACATCACACTATCAAGATTCAACATTCAAGAGTAAAACCCAGACGGCTAGACCACAGCAGATAGCACCTAACATTCCATTTCCATGTGCAGCCCACAAATAACCAGTAGACAAATTTTAAATTATTACAACCCTAAAAAAAATCTAAACCATATTAAATTACATACAATTAAAATATGGAGAAATAAACCTATCACATAAGAAATCCAAAACTTTTCACCAAAAGTATCAATATCATTAAAATTATACCACTTCAATTTCCTCCTAAACAAGCAAAAAGAATAAACTAGATGATATTTAAGTAACTTGTACACAAATTTTAACTATCATACAAATGTCTAAAGAAGAGTAAAGAAAAAGAATATATTACAAAATACAAATCTATAATACCTGATCGTTTGCATCACTGTCATCATAAATTGATGAACCATATCCTAGCCTTGGGCCTAACATAACAGTAAAAATAAACATTAACAATTAGCATATGTTAATAGGTTTTTTAATTTTTAATGTAGAAGAAACAAAAATTTCCTTTTGATTACCTTAGATGTCAGCCCATTTCCAATTTTGTAAACACATCAACGCCTTTATTGTATTAGAATGAAGCCTATTGCGATGTGGACTCACTATGTTGCCAACAATGCTAAATGCAGACTCAAAAGCAACGGTGGACGCAACACAACTAGGATATCTAGAGCAATCCTTTGTAGGATAGGATATTTGGACCCAAATGTCCTCCACCAAGTCAATAAATCAAAGTCTGGAGTTTTAGGAATAATTTTCTCCTCTAAGTAAGAATCCAACTCAGACTTTTCTTGGCCAATACTAGATTTTTCCTGCAAAAATTTATCCAAACTAGTCGTTACCCCAATCCTCTCAAACTCGGCCTTAGAAGAGCTACCAGAGGATGCAGTGAAACTATAAGATTGATGTGTTTGGCAACCTCGATGGTTACTCTATTGAACATACAAATCATTACATAATCTCCAAGTCCTCATAATCTCATCTATACCATCCTTTCAATAGAGCAAAGGAAACAAGAAATCTAACAACTTCGTTTTAAACCTAGGGTCTAAAACCATTGTAATCCCCATGACAACATGAATCACGCTCCAATACTTTTAACATAAATTATACATATACAACCATTGCAAAATCCTAAACAATATATTATACATATATAACATATATATTATGTATATCAAATGATACATTATACATATATAACATATTTATTATGTATTAAAAATAATTATAATGATTTATTATATTTAATCTAGTTTTATTTATTACCTATTTGTATATGGTTTCATAAAATATTATACAATTATAATTTATTCTTGTATAATATATGATTGATTTTCAACTATTAAAATTAATACATGTATATATATGATTGATTTCTAATTATATATATATATATATATATGAGACGGGCCGGGTCGAGGATTCAGGGCGGGGACAAAACGGGGCCAGGGCGGGGGAAGACCTATCATGGCCGTAGCTCATCCCCGAATTTGGGGACTAATTTTTGGCCCGATCCCGTCCCAAACCCAAAATGATTCAGGGAAACTCTACCCCATTCGGGCCGGGCCAGGGTGGGTCCCAACAGGGCCAGCTTTTATGCCCATCCTTAGTGCTACTAAATTCACCACAAAATTCTCAAGTATTTCCACTTTCTAAATATTACAAACGTGTTTCTTCTTTTGTTAGGAACCCCTTTCTTTTATATTACTTGGTTTGATAAACTTATATTTTTACTATTGAAAAACTAGGTTGTGTTCGGTCTACTATTCATATACTATCCTATCCTATCCAATCCGATCCAAAATACATATTTGTTTTAATATTCTCAAAATCCAATACTATTCTATTCAACTCAAAATATTGATATTTTTTTAACCCCCTAGGTTTGTTAAGTTAACTAAATACCCCCAACAATAAAATTTTATTACTTGATAAAAACACCCCCAACCAATATTGCTTTGAATTTCATCTGGGAAAACTATAGGGGCTTCAACTGGTATTTAAAAGATGTTAGTCTACTTGAAACAACATAATAAGGCACATGATGTATCTCGTTTTTGAAAAAAGGGTCAATTCTTGGACCACATAGCCCAGCGACATTTCCCTGAGTTGCTACTGTGATATAGACATCCATCGATGAAAATCAGCAATTCACTAAACCATTTATGGGCCTGAACTGATCAAACGACTCCAAACTGGAGTTATATTCACAAACCCTTTTGAAGTTATTTGAAGAACGAGTGTGACGTTATTTGGTCCCTCATCCCTTTTGAATTGGACCTCATATAATTCTCCTGATTATATTCACAAACCCAAGAACTTGGTCCATCCATTTTTCATGCTACACGACAACATGTCTTTATAAGCAATTTTAGACTTGTGTCATTTTCTTCATAAAGTTCTTAAAACCACTCCCATTCAATTGTCATTTATACTATAATAATATCTGTAGATTTTTAGGAATTTAATTCTATTGTCAGCTTACGTAATTAAAAGTTATGTACAACTTCTGGCTATGACATTTATTTAGAAAAATGATTTTTCCAATAATTAATTAACCAACGTTCATACAAAAAAAACAATGACAGAATGAATAACATAATAAATAAAATTCTTTATTCTTCATTTCATTTTCACCCTTTTTTTTATTGGTTTTTCTCAAATATTGTTAACGATCTCCAAATTTTAAAGTTATAAATAGAAATTCTTATAAAGTCGATCATAAGATTTTATGATGATAAATTCATAACATAACTTTTTCTTTTATTCTTATATATTTGTAATAAATTTTAATTTATTTTTAAATAAAACTTAAAGATTTACGATAAAATTAAAGGCTGCGTTTGGTGTAATATTTTTATCCCTATTCTGGATCCTATTTTTCAAATAGCGTTTGGTACAATATTCTCAAAATATTACCCTATTTTTTTTAATTACACTTTAACCCCATAAAGTTATTAATTTCACTAAATACCCCCTAAAAAAAAAGTTTAAAAATTAACAAAAACACCCCCATCAACCCAACTTGTCAGATTCCGGCCACCACCGTCGGTGATAGCCGGAATCTGTACAACGGCCAAACTTCCGACCAGAAATGGCCGGAAGTTCACCGCTGTGGCCTTTTCCGGCCAGATCCACCACGGATCTGGCCGGAAAAGGCCAGATCTGGCCGTCAGCGACGGCCAAATCTTGGCCGTCGTTGACCGAAAACGACGGCCACATCTTTGGCCGTCGCTGACGGCCAAAGATGGCCGTCGTTTGGCCTTTTCCGGCAGTCGACGGCCAATACAAACCGTAGATCTGGCCTTTTCCGGCCAGATCCACCATGGATCTAGCCGGAAAAGGCCATAACGACGTGTTACGGCACAGATCCGACAAGTCTGTGCCGTAACGAAATTTTCCGGCCAGATTCCGGCGGTGGTGGCCGGAATCTGACACTGCAGATGGTGGGGGTGTTTTTGTCATTTTACATGTTAGGGTCTTTATGTAAATTAGTAAACCTAAGGGCTTTTTTATAAATTTTTAAAATTTACCTCGTAATACTCCCATATCCAATAACCCAATACTATCCCTAAAATCCTATCCAAAATACTAAACCAAACACACCCAAAAGTATCTAGATATAGTATTTGTTTTTCAACCACATTAAAAGGGTCATAATTAGCCTTCCTCTTTCAAAAATATTTATGATATTAAAGATTTAGAATTATCTCTTTTAACTGAACTCTCATTATCATACGTTTATTATTTATTTATTTATTTAAATGCATAATTAATATATTATTAGGTATTATATTCTATTTTTGAAATGAATTATAATAATATTTGTTTCATGAGAGAGGATTTGCGGTTGTATATATATTAATAAAAAGGTATTGATTTATAAGAGAGTATTGTGAATCACGTGGCAAGTAGTAATTGATCATTCCAATCAAAAGAGAATCCAGCTCCACGTATATAATACTGTAGTAAATATTGTTTGTTTTTAGTGAGTTTGAAGATAAGAGATATGTGAACAGCATTATTTTGAGAAACACTATCAACTCGAGAAGATAAACCCACTTCAAAACTTGCATTATTCAGCGTCCATCAAAATCCAAAATGGCAGGTGAAACTACCTCATCATCTCCAACCATTGATCCCTACGAATACCTTCAGTTCTTCCCCAATCCCGACGGTACTGCCACTCGCAAAAGGAACGTACTGCATATATCCGATTCTGACCACGATCCTCGAGTTCTCTTCAAAGATGTCCCCATCAACACTTCAAACGAGACCTGGGCTCGCATATTCCTTCCCCGTCAAGTACTTGATTCTTCCTCCACCACTAAGCTTCCTCTCATAGTTTATTATCACGGCGGAGGCTTCATTATCGGCAGCCTCGACGAAAGTCTTTCCCACGATTTTTGCTCAAACGTGGCGCTTGAATATCCTGCTGTAGTTGTCTCAGCCGAGTACAGGCTTGCCCCGGAGCACCGTCTTCCAGCCGCTTACGATGACTCCATGGAAGTATTGCACTGGATCAAAACTACCCAAGAAGAGTTGTTGAAAAAATATGCTGATTTCTCTTCATGTTTCTTAATGGGGATTAGTGCAGGTGCAAACATAGCGTACCAGGTAGGACTGCGTGTAGCGGCACAAGTTGAAGATATATTGCCATTGAAGATCAAAGGGCTCATACTGCAGCACCCTTTCATCGGTGGGGAGAAGAGGACGGAGTCCGAGTTGAGGTCGATGAATAATCCATTTTTGCCGGTATGTGTTGGTGATATATTGTGGGAATTCTCGTTACCACATGGCGCTGACCGTGATCATGAGTATTGCAATCTAACGGTGGGTGGTGGGTCAGATGTCTTAGATCAAATCAAACAACTTGGATGGAAGGTATTGATCACAGCAACTACTGGGGACCCTATGATTGACCGTCAGCTTGAGATGGTGAAAATGATGGAACAAAACGGAGTGCAAGTGCAAAGTCACTATGATGAAGGAGGTTATCATGGAATTGACATTATTGAGCCTGAAAAGCGTAAGGCTGTGCCTGTTATCATGAAAGAATTTGTGACTTCAGCCATGGCTCCTCTCCTCTGTCAGTGAACGATACTGTTGGTTAATTGGAGATTTCAGATTTGTCATGTTTTCTTTCAGTAATTATAAAATAAAAAATTAATAGGTGTTGGAGTAACGTTTCCGAAACCGTTGAATATTCAATGGTTCAAAAGTCAAAGTAATATTAGTGAGATCCAATAATAGCGAGATTCTTCTTGTAATATCCTTTATTGAAAAAAAAAATATATTAACAAAAATATTTGTTTTTATTTAATGTTATCTATTGTGTCAATATTGATATAAATAAGTTATAATAACACTGTAAAAAAGAAAAAAGGTAGTTAGATTGTAATTTTTCCCAAAAGTGCAACGTTTTTACTTATTATTTTGATTCAATCAACGCCTAATCTTTCAATTTTAGTTTCAGTTATGTTATGTCTTTTTTAATTTCTATATATGTACAATTTTTTTTTTTTTAAATTTTAAAATTTAAACCAAATCCTTATTCTATGTTAACATAATTCAAAATTTATATTTGTTGATACAAAATATTACACCACCGAGTGAGATCCAATCGACCTTGTCAAAATCGGAATCGATGTGTGCGTGATTAGTGATAATCAGCGATGAATATGAATGAAATGAACTAAAAACAAAGAGATTTTTAAAGTGGTTTCTCCAGGTTAATAGCTTACGTCCACTGTGTTTTTGTATTTGCTATGAGAGCTTACAATACAATTCATATCTGAAATTCGTGACCCCCTCCTCATTGTCTGATGGGGAAGATTTGTACAAAAGAAGAAACGAAATTTAGGGGATTACAACTGATTCGAATCACAATTCTGATATCCTCATGCTTGGGCACTGTGATTGCGCAGTGATCACCGTTGATCTAGTTATTCCCGCAATATCTAGGATCTGAAGTAATCTAGGGATTGATTGAATGATTCCTTGAATTGTTCGTGACTAGCATATGCTGGGTCGATCAATCGTAGTTTCCGAGCTCATTCTAGATCGAGTTATATCCTTGAGTTGGCCTGAGCTTGACGGAAAAACCACACATAACATATGCCCCCTAGTGTTTAATGCTCATTTCGGGCTTCGAAGACTGTTGCGCGATTTGATGTCAAGCTCAGCTTTAATAGTGAGTCTCCAAGTGCATGCTCGAACGGGCCCCCATGATCGACCTTGTGCTTGGCCGACGTACTTCACCCTTGGATCTTTATTCCCCATGGTACCTGTCAAAACTCAGAATATGAATAGTCAGGGCATATAGGTAATTTATGTGCGGTCGTGCCGCATTAAATGCGGTAGCCTTTGTCAGTTAAGTTTCGTCATGCGTGGGCGACGACAACTGTTCATGCGCGAAGTCGAGACGACATGCGGCGACGGTTATCATTAAAGCAATCTGACGGTTCGTCACTCCTAGTGGATGGTTGACACGTGGCCACACTATGTGTTGAGATTGCTTGATGAACGAAGGGCCAAGATCGACTGTAAGTTGACGGCCATGATTAAATCCCACCCCTTCGTCTCCCATGCAAACCACTATAAAAGGTAGTGAAAAACCTCTAAATAGTTACTCCGAAAGTTATTCTGACTATGGTTCTCCTTTGCCGTTGTTCTTACGTCATCGCGGTGGTCTCTCTCACGAGTTTCCGGCACTTTCCTTATTCCGGTAAGGCTCTTTCCCCTATTTTCTTCTGTTTTTCTGATTTTGGCATCAAAAGGTGTTTATTGTAGTAGCCATAATGAATATTTTAAGGTTTTAGTAGAGTTTTTGGTTGTGTCCTCGACAGTCTCAAGTTTTAAAGGGGTTTAACGCGGTGGCCGCTGATATCCCGAATAGGTCGTGTACTATCGTTGTATTGCGCGAGCTATCTCGGGTGCCTAAAATAGAAACGAGTGTGGAATGGTTGTCGATTTGTTCGAGCTCTGACACATGTTCACTTCTTTTTTCAGGTACCCAGAAGCAAGCTACAACCATATCTTCTGACACAATCCGTCTCGACCTTCCTCATCCCATAGGATCCGAGCGCTCCCATGAGACTCGGATGACTGAGACGTGCCGTGTGGGGAAAATTGTGAAACCTGAAATCCTGTTTTCCTGAATATACTTTACATAAATAATCCGTATGAAAATGTAATTAAAAATATATGTATGAATAGGTACATAAAAATATTTAGGAAGTTTGGAAAAATATAATACATAATCGATGGAAATCTGGAAACAAAGTATCAAGCCTTGTGTAATTACAACGAAAACATAAGACTATTACAAAAGAAACATAAGCCATTCTTTTTTTGGAACATATTCCATAATACACACATGAGAAGATGTCGACGCGTGGCACAACCTTGAGCGGTGACTCACTGCTCAGCACGATATCCCTGTGAACCTAGGGCAGGAAAACAATTTTGAAAAGGGGTAAGCTAAATACGCAGTGAGTGGGGGAAAGGGGAAGTTTGCAAAACATTCGTCAAACAAAAGTTATGGCATGCAATGGTTCTTATGAAATACTAAAACAACATGATTCTATGAACATGATATGGTAGCAACTAATCATTCATGTGTGCATGCATAACTCATTTCTAATTGTTCTAAGTATTGTAATCTGATCAGTTAAACTGACATCAATTTCTGAATCCTAACTCATCACTAAATGTTGAAAACTCTTTTATGAGAACTTAAAGAATAGTTGTAAATGCTTATGCTTTTAAAGGCAATGTTTTCTATAAATCATGCTACAAACATCAAATGTTTCATATAACTAATGCAAATTATCCATAAGTACTGTTCTAATACTGAAAACTGAATCTAATTCTAAACATTCTAAAACTGAAAGCTGATTCTGATACTGTTATTGAAATTATTAACTGATACAGAAAACTGTAGGCCGGTATCTGAAAACTATAAACTGATATCCTGCTCCAAAATAGTAAACTGATACTAAAGGTTCTCACCACGACTAGTACTCTGGGGAAAAATCTTGATACCTGGTAGGTGTCCCACACATAGGCAGAGCTGAGAGAAATATCTCAATACCCGGCAAGATCTATCATCGCGTGGGCAAAACTTGAAGAAAACCATCTCAATATCTGGCGAACAAACTCAACGCTTAGGCAGAGCACTAAACATCTCAATACGCATGCGCAGAGCCTGAAGACCGAATATCTCAATACCCAACGAATCCTGTATTGCATGGACAGAGCCTGAAACTAGGGGATGGGTACTTTGTAGGGTGGTTTGTAGCACCACAACTATCTCATGCATAATCTCAATCTCAAGTAACATATAAGTCAAAAGCATATTATATAAGTGCTTATAAATCATGCATATTTGACATAATATTCAAAAATCACGTTCAGGGGTGAAACTGCAAATTTCCAAACATGTTTCATAACAGATTTCTTCAACATCACGTCACAATGGCAATTGTCCGACACCACTCTTGTGCAGGTATCACTTTCATATTATAAAACACAAAAAAATTAAACAAACTTCACATGCAACACATTACCCCAAGCATATATATATATATATAAGAAAACATTAATTCCAAGGAAATGTCACTCCATCATAAATGAGAAATACTTTCTTCGATTTCCAAAACTCACTATTTCATACTTCCTATAAAACCCAAGATGCCTTAAATTCCAACACTTTCTAAATGCAAACCAACAAATTTTCCAAAGGTATTCCGACTAAGTGCATGCAATGTATTGCCCAGCAAGCATTTCAATTAAATCGCAAGCCAAGCACAATTCCCACCAACTGTCTAGCCAAAAGCAAGTATATATATATATATATATATACACACACACACATAGACTTCCAGCAACCATTTCAATAAATAAAAAGACAGCCGAGACATGCAAGCCAGGATTGCCCAATTATCACCCAAAAACAAGTCAGATTATTGCATAACAAAACACCCAATTTTCCAGCAACACAAGACAAATAATAATAAAGACAATTGCATGTTTTTAACATAATAAAAGAAAAAGCACACTTAAAACTCAACTTACTGCACATGTCAAAAAAAATCCCTTCTCGAGCTACTCACTTTCTTCCTTACTAATTATCAACAATTCCATTTCATCTCTACCCAGATAAAACAAAATTTTCCAAGCATTTGACAATACAAAACTTACCCGAAACTCAACTCAGCCGACAACATGCAAAGGTTATTTGACAAATAAAACATCTCACTCAAATCACCATTCACACATACTTCCAAAAGTGATCCAACCGAGAGCATGCAAGGTCATTCATCAAGCAAAAATCTCACTTAAAAACACAAAACCAAAACACATTAAAGTTCAGCCAAAAGCATAAGAAAAACCAATTTAAACCAAACTTCGCAATTTTCTTAAACTTTCATCAAGACATTTAAAATAGAATCACAACTTAACATGCAAACATGGATTTAAGCTTTTGGAAGAAGATTTGATTTAATCCACTCACAAAAGTTCAGCTCAACCCGAAAAGCCCTGCTGCCTCAAAGATCTTCCCTTCCTCCTCCACCTAACAACCCGAAGCACCCAAGAATTTAATTAGAGAAAAAAAATGCACAAACTGTATGAATGGTGGAATGATATGCACTCTAAAATCACATGCATGTTACCCATTGAAGAAAAACTTGTGTGATCTCCTCCTTCCTCACTTAGCCGACACTCTCTCTCTCTCTCTCTCTCTCTCTCTCTCCCCCTTCTCTTTGGCTTTCTTCTTCATTTGGGCGAGAAGCCCAAATTTATATAAACCAATTTTTTTTTTTACACAACAGCCCCCGAATTCTCTTAATTCTATATAACCCTGCCACATCACCTTTTCTTACAAAAACTCCAGATTTGGTGCCCTTCCTACTGGAAACCCAACAGTTTCCATTTCTTCATTTTCATCCCCAACCAAACTTTAAAATTTGACAGAAAAGTCCCTTCTTATAAACAAAACCAAAGAGAATATATATATAATTAGAATGGGGTTTTACATCTTCCTCCAGTAGTCGTACCATAGACCGAATGTTTGATTCACCAGTAGGCTTGGTTGCCGTTGGGGATGTGTCCCCCGAGGTCTCTGAAGAATTCGTCGCCTGAAGCTTAGACCCCGACGCTGTGGGCTCGTCCGATCGTGCTTCGATTCAGCTGGCTCACTCCCGCCGTCTCCAGCCCATAGGCTACGAAGAGAACCACAATCCTCGATCACCTTCGGGGATCTTGAACACATAAGAGCGGTCTACGCGTTGCAACTTAACTTGATGGTTCCGAGGGAATATTCTTGGAAGAACCCCCCCACATGGATGATTAGCAATCTCTGAGACTCTCCTTAGGTGCAAGGTATCCATTCCCCTGCACTATTTCATTGATAACATGTTGAGGCGATTCAACATTTTTTCTCTTCAACTGACAGCTAATTCTTACATGATTGCTGACTTGGGCAAATCGTCCGTCGAAGAGCTAGTCCATTTGTACAGGCTCAAAAAAAGGGCAAGACCAGACATACTACCTTTCCAAAGCGAGGAGAGTACGTTTCAACGAGTTGGTCAACGTCCCGAAGAAAGTTTCACACTAGGATTCACGGTTCTTGTTCTACGAAGCCCGGGAGACCAGTGTCTTCACTACAGAAGTGAGTAAGGCTCGGGCTTCCCATGTACGTGCAAGGATTGTTCTTGAGCTGTATGTTCTAACTGATCGTCCTGTTTTGTTTTTGCAGTTAATGTCGAGCAGAATTATCTTCCAACTGCAAGCTTAAAGAGGCTGCAACGTTTTAGCAATCTTTCGGACAATTAGCGCAACGTTAACAAGCTTCTTACGCTTCCTCACCTGAGAGCGTACAACTTTTGTTGGGACGAGGCCAATTTTCTAGCACTTTTGGAGAAAGGCTAAGTTGTTACTTGCTCGCGTTTGCCTTTCCGCGCAAATAGATTGCTAATTCGTTTGCCTTTTTCCTTGCAGAAATGTGGGCCGAAAAACCAACAAGGAAGAAAACAACTGTCTCTGCGGCCACCACGAAGACTTCGACTACTTTGGGGACAAAGTAACCCGCAAACATTGTTGGCTTGAAGCGCATCGATCGCGAGCTTAGGGGAGGCCAAAGCGCGAAGCAGCTGGCAACTACCACTAAGGCAGTTGGTGAGAAAAGCTTTATGAAGCCCTAAAAGGGGCCAGCAAAGAAGACGTCTGAGCCAATTAGAGGCTCAGGAAAAAGTAAAGCACCGAGCAGCATGATGGCTAGGGTAAAGATGTCGCCACGTAAACTGGCGACCTTAAAAAAGAAGCGGCCAAAGGCTTGGCCAAGAAGAACTTCGCCCCTGCTAGCGAGGCAGGTGCTGCTGGGGGGAGTAAACTTGGCTCATCCTAGCCAAAGAATAAGAAAACGGACGAAACAGCACAAGTTGTGGTCGATGGGCTAATCGACCAACTTCCCAACCATATCGGTGTTGGGGTCGCAGTTGTCAGGGATTGCTTCACCCTGTGAACATTCACGGCTGTCAAGGACTCGTCCCCATTCTAGATGTTGGCTTTAACTTGCAGCTACGCGGCGAAGGTACCCGTAGTTCTTGCCCCTTTTTCTTTTGCATGCTATTCTTGCTTCTTCTTGACTTCTCATCTTCTCTTTTCAGGTTGTCAAGGCGAGCAGACTTCTATATGAGGAATGCAACAACACTTTAGAGACAAACCACCAGAGATGGTAGGCTGTGGAGACAGTGAAAAAGGATGCTCTGGCTAGGGCCGAGCTTGCAGAGAATGAGAAGGAGAAGGAGAAGGAGAAGGAGAAGGAGAAGGAGAAGGAGGCCAGGCATGCTGAGCTTGAGCTGCTTAGGGAGGAAGTCAAGACCTTCCAGGTTAAGGCAAGGGAATTCCTTGATAAGCTGAAAGCAAGCGAGGCTACTCAAGCTAAGGCGGAAGCTAAGGCAGCAGAGGTCGCGGAGACTTTGGCACAACAGCGTGGTGCCAACAACAAACTGAACTCGGAGCTATCCTTGACAGGCTATTTGCAAGTGTACGAAATCTCACAAGTAATAAAGCTCGAGTAAACGAGTGTCAAATCCCAAGAGAACTACTTACCAAGTACCAAACTAGTATAATTTGTTGCTATTTGATGAAACATAATTTTAAGAATGAATTTAATGAAAAAGAAAACAAACTAAAAACTAAACAAAAGCAGAATTTTATTAATACTTTGGTAAACAGATCGATATGACTAAACCTAGGGCACAGATTTCACATCAATTTAATCCTATGCATTGACAATTATTGCTAACCTAATTAAGCTTATTCTAAAGGCCAAATTCCCTAGTATTCCACTAACTTTCTCTCGAACAATTAGCGAATTAACCCTTAAGCAACAACCCAAAATATCTCTAAGTTGGATTTAGGAGTTAAGAGATCATTACGTTCTATAGAATTTACCAGAGCCTCATAGATCGCAGTAACCTATCTCTAGCGGTTTTATTACCTTAGACAAATCAAGTTTCATCTCTCAATCTCAACCCAACCCATGATATCATTCAACCCTTGGATCCTTAAGAATTGAAAGCATTATACACAATAATAAAACTTAGAATTAATGCTCAATACGAATTAACAACAATAAAGTCAACACATATTCATAAATTGGGTTGCATCTTTAGCCCTAGAAAAGAGATTTAGTTCATAGTTGCAATAATAAAAACCATCATTGTATTCAATAACATAAGTTCAAGAAAGAAAAATATAAACACTTCTCTAATTGGTGAACGAGAATTACAAGAATTCTGATCTCCAAAATAATAGCCGTTCTTTCTCCTTCTCCAATCCCCCAACAAACTAATTAAAGACCCTTATTTATAGTGCTAGGCTTTGGAGGTTACTTAGGAAAGAATTAAATTCCTTAACCCATTCAAATTCGGACTAGGAGAATGCAATAACCCAAACAGGCCCGTGAGTTTGGGCCCGTGACCCATTGCTATGGCGATCATAAATGATAGCTGTGATGATCGTTCTTTTTGTCCCACAAGTCTGTGATATTCATAATTTGGTAAATTCATCAACACAAAATTTGTAGCTCTATGAATAAGATTTCCAACGCCACAAGAATCGTCAAATTTTGATTTCTACAGCTCAAGTTATGATCGAAACATCAAAGCATGCTCATCTTGAAGGATTTCCAGATTTTACGTTGTATCTTTGACGCTTCACAACTTTCTCGTTTCAACTCCGATTCTTGCACTATTTGTTCCTACTTGTCATGAATTCCATTGAAATTATTCTTTTTTCTTCAAATATCAGTTTGAATACCGTAAAATGTATTTATGAAATAATTAATTCAAATTCCACAAATTAAACACATTTTTCCACAAATAATCCAATTAAATCATTAAAAAAATATATACTTTCAAGCTCTTATCACAACCCCAAACCAGCTTTTTCCTAGTCCCTAGCAAACTAAGCGATAAAATAAGTCTCTAAGCTTGAAAATAAATCAACCAATTAAAACCTATATCTAAACAATCCTATATCACTTTCGTAGATTGACACGATTGCATTTAGCGTATGCACAACAAGCCTTTAAACCCCTAGGCGGCCCTAGTTGGACGAGTTATAATCTCGTGAGGGTTTCTAGCGATGATACCCACAAATTTCCACGCTAAACTTAACCTAAACTCCAAAAATAAAAATAAACATAAAAAGAACTAAAACTAACAAAAATTCTTGGATCAGTTCATAAAGTTGTCTCAAAAATCGCATATACACAAAACAAATAGAATAATTAAAAAGCGCCTAAACTCACAGACAATGCAAACGTCAATTCCATTTTCGTTATCAACCCTAAAACATTCATACAACCACAAACCATTAGTCTACAAACCCGGATGGTTTTATGCATAACATTCATTAACAAAATTTTAATCTCAGTATTCGGGTTATGACTTATATGTGAATCATGGAATCAAACTCCATAGGCTCACTTTTCGAACCACTCTCCACTAATGTAGAATTTCACATTTACCTTGGATCAATAGGTCTTTGTAATGGTTGTAACGTTAGGCTAGGGTATGAGTTAACGAAGGAACGAAAAGGGAAATTAACAAAAATCAAATTAAGAGACTTAATTTTCATTCATTCTTATTACTATCGTACAAAACACTTCCCTTTTTCACTCAGTAGCTTCCCTACCTTTATCGAGCTCTTTCTTTTCGACAATAATATAAACCCATTTGTATAATTCCAAATCTTCACAATGCTTTTCAATGCCCACTTATCTTTTCTTTCTCTCTTTTTTTTTTTTTTAATTTTTTTTTTCTTTTCTTTCAAAATTTTTTTTCTTCATTTTTTTACAACAATAATAAGAAGAAAGTAGAAAACACACATACAACCCACTGATCTTACAAGCACTCCACAACCTCCAACCAATTTCTTCGCATAAACCTGGGTTGTGGCAAAACTACACTTCCTCACCAATACTCGTACTACGCTTGAATAACAATTAAGTCTCTTAAGGATAAAATGGGTAGGATTGTGTTTTAGGCTCATAATTAGGATAGGGTAAAAATTAAGTTTAAAGAAAGAAAAACAAGGTTAAATTGTGTTTAAAAGGCTTAAAGGGTTAACTAGCGATGATAATAAAAAAAATCAGCTTGAAAGACTCAATCAGTCCAAAAACAGCCTAAATCATTTCCTAAGTGATGTGAACTCTAGGATTTCGCCTCGAGTAGTTGTCAAATGAGTTCTAGAGTTTGTTGAGATCACAAAAATGTTCATGGAAAATTCACACATAAAACGTCTCTAAGTATGTAAACTTAACCACTTCCAATCCACAAATCACTAGGGTCTCAAATAAATGTCATTAACATTTACAATCATCTGTAATTAAAGGCAAAAATTAATGTCCTCTATTTGTTACATGTTATTGCAATCACATTCCTATCATAGACATATAAATTAATCCAATAATAGAACCAAAATTCAAAACAGAACACAAAAATAAAAAAAATAAAATGTGCGTTTGGTTTAGTATTTTGGATAGGATTTTGAGGATAGTATTGGGTTATTGGATAGGGGAGTATTACGAGGTAAATTTTAAAAATTTGTGAAAAAGCCCTTAGGTTTACTAATTTAATTAAAGACCCTAACATATAAAATGACAAAAACACCCCCACCACCTGCAGTGCCAGATTCCGGCCACCACCGTCGGAATCTGGTTAGAAAATTTCGTTACAGCATAGACCGGTCGGATCTGTGCCGTAACACGTCGTTATGGCCTTTTCCGGCCAGATCTACGATCTGTTATGGTAGTCGACGGCCGAAAAAGGCCAAGCGACAGCCATCTTTGGCCATCAGCGACGACCAAAGATGTGGCCGTCGTTTTCGGTCAACGACGGCCATTTATTTGGCCGTCGCTGACGGCCAGATCTGGCCGGAAAAGGCCACATCGTTGAACTTCCGGCCATTTCTGGTCGGAAGTTAGGCCGTTGTACAGATTCCGGCTATCACCGACGGTGGTTGCCAGAATCTGACAAGTTGGGTTGATGGGGGTGTTTTTGTTAATTTTTAAACTTTTTTTCAGGGGGTATTTAGTGAAATTAATAACTTTATGGGGTTTAAAAGTAATTAAAAAAATAGGGTAATATTTCTGGAATAATGTGCCAAACATTATTTGGAGAATAGGATCCAGAATATGGATAAAAATATTAAGCCAAACACAGCCAAATTCTCATAAATCCATAAATTAGAAGTCTTTGGGAAGAAACTTCCCTTACCCCCAACCTAAAATCTACATTGTCCCCAATGTACAAATATAAACAAAAGGAAAAAGAGAGAAAGAAAAGTTACCTTTTGCAATAGTGAAGTGCGAATACGCGTGACAATTCGATCACCGACTCGTTTCATTCCATTGTTGTCTTTTAATTCTATCAAAACAAAGAAACTTGCGATGCACCTCATCGGAAACACACATCACATGTTAAATTTATGAATTTAAAGAAACAACCACAACATCAAAATTATTTACACAAAACAGAAAAAAAAAAATTAAACATACTTGAAAATTAGCACCTGCAAAAATAGCACACTAATCAATAAAATAAAAATAAAAATAAAAAGCTTGGGTTGCCTCCCAAAAGCGTTTGGTTAAAGTTGTAAGCTTGACTTTTCATTTTCTTCAATCCGGATCATCTAGGAGAATCCAAGCCCTCATATCCTTAATTTCACCATTCACATAGGCTTTAATCGTTGTGCATCTACCATCTCAAAGTCAACCTCCATAGTCCTAGAGTTGACTAAACAATTCTCTAGGGGTGAACTAGGGTAGTTTTCTTCTAATTTTTTATTCACTATGTTATCAAGGACACTAATCTCAAAGCATGTGACCAAGTCGGATGGATGCTTCTTAACATTAAAAACATTAAACTCTACTTGTTCATCTTCTACCCTTAAGATTAGTTTCCCTTGATGAACATATATCAATGCTTTACCCGTGGCTAGGAAATGTCGTCCTAGGATTAAAGGCATTTCCCGATCTTCCTCCATGTCTAACATTATGAAATCTACTGGGAAAATCAGTTTATCTACCTTAATCAAGACGTCTTCTACCACCCCCCTAGGATATGTTATGATTAGCTAATTGGAGAGACACAATGGTTGGCTTCACTTCTCCTAATCCAAGTTTCTTGTAAATGGAAAACGGAATTAAATTTATACTTGCCCCTAAATCACATAAAACCTTATTAAAATAACAACTACCAATAATACAAGGGATAGTAAAACTCCCTGGATCTCGTAGTTTAGGTGGTAATTTCTTTTGAATCAGCACGCTGCATTCCTTCGTTAACATAACTTTCTCGTGTTCCTCAAATTTTCTCTTGTGTGTGAGGATCTCCTTCAAAAACTTCGCATATTTCGGCATCTATTCTAGTATATCAACAAAAGGGATATTAATATGTAAACTTCAAAACATATCAATAAACTTACCGAATTGCTTGTCAAGCTTCTGATTCTTCAAACAGTGTGGGTACGGAAGGTTTGCATGGCTCAAAGAAAGTTTCTGCTTAGATTCACGCTCACCGCGACCACCAGATTCGTCGTTGTGATGATGAGTTGAAAATTCTGACGATTTGGGAGTTGCCTCACGATTGCCGCAGCGACCAGTATCATCGTCGCAGCGATCGTCCTTCATGCCAACAATCTTTTCCATATTTTCACGCTCGCCACGACGATAGTTCTTCTGCTCTTCCTTCATATATTTCTCTTGTTCTTGCTTCTGTTTTTCATCCTCTAAATTCTCCAAAGTTCTTCCACTCTTCAAGGTGATTACATGCACTTGTTCCTTAGGATTCTTCTCTGTATCACTCGGCAAAACTCCTTGAACTCTTCCCACTAATATGTTATGAATTTGCCCAATTTAAGTCTCAAGGTTTCTAATAGAGGCTGATTGATTTTGGGCAAGGATTTCAGTCTTCTTAAGCCTCTTGCTTGTCTCTTCAATGAACTTGGTAAGCACATTCTCCAAGTTAGATTTTGGCTCTTAAGTTTGAAAAACAAGAGGTGGTGTAGGATCGTTGTTGTTGCTCCTAGAGAAATCAAGATGATTCTGCCATGCTGGGGTATAATTGTTGGAATACGGATTCCCTTGCCTTTTTTGGAAGTTGTTGATGTAATTGAAGTGTTCGGGTTGTGCAAAAAGACTTCTTATTTGGCAATCTCTAATTTCAGAAATTGAAGTAGGAGACTTGATAGCATTAACTTTAAGTGCAACACACAATTGTTGTTGAATAGTTTTAACTTGAGCGGCCAAAGCAGTGTAACCATCTAAATCTAATTCATGAACTCCTACTACTCTCCTTAAAAAACTCCATTCTGAAGGCATCATATAGTTGTTGCTTGCCATCACTTTTTTTAACTATCAGATTGTTCTCTCATTTTTAGGGTTAAAATGAACTAAGTCTACACTCTTAGTATATGCACGATCCAAGACCTAAAAAGAAGAAAACTTTGGTAAGCTAAAAAAAAATGTATTTATAAAAGAACAAACTAAACCTAATATTAAAACTAAACTAATTAAAATAACAAAAATAAAATTAGCAACAAAATATTTCGTATTGATATTGGTAAAAAAATATAGTTCCCTGGCAACGGCGCCAAAAACTTGACAGGTTATTCGCAAGTGTACGAAATCGTACAAGTAATAAAGCTCGAGTAAATGAGTGTCGAATCCCAAGAGAACTACCTACCAAGTACCAAACTAGTCTATTTTGTTGTTATTTGATGAAACATAATTTTAAGAATGAATTTAATGAAAAAGAAAACAAACTAAAAACTAAATAAAAGCAGAATTTTATTAATACTTTGGTAAACAGATCAATATGACTAAACCTAGGGCATAGATTTCACACCAATTTAATCCTATGCATTGACAATTATTGTTAACCTAATTAAGCTGATTCTAAAGGCCAAATTCCCTAGTATTCCACTAACTTTCTCTCGAACAATTAGCGAATTAACCCTTAAGCAACAACCCAAAATATCTCTACGTTAGCATTCACTCAATCTATGGTTTTATTACCTTAGACAAATCAGGTTTCATCTCTCGATCTCAACCCAACCCATGATATCATTCAACCCTCGGATTCTTAAGAATTGAAAGCATTATACACAATAATAAAACTTAGAATTAATGCTCAATACGAATTAACAACAATAAAGTCAACACATATTCATAAATTGGGCTGCATCTTTAGCCCTAGAAAAGAGATTTAGTTCATAATTGCAATAATAAAAACCATCATTGTATTCAATAACATGAGTTCAAGAAAGAAAAATATAAACACTTCTCTAATTGGCGAACGAGAACTGTAAGAATTCCGATCTCCAAAATAGTAGCCGTTCTTTCTCCTTCTCCAATCCCCCAAAAAACTAATTAAAGACCCTTATTTATAGTGCTAGGGTTTGGAGGTTACTTAGGAAATAATTAAATGCCTAAGCCCATTTAGATTCGAACTAGGAGAATGCAATAACCTAAACAGGCCCCGTGACCCATCGTTGTAGCAATCATAAACGGTCGCTGCAGCGATCGTTCTTTCTATCCCACAAGTCTGTGATCTTAAGAATTTGGTAAAGTCATCAACATAAACTTTATAGCTCTCTGAATAATATTTCCAATGCCACAAGAATCTTCGAATTCCAATTTCTACAACTCAAGTTATGATCGAAACATCGAAGCATGCTCATCTTGATGGATTTCCAGATTTTACGTTGTATTTTCGACGCGTCACAACTTTCTCGTTTCAACTCTGATTCTTGCACCGTTTGTTCCTACTTGTCACGAATTCCATCGACATCATTCTTTTTCCTTCAAATATCAGTTTGAACCTGAAAATACTCAAAATACACCTGTGATCCCGTAAAAGGTATTTATGAAATAATTAATTCAAATTCCATAAATTAAACTCATTTTTCCACAAATAATCCAATTAAATCACTAACAAAATATATACTTTTAAGCTCTTATCAATCCTCAGCTCAGAAGGCTATCGGAACTGGGAGGCCAAGTCCAAACAGTCTTCAGTCGACCTTGGCCAAGAGGTAACGGGTCACCAAGAGGCTAAAGCTGAGGCTAGACAACTCAGGCTTCGGATTGATGAGCTGAACGAGGCCATTACTACTCGAGCCTGGGAAACATCTTTTTTCCTTGTTTGAAAATTGTGGCAACCCATCCTTCAATCAACTTCTCTTTCCTTCCCTAAGCTTATTAGAAAGAAGTCGAAAGGATGAGGGTCGAAGCTCGGAGGGAGACCTATGTTTACTCAGACGAGTCCGAGGAAGAGGGCGACGACCAAGGGGAGGTTGAAGAAGGAGGCCGAGCCCCAACTCTAGGTCAAGGATCCAACTCCCCTGACCATAATTCCATCAACTGAGGTTCTCGAACTTGGAGAGGAAGTCACCGTTCCTCTTGTTGACGAGCCATCTCTTCCTCTCGGCAACGACCTTCTTGGATAGGTCAAAGATGAAGCTCCGACTCCCCCACCCACCTGAAGAGTCATTTTTTTTTTTTTATTGCCTCTGTAATTATACTCAATCAATGAAAGAAACTTTTATCGTTTCCATGTTGAGCAATATTTATTATACTTCTAAGTAGTCAATTTGTCATCCTAGTAGGACTTGTTACACTAAAATCCGAATTTGCTTAAACTTATGCGTAGCTTGCTTCTTAATAAGCTTTTTTGGATTTGTTCGAGGAAATCATATGTGCCGTTCAACTTCAATTTTGGACTTTATCGCCCTTTTCAAGTTTTTTGGGCGCCGGCTTAAGGCCAATTTCCTTCAACATGTTTTTCCTTGAAAAAATTAATTTCAAGTTTAACTTCGTTGATTTGGGGATGTTTCACCTTGAGAGTTGGATTTTGGCGTGGCATGTTCGTGATAAGCTGCCTTTCCTAGACTCTTGACTTTGAATTTTTTTTTTTTTAAATATCATCGCCTAGGTCGCGATTTAGTAAAATCCTAATGATCTTAAGATGTTAATAATGAATCAAAGAAAATAATGAATAATACCTTGTTTATTGATCAAGTATTTTGGTCGTGAATGGCCTTACAACGAATGTGAATGCTGAATATAAGAACAAGTGAAACCCGAGCTACTTATTGGTAATACCTTCGCAAGTGCTCGACATTCCAAGCTCGCATTATTGCTTCGTCGTTGAGGCATTCTAGGTGAAAGGATCCTGGTGCGAACTTTTTGGATATCCTGAAAGGACCCTCCCATTTAGGCCCAAGTGCCCCCAAGTTCGGGTTTTGAGTACCCTGGAAAACCTTTCTGAGGACTAGATCATCTACTTCAAAGTCTTTTTTTTTTTACCTTGGTATTGAAGTATTGCTTGGCTCGCTGTTGATATGAGGTGAGCCTTAACTGAGATTTGGCCCGATGTTCTTCGATTAGGTCCAACCTTAGGCGGAGAATGTCTTCATTTGTTTCTTTGTCAAAGATTTCCCTTCGGAACAAATTGATTCCTACTTCAATTGGAACCATCGCCTCACATCCAGAAGATAAAGAAAATGGGGTTTTGCCCGTCGAGCTCCTGGCAGTCGTTCTATAGGACCATAAAGCTTCTGGCAGCTCGTCAGCCCACCTCCCTTTAAGGTCGTCGAGCTTTTTCTTTATGTTGTGCTCGATTACTTTGTTCACAGCCTCTACTTGTCCATTAGCTTGAGGCCGATAGACGGCAGCGAAACTCTTCTTGATGTCGAGCCGCTTGCAAAAGGTCTTGAAATCTTCGTTGTCGAACTACTTTTCATTGTTAGTTATTATTGTATGGGGAATCCCAAACTGAGAAATTATGTTCTTATAGACAAAATCCTTCAACCGGCTCTACATTATTGTTGTCAGTGGTTCGACTTCTGCCCATTTGGTGAAATAATCCACAGCAACTACCGTGAATTTAACGCCTCCTTTTCCCTGAGGCAAGGTGATAAGAGCTTGAAAGTATATATTTTGTTAGTGATTTAATTGGATTATTTGTGGAAAAATGTGTTTCAATTGTGGTATTTGAATAAATTCTTTCATAAATACCTTTTACGAGATCACGAGTATATTTTGAGTATTGTCAAGTTCAAATAGATATTTGAAGGGAAAATAATGATATCGATGGAATTCATGACGCATAGGAACAAACGGTACAAGAATCGGAGTTGAAATGAGAAAGTTGTGACGCGTCGAAGATATAACGTAAAATCTGGAAATCCTTCAAGATGAGCGGGCTTCGATGTTTCTGTCATAACTTGAGCTGTAGAAATTGGAATTCAACGATTCTGGTGGTGTTGGAAAGCTTATTATAGAGCTAAAAATTTTGTGTTGATAACTTTACCAAATTCGGAAGATCACAGGTTCCTTGGACAGAAAGAACGATCGCCGCAGCAACTGTTCTTACCGCCACGGCGATGGGTCACGGGCTTGTTATGTTAATGCATTATCCTAATCTGAATCTGAATGGGCTAAGGCATTTACTCTTTTCCTAAGTAAGATCAAAACCCTAGGATATAAATAAGTGTCTTTAAGAAGTTTTTGGGGAGTTTTAGAGAGAGAAAGAGAAGGACAGCTACTAGTTTGGTGATCGAGAGTCTTGAAGCTCTCGTTCACCGATTAGAGAAGTGTTTATATTTTTCTTTCTTGAACTCATGTTGTTGAATAGAATGATGATTTTTATTATTACAATTATGAACTAAATCTCTTTTCTAGGGCTAAAGATGTAGCCCAATTTATGAATATGTGTTAACGTTTTCTTTATTAATTTCTTATTAAGCATTGATTCTAAGTTTTATTATTGTGTGTAATTAATGCTTTCAATTCTCAAGGGCTCGAGAGTTGAATGATATCATGGGTTGGGTTGAGATCGAGAGATGAAACCCGGTTTGTCTAAGGTAATAAAACCATAGATTGAGTAAACGCTAGAGATAGGTTACCGCAATCTGTGAGGCTCCGGTAAATTCCATGGAACTTAATGATCTCTTAGCTTCTAAATCCAACTTAGAGATATTTTGGGTTGTTGTTTAAGGGTTAATTCACTAATTGTTCGAGAGAAAATTAGGGGAACAATAGGGAGTTTGGCCTTTAGAATAAGCTTAATTAGGTTAGTAATAATCGTCAATACATAGGATTAAATTGGTGTGAAATATGTGCCCTAGGGTTTAGCCTTATTGATCTTTATACCATAGCTTTTATAAAATTCTGATTTGTTTAGTCTTTAATTTGTTTTCTTTTACATTAAATTCATTCATAAAATTATGTTTCATCAAATAGCAATAAAATAGACTAGTTTGGTACTTGGTAGGTAGTTTTCTTAGGATTCAACACTCGTTTACTCGAGTTTTATGACTTGCATGATTTTGTACACTTGCGAAAAGCCTATCACAAGGAGCCGATAAGTTTGATGCCCCAGATCGCGAATGGCCATGGGCTTGTCAGAGTGATCAATTCTTGTGCTGGAGCGTGGAGCTTGCGGAATATCTACAAATCTTTGGAATCGGTCACATCTACGGACATAGTCTGCTGCATCATCATAAACCATTGGCCAATAATATCCCTAGTGGAATACCTTGTAAGCTAGAGATCTGCCTCCCACGTGGTTTCCGCAAATTCCGTCATGTATTTCTCTTAGAACATAACTTCCATCCTTGTAGTCAACACATCGAAGCAACGGTACATTAAACCCACGCTTATACAGTCTATCGTTGATGAGTGTGTACCAAGCTGGCTTTGTACGGAATGTTCTAGCTTCGGTTATATCCTTTGGCAGTATGCCATCCTTCAAGTAGGTGGTAATTACATCCATCCAACTACACCTTTGACTTGTGGTTAACACTAGATCTCGTAGAGCGGAGATGCTTGGTTTTAGGAGGAATTTAACTATGATTGAAACGGCCTTCTCATTGTTCATTGCAGAGGCTAGGCAAGCTAATGCATTTGCCTGTGAGTTTTTCTCCCTTGGGATATGGTGGACGGTAAATGATCTAAATTGTCTGAGCTCGGTCTTTACTTTCTGGAGGTAGGATGTCATCCTATCTCCATTTGCCTAGTATTCCCTGGTAATTTGATGGACCACGAGCTATGAGTCACTATAAATCTTGATGGACTTTGCCTGCATTTCCTTGGCGAGATGGATACCTGCGAGCAATGCCTCATATTCAGCTTCGTTATTGGAGGCATTGAACCCAAACCTTACTGCGGCTCTGATTGGGTCTCCCTCTGGACTTTCGAGTAAGAGGCCCGTTCCTACTCCCTTTTCATTTGAGGAGCCATTTACATACAAAGTCCATAACCATAACCATAGGTCATCACTCTTTGGTTTCTGTTGCTCAATCTCTCCCGAGGTATCTGCCTCTGGTAGGCTTGACTCGACCTCTGTTTGATAAGAGAACTCAGATATAAAATCTACCACAGCCTGGCCTTTGATCGATGTCTTCAGGATATACTTGATATCATACTGACTCATTTTCATCATCCACTAGATCAGTCTGCCCAATACCTTGGGCTTCTGCATTATCTTCTTTAAGGGCAAGTTCATCAGCACATGGATCGAGTGCGCCTGGAAATAGGGTCACAGCTTCCTAACGGCAACAACAAAGGCGTAGGTGAGCTTTTCCATCTCCGGGTACCTTGTCTCATCTCCGCGTCGAGCAGTCTCTTGCTCACATTGTACATTGGCCAATGTATTCCTCCCCCTTCACATACCAACGCGGCGTTGACAATAGATTTTGATATTGACAAATATAGTAGCAGAGACTTGCCCTGGATAGGTTTTGACAGTAGGGGAGGTTTCCAAGGTGTTTCTTCAGCTCTTAGAAGGCTATTTTGCACTCCTCTATCCATTTGAAACCCTTCTTCCCCTTGAAGGTCTCAAAGAATGGTAAACACCTGTCTATGGCTCAGGAAATGAACCTGCTGAGTGACAGGCTTTTCGCAAGTATACGAAATCGTGCAAGTAATAAAGCTCGAGTAAACGAGTGTCGAATCCCAAGGGAACTACCTACCAAGTACCAAACTAGTCTATTTTATTGCTATTTAATAAAACAGAATTTTAAGAATGACTTTAATGAAAAAGTAATAAACTAGAAACTAAACAAATGTAGAATTTGTAAACACTTTGAAGTCAAGATCAATATAACTAAACCTAGGGCACAGATTTCACACCAATTTAATCCTATGCATTGACAATTATTACTAACCTAATTAAGGATATTCTAAAAGCCAAATTCCCTAAAATTCCACTAACTTTCTCTCGAACAATTAGCAAATTAACCCTTAAGCAACAACCCAAGATATCTCTAAGTCGGATTTAGAAGCTAAGAGATCATTAAATTCCATGGAATTTACCAGAACTTCACAGACCGTGGTAACCTATCTCTAGCGTTCGCTCAATCTATGGTTTTATTACCTTAGTCAAATTAGGTTTCATCTCTCGATCTCAACCCAATCCATGATATCAATCAACTCTCAGGCCCTTAAGAATTGAAAGCATTATGCACAATAATAAAACTTAAAATTAAAAGCTCAATAGGAATTAACAACAATTTAAGTCAATACATATTCATAAATTGGGCTACATCTTAGCCCTAGAAAAGAGAATTAGTTCATAATAAACATGAAAGAAATAATCATATTTATTAAAACATTCATCATGGGTTTATAAGAAAAGAATAAGGAAAACTTCTCTATATTGTGAATCAAAACTCTAGAACTTCTGTTACTTCTCTTCTCTGCAGATTTTTCTCCCTTTCTTCTCACCCAAGAATCCCCATATAATGCTAAAAGACTTCTATTTATATCCCACAAGGGTGAGGGTCTGTTTTTCCTTAATTCTATTTGATTTGGAACTCTTAACCCTATTCTCCTGGCTAAAAATGGAGCCCCCTGATAAGAGTGTAATTTATATATTTTTATTCCTTCCATATTATGTTTTTGTTATGTTTTATGCCTATTTGAGTTGATTAGAGTTTATTTTGTGAGTTTGGCATAGTTGGATAGACTTTAGGAAATAAGTGATAAAAGATTAGGAAATTCTAGAATTTTTGTTATTCTGACCAATGCTACGTTTTTCAGGTTTTTTAGGGAGCTAAATTCCTTGATTACGAAAGTGTTCTTCAGAGAAATTAAAGTAGACGAATCAAGATTTTCAGGAAGGCATTATGGACGAGAATCCGAGTTCGTTTGGGTTCTCAGTAGTTGTTGCAAAGTTGGACCTGGAATCCTAGTCGCAGAAGGATTCCTTAGCTGAGTATTGAATCTTCGAACGGGCATAACTAAGCGTCGATATCGAAAACGGGTGATTCAAAAGCCCAGACATCTGGGACTATAATTTTTATGAAGTGACCAAGCCCAGAAAAGACCTTTTACATAGCGAGAATCCTGGTGCAAGCTGGAGACGAATTCTGCTTTTCATATCTGATAAGATTTTGACAAATCTGAAAGTCTATCTTTTAGGAAGGATCCAGGAAAGATTTTCCGTGATTCCTGGGTAGAATTAAGGAAAACACATGTTATTTAATTAGAAGTTGTTAGGTTAAACGGGGGGAAAGACAGTAGAGTTTTATTTTTCAGAGTTTTTACTTTCTAGGTGAAGATGTGCGGCTGATCTTTCTTTTTCAGTTCAAAGGGATTTTGAAGCCTAAATTCATGTCATTGGTGTAACCTAACTTCAGTAACATTGTTCTTAATCTCGTTTTTATTGGAGTTTTTTATGTTATTCTGTTTTAATTATTTATAATTTTCTCTTTGGGTGATTTAGTAATGGCCTGCTGAATTATTTTATCGGAATTTTATCTGTTAGAATTAGGAATTGTGATCCGTAATTGTCTTTTTTCTATTCAATGGGTAACACATGATGATAGATGATTATGGACAAATTTTCATTCTGTCATCTTGAATAACATAACCTAAGTTAAATAATCCAGCTTGTGTGATTGTTGCTTAGATTGATCTATTTTCCTAATTCTTAAGGCTGCCATTGAATTAAACTTAGAGAGCTTATTCTAGGTTGTTCGAGGGTTAGGATCTACTTGAAGAACTTATTTCAGTAGTGACGATTAAAGGAGAATTCGGGTAACAGAGCTTGTTGTTTCCTAGGGTCATTAGTTCCATAATAACGAGATAGAATAGTGTTACGGTTAGTTCGTGTCCAATGCATGTTTAGGTGGATCTTGAACCGAGAACTGATTGTTTTTAATCTGATTTTTTTTTTCTTTTATTTTTTTTTTTTTTTTACTTTAGTTTGCCTTGATTACAAACCCCTTTCATTACTCTGTTGTGTTGTCATGTTCACTGTTTAGGGTTTTATTGTGTTGTTTTCATTGTGGCTATTGGCATAGAATATAGGATTTAATCGAATCATTCCCTGTGGGATCGACCCTTGCTCACCCTATATACAATTTAGTAGTTAGGTTAGTAAGGTTAATTAATTTGGTGCATTCGGCACGCTACCACCCCCTCATCCTTTCTGGAGCAGACAGTCTTTCGCCTCTCAGGACACTTCGTAGATGTGGGCAATGTCTTGAGTGAAGGGGGTGTATTCTGCATACTGCGGGAAAGGTTGTCTGTCACCACAGTTATCTATCCTCTGCTTCTTCTAGGACCTGTTGCGATCCCTGTCGTTGAGATCTTAACCCCCACGCTTATTTGAGGAGCGATCTTATCTCCTATCCTAGACCCCCCGCGTTGAGCTTTTGGCTAGTGTTGCCAACGAGCTCTCTACTCATTGGTATTTCGCGGCCATCTGGTAGAATTTGCCCAGGCTCACATGTTCTTCACTTTGGAGCTCTTTCCACAGCTCCATGTTAGGTTTGATCACTATGATCGGTAGAGTTTGAATGAATTCTTCGAGGGCATCAACGACTTTTGCCTGCTCGTTCTGGAATCTCGTTAAATACGAGGTCAATGATTCGTCTTGCTCTTGGCGAATGTTGCTCAAGTAACTAAGCGGAATCACGAACTGCCTCCTCCCCTGAAATTGCTATAAGTATAGCAAGGAGAATTGTTATCAAGAGTTGATGGAGTTCTCCTTGAGCCTTTTGTACCACCTCTTGGCATCTTTGACTAATGTGACTACAAAGCACCGACATTTCGCTAAGTCACTAACCTAGTGTCTGGGGTCCCCTCTCCCGTCGACCTTGCTTTTTGGTGCCCTAAACCCTTGTGGGAGCGGGGCCTAGCGAACTTCTTCCGTAAAAGGGGAACTTACTACTTCCTCCACCAGGTTATTTTGGTAGCTCTTAGATCGTCAAGCATCATCTGCATGCGATCTAGGTCTTCCTTTTAGTTGCCCTGGTTGGCTCTGTTAAGCCTTACCTCGATCAAATCAGTTCGCAAGTCCGTTGCTTCCGAAACTCCTCCAACATACGCGTTGATACGTGAGGTCGAGTCATGATTGCTGGGTTGATACGTGTTATCATGCTTGTCAATGCGTTGCTCGCGATGTCGATAATAACTGGAATGTCGATCATTGCCAGATTGACGCACATAACTCGCTTCATGAGCCTGTGAAGATTGATCTTGCCTTAGGCATGGGTTAAAACCAGCATGCTGACGCTAGGGATATCGTCGAGCTTCTTAGTGGTGTCCGTCGCCTTCGCTTTCCCTCAACAGTTGTTTCCCCGACCACCTCCTAGGGTTTGTTTACCCGTGGGACTCACGCTCATGCGTGGAGTGCTGCTTGCAAGGTTGGAGGTGTTGATCGCCCCTTGGCGGTGACGAAACATACTGTTCACCTGCAGAATTCATACCTGTTAGGGTTGCGTTGGCGAAACGCGCCCAGTCGAGGTTCTAGGCAACTGGTTGTTGGTTCCTCAGCTCAGCCACGTTCTATTGTACCACCTATACAACCATTGTCCTGATCATCTCCATCAGTTGGTCGTTCTCGGGGGCTGAAGTCCTTGCCCCCTGGTTGTTTGCGGTGTGTTGAGTTGGCAGCACAAGTGGTCAGCATCCAGCGTTCTCCTGTTACACCTCCTGGTGGGTGGTTTCCATGTTCTCGTGATTTTCGGTGATAGTTTTCGATCTGGTGTATACCATTTTGGTCCTGGAACAGATAAATTATGGTAAGCGTTTGCCGAAATATTTGAAATATTGGCGGAGGCCCTCCTTCTAGCACCAAAATGTTGGTACATAATTTTGCACCAACCAGCGAGATCCGATCGACCTTGTTGGGATTGGAACCGATGTGTGCATGATTAGTGATAATCAATGATGAATATGAATGAAATGAACTAAAAACAAAGATATTTTTAAAGTGGTTTGGCCAGGTTAATAGCCTACATCCACTGTGTTTTTGTATTTGCTATGAGAGCTTACAATGCAATTCTTATATGAAATTTGTGACCCCCTCTTCATTTGTCTGAGGTGGGTTTATATACAAGATTTGTACAAAAGAAGAAACCAAATATAGGGGATTACAACTGATTCAAATCATAATTTCGATATCCTCGCGATTGGGCGCTGTGATTGCGCATTGATCACCGTTGATCCAGTCATTCCCATAATATCTGGGATCTAAAGTAATCTGGGGATTGATTGAATGATTCCTTGAATTGTTCGTGACTAGCTTATGCTAGGTTGAGCTATAGCTCGACGAGCTTATGCTTGGTTGATCAATCATAGTTGTCGAGCTCATTCTGGATCGAGCTATATCCTTGAGTTGGCCCGAGCTTGGCGGAAAAACCACACACAACAATATTGAAATTAAATTTGTCCCAAATCATCAAGTTGGTACACTGTTATGATGTATAGCTTTATCAATCTAAATTTCTAATAAAACCGTGAGGTTCTATTGATTATATTAAATATGTCTTGTTTCATCTAATACACAATAAGAATGGAAAGCTTACATACATGAGCATGATACAGCTCATTTGAGTTTGTTTGTCTTGGACTATTGTCTTTGTTAACAATACAAGTCAATTGAGAATCTTATTTGCAACCAAATAAGTAGTTTTTACAAAGCCATTACTTATACCCTTAGAATAGGAATAAAATATTCTTGTTCAACTTTTCTGTATGCAAGTAAAAATTTGTTATCCGGCTACATAAATAGTTATTGATAATTTAATTAGTGAGTTGCGCATATGATTAAAGATAAAAGCGAAATCCAACAAATTCAGCAGTGCTTCTAAATTCACCACCAAATTCTCAAGTATTTCCACTTTCTAAATACTACAAACGTGTTTCTTCTTTTGTTAGAAACCCTCTTTTTTTCAAAAAAGAAAAATACAATATTTCAGTACTTGGTATGATACATTTATATTTTTACTATTGAAAAACTATTGTGTTCGTGTACTTAAAACAACAGAATAATGATGTATCTGGGTCTTGAAGAAAGGCTCAATTTTTGGGCCACATAGCCTAGCTACATTTCCCTTAGTCTCTACTGTGATATAGACATCCATTGATGAAAATCAGCTATTCATCCGAGTAATAAGCCACTTATGGGCCTGAACTGATCAAACGAGTCCAAACTGGAGTTATATTCACAAACCCTTTTGAAGTTTTTTGAAGAATGAGTGTCACGTTAGTTGGTCCCTCATCCCTTTTGAATTGGACCTCATATAATTATCCTGATTATATTCAAAAACCCAACAACTTGGCCCATCCATTTTTCATACTATACGACAAGACATACGAAAAGACTTTTGTTCTAATGTACAGTAATAACGGTATAGATGTCGTATGAAACTCTCTTCTCTACATGTCTTGATCAGCAATTTAGACTTGTGTCATTTTCTTCATCAAGTTCTTAAAACCACTCCCATTCACTTATCATTTATACTGTAATAATATCTGTAGATTTTTATGATAGTTACGTACAACTTTTGGCTACGAGATTTATTTAGAAAAATTACTTTTTCCAATAATTAATTAACCAACGTTCATACACAACATACAATGACAGGATGAATAACATAATAAATAAAATTCTTTATTCTTCACTTCATTTTTGCCCCGTTTTTTTATTTGTTTTTCTCAAATATTGTTAACGATCTCCAGATTTTAAAAGTTATAAATAGAATTTCTTATAAAATCGGCCATAAGATTTTATGATGATAAATTCATAACATAACCTTTTTCTTTTATTCTTATATATTCGTAATAAAATTTAAAAATTTATGATAAAATTAAAGGTATCTATATACAGGATTTGGTTTTCAACCACATTAAAAGAACTAGCCTTCCTTTCAAAAATATTCATGATATTAAAGATTTAGAATTATCTCTTTTAACTGAACTCTCATTATCATATGTCTATTTTTTCTATTCATTTAAATGCATAATTAATATATTATTAGGTATTATATTCTATGTTGTGTGTGATTTTTCCATTAAGCTTGAAAATCAGAGTTATGCAAGGTTATAGTTCGAAACATAATCAATTCGATTTGACACTTGTCCAACCCAATATAAGCTCGTCGAGATATAGCTCAACCGAGTATAAGCTAATCGCGACCAATCTCGATAGTTGTTCAAGCAAATAACAGATAAACTCACATTCTAGATATTTCAGAAGAGATCAAATCAACAGCAATGATAGCGTGATCTTAACACTCAATCGCGAGAATATTATAGTTGCATCTCAATCTTGATTGTAATTCCTTTAATTTCGCTATTTCTTTTGTTAAAAAACATGTATATAAACCCCTTCAAACGATGGAGAAAGGGTTAGCAAATTATTCTAGACATTATATTATTTTCTTATAAGCTCTCTGAGCAAATAAGAAAAATAGTGGACATAAGCTCAAAAAATTGCCAATCCACGTACACTTTAAAAACTTTTCGTGTTCTTTACTTATTATGCGAACATTTAAATTGTATCGTTAATTATCTTAAATCACGCACACATCCGTTTTAGTTCCACTAAGGTCAATCAGATCATATTAATTGGTGTAATTCTTGCATCAACATTCTATTTTGAAATGAATTATAATAACATATTATTAAATATTTGTTTCATCAGAGAGGATTTGCGGTTGTATATATTAATAAAAAGCTATTGATTTATATGAGTTATTGTGAATCACGTGGCAAGTAGTAATTGATCTTACCAATCAAAATAGAATCCACCTTCACGTATATAATATATAGTATATATTGTTGTTTTTAGAGAGTTTGAAGATAAGAGATATGAGGATTGCATGTATAATAAGCACTTGTTCGTCGTCTTCCCCCGACGATATCACTTTCAGGATAATATAGCCGAAAGAAAAGACGAGCAAATAGAAGAAACAAGATTTGATTAACCGTCATGTGTGTTGTACATCCTGGCACGTAATTATAGAGCTTGCTAGCTAAGATAAAACAGGATCTTATGCAAATATATCACTTAATTATTCTATTCCAAACGAGGTATCACAACTCGATTTCATCATGCTTGCCCTAATGTGACGTGGCTCTAATACGGCTAAACTCTATACTATTTATATTCTATATTCAAAACTTGACCAAACCCAAGATTCAGCTAATCTTAATTATCTTTATCTAGCTATTATTATAAACAATTTTACATAGTTAAACACATGGTAATTAATTTCTAAAAAATACTTTGAGATAACATTTTTGAGTTGTTTTATACAAGAAAACCGTAAATAGACCTTTAATATATATAAAATAACCAAGGCAGCTCCTATTTCTTGTTGCCATATTACTAGTAAATTAAAATTATTGAAATTTTGTCTTATGTAATGAAAGTAACATAAGAGAAGAAGTTTTTGATAGAGGCAGCAAGCACAACAAATTGGGGTAGCCCGATAACTCTACTCTTGTAGATAAAGTTAGCTATCAAAATATAAAAAATTTAGAGCTCTTTGATTAGACTAATATTATATTAGTAAACTAAAATGAGGGGCAACCGTTTTAAGTTGTAGCTTTGTTGTTTTTCTTTGCATATATTAGTTGGCTAATTAATATTAATTTTTTTTAACATGATAACGACACATTTACCGATAAAAACAAGCACACTTTGTCCTTACCAAAATCCAAATAAATAAATAAATAAATTTGTTTCTAATGCGGAAGAAGCACTGAACTACTGGACAGAGACTCCTCATGTGCAAATTTGTCCCAAGTTAGGAGTAAATCTAGCAATGCATGATTGAAGAACCACTAAATCATGATCACAGCTTAAAAATCCTAAACCAAACAGCCAACCACACATGTTTCAATCTTCAATTTGTCCAACCCATTGATATGAATAAACTTCTTTTTGGCTCTATCTTATATGGTAAAATTTAATCAAAGTCTGCAAGCTCATACCGCCTCAAAGATATTTTATATCAACCCTATCTCATTTTAAGATAAGGATGAATGAGAGTTCTTCATGTGTCAAGACAACTTGTAAAAACACTCATTATATTGACTTCAAAGATGTATAAATAGGCACATCTCTTCATGAAAAAGAGGAGGCTGGACATATAAGAGCTAGGCAAATATTTGAGCTTTATTAATTTTTTTCTGTAAATAAAACATTTCTCCATCTTTATACGCCTTACAGGCAATATCATAAAAACAGTTAGAGAATAATAAAAGAACAGTGGATGTAGGATTCACTTTAAGCATCCGAACAACTATAAAAATCCCTTATGTCCACCTTTTATTTATGTTTCATCAAACATATATCATTTTGGCACCATAAACACTTCTCATGAATCATTCACGTGTAATTTCTAATACTCTCTTAATATTTTGCACGTTCGAGTCATTGGTATTAAAATCAAATATCAACATATTTGTATTAAGTGGTTGCCAGGTATTTGAATAATTGAATTGGTGACAGAATGAGCTATTCCCAACACACTTAGATAATCATGTCAATCGAATCTAAATTTAATCAAAGTCTGCAACCTCATACTGCCTCAAAGATATTTTATACCAACCCTATCTCATTTTAAGATAAGGATGAATAAGAGTTTTCCATGTGTCAAGGCTACTTGCAAAAACACTCGTTATATTGACTTCAAAAGTGTATAAATGGGCACCTCTCTTCGTGAAAAAGAGGAGACTGGACATATGAGAGCTAGGCAAATATTTAAGCTTTATTATTTTTGTAAACAAAGCATTTCTCCATCTTTGTACGCCTTACAGACAATATCATAAAAACAGTCAAAGAATAATAAAAGAACCATGGATATATAATTCGCTTTAAATATCTGAACTACTATAAAAATCTATTCTGTTCACCTTTTATTTATGTTTCATCAAACATATATCATTTTGATACCATAAACACTTCTCATAAATCATTCACGTATAATTTCTAAAACTCTCTTAATATTTTGCATGTATAAGTTATTGGTGTCAAAATCAAGCATCTACAGTATTTATATTAAGTGGATGACAGGTATTTGAATAATTGAGTTGGTGTCAGAAGGAGCTATTCCTAACACACTTAGATAATCATGTCAATCGGATCTAAATTTTAGAGTCAAGAGATTATTTTAATTACGAAGCTCTTTGCAATAAGATCTGCTAATTACCCAATGATCAATCATCGGCTATTATTTAATCATTTTATTAATTATGCTAAAACTGATAGATATGTCCATGTGTCACAGGTTGATTTGTTCCCATATGTGTTTGACAATGATGAGGTCTTCTAAATAAACACGATGTTCGATGTATGATTCCAAGAAAACTTTGCTTATTCATTTTAATTTATAAGACTCTCCGAAATCAGTGTTGAATGCTAAAAAAGCAAGAAAGGTGAAAAAAACTTGAAGAACCCTAATGAGGAGATTGGAAATATTGTCGTGTTGATCGATGTAAAATCATAATAGTGGTCCTATAGAAATATATATGAAAGGAAGGAATTGAAGGGAAGAAAATACAAATACAAAATCTGGGAAATGATGGTTTGGTTGATGTGTCTTTGTAGAAACAAATATACAGATGCAAAGTTGCAGGACAGATGTCTGAAAAATGCTAAAAAGGATGATGTATTATGGTAAAGCCAGAAGGAAGAGAACAAGAAAGGTACATATCAAGGAAAATAGTGCTGGGCAGGTGAAGAAAGTGATGATAGATATCCTAAGAGATGTCATTTTATATAATGCAAAGAGAATATATGTTAATAGGGTTTGTTTTCGTGTATGTTTTCCTAATTATTTTGTAAGAGTTGGGATTAATTAATTAGATAAACATAAGTTAGCTATTAGCTAAGGAGGAAGAAAATGGTGCCAGAACAAACAACAAATGGTTCCACGTGATGCGGGCCTTTTGGAAGGGAGTACGGGAATGGGACTGTCATTGTCCTTACTTGTGGCGGCTGTATGTATAGAGAGCCATTTCTCTATTTCTTAATTTCTACTCAAATTCACCACCATTAATTGCGCAATGAAATTTGCTAATTCTCATTTCAATCAGATTCCTCTAGTTGTATAACAACATTTCTTTTTGACTTCATCTGATTTTTTGAACATTTTTTACATCCTATAATCTATATGCTGTAGTATTGATTTCATTTTTATATATATTTCCTTATTCCAGTCACTGCTTAACTAATCAACAAAAGATTGTAACTAAGCAAAAATATTAAGGCCTGTTCAAATTCAGAAGTTAAGAATACAAAACTTGATTTTGATTAATGGGTTTTGAATATTATTAATATGTTATTTTTTAATTAACTGGTTAATTAAAAAATAGTTTTTGTCATCTGCCATATATATATAAAGACAAACAGTTTTCAAATAAAAAAATGGAATTAAAATGACCTAATGGGTAAACTTTGATTGTTTCAGGTGTGATGCTGAGAGTGAAATGGAAGTGATTGGTAATGACTTAAGTGGGGAAATTATTGTATGATCTGGCAAGGTGAAGAATGGTGTTTGACAATTAAAGAGGTTAATTTTAATTAAACGAGAAGTAAACACACGGAATCCTGATTTAGAAAATAAATAGTAAGTATTTATGATAATATCATGGAAAGAATGTTGCAGCATTTTACGACAAACACCGCGACAATGTTGCAAGCATTCTTTGGCATTCTATATTACGCAACCTTCCAAATCACCAGATATAAAATAATCAAACCAAATAAAAAAATAATTGCACAAAAAAACACTGCAATGAAAGCTCAGTCAATCCTCAATGGATTTTCTAGCATCCTATTCCTCTGAATCACTCAATTGGTGGGCCATTATTTCACTTGGATTTTTCTTAACCCTGACCTGAACATGTAACTCCAAATTCTTCTAATAAACAATGTTCATTGCTTGATGCGAACAGTGACGCTGCCTTCATTTACTTTTAATTTATTTACAACTAATGCTACTAAGATTAGGGTTTGAATTTTGATTCTCAGTAATCAAACAACACATTTTTATATAAAACATTCTAAATTTCTGGGATCTGATAGCCTTGCATGTTAGCTAGGGCGAAGATCCCGTTTTAGGTTAGCTTTTAAGTTCACAATAGAGCCCAATTAGTAATTAAATGCATATAAAAACAAAATATATAGAGTAATGTTAATTAGAGTTTTACATAAACAGAGGTGATAATTTTCGTTTCTATATTACTTAAGATAAAACACAAAAAGAAAAAAAGGCTAACTAATTAACCATGGCTCTTTATTTGGTGCGATCTTATATGTCTTTTGTCCTGCTGTTTGTTCTATCTCTGAAATTAAAGCTAGTTACCACTTACCAGACCCCATGAAAGCGTCATTTTTACTTTTTTTTATTTTATTTTTCACTGTTTTAACTTTGCGTTTGTCTTCTCTAAACAGTAGTAGTAATCGGCAAAATTAAAGCCCAACTCTCCATCCATTTGACATCTTCGATCAGCAATGCCTTTTTCTTTGACAGAAACAAAATTAACGTTACATGATGACCACTACTTCAACTTGGTTCAGCTGTTTTCCTGCTGAAGCCAATTGGTGAATACTTGAAGAGTATTCATGTCGGCTCTGTAATGCTTCTGAGTGAATTCAAGCAACATAGGCCATGTAAAATCTGGGTATATTCTTGGGCCGTAGTTTTCCACCAATTCAGTAGGTGGGGTTACCACCTTTTCATTCTCTGGACACAGAAAGAAAGCAAGTGATTTCCTTGTAGTCTCGCTGTTCACAACCGCTCTGTGTAAGCAACTCTTGTATCTACCATTTGAAAGAGCCTGTAAAAACAGAACAACAACCAAACTTATAAGAAATTAAATTAAAAATTTAATTTAATTCACACTGTTAAAAACGTATTATAAGGTTAATAATGAAAAAGTATCTTACCATGAAGGTGTCGCCAATGTTAACGACAAATGCTTCGAAATTTGGGCTAATTGAACGCCATTCATCGTCTACAAAAACTTGAAGGCCACCCACTTGGTCTTGGTGGAGGATGGTTAAAGATGTTGGATCGCAATGAGGCCCCGTTCCTAAAGTAAGGTCCGGTTTTTGACATGGAGGATAGTAGTTTAACCTCATTATTGATTCATTTCCTTCAAAAAATTCTCTGAAATGACCTCGCTCTACGCCAAGGCTTATCGCCAAAAGCTCCATGATCCCTAGAGAAAGAGTACTCATAGCTTCACAGTAATCCTGATAAACCCTCCTGTAATAACCAAGAACAAGAGAAAGGTTAAATTTTAAAAAAAAAAGAAGAAATTATAAGAAGAACAAAAGGTAACATAAATAAATGGTAGTATCTTTTCGTACCCGAATTGCTTGAATTCATTTCCCATTGTATTAAGAAAGTAGTCTTGAATAATGTTTGATGAGTTTTTCCCAGCTGAATAGCGAAAAGAAAGTGTCTCTTTCCATGGAAGTTTAGAAGAAAATCTACCAGTGAAACTACTAGCATAACCACAGTGCTCACCAAGTTTCCTTTGAGCCTTTTGCTTTTGACAAAGTGGAAGCTCAAAAAAGTTGTCCATGTAGTGGTGAGCATCAGCCAGAAGTGTTGAATCGACTCCATGATTAACAACAAGAAAGAAACCATGCTTTTGACAAGCCTCACCAACAAGTCTTGAAGCTTCTTTTGCAGCAACAGGGTCACCAGAGAGAAAACCACCTAAGTCAATAAGTGGTACTTGAAGTTCAGGTGCATTAGCACAAGGCTTTTCATCATCGGGCCAAATAAACTGTTTTGGTATGTGGGTTTGATGCTTAAGCACAGAAGCATCAAAAACAAGTGGTTTTTGTTCATCTTCATATTCTTCCTTTGGTTGATGAGGCTTGGAGTTGGAGGGTATATTTGTGATGCAGTCTATTGCCATTTCATTAAAGACTAGTGTTTTTCGAGAAAGAGCAAGAGTAAGAGATGAAGAAAGAAGATTTGTAGATAGTTGTGAGAAAAAAGGAATTGGGAGAGTGAGTGATATAAGTTTGAGATGTGCGTTGAAAGAAAGGCCAAGACTACTTTCCTTGGGGAGATCGGTGAACAAAAATTGGAATCTTATAGCTCCCTCTTTCTCTCTCTTTAGTTTAAGTGTTTGCCAAAAGGGGCTTGAAACAAGTAAAATTTGCAAAGTGAGGGTGCTTCCGAATAGAAAATTAGGGAATGGGTCCAACTTATATAGGTGTATTGTCTTCTTTAAAGTTTTGCCAGGAAAGCAAGCGGTTCCCAATGGTATTTTGGCGTTTTTGAAGAGTAAATATGTTAATGTCACCCGCTTACTACTCACTGTCTCCACACTGTCTTGTAGCAAACCAAATTTTTTGTGAAGCTCATTGGACCCATAAATGAAAGGCCTAAGCCAACCGGAGCGGCCGCCCCCTGTGCCTTCTTTATGGAAACAACTCTTTGCAATAATATAAGAAAAATTAAAACCCCGTTGTTTGAAAAAGATATCCCACTCACAGAATCTTTAGTTGTTTCCCAAATCCATCATGTCAAAATACGTTAAATTATTTTAAAAAGGGATTAAGTTTATATAAAGACAACTGAAAACATTGAAATTATTACAAGACTTAAAAAGAAGTACATGCATTTGGTATAGCTCTTGTATATTGTCAAAATACGTTACATTGTTTTCGAAACAGTTTAAGTTTATATAAACATTAAAAGACAACTGTTAACATTGAAATTATTACAAGATTTAAAAAAGAAGTACATGCACTGGGTATAGCTCTTGTACAGGGACAAAAGTACATGCAAATGAGTAGTTGTAACTTGTAACACGTATGGCTAGCCACGTGCCAATTGACTGCAATATACAAACGAAGAGACAGTTTCTGGTGTAATCATACTTTTCATGTGAAGAAAAAATCTTAGATTAATGATCTACCAGAGGAATAAGAAATATGGGTAATTCAACAATGGAATCACTATTAACTTAGCCCCTGCACTGTATTTTAGTTTTTATTGACACCATTTATACAGACATATTATTAAGACTGTCAATTTGATGTTCATTTTTGTTTAACCAATTTTAGATAAGCATGTTTCGGCTATGCTTAATACAATTAAATTGCAGCAGACAATNGAAGAGTAAATATGTTAATGTCACCCGCTTACTACTCACTGTCTCCACACTGTCTTGTAGCAAACCAAATTTTTTGTGAAGCTCATTGGACCCATAAATGAAAGGCCTAAGCCAACCGGAGCGGCCGCCCCCTGTGCCTTCTTTATGGAAACAACTCTTTGCAATAATATAAGAAAAATTAAAACCCCGTTGTTTGAAAAAGATATCCCACTCACAGAATCTTTAGTTGTTTCCCAAATCCATCATGTCAAAATACGTTAAATTATTTTAAAAAGGGATTAAGTTTATATAAAGACAACTGAAAACATTGAAATTATTACAAGACTTAAAAAGAAGTACATGCATTTGGTATAGCTCTTGTATATTGTCAAAATACGTTACATTGTTTTCGAAACAGTTTAAGTTTATATAAACATTAAAAGACAACTGTTAACATTGAAATTATTACAAGATTTAAAAAAGAAGTACATGCACTGGGTATAGCTCTTGTACAGGGACAAAAGTACATGCAAATGAGTAGTTGTAACTTGTAACACGTATGGCTAGCCACGTGCCAATTGACTGCAATATACAAACGAAGAGACAGTTTCTGGTGTAATCATACTTTTCATGTGAAGAAAAAATCTTAGATTAATGATCTACCAGAGGGATAAGAAATATGGGTAATTCAACAATGGAATCACTATTAACTTAGCCCCTGCACTGTATTTTAGTTTTTATTGACACCATTTATACAGATATTATTAAGACTGTCAATTTGATGTTCATTTTTGTTTAACCAATTTTAGATAAGCATGTTTCGGCTATGCTTAATACAATTAAATTGCAGCAGACAATTGCAAATATGCTGTTTCTTCTGTCAAATAACTCAATATTAAAGAAAAAAAAATACAATAATTCAGGCACCAATATACTTAAAATTGAAACCGCAAATATGCCATTGGGTGGGGTGCCCCAGTTAAGGTCTAGTCAAGGAGGCAACTAGCATAGTGGAGAGTTTGACATGATGTCAATTCTTACCAAAAGCAGCCTGATAATTATAAACTCACACCCAAAACACATTTCTGGATTCTGATTAGACGTCCTGGTTGGATTTCTTCAACTGCTAGAAGAAAGTGAGTGCCATGTTAGGGACAATGTAGTTCGATTTCCTCCCATTACCCACGAAAAGATTTCTTGCCTTTTGCCACATATGTACCATGATTTTACTCGTGGGTCCACTGCAGATTTAGATTTGATGAGAAAATTAATGGACAGACTGACAATCCCAATTGATTTTGCCTATAAAAATACATAAAGGTTGGGTTAATGGAATTAAAGTGGCCTCTAAAAAGATTTTGTCTGGCGTAAATGTCACTCTCGACCATCAAACTATGTCGCTACCCCCTCTCCCTCCATCCCTTTCTTCTTTTACTTTGGCTCTCAGTTTAATTCAACCACACAAACCATTTTGTTTTTTTCACATTGGCGGAGATAAATAACGATATATATAAATATAAATGTAACACAAAATTTTTATAAGATTCTTTCTTACAAGTTGGTGCATATGGATTTCATTTTCATACATCGTACTACTTATTGCAAGTTGTAAGAAACACCAAATCATACCAGGGAAAGGACATTAAGTAAATATATGTTGCAGAGATTGTATTGTTTCAACCCCGGCCCGCCCATTGTCTTTCCCAATTTCTTTTTGCTTTGTTCCTTTTATATTGTCACCACTGGAATTTTAATGCACAGAAGGAACGTCAAAACCTGCCCTCCCTTTAAGAAACTATTTGAGGTTTCCACTTCTCTGCAGGTAAAACATATATATCAATCGTGGCCCTCGCTCACCAGTGATGCTTAATATCCTACTCCAAATTGCCCTAATTTTCCTTAAACCTACAAAGAATATAATATAAAGGGAGATTTGCTGCAAATCCCTAGGCCAATATTAACTCTTAATAAGGAGTATAATCATGATGAATCCCTTTAATTTCCTAAATCTCAAATTAGTTGGTTCTTACAGAAGAGTTAGAGGGAAGCAGTTACGAGTCTTTTCGTCGTTAAAAGGAGACAACAGCCTTCTTAAAGTATTGACTCTTTTTGTGGAATTAATGGAGAGAATTAATGGGAAACTAATATTTATGTATTGGAGCACTTACTTAGATGAAGTCAACGTCTTTAATAGAATTTAGATATTATAAACGTAGGGTTTAAACTGTAATTACAGGTTTCTTTAGTTGACCTTGGGCATAGTTGCATGCAATTAGTAGCAACTAAACTTTTTCCCTCTTAAAGTTTCGTTTAATAATATCTTATGAGAAGCTTGATGCAGCAAGTTTGGTGCATATATTACCACTAAATATAATTTTTAAATAAGATTAATATGGAACATGAACTTTTGGAAATAATTAATTATTTGAAAACTACTTTAACGTGACATAAATAATTTATAATTTAAATAACATGACATTTAAGGAAGATGTTTTACTTGTTTAATTTAGGTTTTCTTTAACTATATTCAGAAAATCTTGAAGATTACGAAGATAATGGAAACTAGAAATAAGGTAAGAATATTATTTGAGAAATTTCGGGGACTGTGTATGAGGGGGAAACTAATAAAAAACCTTAAATCATTGATTGTATATTCGACTATCTCTGTATAAAGGGTTGGACTTTCAGTTGTGACATTTATACACAATTAATCAATTTTAAAAGTAAGACACAGTAGTCTTTCTCTGGTACATGAACATTAGTTGTATTACAATAGAAAAATGCTATCCTTACAAAAACCTATACAAAGAGGGTTACAAAGTGACATCATCTAGAAGAAAAAAACAAAGAAAAAACGGAAAAAGAGAAAGAGAGAGAGAGAGAAATCATGAAAATCAATGGTGGAGATTGACTTTGTATGCTCCCTTTGTATGTGTCTTTGTAAACCAAGCATTGCTCATTACAATATTGTACTGCAATTGATAAATAAAAAACGCATCGTATACATATACTTTCGTACAAAATTGAACTCACCATACACATATATTAATGATTAAGAAATGAATAATATTATGTGTACTATCTAAAAATCATACAACCCAAGTACTAACTGGCGTGACAGACCTTTCTTATTGTCATGTTAGTTCCTCTCAAAAACTTAAAAAAAAAAATTCAAAATTTCAACTGTTAGTACTTGAATTACTACAATTTGGTTAATGCACATAGCATTACATTTAAGAAAGATAAAAGAAAATAAATGCATACATAGTAATTTTGTATGCCTTGGCATTCTCTTTCAAATTAACACTTATTTTTTTTTTCTTTTTGGTAATCGAAGTATTCGGGTTAACTTGCATGCACCTCAATTAATTTCCATGGTTCATTGAACACCCTACAAGCTCAAATGACTAGGTAAGCAACAATATTATTATGGTAGGTGACTTTAAAGTTTAAACCAAAAAACTCAAGAAATAGAGCAAACCTCCTTAACCACTTGATCAATATTCTTCCTATTTTTAAAATATATACGTTTGTTGACGTAGGGGAGTATTATAAATTCCTATGTTCCGAAATTAGAATTTCTTAATATATGAACTTTAATTTGTAATATTCTTTATATGGGGAGATGATCTTAAATTAACAACATTGTACTTGTTAATCTTTATCTAAAAAATCAACCTTCAGTTGTAACGGAGATTAATAAGAGTTCTTTGATTCTCCCCACCTTCGTCTGCATTTGTAGTTTCATCTTAACTTAGCGGCCTCTTTTTTGTTTTCATTAATTAGCCTAATTATCTTTGGTAGTCGATAGTTTTTTTCTTCTTCTTTTGCCTCACTTAATGTCGTGTGAAAGTAGTACAATTTTCTAAACCCTTAACTTTAGGAAGCTAATTAACGAGGTCCATTTCGTATCCATAAACCAAAAAACATTTATATAGTATTAAATATATATATATATACACATCATTAAACGGACAGAAATATGTACAGTGCGACATGACACTGAGAGTAATATGAAGGGTGATGATAAATGAAGTCATGTATCTTGACAGAAATGTAGCTGTGAAATGTAAGTTCTGATAATTGAAAGCATTTATCTTGAAAAAGGGTAGCCAACAGTGAGCCTGAATTATTACCAAGTTGTGAAAGACAGTTAAAAGAAGGGGACAAATTGAATCTATTACGTACCATTGTTTGTCTAAGAAAACGATATTCGAACCAACAAAAGTCACCTAGAGGCTAGAGCTGGAAGGCTAATAACATGAAGAAAATTAAATTATTAAACATCAAAGAAGATCATATATAATACGTACCCTGCCTAATAATCCACATTGTGAATGGATCACTTAGGGACGTTGATGAAATTAAGTCTCCCAATGCTAGATAATATGATATGGTTGATTAACTACATTCCATTTGTTATATATACTTGACTAAGCGTGTATTTTTTATTAGCTGAGGTGATCATAGATACTGAAATGTAAGAGGTAATTAACGCATACTAAACATTAATGAGGAGATGGTTAAAGTCTAATTAGTTAAGTTTTGGGGAAGCTCATTAAAAATAATTTAACATAATGTTCAAAACATCCTTTAGCGACACAAACAAATTAGTCAACAGAATTTTAGGATAATTGAAACATTACCGCCTCAATTAGAGTCATGAAAATACCTCTATTAAGGTAATTAAAATACCCATTTGTGCTTTATAATGTAATCAAATTATTCATGAAAAATCATATATTAATTTTTTAATAGTCTCAATATGATTACATTATTAAGCATAAATGTGTATTTTAATCACTTTAATAGAGTCATTTTCATGACTTTAATAGTTAAACCCTAAGCAGTGTTGTAGAAATAGTGTAAGTGTTCTGTTAGTCCTTTATGAATTAATAAACAAACAGAAAACGAGGAAAACCTATATAGAAGAATAAAATTAGAAATGATGAGTGACATGTGGATGATTAGTGCAATTAATTTTCACATTTTTCACTTGTTGATGAATATAATAAATATTTAAAAGCAATGCACGTAGGGCTTGTGAATATAATAATATTAGTTTAACATGGGTAGGTGGTTTAGAAATATCATAACTTTATTAGTGTAGTAGGAGTTGATTCAAATCATAATCAAAATGGAAATCACTTAGTTGATAAATAATGAAATTGTAGGTGAAAATGGAGAAAGATGATAAGAAGACAAGAGACAGTGGGTGGAGAAAATAAAAAGAAAGCAGACATGAAGGTCCATGAGTACAGGCAACTAACATGATGGTGGAGTTGTCACAATGACATGCAGATAAAAAAGGTGGGGCAAATTTAGTTTCTCTCCAAGAGCAAATCCCATGATATTGACAGACCCAACAAGGTTGGATCTATATACAAGTATAGTTATACAGTGAGAGAAAGAGAAAGAGAGAAAGAAATTATATTAAGGACAAACACAGTTCCATTTCTCTTATTATCCACTAAAAGATTGCTTGCTTTACTCTTGTCTGTACCATTATTTGTTGGTGGGTCTGGTGGAGGACTTAAATCACATTAGAAATGGGGAGCAGAGACAATCCGGATTGATTTTGGTTTTGGATCTTTAAAGAAAAAGACGGACTATGTGGCAATTATATCAAAAGTATGTTCTCACAGTCGTGGAAAACTCTGTTGATTCTGACTTCATATCCATCCTATTACAAATATCATCCTTCATTTTTCATAATCATAAAACACCAACATTAATTAATTTCCTTGCCTACATTATTATTAACTTAAATTAATTAAAACAGGAGGCCTAAATCTCTTCATTTGCAGTGGAAAAAAGCACAAACTTTTTTCAGGGTCCCCATCTCCATCTGGGCAAACTCTTTTTTTCGTGAAGAAGAGATGCAGTTAGAGATTGTCACATCCTGAGAAAGGTAGAGGATTATCCAAGAGGGTAACTGATCGATACGACTTACAAAGTTATTAAAAAGTGACCCAAAAAATAGTGTCCCAACCCAACGAATGTGTCATCTCATATTGTTCATCAGTGCGTGCTGCATGTGCCATTATGCATGTCACCTAGGGTTGCATTTTAGAGCAAATACTTTGAGTCTGTTTCTTCCATTATACATGTATGGTGGACATGATATAGTCTTAGTTGTACCATAAATGGTGGTCGGGAGTTGCCATTGGACGAATTTTTATCATGGAAATCTCATCAGCTATATTTCAATCAAAATCTAGCATTCTATTTCCTTTCCTTATGACTTAATAATTCACATCCTTTCAAATTCATCAACGACCTTTCAGCTTTGCATTCATTATTTTATAAGCTTTAAAAACACTGTAGAAAGTGGATTCTAGTTACTCAACTTGGATTGCTTCCTAGACTACTACATGCAATTTCTACATAAACTCAAGTAAGTGAATACAACTTTATGAGCTGACCGTCCAAGTGGCTTTAACTCATAAATCCAACCAATAACTTGCAGCATTGCACAGTGTTCCCACTCGTTTGTCTTTAGAAAAAGAGATGACCTTTTTACATCTCTTTGATCTATAGATGGGTCATTAGTCATGCCAAAAATGATTAATCTTGTCTTTCAATTTTATTTCATCCCTCTACCTTACATGTACTTACTTTAATTTAATATATATATTTTTTTTTTGGGTAACTAAGATATCCAGACTAGTTTACGAACATCTCAACTAATTCCCCAAGTCCATTGAACACCCTATAAGCCTAACAGACCAAGTAAGTTATAATATTATTATGATAGATAGTCTCAAGATTTAAACCCAAAAACTCAAAAAATAAAACAAACCTCTTTAACCATCAACTCATTGGGTTTTTAATTTAATATCATTGCTGACCCTAACTTTTTCTTAGAAAAAAAAAGGAAAGACTTTTTGGGTTTTGTATATCAACAAAGCCGTCTTTTTAAACTATCAACAAAGCCCAAAACAGTGAGCCCACTGATTTTTAAATTTTTTATTTACCCATTGATAGAAGGAAACACGTTCGAAAAGAGCATCAAATCCAGCAGTGAAAGATGGATATTTTATTGCTATATACTACATATTTGATGATTTGATTATTACATGGATTTATTTATTGTTCCGCAATGCCAGATTTCCTACCGCACTGTCAAAACTGAAGAGAGAATATTTATGATAGCTCAACCCAGGAAGATGACAGCCCGTCCTTCCTTTTACCATAACTTAAAAAGACTCGGAACTTTATGTGATGACTGTAGGTTTCTCCCTTCCTGTGAAGTCCTTCAGCTTTGATACGGACAATGCCAGATCTGAAACATGAGCGTATAATTAATGAATAAAATTATGCAAGTAAACTAAAAACTCACACAGTTGAGGTTTTAACCAACCTATCAATGGTTTTAAGGCTATTTGAGCATCCATTTCGTGTTTAGAGACATCAGGCTCAAACTGTTCAATGTACATTCTAACAGTTGCACCAGCTGAACCCGTTCCCTGTCAATAAGAAATTCATGGTTAAATCATACAATTGCATTACTATCCTTCAGATTTTTGAGGGAAAACAAAGGTGGGTGCGTACTGATAAACGGAATATTATCCTTGATCCATCGGTGAAAACAAACCGGACACCTTGCTTTGTGACCACACTTCCATCAACCTAAACCATTCAATATAACAGATTAATGGAAGAACCATTTTAAAGACAAAATACGGACATGTATAGAGCATGAACTTACAGGATCAGTGTATGTGAAGTCATCTGCAAATTGAAGGGTGTAACTTCCTGCAACATGAAATTTCGAGACAGTCAAACATCCTGAAGTACAGGACGTTATGCAAAAAATAGATGTTTGGGTACAACTTACCATACTTATCACCTGCCTTGCTCTTAGAGATCAAATCTCGAAGATATTCTACCATTTTATTGGCTCCTTCAGATTGGCATTCCTGAAAAATATTGAAACACATTAGAGTTGCACTTCTACCAAGGATACAACTTACTCAGTTGACACTTTCAGGAAAATTTAAACTGAAACTGGAGTAAAACCCATACAAATTTTCATGTGATTCAAGATGTAGTTATGACGCTTACTTCATAGTCGTATCTTGAAAAGAAGTTTCTCCCATATGTTGCCCAATGTGCTTTCACAACATCAGCAACAGATAACAATTTTTCCCCTGGTTTTTTGTCTTTGTTTCGCTGTGCAATAATTGAAAGCCATGCCAGTACAGCCCTGTCATTTGGAAAATTAGGAGTACCACTTATTAGAAATTTAGTGCAATATAGGCAACAAAGAAGAAACATACATAATAATCCAGCACACGTGACAATTCAGAAAAAGAAAACATCATTTATGATCATGTAAACAATGAAAAGTTGCCTTATCATCCAACTCAAATATCTGGTAACCTAATACAAGAGAAGTACAACAGAATATAGAGGTAAATGTAGGACTAGTAAAGCAAGGAACAGGTCCACAACTGAATATAAAAGAAACTAAAATAACTACCTTGAAAATTTCAACTCTCAATCTAGCCTGATTTAAAACTATATTACAGAATTTGGATGTGTCCAAGCTGACTCAACAATATGACTCTGATAAGAAGACCTAAACCCAAGCAACTGATGTTGAATATTGCACAGGCCATAAATGCCAAAATGCAGAGCTGTAACATTGTTGAAAACCTATCAAGTTTAAGAAAGAAAAAAAAAATTCCACAACGACCATAAGATCAACTGCTAGAATCTCAACTAGTTCTAGTAAAAATATAAAATGAAATAGGTGTGTAACCCTTTCCCCACAAATCAGCTGTGTACTTCAGATGTATGTGTGGAGGGTGATATCTACTAGTTTCATGAGGATTCCAAATATCAGCTTCTGGACCTTATAGTCTTGTGCAGCTAACTATTTGATAGGCAGTTCGGCTATTGAAATGAACCTTAAACCCTCTTCACCCAGACCCATTTCTTCAACTGGGTAGGGATTCAGACCTCCCAGTTGGTTCAGCAAGAGTTTGGAGGCACTCCTCTACCAAGAAATAGCCTCCCATGAACCAGAAATAAATTCAAGAAGAGCTACATTATTGGAAAAGAATAGAATCTTTAATAAGTGTAACCAAATCAGAAGATGTTTGGGACAAACAACAATAAAAAAATTAATGAGAGATGCCTATAAACATCAACTGTATTGGAGCTTTCACCTCTGTTGGTTCCCTAATAAACTTATCTTATTTATCAACAAAAGGAACATGTTGTGTGACACTAGCTAATTGATGACCAGATAAGTTGTCTGTGTCTATCTGTCCTTGTGATGTGTTATAATGACAAGCTCAAACATGTTTCAACACATTGAATAGTCATCATGATTCACAAACAAGACTTCATTTAGCCAATTCAAAAAACACTTCTGAGTGACATGCCTTTGTTTAGTAAATGTAGCAGCGCTTTTCCAGCACTAATCAAGTGGCCAAAAAATTCAAATAGAGAATTACCATATGCCATCCTTCTCACGAATATGATCAGAACCTGTACCAAAACTTTCTTCCCCACAAACTGACAACTTCCCAGCATCCATAAGATTTCCAAAAAATTTCCATCCAGTGGGGACCTAAATCCAAGAAAATCAATTTTGTGTTATGAAGAAGCACCCCAACCAATGTATGTAAAACCCAGTTACCAATACACTATGTTCAAAGTAACACATTAACTCAAGTGGTGCTTAACCTCAAAAAAAGGAAGCTTCAATTTTTCAGCAACACAATCAAGAGCACCACTTGTTGGCATGGATCTGGCTAAACCCTGAGAAAAGACACGTCATTTATTTTAGGTTCTAATAAGATTAAAATGAAAAGGAAAGGTGCTTGTGCTTCCTACCTTAGGGCCACTCTTAAAGTATGGAATGGCTTCTTGTGCATTTGCTGCAATAATTGCAACCGAGTCTGATGGAGTAACAAAAAACCCCTTACCTAGAATCATGTTTCTATCACCATCTCCTGAACAAAAATGACAAAAAGAAGTTTGAATCTTTAAGTATATATTGTGGTGAAACATCACCATGAAATAATACGAAGAATATAACTATAGAAATTCTTTAAAGTTTCAAGGATATAAGAAAATATGAATCAGATATTATCACTGCATGGAGAAGTACATTTTTGGTATTCAAAACTATCAAATTTCAAAAATTGAGCTCCTTTTACATTTTTCTCCCATAAAAAAACACAAGCAGGTTTATAACCTTGAAGAAATTTGCAAATAAAGTATACCATATATGTAACAGAAGCATTAAATATGTGTTCTGTCTCTGGTGGTCAATTTTTACATACCGTCACTTGCTGCTCCAAAATCAGGTCCATTCTCGCCATACATAATGTTCACCAAATCTTTGGCATACCTGTTTCTTAAGAAAAGTGAGCTATGCTATGCAATAATTGCAATGAGCCAACTATGTAGCTGAAATTACTCTCTTACGTGAGATTAGGGTCAGGGTGACCATGCCCAAAATCCTCCAAAGGCACCCCATTTGAAATTGAATCCTACAGGACATGCCTAACATTTGCTGTCAGGAACATCAATAATACGCAAATAACAGTACATGCAAGATGTTTCATGTGTTCAACATACCAATCCAGCTCCCAACTTGTCTACAAATATGGGTTTTGCATAAGCACCAGTAACCGCATGCATGGCGTCAAATATAAACCTACAATTTAAATACCAAGATAATAAAATTGAGGACTAAGAATCTGTGGCTCAATCATATTAAGAACTAAAACTAGGCTATAAATAGAAGATTTATCATTTCCATGAAAAGAAAATCAAAAGCACATCCATAGAAAATAACTGGGAGATAAAAAATGCATAGAACATATAATACCACACAATTCTTGAAAGGAAGGAGATAACTGAATGTTTATTGAGCAAGTAAATCTGGCATGTGCATGGATGTAATGCAGACAGTGGATGTAAAATCAGCTAAACTACACTGATAAGAAAGTTTTGGTGCTTAATAATCAAAAAGATCAAAATGAAAATGCAGAAAGATTGCGGTGACAGAGATGCGACCAATTTAGTAACCGTGTGCAGAGTAATTCTGGTTCCAACAAAAGCAACACTAATAGTCATGAACACTCACTTCACAAAATCATAACCATCCGCAGCAGTAAATTCACTATGTGGGAACTCCTATATTCCATAGAAATGTGACAAGGTAATTTTTAGAAATGATTGACACAGTTTCAAAATCACTGGGTATCTTTGGCCAAAAAAGAAAAAGACCTTGAAACATTTTGTCACCAAACATTCAGTGTGAGAGTCCAACTCCAGAAAATCAACTAAAGAATACTTAAATCGCAAGTAATGACCATTACACACAAAAAAGGTTCTTCTAATTCCCTACCAAGTAATTCTTTATTTGGCATATCAATGAAGACATTGAAGAAATTGTGGCAGCTCAGGTTCAACAAGCGATGACCTGAAATTTGTTACTAGTGTAGATTATCAAGCTCGACATTAACTGAAGGTCATAGCTGCCTCTACCCTCAGCTATTTGTTCTTGAAACTAGGGTGCTATTAAGACGTTTCTGCCTACCTATTACATTTATTTGCAAAGAAAGTGTTTCAACTTTGAATCTACCAATAAACCCTTCCGGCTCACTAACCCTTGAGGACAGTACATGATCGAAAGCGAAGGATATATAAAAGAGTTTTGAACCATGAGGAAACTATGAATTATTAACACAAAAGCATTCCTGGAGACTAGAATCATGTATCAATAAGTCAATAGCAAAAGTATTTTGAAACTCATTAGGAGCTTATCAAACCCATTCTGCTTTTTTTTTTAACCTTCCCTACATATTCACTGAGTTCTAAATCAGGGGCTACTTTTAGATTCAACCTTGGCTGCCAGGAAACTAGTGGGACATAAATATTCCCAAGTTAGAATAGAATCACTTTCCTCCCGTGGGTATTTGACATCCATCAATTTACCCCTATTACAAGTCAAAAGAAGAGGCCCAAGAGAAGAACAAAGACAGCAGATATGTGCCAGTAATAAAGAGCAGGACAGTATTCAAAAGAGTGACAAGCAACCAATTATTTAACTAGAAATCTTGCCCCCAATAGAACAGTGTGGTGAGATCAGATTTATATCATTGACTGCAAATAATTTTTGGAAAGCTTTATAGCATTTTTCATAAACACATAAAGACATACATTAAAGAAAAAAAGGTCCCCAAAGGCATTGGGACCTAGTTCATCATTTTCATATAGGAGCCTGATTTTTTGTGATTGCCACTTCTAGCATGCCATATTTCTATTAGAAGGTAAACAAGAAAAAGTTGTGCATCAACCAAAAATGAAACAGGCTAGGAAGTCAGAACTATCTATTAATACCAAATCAATAGCAATTCCTACTTGGTAGAGAACAAAATACCTGAAATCAGGTCGTGTGAGAAGACTTTTGATGAGTGGGAAATCAAAAACATTCTGCACACAAATAAAACAACTATGATGAAGTATACATGAATCATGATCTTAGAATGTCAAATACTGTGATGTTTCCCACCTCCATAAGCTCCAAATAGTCAGAAACTGGGTCTACTACTTCAACACTGAAGTTTCCGTATTGTGTAACTCCGAGGCTAGAAAGATCAACATCAGGAATGTCGGCCATTTTAATCTCAGAGATCTGTACAATGTTTACATGATTCAAAATTTACACAAAGGTAGCACATTGTCAGGTTATAAATTCTCAAATAAATGCAGTGATTGATGCATCCAACTATAGTTAAAAGCTTTTAGCTAGCAGAGGTCTATGAATAAACTAGATCTACAGATGCGGGAAACGAGCATCAACCTGGCTAAAGTAATAAGACAAGAAGGACAAAGACAGCTACTGCCAGCAATAATAAAGATGAAAAGAACAACAGAGAATGAATCTTATTCATAAAATTCCTCAGCATACGAAGGACAAATATTACAGTTACTTAGGTGACCCCAAACAGTCACTAATTAGCATAAAAGAGAAACTACACCCTATGACCTGTTTTTCTTGCCGTTAACTTTATATATCAAAAGCTCAATGACTGGCCTCAAGAAATGATGGATGAGATTCCAATGGACTGATCATCATATAAAGTAGTAAGCACAAGCTTTAATTGAACCCATTCATTTACTAAGGCAAACAGTTGAATACTTTGCAGAAGCATTAGAACATAACACAAAAGAAAACAAAAGATATAAGCTCAGGTTAAGTTCAGTTCAACGAGTGGTCAAGAACCACCAAATGAAATGCTGATTACATAAAGGCTAGCTCTTAAAGTCACGACTTGGTCAATTAATCAATTGAGGAACCAACAAAGGCCACTCATATTCTCAGCAAATTGTACAACCGCTACACAGTCACTACTTTAATCATTATAATAAAATTGGAATCAAAACTGTCATGCTGGTATTGAAAGCTGATGGGACCTGGATAATGAGGGTGTAGGAAAAGTGAAATAAGATAGCAAGTAGTGGATTGAGGGGATGTTGGCAGGAAACTTCCATGGGTTTAGGCTAGGACAGGTGGCAATTGGGGATTGGGACAGCAAAGGAATTCAGTTAAGGAGAGAGACAGAGAGAGAGAGAGCTGGAGGATAAAAGAGAGGGAGAGAGCAGGAGGATAAAAGAGAGGGAGAGAGCAGATTAGGGCAGAGAAGAATATAGGGAAATTTGGCATCCCCTCAATCTTCTACTCGCTATCTTATTTCACTTTTCCTACACCCTCATTGTCTAGGTCCCATCAAATGCATACAGAAATCCACAAATATATTCACACATGTCCGCAGGCATGCACAAAAAAACCCACCCATCAACACAAATTGAGGTGCACAGCTGGCAGTAGTAGTAAAGTGATGAGTTTACCACTCACTGCAGTAATCGGCCCTCAGAAATTTTCCTAACACAAGTTCAACAGAATATCTACCTCATGCCTGCTTTGAGGAAGCAAAAGCAACTACATCAAGAACATTTCACACTATAACCAAAACTAACAGACTGGATTGGAATGTGTATGAACCAACAGAACTGCTAAACTAGTATATTAAGAAATTATTATTTAAAGGTATTTCACTTTTTTAAACAATACAAGGTAGCACAGAGCAGTATATGTTTTAAAGGAAAAAGGAAAAGAAGGATGAATAGCAGCAAATGCACAAGCAGACAAACAGACCATATGCTTACAGAGAGTGTATTCCCATAGATCTTGTCAGTTATGGATTCAGGAGCAGGCTGCCCACTGCTGTAATTAAACTGAAATATGAACGTCAGAAAAAATGGCATGTGAACTAAGAAAAGATCAAATAGTAAATTCCAAGTGACAGAATACTGTCAATGCAAGCAAAAAAGACTTCTAATATATTAATCACACAATTTAGTAATTTCCAAACAATTATAAACCAGGCTTTTCTCAACAATACTAGAAAATTGATCCCCATAATTTAAACTGCAGAATGTAGGTGTTACAAATATTTATTATGCACATCATATAAAAGATCAAAGGTACCCAACTAAAAGAAAAATGGTCACAAAGGCTGGTAGGTTTTTTCACATTATGTACATCTGAATTGGGGCCAAAGCATAGTGTGAAAAATTCACCTTAATACCCCAATCATATTCTGGCCCACCAGGATTATGGCTTGCACTCATTATAAATCCACCATTGGCCTGTCAAAAAGACCATCAAAGTATCAGCAAAATGAAAAAATAAAAATGAGTAGAACTAATGAGGATAAAATTTAGCAGCAAAAATAGAGCTAAAGAAATGCAAATAATTGCCTTCTGCTTCCTGATTACAGCAGAAACAGCTGGTGTTGACATAATGCCATCCCTGCAACAGTGGAATCCCATTTAATATTTCACACAGAAACCAGAATCAAGAAAGTTGCAGCAACAAATAGGTTTGATATTACAAGATGTTGATACCATTATATTGGAAGCAGTATTAGTTAAGGAGATTAGGAGAACCAAAACTGTTAACAAAGCCGCATGATGCTCCATCACACCTATTTATAAAAGATACGGTTTTATGTTTTTGAATGCACAAAAAACTTTATTTGAACTTCTTTTATATAGAAAAATCAACAAAATACTGTTCTAGGTTCTCATCTTTCCCCTGGAGATCAGAAAACCCACCACCCATCAACTTCTCCTATTATAGTCAAAAGGTTACTGGATATAATGGGCAGGGAGGATGCAAAATCATATGATAGCAATTTTCTGTTCTCTCTCTTCCTTTAATTTATTTGTTAGACTTTATGAAAGGCAGAACTAACCAAATTGTCGTTTAAGACAGGAATTTCAGAATAAGTTGAAAAGGATATAAGCCATATACGTGTACACAAAAGTTTTTTATAACCTCTACTTCAATGCTTATTACATTAGTGACATGCATAATTTTTTATAGCAGGATAGAGCAATATATACGGAAAATTCAAATTCATTGATAAAACAGTGACTTAAAAAGAAGAACTTATGCACTTCTCTTTTTTTTTTTTTTTTTTTGGTCAAGTTCATAGAGTAAAATTTTCTTAAATCTATATGATTTTAAAAAATTATAGAACTTTTAATTTAGCTATACAATGCAATGACACTGCAATCTTTGAGTGAGTATTTGTAATTTTAGTACAATGAATACATGTTTATCTACAAGGAGGTAAAAACAGTAATGCATATTCAACTATATCAAACAGCTAACTCTGCAAACACATGCAGGTAGAGAAGCCATAACTAGTGGAACAGTCGAGAAAGTAAAAGACAACCTTGTTGGCAGTCACATAAAAACATAGGAATACAGTAGTTCTTCACATTTTTTAAAGTAGATAATAGCCGATGGTGGATGTTGCATAAATTTAGAATCTCTATTCTAAACATCTCATTCGCTGTCTAGTTTATAACTTGATAACAGACAGGCTAAACATACTGAAACCATCTCAATAACCCAAAACACATGTAATTGCCTAGGAATTCTGGCATATCTCTAATTTGGAGTTGGATGGGGTTAAGAAATCTCTCTGTTTAGGCGACATACACAATACCTAAGAAGATAAAAAATGGTATCCAGGCACCTTAAGCGGGGAGAGAGGAGAGGAACCCTATAAACAATGGAGGAGAGATCTAATATCACATTGCAAAAGTGCATTCAGATCAGGTAGGAAAGATGTCCATCACTTCTTCAGCAAATCCTCTGTTAAGACGACGGACATTAAAGGACAAATATCTAGTAGATGAGCTATTCCGTAATGGTAAACTGCAATGAAGCAGACCAGATATTACTTCAAAACTATTAAACAAAATTCATCAGCCATTGCACATACTATATGCAAGTATGCTTATTCAATAATGTTATATGTCCTTTAATAGACTAATTAAAGGTTGGCCTAATTTAAATTGATTAAGACAACAAAATTCTCATCCACCACAACAATTACTCATCGCAACAAATATACTAATTCTTTGTTCCAGAAAGAGTGTCTCAAAAGATTTGCTTTACAGTGATATTCAACAATGTCAGCTATATCATAAAGAACTTAAACAAATTAAATAACTTACTTGCCAACCAGAATTTTGCCAACACCATTCCCCGCAGCAATTTTGATTATAATCTGCATTTCAAATTCAAACCGGCATAACAAAATATAAATAGTATTTTCTGATTCTCATATGTACCAATACATGAGCGGAATATACTAAACTAGTAACTTTAATCAACCAATACAAACTCTTACCTGTGAAGCTTCCTTGTTAAAATAGCGACCATCTCCTCCTAATACCAAAAGCCCATTCTTGTAGTCCTCCGGTGGCAATGAATTAAACAATGCCTATGCATATAAGATTTCAATTCATATTCATTATCATGCACTAAATACAATCAATGTCATAAAAAAAAAAAAAAAAAAATTGAAATTCTCAAACCTGGATCCAATTTGCGAGGTAATTCTCTTCTTTGAAAACTTTAACCTACAAAGCACAAATTTGAATAAAGTGAACAACACATCAAAACCGAATTCCAGTCCATTGCCTATAAAATTAAAAAATAAAGTAAAATGGATCAAATATGATCTTCATCCAACACAACACTTATATTACTTTAATCTAATTAACTACTCTACTTCAATCAAATTCATTTCAAATTTAATCAAAGAACAAGAAAACAAATAAAAGCAAAACATAAGCCATTTCAAAAACAAGATAAAAATTTTACCTTCTTTCGTAGACCACTGGTTCCAGTCTTTTGGCCCTCGATCGGCTTAGTAGGCACGGAATTAATCTGAAATACGTTCAAATAAGTTTTTAATTTTCAATTTTTTTTTTAGAAAAGAAAAAGAGAGAAAATGATAGTGAACCTTGATGCCTTCAGGCTCAGCAATGGCAGTGGAAGAAGGGGAGGCGGCTTTAACAGGGAAGGAATGCCAGTGTGAGGTTCTAATAAGAGGGAGTTTTGATGGAGATGAAAGGAGAGAAAAAGATGATGAGGATAAAGATGGTTTGAATTTGAGAGTAGGAGAAGAAGATAATAAAAGATTGTTTAGTCTGAGAGAAGAAGAAGAAGAAGAAGGGAGTTTTGATGGAGATGAAAGGAGAGAAAAAGATGATGAGGATAAAGATGGTTTGAATTTGAGAGTAGGAGAAGAAGATAATAAAAGATTGTTTAGTCTGAGAGAAGAAGAAGAAGAGGAAGCCATTGATGATAATGAGGTGAAGTTGAATCAGTGTTTGATTGCAATTATGGAGTTAGAGTGATGAAGTAGAATAGTTTTTGAGATTTGAGAAAATCTAACGACTGCCTGCCACATGTACTTGGGAATTGAGATCCACTTATCTCTATTCTTCCATGTGATCATAATTGTGAGAAACTGCTTTTCCCTCCCTTAACCTTTTTCTTTTAGACCAAAAATCTTATATTTATTTTTCAAATTTTAATATTTTAGTCACAGTTTCATATATCTTAAAAAAAACTTTTTAATTGTTTTTTATAAAATTAATTATTCAAATTATTTATTTAAACACTTTGACTGTGTTATATTCACAACCAACACGTGTTCTGAATTGGACGGCTTTACTTGAAACTTGGAGCAGAATAAGTCGTCCTATAAATTTGATATTTAAAAAATAAAACTGCCAAAATAAAGGATAAATGAATAACGTGAGAAGTCCATTCAAACGAAAAACTGAAAAGGAAGATTAATCTTCACTATATTTTGGTTTTAATTTATCAAACAATTATCCTAAAATATGATAAAATAAATCTAAATAATTTAGTGCACATATTATTCCTAAATCACTCATTTTTTAAAAGTGTTTTTCTTGCCTAAAACTTTTTGGGCTTTTATTGAAAGCCCCTTTGATAACAGAAGAAACTTTTTCAGTTCTATTCATCAAACAACCACCAACACAAAACTTACAAAAAGATTAAAAAAAAAAAAAAAAAAAAAAAACTCCTCTCAATTAGATTGTAAGAAAGCAACATAATGTCATTTAACCAACCCCTGGGTGCTCAAGTGGTTCAATAAGGACTTTTGGATGTATTACTCAAGAGATCCTAAATTCGAGTTCCTCTTCAGTTGCTAATAGGGGTGGCCATTAGAGCTTTTATCTGGTTAGCAGTTTCAAAATCCTGGAAAATTAGTTGTGTTGGAAAAAACACAGAATAACAAATATTCTAAACTAATCTCAAGATCATGTTCATAGTCATCCATTGTAATCACATTTTGTATATAAACGAATTACAATGTATTTACACAGCATAAGTACCTCTTCTCCTTAACTCTGAAGCAAAAATTGAATCTGGAAGAAAACCACATAGAGTATTTTTCTTTTTCAATTTTTAGAGAGAGAGAGCGTGTATATCTTTGTGTATATTGGTGTGTATCTTTCTCTAAAAGAAAAAAAAAAAAAAAAAAAAAAACTTTTCTTTTATATGGGCGGCGATTAGTGAGAAACTGTCTTTGGCAGTTTCCGCTTCACACGCCGCTTGGGTTAATCCATCATAGGTGCACCCTTATCCAATATCTCCCACTCACACATGATGAGACTATCTCTCTCTGTGCTTCTTTAAGGTTCATACTTTAGTAAATATGTCGTGTAACCATGCATACTTCGAGAGCACATTAGTCATATATCTGTTAGGAATATATAACTTCTCGAATTGTGAAACTTATGTTGTATATTGTATGCAATACCCTAGATTACTTATCACATTTTTTCTAACAATCTCATTTATAATAAATATCTGCTGTATTCATAATTATGTTTTGTCTTTACATAAAAGTAAAACATAATTGGTCGACCAATGAATACACATGATTATAATGTGATAATTCAAAAACGTAATCTTCCTCTTTTCTCGATTCTTGCAACTTTCATTTAACTTGCTTTTCTAGAAATATCCAGCAGATTGAATTTATCTTAATCATTTGGTAACACTCTAAAATAGCAATCATTAAATGAGGTTTTCAAGAAACAGAATAGAGTAATAAGGGTATTCTATGAGATTTTATTCTTAAAAACTCAGGGTCTCACACAATGTTAAAGTTGAGATTTTGACTTTCATTACCCCTTTGGTCATCGTTGCACATGTGGTATGAATACATGCTACAGCAGTTCCTCTTCCAGGAGTGCATGTCTTTTCTTGTAAATGAAGTACAGATTTTAGTTCGAATGACACAGCACATGTCTAACTTGAGTTCACTTTACATACTTTTAATCATCAGAACTCTAATATTGTGCAATCAGAAGATAATGATCATTTACAACTGCACATTATTATGACATTATTTTAATTCTATTTTTTTTTTTTAAGGCGACGTTAAACATTTAAGCTTGGCTCTCTATTATCACCTAGATAATAGCTTAAAATCGTTCTCATCTCCATTCCTACAAGTAATGGAGGCGATTGCCTGTGTAAGAAGGTCAATCTTAATACCGACATGCTTTTCAAAATGACATATATAATATTTACACAACCAATATATATATAATATATAATATATATATTATATATATATATAAACTCCCATGTATGTTCCATAATAATCGAAATTGAGCATTGACAATAGGTATTTAATACTGAAAGACAAATGTGAACATTTTTGGAAATCTCAAAGTATGAGTACATTCACACCTACATAAGCCTAGAGATCTAACATGTATATTGAAATATCTCTTGGTATAGGCTTTGTGAATGGATCGCAACCATGTCATGCGTAAATATTACTTCATGTTCCACCTTTTTGTGCCACCAAGTTTGCACAAAATATTTTGATATCTATGTGTTTCGTTTTACCATGATATTTGGGATCCTTAGTATATGTTATTGCACTTGACTATCACAATTTATTCTTACTGGTTCAATAGCAACATTAATATTCCCAGATGATTCATGAAACGTCTCAACACAAACGGCTTCTTGCACTGCAACTGAAAATGCTACAAACTCAGCTCTATTGTAGATAGATAAGCTATACATGATGTTTCTTACTGCTCCAAGCTAGATATGGCCCCAACAATTAGTAAGAAAACATATCCGGAAGTAGATTTCCTTTAATCTAAATCTCCTCCCCAATCAGCATCGGTGGAGCCTCTCAAGTGTAAATCATTTTCTTGAAAAATAATGAGGATTATGTATTCCTTTTAGATCTTAAGATTTCTTTCACCTGCTTTCCAATGTGCTTGTCCGGGTCGGACGTATTACTTACAACCCAACAGCATAACAGATGTCGACTCTAATGACAACATGGCGTACATGAGACTTCCAACAGCACTTGTATAAGGAACATTATCATTTGTTCCTTTTCTTGTGAAGTCTTCGGACACATTTTACGACTCAAAGTCTCACCTTTCGCGATAGGGTTGTCTATGGGTTTACAATCTGCATATGAAATCGTTCAAGAATTTTCTTAATGATGGTTCTGTGAAAGAGATACTAATTTCTTGAGCGATCTCTTGAAATCTTGATTCCAAGAATATTGCGGCTTCACCCATATCTTTATCTCAAAGAGAGATAACCACTTTGATTTCATTGACAAATCCCTTATCATTTCAGCTATAAGTATATCATCAACAATAATGATAATATAACAAATTGTTATTGGATCTTTGTATATTACACAGTGATCTTCATCTATCATTTTGAAATCATACGACATTATCGCATTATGAAATCGAATATACCACTGTTTGAGGACTGCATGAGGCCGTAAATTGATTTAAAAGTCTACACAACTTTGTTCTTGACCTTCTAATAAAACTATTAGTTGTTCCATATAGATTTCTTCTTGTAATTCTCCATGAGAAAAACAGCTTTACATCCATTTGATGCAATTCATGATCCATGCTAGCAAACTATAGTAGATAAGTCGGATGGGGTAAAAACGCACAACAGGCGAAAAAGTTTCTTATAATCTATTCCTTCTTGTTGTGTATACCCCTCCGACTAAGCGAGTTTTGTATCTTTCAATACTGTCATCAGCTTTATGCTGATTTTGAGACCCACTTGTTCCCAATGGCTTTGCGTCTTTTGGTAAATCAACGAATTCATGTACTGGTTTGATTTCTATAGAATCCATTCTTCTCCATTGCTTTCATCCATTTTTCTTAGAAGGGCAATTGAGAGCCTCATTACATTCCTTGGCTCTTCTTATCTTGTGGGAGTAACTAGAAAAATTTCCCTCAATCTCAAATCATCGACATGGAACTTGTTTCCCGTTTGATCGACGTATTAAAGATTGTTTTGTGTTACTCCCACTTGGACAGATTCATAGTTGGATCGTCAGTAGGGAATGATGGAGGATCTGAAACCGATTCATCAACTTCCATATCGCTCCACTGTGATGTAGTTAACCAACTGATTGTCGGCAAAAGAATTCCTTGGTCTTGTGTGTTCATATAGAAATAAGTCTTTATCTATCTCGCCCTTCTTGAGAAATTGGGTTCTAAGAATGGGACATCTCGTGATTCAAACTCAGTGATGCTACCTTTCTTGTTCTCCTATGAAGACTTATCCATTTGAATGTTCGAGTATCTTATGAAGATAATTTTTTTACCCCCTGGACCTAATTTCCATATTTATGGAAGAATCATGAACATAGGCAACACAATCCATAGGCTTTAAAAGACTCAAATATGGGTTTCCGATTTGTCCATAACTCATATGGTGTAGTAGTAATAGATGTGGAGGGTACTCGATTGAGGATATATGTGGCAGTCAAAAGGCATCACCCCAAAAGGTGATGGGCAAGTTTGCTTGTGCCATCATAGACCTACCATTTCAAGTAGGATTCTATTCTTGTTCTGCAACACCATTTTGTTGCAGAGTTCTGGAATAGTTAAAACGTTCTATTCCCATTTCATCACAAAAATTTATGAACTGATCAGATAAATATCATGACCTCGATCGGTTCGTAGAACTTTATCTTTTTATCTAATTGATTTCAACTAAGTTTTAAACTTCTGAAAGCATTCTAAGCTTCTGATTTTTTGAGAATCAAGAAAACATACACATATCGAGTGAATCATCCAAATGTGGAAGAAAGCAGCCCCATGTCTAGCCCTTACATTCATTGGACCACATATGCAGAATGAATTAGTGCAATGGAACTTCAATGCTTATCGCTTTTTCAAATGGTTTTCGCTGTTTTTCCAGCTAGGCAATGTTCACAAGTAGTCAAGTCTACTTTTGTTAAGGATCCTAACAAGTCTCTCTTACTAGTATATTCATTCATTGTTGGCCAATATGGCCAAGCCGTGCATGCCATATATTCATCATCATTATTGGAAGAGTAATGAAGGAAAAAAACAAACATTACTATAATATGAGCAATGTCAAGTACTAAAAACCATCAGAAATATAACTACAACCATAGTATGTTGTGTCCAAAAAATAAATGGATACCAATACTGGAAAAGTTTAAATTAAAACCAGTTTAATAAGTTCTAACAGGAAATCAAATTTGACGAATATCGGTGTGCATATAACACGTCATGTGGGTATAGGATTCGACCCGTACGCATGATCAATTTGGATGTGTCGATCCCTTAACTTCCACTTTAATTGTTACCTAATATATCTCTATTGTTTCCCGTGGTATCGTCGAAACTCCACGAAAGCACTCCTGTCTTTCGCTACTGTGGTGTTGATGCTGAATCTACAGTCCACAAATGATAAGATTCAGTTAGAAAAATAGAACTGGAAACTTTATAAATACTTGTGCAAACAAGTAATTAACTTTTCGGCTCACTACAATCGCAAGCAAATATCCCTTGTACCACAGTTATATTTACACTTTCACTTTGCCATGTTCTCTTCCTGGCAGGATGCTTTCCTTTTCCGTTGTTTAAAACTTTCTCTTCTCCTTGAGCCCTATTAGTATTGCCTTTTCTTGGGATCCACCTTGGAAATTACGTTTATATCCCTTACCATCATGTGAACTGGAACCAGTCATATACACATCAGTATTTGTCTTACTCGCATTAAGGCGATCTTCTTCCAGTTCCAAATGTCATGTGGAACTTCTAAATTTTGATGCCCTCATTGGGTAAGGTGTATTTTCATGTGTTCCCAATTTGAGGCAATGTATCTTATGAGCTTGAACCTGTTGTTCATCAGTTAGGACATGACCTGCATCTCTCAACTCACTAATCATGTTGACAAGTGTGTACGTGTACTCTCATAGTATGTTAGAGCTTTTTTCTTATATGTGTCAAACTTGATAGTGAGTGACCGGAGTTTGGTAATGACGTACGCCAAACGTAGCAAGGGCAGACCACATGTCCTTGCTAATTCGTAATCCGGTTCTTTTTCATGAGATCATTGTCCAGCTGCTCAACAAAGTGATGCAAGCAGTGGAATTCTTCTTCTTCCACATGTCATAAGTTGCACGGTCCTTCTATGTTGAGCCATGATCCTTCTTCAGGCCTCCATGGTCATGGTAAGAGCTTCAAGAACTCTTGTTCTTCCAAGACACATTGGATTTCATGCTCCATATCTCATAATTATCGCCGTTTAATTTTTCTCTGTATTAAGTTTGGCGACAAATGTTCTTAGATGTAGATGACATTTTTAAAAAAATTACATATTGGATAATGCATGTTATTCAATGGTCAGAACATACATATATATTTAATTAATTATATCAATAATAATTGTATATTAGATTTGGAATCAAAAGTTAACAATGTCAACAATCATCATCCAAAATTCCAATTTCCAATTATCATAGATATAATTAATTGCAATTCTAAAATAATATTAAGACACAATCATATAAGTATAATTCAACATAAATTCACATAAAAATTTAAATGTTAAAAAAAATAAAAAAATAAATAAAAACTAATTCCATTATGTAAATAGAATTTAACATGTAGTGAAATTAAAACAAACAATTTCTAAAAAAAAATTAAGTGTACTGCCACATTCCTAAAACTGGGAAGGATCTGATAATCCTTATCTTAAGGTCTTTATCTAACTTGTAATTAACCCTAGGCAAGAGAACTCTTAATTTCTTGTGATGTCCTTTACGAGTGGAGACTCCTATAGATGCACTAGCTGTCTTTTTGGCACCCCAATCTATGTACTCCTTTAGGTAGTTGTTGACTAAACGTCTATAATCTTTATTGTCATTTTTAAGGTTTTGAACTTTTAGCTTGTTCCAAACCAGATCAAGGAGACCAACGAGACTAGGGTAACCAAGAGTCTCTCTAAGGACTTTGTATTTCAACTCATCTTCCTTTAATCCCCCTATCCAGACAATTTCCTGAATCATTTCATTCACATGAATGAAATGATTTACGAGTTGCACCAACTCATCCTCTGTGTCTCTTAATATTAATGTGTGAGTTTGTAGAGTTCTAATCATATTCATAACTCTTTCCTTTTGAGCGGGTGTTCTAGCAACCATTGCACATTTATAACGTAACATTTTTCTATAACAAATATATGAAAAACTATTTATTTATCAAATAAAGGTTGATTATATTTGATAAATAATATATATATACGTGTTCATGGCTTAATAACTAAATTAGACTCATAATAACATATCACATATGCATTTTATTCTTTATAGCAAAGAAAGAAAAAAAAAATTAGAACACTTCACGCGGCTCTAAGCGTTGCCTAGAAGCGGCCACGCGCCCTCACGCGCTGGCAGAAGAAGCCACGCACTTCCACGCGTCGATCAGGGTCCTCCACGCATCTCACACTGAATTCGGGTCAATTCGACCCGTTTCATATTTAATCGGGTCAATTTTGACCCGATTTGACATGTTGACCTATTTGACCCTATGGGTCAAGCATTGACCGGGTTTGACTAACTCGTTTGACCTTATGGATCGGGTGTTGACTAGCCTGTTTGACCTTATGGATTGAGCGTTGACTGGGTTTGACTAACCCGTTTGACCTTATGGGTCGGGTGTTGACTGGGTTAGATTCGCGGGTCAACTTGACCCATTTTTATTTTGGTTTTTGGGTTGGGCCGGAGATGAATATATGTGGTTTGTAAATATGGCTAACACAAATCAAACATGTAACTTAATGGTTAGAGAGTTGGGCTTTATCCTTGAAGACTTGGGTTCAAGTCTCACCACCCACAATTGTTTTGCATGTTTTTATTAAAAAGAAGTAAAACAAAAACGACTTGTCATATATAAGGCTGGAATTAAAACGACATGTCGGTCCTTTGTTATCTTCTACCTCTATTCGGGTCTGCAACTTGGTACCCGATCCAGAAATTAACCTGTACAAAAACTCGAAACTTTAAAGAGGCATATCTAAGTCATTTTAACTCAATTTTTTATGATTCAAAAGCCATTTTCTTCATAATCTCATAAGGAATCTAATAGTCTAATTATCATTACTAAAAAGACAACTTTTTACACACAAAATTTCAAAATTCAGAACTGCATTTAATCAACAAGCAATATGCTTTAATATAACAGTACGAATTTGAAACAATATAAACCACGGCTCTAATACCATTATTGAAAAAAACATAGAATAACAAATATTCTAAACTAATCCTAAGATCATGTTCATAGTCACCCATTGTAATCACATTTTGTATATAAATGAATTACAATGTATTTACACAGCATAAATATCTCTTCTCCTTAACTTTGAAGTAAAAATTGAATCTGGAAGAAAACCACGTAGAGTATTTTTCTTTTTCAATTTTTAGAGAGAGAGAGTGTGTATATCTTTGTTTATATTGGTGTGTATCTTTCTCTAAAAAAAAAAAAAAAAAAACTTTTCTTTTATATGGGCGGCGGTTAGTGAGAAACTGCCTTTGGCAGTTTCCACTTCACACGCCGCTTAGGTTAATCCATCATGAGTGCACCCTTATCCAATAAGTTGAGATACGCATAAGTTGGCCCGAACACCTCAATCATCAATCAAAATTTAGAAATGTTTTTCATCGTCCAGAATATGTCACATCTCCAAAGACAGAAATAATATAATTGTCAATAACCTAGCCGACTCAAGTTTTGCCTATAAATGAATTTGGTTTGCACACTTGTTCAAGCTCCATTTAATTTAAGCAAAGACACATTTAGGGCTACAAACGAACCGAACAGTTCGTGAACGTTTGTTGTTCGTTTGATTAATGTTCGATAATGTTCGTGAACATTTGTTCGCGAACAGTTCGATATTCGTTCGATAATATGTTCTATCGAGTTCAAACAGAGGTTGTTCGTTCGATTATGTTCGCGAACACTATACGTTCGACTAATCCATCCGTTCGCGAACAATCGTTCGATTGTTTGTTCGTTTATGTTCGAAAAACATATTATGCATTATTATAATTTAATTTTTTTTTTTCATTTTTATATTATGTTTGATTTAGTTTGGATGAATTTTTTTTAATGGTAATCAATAATAAAATATTATGATACTTTTGTTTTTCTTATATATATAATTTGTTTGGATTTTTTTTTTTTTCCAAATGTCATCAATAATTAAATATATAAGTATATAACATTTTAATTAAAAAGTCATAAATTATTATGATAACTAGCATGACAAATTTAATAACATAATAGATTGTATAATCAAGTAATATATAATATAGTAAATCCAATAACATAATAGCTTCATATTTTTCTAAATGTAATCAATAATTAAATATTATAAGATAGCATTTCAATTAATAAATAATAAATATAGTATGGTAAATTGATAAACATAACATATGGTATAATTAGGCCTGGTCAACGGACCGAGCCGCTCCGGCTCGTTAACGGCTCGGTTCGTTTTATTACGAGTCGGCTCGACTCGGCTCGTGAGACAAAACGAGCCGAGTTCGAGCCATACAAGGCTCGGCTCGTCAGGCTCGCGAGCCACGCCTGGCTCGAAATAGCGGGAGGTTATATGAGATTTTGTAGACTATTGGGATTTAATTGAAACTAACGCAAACAAGTTTTCAAAAATAACAAAATAGCCCCCTGTATTAAAATCCCCAAATCGCGAAAAATCTTCAGCAATAGAACCATGGTTGTAAAATTTGAATCAAATCCTCCCAAAGTAACGATTTCGGCCAGTTCTTCTTCATCGTCGTCAGCTTCGCGGGATCTTCGGGGGATATAGTTCATCTTCGTCACACCATCGGCAGCCGTTGGATCATCTTCATCGTCGTCAAACGTTGGATCTTCGTCATCGTCGTCAGCCGTTGGATCTTCGTCATCGTCATCAGCCGTTGGATCTTCGTCATCGTCGTCAGCCGTTGGATCTTCGTCAGAACTTCATCTTCTTCATACGAGGTTCATCAGATCTGAATCGTCTTCGTCAGAGTTGATGTTTCTTCGTCAGTTCGTCAACATCTTTGTCGGATTTTCGTCTGGCTTTAATTAGTGAGTAGGGGGTTTATTCATCATCTGCTATTGTCGTTTGTTTGGGGTTTCTTAAATTTTTGTCAGATTTTAACTTGTTTTTTCATGAATTTTTTGTTTGTAACAGGGGGCTTTTTTCGGTGAAAGAATTCAGGAAGAGCAGACTGAAATTGCTTTTCTTGTGCCTGGTGGTTGATTGTGGTGGTGACGTGGTGTTGCTGTGAAACCCACACAAGGTTAATGTTTGTGTACTATCTGTGAAGAGTGGTGCCGTGTATTGTTTATTTAAATTGTTTTATTGAAATTGAAATTGTTTATGAATTGAGATTTGAGATTGTGGTTGTGTTAGGACAAAATTTCAATTGCAAAGGAGTTTGTTAATGGTTGACACTTGACAGGTTGTTATTTATAAATTTGTTTGTGGGAATTTGGTTATGGGGTTTTGCATTTGGTGGTGGGGACTGGCCGACTGGTAGTTATAAATATGTTTCTGGCTTGTTGTGGGAACGTGGTCCTGCATCTGGTGGTGGGGACTGGAGGATTTAAATATGACTTTCTGGCTTGTGGGAATGTGTTGGTGTGGGGTAAAGAAAAAAGAGTCAGTGTCTTAAAGATGACATTTATGAAGGCATAGAAAATAGAATATTACACAACATGATGTAAACTTTGTTTCTTTCATTTGAACTCTCTGAAATGTTCGTTATTCCAATTAATTATAGAGGGTTAATAACAAATTAGCAGTGCTAACCCTCACATGGCTACCTCATTCTTTATAGCTCTAAAAAGAAAGTATACTCTTCTGTCCATGGAGAAAATCTGAGTCAAAGAATAAAAATGGAAATGATAGGAAGAAATACTTAATAATCTTTCATTTTGATTGTACAGAAGGAATATGCAAGCCCTCTCTTGATTAACGAATATGATAGGAAGAAATACCAACTTTTTTGTATTATACAGTTATACTTGAAATGCTTGACCATATTATTCAATACCCACCAGCTTGTCAAAGCTTTATAAAATAACATGAACCCAATATGCATGGCAGCACATAGTCCAAGACCAGGGTCCCATGCTGAAGTCTGATTCTCATCTCTCATGCATGCACACAAGTGTTGTGCGGCCACATTGCTCAATCAAATTCAAACTTTTTTTTGTTAAAGCCAAAAGGGGTAGCAAATTTTCTGCACTGATTGGAAAAAGAAGTGAATGGATTGGACATTAAAGAAAATAAAGCATTATGTACCCTTTCAATTTATTTACATAAATGAAGTTTATATATGCAACTTTAATGAATTCAAAATAGAATATGTGAGTTGTAAATGAAAGTGAGACAAATTTCAAAATATAACATGTGAAACTTAATCAAATATGATACAAAACTAATATCTCTAATTAAAGAATAAATGAATGTTGGGATGTATTGGTGACAATTAATATTGGTGTGCAATGTATAATGTATTGGTTTGATGTGTGTGCAATGTAATAGTTTGACATTATTTCATATTGGTTTTGCATTAAATTGTTGAATTTTTTTTTTATTTTCGATTTATAGGTTTGTAAATGGAGGGTAATTCCTTAAGTACCCCTGCAATACACGATACAATTACCGATACACCTGGTATTAGTAGCCTGGATAATGGTGATGAAAATCAAAATCCGATTCAGAAGCAAAAAAGAGCGAAGACTTCAGTGGCATGGTCGGAGTTCAAGGAGGTGGTACTCCCTAATGGCACCAAAAAGGCTAAGTGTATCCATTGCAAAGTCAAGTTGTGTATTAATGACACCGGAAGCACCACCCAGTTCAATAGACATTTAAGCCAGTGTTTAAGGAGAAAAGCTTCCATGAGGCAACAACATATTAGTTTTCGACTGTCGGTAATGATGTTCCAACTACTATTTTGCCCGCTTTAAGTGGGAAGTTTGACATGTCGAAAATGAGGGAATTGATCGCCATTGGGTGTTATGCATGAGCATCCATTACAGTTGTGGAGGAAGAGGGTTGAACAATATGATGAAGTATGGGATTCCTGGATGGACTTCGGTTTCCCGCCACACTTGTAAAAAAGATTGTATGAAGGTATATGAAGTGAGAAGGCCAAATTGAAGACTTTGTTGAAGACTGTGACAAAAATCAGTTTGACTACAGACTATGGAATCCAGGGAATCAAAAGATGGAGTATATGGTGTTGACCGGGCATTGGATAGATAGTACTTGGAGGCTTATAGACGTATCCTCAACTTTGTTCGTCTAATCCTCTCGGAATGGTATTGCGATTGCGGATGGCATTTTCAAGTGCCTAAGGGATGGGGATTGAAAATAAGGTATATACTATTTCTGTGGATAATGCTTTAAGTAATGATGTTGCGATTAAGGTTTGAAGGAAAATTTTGAAGTTTTGGGGAAACTCCTTTGTGGAGGTAAACTGTTTCATGTGAGAGTTGCGCACATATCTTGAATTGATTGTTCAAGATGGACTTCATCAAATTAGGCACATCATTGACGACATCTATGAGAGGTGTTGTATATCAACAGTTCTGAAAGCAGACTCAAGGTATTTTCTGATATTGTTCAACAACTTAAATTCCGTATCAGAAAATTATTGTTCATTGTAAAACAAGGTGGAATTACCTATGAAATGTTGGCAATAGCAATTAAGTTCAAAAAGGTTTTTCCAAGAGTGAAAGAGAGGGATATCAATATCATAATAATCCGAGTGACGAGGATTGGGAGAAAGTGGAGAAAGTTTGTGAAGTTTTGAAAGTATTCATGGTTCAACAAACTCATTTCAGGAAGTGATCATCCGACGTCTAATTTATTCTTGAAGGAGGTGTGTGCAGTGAAATGTATGTTGGATAGTAAAAGTGAATCTGAAGATGAATTTATTAGAGTAATGGTTAGGAAAAGAAACAGAAGTTTGATAAATATTGGGGGGAATGTAATGTATGATGTCTGTGGCTGCTATATTGGATCCTCGATTGAAAATGAGGGTTATTCAGTGGGCATTCCAAGATGTATTCTGAGGCAGAAGGAGAGGCAAATATGGTGACGGTCCGGGATGTATTGTATGAGTTATATGGGGAGTATGTTCAAGCTAACCAAGGTGTGACTACGCCCGTGCTTCTACATCACAAGGGGATGGACTGGAGCCATTGATGAGGTGGCTGTGGTGAGGGAGCCAAGGCTTGGGATGATTTTAGCACTTTTCTGGACGTGGTTGAAACTGTGTGAGCTAGTCAGTCTGAGTTGGACTGTTATTTGGGAGAGGGATGCCATAAGTGTGTGTGGGATCATGACTCATCGATGCCTTACAGTGGTGGAAGGCACATTCAACCAAGTTTCCTGTATTGTCTAGGATGGCTCGAGAGACACTAGCCATCCCGATCACAACGGTTGCTTCAGAGTTGCATTCAGTGCTGGGAGCAGGGTTATGATAGTTACCGAGCTTCTTTGTCACCAGCTACGGTGGAGATGTTGTATGTGGATGTGATGGTGTTGCACTTTGAATGGAGTGAAGAAAGGGTGCAAAGTAAGTTCCATTGCTTACATGTGTTTGTGTTATTCTATATTTAAAATAACTTTATTCTAACCTATAGATTATTTTATCTATTTTCATCTTAGAAAGAGGAGGATGAGAATCACTTGGAGATTCAGCTTCTGTTCTATCAGGTGATGGGAGTCAGCAAATTGGTGATCACTCGTGAGTGTATTGGCTGTGGCAGTAGAATTCTGCAGGTCAATATTTATATTTGTGTTGAGGTTTGCATTTTCATCTTTATGGTTTATATAAAATGACAATTATACTTATATGTTTCACATTAATTGTTTGTAGGAGGAGTGGGGCTATAATAGACATACAGCCAATTATCTTTTGCTATTATATATATTTTTGATGGATGGGGATGTCACTTGATGTATAGTTATGTTAATCCCCTATTTTGTTTTGTGAAAACTTTATTAAGTGCAAGTGAATTAAACAAAAATTATTTAGTTCACTTAACTTAATTGTGGTATAATAGTATGGTAAATGATAAATTGTTAATAGCGTAGTATTTCATTTAATATGATTTACGTAGGTTTAACTGTTGGGGGATATATGAGAAAAATAAATCAGTTTGACAAAATAAATCAGTTTGACAAAATAAATGAAAAGTGAAAAATTTAACAAAATGAATTAGACATTAGTGATTCTTCCTCAGCCCAGCAAATTAATGAAAAGTTAAAGTAATTCGCCTGACATATTTAAATATTTTAAACAGATTTATCATTTTCAATTTTGAACATTGATTCAGCTTCAAAGTGAAATTATGATTTCAATTTATTTGAATTTGAATTTAAGACAATCAGACATTCAGACGGCAGCCCACGAATTTTTGTAAAAAAAATTAGTTTATTTGGACATGGCTCGCGAGCCGGCTCGAAATCGGCTCAATAAGCCGGCTGCGAGCCGGCTCGAAATATGCAAAATCAATACCGAGCGAGCCGAGCCACAGAATTTCTGGCTCAGCTCGGTCGGCTCGGTCTCGGCTCGTTTAATTCTCTTCTCTCACGAGCCGAGCTCGTTAAGCGAAAACTCGGCCGGCTCGGCTCGATAACACTCCTAGGTATAATCAAGCGATGTATAGTATAACAAATTTAATAATATAAAGCTTAATTAAACCTAAATTAATCACACATTTGTATAGATATATTACAATAAACCCCATACCACTATGAATTTATAGGTGTTGATACAAAATATATATGTAGACAGTAATGATAAAATATGTATTGATCATATATTACAATAAACTTTCATCCCACTATAAATTTATGAGTGTGTGATACAAAATATATATGTAAACATTTAAAATATTTATGATAATTTATGTGATGATAATAAATATATGATAACCTATAATTTGGTAATTTCATAACATATTTAACCTATGATAATATATGTATGATAATAATTTTGTATATACACACATTATACATTATATATAACAAATTAATCACACATATGTTGATCTATATATAATAGACACTCATTCACTATGAATTTATGGTGTGTGACACAAAATGTATATGTAGACAGTAATTATAATATATAGTTATATATAACAAATTAATCAACACTATGTATGATCTTATACAATAGATTTTCATTTCACTATAAATTTATGCACGTTGATACAAAAATATATGTAAAAATTTAAAATATTTATGATAATTTATGTAATGATAAAAATATATATGTAAACAAATCTTTTGTTGTGTCATGTTTGATATGGAACTAAATTTGTTTTGAACGATTTATTGTTCTGTTTAATTTATTTTGAAGTTTTATTATTTATGTTGGTTAGTTATTTTAATTTACTGAGTTTTTATTGTTTTGTTTAAATTATAAATATAGATAGAGAGTTGGTTTATTTTCAAATGTTGAATTAAATGGGTATGAATTATAAATTGTTGCATATTTGTTTTTTAGAGCATCAATTGGAAAGTTGGTGTATATTTTTTATTCGAACAGGTGTTCAAACGAGTTATTCGAACATGTATTTACAAGTTATTGAACGAGTTATTCGAACAGGTATTTACAAATTATCAAACGAGTTAGTAAAACGAGTTAGTTGAACAAGTTAGTCGAACAAACACGAACAAGTTACGAACGAACACGAATGAGCTTTTTGTTAATCGAACGAACACGAACACACATCCTGTGTTCGTTCGAACACAAACACGAACAATCAAACATGCTTATCGAATGATTTTTGAACGGGCCTGTTCGTTCGTTCATGTTCGGTTCGATTGCAGGCCTAGTCACACATTCTAGATGGCACCAATCCACTTTGTAAAAGTGTAATCATTATCTTGAGCACAACAGGTATAAATAGGTAGCTCCCCTCACAAAATCGGGATCAAACACTCTTGAATTCAATAAAGAAAATAACAAAGGCACACTACGAGAAAGAAACTAGCTTTGACATTCTCTAAGAACACTTAGAACACTGAGCACTTGTAACACCAGATTGCAGTTCACGGTCTATTATAATCTTGGTTAATGATCAGAAATACACTTGTATAAAAAATATAATAGATGTAAAATTCACTTTAAGCAACTGATCTAATATAAAATCCTATTGTCTCTTTTATTATTTTATATCTTTATATGCTATTATGAAAACAGTATCATAATTATAACAAGTGCGATCGCTTAATATTTTAGACGTATGAAATTGTTGGTGTCTACATCATGTAATTACTTTTCTTTTTGTTCATTTCAACAGACCGCATTAAATATAAGGTCATTTATTAGTTTATGAAGCGTCGTAATGTTTTGGCTTGTAAATGGTGGAAACAATTAAGTCAGAATGGGCATCGCTTTCGGAAACCATATGGGCAATAGCCAGGGCCCGAGCTATTCATAGTATGACGTGACCCCTCCATTCCCACAAAAATTTTTAAAACTTATCTTAAACATTTTAGCCCCCTTTATTCGTCAAACTTACATTTAAGCCCTCTTAAAATGACAAATTATAATTTCTTTTTGCCCCGCTCTTTTGTTGAATATTACATTTTGCTCCTCAAAATCAGCTTTTTAACTCCGCCCTTGGGCATAGAATAGACTTTTGCATATATAACTACCCATAAATAAAATATTTTATGGAAGATTGAATATTTTTACCCATAAATAATATCTACCGTATGTGCTTTCACCCTTGAATATTTCTTTTATTACTAAATGATATATATTTATTTAAAAAAAATTAGGAAGACAATAAATATATATAGTAATTATTGCGAGAATTATGTTAAGAATTTAATAAGATAATAAGAAGAGAAAAAATAATACAATATCGTACCATGCTTAAAGAAGGAAGAGAAGAACAAAAGTTAAGAAAAATCAACTTAATAAATAAACATATTATGTTACACTATCACTAATATTAATTTTTTTTATTAATTATATAATAATGTTAAATTTAGAAAGTAGAGAATGTGGGATTCCAACATTCACATCTTTAAGGATATTAATATTGTAAGTATATTGTTAATATATATATTTTTAATTTTTATTAAAATTAATTAAAAAAAAAATTGAAGTAAATAAGAGAAGCTCTAATATGTTACCAAACAATATAAAGTTTCAGGGCACATTATTTACAAAGGTTAATTCAACATTCAAGTCATATCTTAAGATTATAAAAAACAAAATTCCATTATATAAATATATCAAAAATAAGTTTTGTTATCTATTGTAATAAAGTATATGATAAACGGTGTGATGGTAAAAAAACAAAAAAGAATCTCAGATAGTTTTTCAAGTTCGAATCTCCTTAAGGATAAAAGAGTAAGAGAAAAATTTAACATGATTTTTAGAATTCAAGCCCGTATTATTACTAATAAAGATAATCACTAAAACTTATACTCAATCAATAATTTTAGGATGTCAAAAATTAGTTGAATTATATCTAAATTAATTCGGTAATAAAAACAAATAAATAAATTAAGGAAAGGAAACGAGAGGAGCTAAGTTATATTACTGTACATAGATTTACTGTTGGATTTGACAAGTCATATAATCATTCTGCTAAAGCTATTGACTGACTCGGATCCCTCCACTAGCTGAAGAAAATACAAAATAGTTAATAAAGATAAAAATCTAGGACCACAAAACCTTGCCGACCACTCGACGCGTGGCCCTAGATTCTTACAGAAGTCCCAGTGCTTTTAAATCTCACTCCATTAATACAGCCAAACAACTGAAAGAGAGAGAAAGAGTTGTCAATAAAAGTTGGTTTTCAGATAATTTTATCAAAAACTAAAAAAAAACAACTAAAAACTTTTTTTTTTTTTTAAGAATTTAAACTTATTTAGAGAAAAAAAATGTAAATTATTTTGATAAAATTGTGTAGTTATATTATTAATTTATATATAATAAAAATTGAATTAGAAATAGAAAATTACTAAATTAATTAAAAGAGAATAATTGTCAAAAATATATAAAATTTAAAGAAAGAATGAGGGAAAATTGAATTAATTCCAATTTTATATACAAAATAAATAATATGTTATATACTAAGTGAAGTACCACAAAGTACGACAAAGGAAAGAAAGAAAGAAAGAAAAAAGGAAAAAAAAAAAAATTACTTCCATTTTCTTGCTTGCTCTGTGTTATCTATTGCTAGGTTTGTTGAGAAAAATGGGGAGAGGAAAGGTGGTATTGGAGAGGATCCCCAACAAGATCAACCGACAAGTAACCTTCTCTAAGAGAAGAAGTGGTTTGCTCAAAAAAGCTTATGAACTGTCTCTGCTTTGTGATGTTGAGGTCGCTGTCATCATTTTCTCTAGCCGTGGCAAACTCTCCGAGTTTGCTAGCAATCAGTAAGATAACTAGCTTCTTTCTCTTTCTAGTTCCTGCTAAATCTATTTTTGTCTACTAGAATTTATGGTGAAACATCATTTTGTTTTTACTTTTAATAGTATTAATATTATAGTTTGATCGAAACCATCTGAATTCGAGATTTTGGAGCTTAGATAAGCAAAACGGTCACTGCAACACGTTCGTCGTTTCTTTTCTTCTTCTTGATCTGTCCATAGATAAGATAACCAAAGTGACGTATTTCTTTTGTCAAGTCTGATAGGACAGTTTTTTAAATGAATGTCTATAGACCACTGCTTTTTTCTATTGTTCTTTCCATGCCTGTATTTCTTAGCTTCATTGTCTCTCACTCTCTTTCTTTTTTCAATATCTCTTAGCTTCATGGAATGAAGTTCTTGGATTTTGGGGTTTTGGTTTCTTTCAGTTTAACACTACATATTCTTTGCTAGAATTCTTGCATACTTCCATTTTTTGCAGTTTTAAAATGGAATCGAAACATTATTTGACAAAAACCTTCTTCACAAGTACAACTAAATCTTTCTAAGTTACATGAATTTATAGTTCATCCTAATTCTGGTACTCGGCATTTAAACTTTTCAACTGTATATTTAAGGCAAGTAAGCCTATAATATGCAGCATATTGCTGTTTCTAAATCCAAAAAAAAAAAAAAAAAAAAATCTTTTTGTCGAGCATGAACACTTAAAACCCTGATGATATGTAATTGCATCGTTTATAAGCATATAGCTAATTACAAGTTTTGACATCTGAAGAATCATTTTTCTTTTATTGTACAAGTTATAGTCCTGTTAGAAAGACTTTTCCCTTTCTTTTTTTCCTTTTTTTTTTAGGAGAAAAACTTCTAAATTGGTTGTCTGAGTCGTATGATCTTGTAAAGAAACCTTGTTTGGGTTATGTGTGAGTTGATCAACTCACACATAACCCAGACAAGGTTTCTTTACAAGATCATATTTATATATATATAATAACTGTTGATTTATATAGATATAAAGCAGGCAACAACGTTCATTTCCAAACAACCGTTGATGTATAGAGGGAATACTTCGTGTACTTTTTAATTGGAAATGAAAACCTAGTTTGAGGACTGTAACTGAAAGGTACCATAGCTATAGCCTGTAGTTGTTGCCTGCTTTATATAATAATAATAATAATAATAGTACTAAACGTACAAAAAAAAAATGTTACCAAGATTTCTATAAGATATAATAATATACTTGTTATTTCTTCCATTAACTTTACTCAGAAGTTGCACGAATTCGCACAAATTCCCCCATCAAATAAGTTGGCTTTCAGCTTGCAACGCTTTTGAGTTCAAATATCCAAGTTCTTTACCCATTTTCTTGAAGTATATATGCACACCAATTTTAAATGTATTCCAATTTTTATTTTTATTTTTTCATTTGGATCTTACTACTTAGCACACAAGCTGTAAACTCTATGGTTTTGTAAATAAAGCTTTGAGATTATCGAATGTTCGTATTTTAATTTTCTCTACCTAGCCATGTATCAAGAATTAAGATAGGAATCACACTAGTAATTTTGATTTTCATCTATAGTGATTTTAATGTGCATTTATTGATTTGATTTTTCATAATAATCCTTTCAATCATAATCTGACTTCATTTTGTATGGATGACTTTGTATAAAGTTTTTATAAGTGTACTATTATCCCTTTAAGAATTGGGGAGTATTGGAGGTGTTTACGAGTAAAAAAGAAAAAAAAAAAATGATTACGATTTCTTTAGTTTGGAGTTTCTTAAAGAGTTTTTAATACTTTTAAAGGTTGTTTGACTGTATTTTAAAAGTGTTTATAATAATTTAAATAAACTATTTTATGATTTCTAGGAGAAGCTCAAAAGCTCCTTTTTACCTTATTTAAAGTGTTAAATATTTGAAAAATATGTCTATTCTATTTTCTAAATTTGACTTATATATTCTTGTATATTAAAAATTTTCTTAATCAAACAACTAACAATTTTTTTTTTTTCTATAAAAGCTATATTTTCATAAACTCTACAATAATAAGCTATTCTTCTATAATTTTTCCTCCAATAAGCCCTACCAAACACATTCTGATACTTAGGAGTTTGCCTCTATGAATAGTCCTTTTAACATGTGCCGGAAATACTGTTTCTTTAATTGGAATCTATATTGAAATCCTAACTTGTTTTTTTCCTCTTCTAGCAGTAATGTGGACAAAATCCTGGAACGGTACAGGCAGTACTATTATTCGTCAAGTTCCAGCAGGATTGCTGAGAATGAAAAAGAGGTTGGTAAATTAAGTTCTCCTCATACTCCTATACTTTCTAGGTAAAGTTAGATATGGTTTTTACTTTGGATATTCCATCAATGATAGTGGTAAATATTTTCTCAATGTAATTGTATCGCGAATTGCAGTGTCGTTATTTTCTTACTATTTTAAAGAAGAAGAAAGAAGGAAAGAAATTAAGGGTGTAATAACAACTATTAATTCTGTGTTTTGGATGTGCAATGGATCAAAGAAGTGTTTACATGTATCTGGGTGATATGTTGTAATTGTTGAATGAAAATAAAGGCTTTGGTGATCATCAAGTTAGTATTGTGGGTGCTAGCATTAACTTCTACGATGGAATTCTCAGAAACTTGAAAAAGAAAGAAAACTGATACTCATGCATAAGTTAAAATATATATACTTTGGTACATAAATTGATAATACACATCAATTCTTGTTTATTAAATCTCGACTTTTAGGTTTTCAAAGTTTTATTTGTTTTATATCACATCAGTTATAATAATATTATTCAATTAAGATATTATATACGCTTTTTAATTTTATGGGTCAATGCAGATCTTATATCCGGATATCTTAAAATTAAGGGCAACATATGAGTCTCTCCAGCGCTCACAAAGGTAACTGTGTATTTGCTAGCACTTGTATGTATCTTTCGATATATATACTAATAATTATAGTACTTAAATCATTATTCAAGGCATTTCCTTGGAGAAGATCTTGAACAACTGAGTCTGAAAGATTTGCAAGAGATTGAGAAACAGCTTGATGAAACACTCTATCAAGCTAGACAAAGAAAGGTACACATCATTTTGGAGCCTTCCTGCATACACATATTGAGATGCATGCATATAAAATACACTTGTTTTATTAACATGAATACAAGCGAACAAATTGTGTTCAATATTGTATTATGAGAAACAAGATTTGAAAAACCAAATTCATCGTTTAAGACTAAGTGCTAAAATATGATTAAAAGCATTCAAAATTACTGTGTTTTTTTTTTTTTCAAAAATGAGTTACCAATTTCTCTTCTGCTCCAAAACAACAGTATTTTTATTTTATTTCTCAAAATGTATTTCTAAAGTATGTTATTACTCTTCTTGTCTTTGCCCTTACAATTTATTATTTTTTCTCGGATTTTGAAAATATAATTAAATAACTTCAATATGCAGTTCATAATTATGTGATGAAGCACTCTTTACTTTTTTGAGTTTCTCTTTCTGAAATAGTTTAAAAGATCTCTAAATGGTTATTATGTTGTTGCTATAAGCTGATGCCTTAGTAATTTTCTTCTTATGAATGCAGACGGAAATGATGCTACAACAGTTGGAAGAACTGCAGCAAAAGGTAAGAGTTAAGGCATCGTTATTAAATAGCTTTTCCTTTCGGTAAGAACTGCAGCAAAAGGTGCAGTTTCTTTACTAGCCAGGCAAAACAATTCTTCGAGCTCCCATTATATGTATGTAATATTGATGACTTTTTGGACAAAACTGATAGGTACAAGATCTCAAAGAAGAAAACAAGCGGATGAGTTCTCAGGTTTGCTTAAGTTATACATAAATATATTATGCCAAAATAATTTCCTATGTTTCACAATTTATCGTTTCATTTCCCCTCTGGTATTTCCAGCTCGAAGAAGAAGAAGAAGAAGAAAATCTTCAAGCTATTCAAGGATCACAAGTGAACAACAACCTCCTTGAAGGACACCCTCTATATTGCATTTACGATTTAGACATGGGGTATAATTTAACTGATTTTTGAGTTGTGCACTTTCTGAGAAAATACCTCGTTTGGAACGCACTTCTGACTTTGTAAAAACGCTTTTATCAATTTCAAATGTATCTTTAATCTCTTTTGACTATTTGAAATATTTTTTCTTTTTCTTTTTATTTTTATTTTTTGCATTTGAAATGGATTCAGTTGTGGAGCTGGAATGAACGAAGCAAACATTGTGATGGGCAGGAGCGACCCGACTCAGGGATGGATTTGACTCCAAGTTCACATGCTTCCAAATGCGTACGTGCAGGTGTTTTAGGGGTGTGATGTGTTAAATCTTAATCTTTTTCTCTTGATTAAATATTTGCTAAGCTGTGACTATATTAATAGAATTTAGCACTCGTGTAATTTTGGCTTAAATATTGTGATTTGGAAGAATTATTCCCTTAATTACTATTAAGTTGGGATAAATGATAATTCACTTGTAGTTGTGGTGCTAAGTTAATAGGGACTCTCGTTCTTCTAACAGTTGAGTGGAAGAAGAGCTATCCCATTGTTGCTATTTGCTAACTTAATTTCTTTTGACTGATGATGGAATATTTTCAGGTGAAATTTCTGAAACCTCAATCTCTATACTCTTTTACTTAACAAATTCAAATTTGTTTCAAATATTTATTTTAGAATCTTCTCATGGCTCTTTAGATGAAACTTTTTTTGGCAACTTTCTAAAACAAGTTTGTTATCTGAAACTACATGCACAAATTTAAAACATGGATATGAAATGTATGAGATAGTTTTTATATATGGGTTAATTACATTAAACACCCTAAAGTTTTATTGAAAAGTAACTAATGAAAAAGGTACTGATGGTAGTAGGGGTGGACGGGTCTGAGTACCTGGCCCAAACCCTTGGGATCGAAATCGAAATCTGCTGGTTCCTGGGATTTGGAACCGAAACCGAAATTAGCTAGTTCATCTGATTTGAAACCAGAACTGGAATCGATTGGTTCTAGTTCCTAAACGCATGGAACCGAAATCGGAACCATAGGTTTTGGTTTCGATTTCGGGTACCCAACCATGTTCCAACAAATTAAAATAATACACATTATCACATATGTTGAATCATGAATGTATTAGTTGAACGAGGCAGGGGAAACAAAGGAAGAAGTATCTCCTTGTTAGTTTCAAATATGGCCATGTCTTCCTCTTTTAAGTGAACCCAAAACAAAACCTAGATTTGAGAAAAACCCAATTCTCAGATAACAAATCTCGAAATAAGAAAATCAGTAAAACCATAACCCTAATCCAATCCAATTAAAAAAGACACACCAATCTCACAAAACCCTAAAATTCAAAACACAAATTTGCATCCACCAATCTCAACAACACAACAAAAACAATCAAACCCATTGACAAAATTAGGGTTTACAAATGGGAATTCAAAGAGAAAAAGTTAAGGGTACTAACTGGTGAGATTCGACGAACGGGAGAGAATGGCAGACTAGATGAATGATGAACGAGAGAGAATGGCAGACTAGACGAATGATGAATGAAAGATTTTTTCTTTTTTCCCCAAATCTTAATCGAATTTTCTTATTTGAAATGTAAAATTCGTAAGACCTGTTGTTTTTAATGATACTTCAATTCAGTCCTAGTTGTCTAATCGGTTCTAATCTGGGTGCCTAGATATCGGTTCCAGTTTTGGTTCTCAGGTTCGATTCCAATTCCTTGATATGATGGAACCAGTATCAAAACCGTACAGTATCAATTCCATACAACTAGGAACCGGAACTAACCTTGTAAGGGTCGGTTCCGAGTAGAAATTGCAATTGGATAGTCGGGTACCCACCAGTTCTGATTCTAGTCAAAAAATCTGTACACCCATAGTCTATGGGCCATAGAAGGTAGGGAGTTATGAGGTTTTAACAATACTTTAGACATTTCTGGTACATAAGATAAATCATGAGGGGTATATCATAATTATCCATTTTATATACAATATTATAGAGAAACCATACATAGGATGGAACTAAAGTCCCAAAAAGAATATTTAAAGTGATATATAAGTGTTAAATATTGCATTTTATTTTGCCGCTACAAATTAAAGAGGTGTGAATTAGAATAGTAGGTCTGAAAATTAAATTCTGAGATTAGTTAAGTAGTTTAAACAAATCTTAAATTGATTCCTGATAATAAAAAACTCACTCAATAACATAAATAATCAAATATTATATAAAAGTATAGATTCTCATCACATCAAGAACATACCACCTCTAATCAAATCATGTAATGATTTGTGTCATTAGATCTCAAAAAAGCTTAATTAGGTTTAGCTTTTCTCAAAAAAAAAAAAAAAAAAAAAAAATTTCTTTAATCTATGTAGATTATGATGCTTTTAGGCACTTAAATCAATTGACAAACTAAAGTTATATTTGTTCAATGGATATGTAAACAATCCAATTATAGAAATGAAACACAACCAGCATACNATAGAAGGTAGGGAGTTATGAGGTTTTAACAATACTTTAGACATTTTTGGTACATAAGATAAATCATGAGGGGTATGTTGTAATTATCCATTTTATATACAATATTGTAGAGAAACCAAACATAGGATGGAACTAAAGTCCCAAAAAGAATATTTAAAGTGATATATAAGTGTTAAATATTGCATTTTATTTTGCCGCTACTAATTAAAGAGGTGCGAATTAGAATAGTAGGTCTGAAAATTAAATTCTGAGATTAGTTAAGTAGTTTAAACAAATCTTAAAATTGATTCCTGATAATAAAAAACTCACTCAATAACATAAATAATTAAATATTATATAAAAGTATAGATTCTCATCACATCAAGAACATACCACCTCTAATCAAATCATGTAATGATTTGTGTCATTAGATCTCAAAAAAGCTTAATTAGGTTTAGCTTTTCTCAAAAAAAAAAAAAAAAAAAAAAAATTTCTTTAATCTATGTAGATTATGATGCTTTTAGGCACTTAAATCAATTGACAAACTAAAGTTATATTTGTTCAATGGATATGTAAACAATCCAATTATAGAAATGAAACACAACCAGCATACAACTGATAAACTTGAAGAGATTAATTTTACGGTCAAAGAGGTTTGCTTCTTTTCTTGAGTTCTTAGGTTCAAACATTGGATCCATCTATTACAATAACATTGTGATTTATCTGATTCTTTGGACTTATAAAGTATTCATTAAACTCCAGAGTTTAATTGAAGTATACGCAAGATGACCTAAACACACTAGTTATTAAAAAAAAAAAAAGTATACAACCGATTAATTCAATCCAATCTCTTCAAATTCCATAGAGAAACTTATATATTTTATTATAAAATTCCAAGGTGTTATGTTTTTGATGAAGTCTAAAAAGAATATACGAACTTTATATTCCAAAAGTATAGCCAATTGTAAATCAACAGGTGTGCGATGTGCCTTTTCAGTAGATTCCTACCAACCTTCTCCAAATAGTTTTAATTCGTTAGATTCTGCTGCACCACTAAAATTATAAAGAGACAAAATGCTTGAAAAGCCGTGGAGTATAATTCAACTTCCTTTCCTTTGAAGGGTAAACGACCTTTTTACCACGTCAGGTTTGCCTTAGTGACATTTATAACCCAAAAAATTTCAAAATATGACTTTTTCACTCAAAATTTATATTTCATTAATACTTAAAATACAATTAACTTTCTCAGCCAATATTCGGTGAGTTATTAGAAAGAGGGTTTTTGTAAAGTAGAGGCTAGTGGCAGGGGTAGATCCAACCTAGTTTTAACCCACCCTCATTTTTTTTTTTAAATACTAATATGTATAATTTCTAGATTTTGACATACCCTAACAAAAATATTAATGTATAACTAGTTTTTATTTTGGTCTATCCTAACAGAAATTTTTGGATCTGCTACTGGCTGGTGGATCTAATAGTGGTTACCGATTGAATATTCGTTGTCAGAATCAGTTAAAAATTAGCTAAGGATGGGAAACCTTAACTTTGCAGTGATTGACAATCAACAAAAAATCAAATATCGAAGTGAGAGGGATTTTGTAGAGATGTGATCAGAGGTTCAAACGGTGATAACAGAGATAATTTTTACCATAAAAATTGGTTTTAGATAATAACAAAATATTAATTTTGAATAAAAAATTGATATTTTAAAAGGTGGGAAAGCATGGTTAAGGCGTTTAGGGTTTCTTGGAAATTGGAATTGTAAGAGATTATGAAAGGGATATTTAATTATCAAATGGGTAATTATATTAAATAAAATAAGGAAAGGAAATCCCGAGGGAAAAATAAAAACACCTTCCTTCCAAACACAAATTAACACACATGTTGAGGATTCATACTCTTGAAAACACAGCTCAGACCCATTCTATTCGGTGCATCCAAAGAGAGACTGAGAGAGACAAAAACAACATTAAAATATACATAAAGTAATGAGATTACTTGTAAAGCTAGAGTAAAAGTTGGTAATTTTATAAAGCATAAATAATACTTTTACTGTTAAGCCTTGAATTTCTGTGTGCCCAGCTGCGGTTAAAATTTTTCTCATCGTCAACTTTCAACGATCATTTTCAAGATTGTAATGCTTTGAATTGAACCACCTCTTCCTTCTCTTCTTTTCTTCTATAAGTTTCTCGTTATAACACCCACATCAACCTTCTCTCTTTCTTTCTGCAAATCTTGTTGCTCTGCTTTTTACTTAACTGTTTCGTTTTCTTCGTATAAACTTTTTCTCTCTAATTCAATCTCTCAGTTTCAGACCTCAAATGGCTGAGAATCCCACTTCAGGTGAGTCTTTCTTTTTCTATCTATACGTGTAAACTTGTGTGTTTTTCGTTCTTTGTCATTTTTCTTGTTCTGTTTCTTTCTTAAGCAAAAATGATTGACTTTCATATCTGGGTTCATTTGAGCTGGTTTTATGATTGCAAGATTGTTTCTTTATAATGATTTAATTATTTTTATCTTCTGTTTGAGATTCTTCCTGTGGTTTTATGTGTTGAATTTACTTTACCTTATAGATCTCTAGTAGCATGTTCTCGGCGTTGCTCTTTGTTATGTGAATCACATGATGCTATATTGTTGCCCATTGACTATCGTTCTCTTTCTTTAGTATCTTTATGTCAGTTTCTGCTCACAAATTACTTGGGGAATCATTGAAGATAGACTTGTTTTAGCTAGTGGGGTTATCGTAGATTTATTGTGATGTGACTCTTTTTGTATTGGTGTTTCTTAATTTTTTTGAGTAGAATCATGTTGAAAAATATATCGTTTTTGACATGTGTGATTTCGCTGAATCTTGAGCTATGAAAAAGCAGATGATTTTCACAATTGATCTAGGAATGGTGTCTGATTCAAAACATATGTTTAATTTGTTTTCCCTGAAAATTTCTTCTTTAGTATTAAGGTTTCGGAGATTTCTATGGCTTGACTGAAAACACCTTAGATCTTAATTGCAGCTATAACCCTTTCAGTTGTGATGTTACAGAGAATAGAAGGCACTGTTTAAACAATGTTACTGAAATCATTTGATTGCTACTCGAATTGATAATCAACGATTATATAATTGTTGGAGGTTCTTATATCTTCTCATGGATATGATAGCAGGGTCCGGGAACGGAAATCCGCTTGTTGTTTGCTTTGGAGAGATGTTAATTGACTTTGTCCCGACAGTTGGAGGGGTTTCACTTGCTGAAGCACCAGCTTTCAAGAAGGCTCCTGGTGGTGCTCCTGCTAATGTGGCTGTTGGGATATCAAGGCTAGGAGGTTCATCAGCCTTTGTTGGCAAGGTGTGTTAACTTCATTGTCTTGTTCCATCTTGTCACTTGGACAATTGTATGACACAACTTGGTTCTTTCTACTTGGATCGTGAACAGAGAAAATTACTTAATTGCCATTTACATGACTCTCATGTTAGAAGTCTGAGTATAACTTGTATAAACCTACTTTTTACTGGTTGGTTGCACGCCCACTTTCTCCCTTAACCCAGATTGGACCAACAAATACAGATTGTTTCTGAAGTAGGAAAATAAAATTTGAGAGTTTTGATGTTTGATATGAACCTTTTGATAACTTGTTATGAAATTTCTATTTAGAATTGTGTATCTAAAACTCATTTTTGGTTAGCGGCAAGCTTTTTGACTTGTCTATCCATTACTGATTTAGTGTTTTCATGTATCACTATGTGCAAAAATGAGATTCCAACAATGTTTTATCTATAACTTTTATGTACCTACTTTGAACCTGCTTGCATTAAGTATTACTTCTGTTACTCTTACATCTAACCAAACAGAACATGGAGATTGTGTGGAAAATGCACTTTCTGAGGTCCCTTACCCCTGTTTTCCATTGCATAAATTCAATCCTTTTTTTTCTTCTTCTTTTTTTTATTTTTTATTTTTTATTTTTATTTATTCTTTGGGTGGGGTGGGTTAATGTTGTGTACAATTTTTGGGGCAATCTCACTTAATTATAGTTTGCCATCTGTATCACAGGTAGGTGATGATGAATTTGGTTACATGTTGGCTGACATTTTGAAACAAAATAATGTTGATACCTCCGGCGTGCGATATGATTCCTCTGCAAGGACTGCACTGGCATTTATTACGCTCAGAGCTGATGGTGAGCGTGAATTTCTGTTTTTTCGTCATCCAAGTGCTGATATGCTTCTTCGTGAACCAGAACTTGATAAAAACCTGATTAAGAAGGTATTTTATCTCATTCTTTCTTTACTAAGAAATATAGCACAATTCTTATGGATTCTAGTGGGGTTTTTATGTGTTAGAGAATAATTCATTCCCAAAGTATACTTGATTGCAGGCCAGCATCTTCCACTATGGTTCTATTAGTTTGATTTCAGAACCTTGCAAATCAACTCATCTTGCTGCCATGAAAATCGCCAAAGAGTCTGGTAGCATCCTTTCTTATGATCCAAATTTGAGATTGCCACTATGGCCATCAGAAGATGCTGCTCGGGAGGGCATAATGAGTATATGGGATCAAGCAGATATTATTAAGGTATGATTTGAAATATGAGATTCAAGGCGTAAAAATGTTTTTCTGCTGCATTTGTGCAAATACAATAATAGCTCTTTCTTTTTTTGCATAAACCTTGATAAAAGAATTCACTCATATATGATCCAATTCTTTTGTGGTCATCTTATGAATTGGCAGATAAGTGAAGATGAAATCACATTCTTAACTGGAGGTGACGATCATAATGACGATAATGTAGTGTTAGAGAAGCTGTTTCATCCTAATCTCAAGCTTTTGGTTGTAACTGAAGGATCAAAAGGTTGTAGATATTATACCAAGGTAAGAAGGCACTGTCTTTTTTGTTTAATATTAGGATTTATATGTTCCATCTGAAACCTATTCTGTAACTCCTTATTCTCTTATCATGTCTAGACTGTTTTTCACCAGCATTGGGTATTGACTGTAGATTTGCATTTAGTCTGGTCAGAACTAAATATAGTACCCTATAAATTCAAAGATGTGTTAGAGGTGCATGCTTTTCGATAACCCTGTGGGATCAGGATGCATAAAGTTGTACCATTTTATTTATATGATTTTTAATTAATTTATCTATATTTGACAAATTGCTGTAAACCAAAATTTTTGCAGGAATTTAGAGGTTGTGTTCCTGGTGTTAAAGCTAAATCTGTGGACACAACTGGTGCAGGTGATGCATTTGTCAGTGGGATACTTAACTGCCTGGCTTCTGATCTAAGCCTATTCAAGGTACTTATAATTTGTTTCTTGAATTAAGAGAAATCAATAAGTATTTAATATTTTTTGCTATTGCTCAAACAAAGTATTGCCTATAATATATCAGTTTGATTTCCACTAGAGCTGTATAGACATAATATCATTTTTATGTTTCATTATTCACTGTGAGTGCCATGCTCAGATGTGTATCTAGTTCATTCAACAAACTATTTCATTGATGTAGCCAATTACCTAAGCTTGAAAAAAAGATCATACTGTTTTTCTGTTGCCTTTGGAAGATGTAGAAAACTATTACAAAATATTGCCTTAAATTTTTTCAACATTTGCATCTGTTCCTACTTGTAATTGCAGTTGCTTTTTATTCCCAAAATTCACTCTATACATTACCATTGCACAGAAAACAAATAGGAAAATAGAAAATCAATCAATAATTAGCTTCAATGTCACCAAAAAGAAGATTGCAGTTTCCTTCAATAATTTTATTATTATAACAGGATGAGAAGCGGCTTAGTGAAGCTCTACTTTTTGCAAATGCCTGTGGCGCTCTCACGGTAACAGAGAGAGGCGCAATTCCTGCGCTGCCTACAAAAGAAGCTGTCCTGAAACTCTTAGAATCAGTTGCAGCATCATAAAGAAGTTGTTTGTACTTCGTTAATTTGTTGTAATTTGAGTTCCATTTGTTGAAGTAACAAAGAGCTCTTTGCTCTTTCTTTCTTTTCCCTTCCCATAAGAAAGTTACATATATGCACTAAAGTGCTGTAGATGCAAGAGTTATTATCAATAAAGGTAGTGATACAATTGTATTTGCAAAATTAGCTGAAATATTGTTTTATTGAAGAACATGGTTGTTAGCATATTCTTGACTTCAAATGGGTTTTCAGATTTCAGCAACCTTGGCATTTTAGAAGATGACTGAAGAGTATTGTAGTTTGTTTACATCATAAAGAATAATTGAAGGAAGAGGATATCATATTTTGTTGAATTTAAGAGTATTTTTCTGTTAGCTAAAAGAAATATTCAGAATATTAGAAAATACTTCTTAATGTAAATCCAGGATTTTGAGAAAAACCGTTTTTAACGAGATGGTGATTACCGGTATAGAATCAGAATACTGTAGATGCAAAAAATCTACTGTTATGAAAATAGGGTCTGATCCTGTGAGGTTGAGGCTACTGACAATCTGTTAGACTTGCACACATGAAAGGACAAGCGTGAAGTTTCCGGAAAACACAGGGGTGGTGTTTGCCGTAGGCACTACGACGCTCAAGTCAGCGAAGCTAAAAGAGATTATTTGATAAGAATTAAAAAGATGAAGAATTACCAGGAGTCTTGTCGGAGGCTAGGACTACGGCGGAGGCGTCGGGTTCTTGGGAGCAAGAACTTAGAAGCAAATAGATGGTTTTGAGTTGAGTAGATTGACTATCGGAGATTATATGCCTAATGAGAGGGCAAGCCTCTGTTTTTATAGTGAATCCAAGGGATTGGAATCCTAGTAGGACACTGAGTCATCTTTTGGGAGATAATCCCTATCATGAAAGAGATATGATTCCTTGACTTTATCAGATTAAATATGATAGTTTGAGTAAGATTTGGAATCTTAATAGGACACTAAGTCCTATTTTGGGAGATAATTCCTATCATAAAAGAGATATGATTTCTTGACTTTATCAGATTAAGTTTGATAATTAGAGTAAGATTTGGAATCTTAGTAGGATGTTAAGTCCTATTTTGGGAGATAATCCATATCATGAAAGAGATATGATTTCTTGACTTTATCAAATTAAGTTTAATAGTTTGAGTAAGATTTGAAATCATAGTAGAAGAGGAAATAGAATGAGATTCTGATTTCCTATTTATAGATTGTTACAGGCTAATGGGCTGAAACCCAGTTTAGCTTAACTTATAGGATAGCCCAACTCATACACAAGATGATTTTAAGAGTAGGCCCAATCAGGATTGGGTTGAGACCTTGGGCCGTGACATGTTTATTTCGTTATTGGGTCTCGTCAAGCCCAAGACGATTTTTGGCCATAACAATTAGCCCTCCCACTCTTTAAGTTAAAGAGTATTTAACTTAGAGAGTAGATTTAATCGTATGAGTGCAGATTAAGCGAATTAGTGATAGCAACTCGTTAGGTCGGATGGACCGTTGTGTGAATTGGGTCGATGACTTGTCGATTTGAGGTACAAGTCTTTCACTCGATCTAGGTCGATCGAAGGAGTAAACTCATGGATCAGTCTGGGCCGATCGAAGGCGTAAACTCATGGATCGGTCTGGGCCAATCGAAGGCGTAAACTCATGAATCAGTTTGGGCCGATCGAAGCCGTAAACTCGTGGATCGGTTTGGACCGATCGAAGGTGTAAACTCATGAAGGCGTAAAATCATGAAGGCATAAACTTGTGGATCGGTCTAGGCCGATCAAAGGCATAAAATCATGAAGGCATAAACTCGTGGATTGGTCTGGGCTGATCGAAGGCGTAAACTCATGAAGGGGTGAACTCGTAGATCGGTCTGGGCCGATCGAAGGCGTAAACTCGTGGATCGGTATGGGCCAATCGAAGGCGTAAACTTATGAATCAGTCTGGGCTGATTGAAGGTGATTACAGTAGACGATTTAAAACAACTTCATATGGTATCCCGCATGGTATACAGCTAAGCCAAACAAACTCATGGTTGAATGGAGAAGTGATTCATGGTGTGCGTATATATAAACCAAATAAATAATAAATCAAATAGAGAAAGAAATACTGTGCCTGGGATGCATGTGTTGAACAATAAGCCGAATGGAAAAACAAAGAGCCGAATGAAGAGTGAGCTTTCCCTTTCAAGTGTTGTCACCCACACTTATTGAATTGAGTGAAGTATTTGTTTTTTGACTTGAGAGTTCTCATGTTGCTAACGTTGATCCAACCATTTGACTGAATATGTAAAGCTGGTACCCGTTTTGTTGCCCAGATCATCCGGGGGCAATGCTATTCCTGAATTTAGCATTAGTCGCTGAAATATTCTCAGCCATGAACAACTGGAAAAGAGTTGGAAGAGCAAAGTGGAGAGATAGACTAACAAAAAATCCTCTTGATGATTGAGGAACACATGGTGAGCAAAATTTGAATAAGCTAAAAGGAGTAGTAGTATGCATGGCATGCATGTTTAATAGACCAAATGAAAGAAAAGAACAAGCTAAATGGAGCAGTGATATGCATGGGGTGCATGTACTAAGTAGTGAACCGAATGGTGAAACATAGGGCCGAATGTGGTCCATAACTTCAATGGATGAGTTAATGGAGGCTTTTGATCTGAATGAAGTATTTGGTGACTTGTTCTGCTACGGTTGTTGCTTGTGTTTGGTTGGCTGGTTGGTTGTATGAAGCTTTTGATCTTCTAGAGTCGATTGACTTTGGGTAGTTTGACCATAAGAGTTTGAAGTATTTCTTCATATAGAAAGAGTTGAATATGAGATAAAGGATAGCCCCTGGTCGTGATAATAAAAAGGTGCATTTTTATTGTCACAATCGGAGGCTATCCTCTATCCATTGTTTTAAAACCCAAACCGGAGGGCAACCAGTTTTGCTGTCCGGGTCATGGGTCAACCGGTCCAACCGGTTGGACCGGCTGGTTAGACCGATGATGTCAGCGATAATTTTATTTTTAAAAAATTACATATTAATCCCTCAAATTTTAATATATTATAAAAATTCCCCTAAAAAAGTTCAAATTAATCCCTAAATTTTTTATTTATTTCAAAAATGCCCCAAAAAATTATCAAGTAATCCCTGAAATTTGGACATATCTCTAAAACACCCCTATAAAATTACAAATTAACCCTTATAATTTTGAAACATTACAAAAACCCCATAAGACCTGAACCGGACCAGAGAAGCTGTCGGGTCCTGGTTGGACCGGTCTGGTCTGATTTTTAAAACAGAGCCTCTATCTCGCTACCTTTGGGCTCAAGGGTTTTTCCCGTGTGTAGGACACGTCTAAGGTATTGTTCGATATGGGTCATTCTGGCTACGCCTCCTTCTTACCCTTGCAGCTTTGCTTCGCTTCGTGGTCTTTTTTCTACCTTTCAAACACCTTTCTCATTACTTAACCTTGGACTTATACTTTATCCAAGTAACATGAGCACTATTGACCCATATTACTCGATAATTAAAAAATAGATCAATATTTTTAGGGCAATTAATTACGCCGTTGTCTACCTTCCACGTGCTCTCCATGTGCCTCGACTCAGTCGTCAAGACTCAAGACTCAAGATCCAAAGGACTAGTTAGGCACTATCAAAAAATAAAAAAACCGAAACCGCTCTTCGAACCCTTAGATCTTAATTCAGCTATAACCTTTCAGTTGTGATGTTACAGAGAATAGAAGGCACTGTTAAACAGTGTTACTGAATCATTTGATTGCTACTCGAATTGATAATCAACGATTATATAATTGTTGGTTCTTATATCTTCTTATGGATATGATAGCAGGGTCCGGGAACGGAAATCCGCTTGTTGTTTGCTTTGGAGAGATGTTAATTGCATTTGTCCCGCAGTTGAGGGTTCACTTGCTGAAGCACCAGCTTTCAAGAGGCTCCTGGTGGTGCTCCTGCTAATGTGGCTGTTGGATATCAAGGCTAGGAGGTTCATCAGCCTTCGTTGGCAAGGTGTGTTAACTTCATTGTCTTGTTCCTCTTTGTCACTTGGACAATTGTATGACACAACTTGGTTCTTTCTACTTGGATCGTAACAGAGAAAATACTTAATTGCCGTTTACATGACTCTCATGTTAGAAGTCTGAGTATAACTTGTATAACCTACTTTTTACTGGTTGGTTCCACGCCCACTTCTCCCTTAACCCAGATTGGACCAACAAATACAGATTGTTTCTGAAGTAGGAAAATAAAATTTGAGAGTTTTGATGTTTGATATGAACCTTTTGATAACTGTTATGAAATTTCTATTTAGAATTGTGTATCTAAAACTCATTTTGGTTAGCGGCAAGCTTTTTGACTTGTCTATCCATTACTGATTTAGTGTTTTCATGTACACTATGGCAAAAATGAGATTCCAACAATGTTTTATGTATAACTTTTATGTACCTACTTTGAACCTGCTTGCATTAAGTATTACTTCTGTTACTCTTCCATCTAACCAAATAGAACATGGAGATTGTGTGAAAATGCCCTTTCTGAGGTCCCTTACCCCTGTTTTCCATTGCATAAATTCAATCCTTTTTTTTCTCTCTTCTTCTTTTTTTTTATTTTTATTTTTTATTTATTCTTTGGGTGGGGTGGTTAATGTTGTGTACAATTTTTGGGGCAATCTCACTTAATTATATTTTGCCATCTGTATCACAGGTAGGTGATGATGAATTGGGTTACATGTTGGCTGACATTTTGAAACAAAATAATGTGATACCTCCGGCTTGCGATATGATTCCTCTCAAGGACTGCACTGGCATTTATCGCTCAAGCTGATGGTGGCGTGAATTTCTGTTTTTTCGTCATCCAAGTGCTGATATGCTTCTTCGTGAACCAGAACTTGATAAAAACCTGATTAAGAAGGTATTTTATCTCATTCTTTCTTTATTAAGAAATATAGCACAATTCTTACAGATTCTAGTGGGATTTTTATGTGTTAGAGAATAATCCATTCCCAAATTATACTTGATTGCAGGCCAGCATCTTCCACTATGGTCTATTAGTTTGATTTCAGAACCTTGCAAATCAACTCATCTTGCTGCCATGAAAATGGCCAAAGAGTCTGTAGCATCCTCTCTATGATCCAAATTTGAGATTGCCACTATGGCCTCAGAAGATGCGGCTCGGGAGGGCATAATGAGTATATGGGATCAAGCAGATATCATTAAGGTATGATTTGAAATGAGATTCAAGGCGTAAAAATGTTTTTCTGCTGCATTTGTGCAAATACAATAATAGCTCTTTCTTTTTTTGCATAAACCTGATAAGAATTCACTCATATATGATCCAATCTTTTTTGTGGTCACCTTATGAATTGGCAGATAATGAAGATGAAATCACATTCTTAACTGGAGGTGACGATCATAATGACATAATGTAGTGTTAGAGAAGCTGTTTCATCCTAATCTCAAGCTTTTGGTTGTAACTGAAGGATCAAAGGTTGTAGATATTATACCAAGGTAAGAGGCGCTGTCTTTTTTGTTTAATATTAGACTTATATGTTCCATCTGAAACCTATTCTGAAACTCCTATTCTCTTATCATATCTAGACTGTTTTTCACCAGCATTGGGTATTGACTGTAGATTTGCATTTAGTCTGGTCAGACTAAATATAGTACCCTATAAATTCAAAGATGTGTTAGAGGTGCATGCTTTTCGATAACCCGTGGATCAGGATCATAAGTTGTACCATTTTATTTATATGTTTTTCATTTATTTCTATATTTGACAAACGTGTAAACCAAAATTTTTTGCAGGAATTTAGAGGTTGTGTTCCTGGTGTTAAAGCTAAACTGTGGACACAACTGGTGCAGGTGATGCATTTGTCAGTGGGATACTTAACTGCCTGGCTTCTGATCTAAGCCTATTCAAGGTACTTATAATTTGTTTCTTGAATTAAGAGAAATCAATAGTATTTAATATTTTTTGCTATTGCTCAAACAAGTTGCCTATAATATATCAGTTTGATTTCCACTAGAGCTGTATAGACATATATCATTTTATGTTTCATTATTCACTGTGAGTGCCATGCTCAGATGTGATCTAGTTCATTCAACAAACTATCATTGATGTAGCCAATTACCTAAGCTTGAAAAAAGATCATACCGTTTTTCTGTTGCCTTTGGAAGATGTAGAAAACTATTACAAAATATTGCCTTAATTTTTCAACATTTGCATCTGTTCCTACTTGTATTGCAGTTGCTTTTTATTCCCAAATTCACTCTATACATTACCATTGACGGATACAAATAGGAAAATAGAAAATCAATCAAATTAGCTTCAATGTCACCAAAAGAAGATTGCGTTTCCTTCAATAATTTTTATTATTATAACAGATGAGAAGCGGCTTGTGAAGCTCTACTTTTTGCAAATGCCTGTGGCGCTCTCACGGTAACAGAGAGAGGCGCAATTCCTGCGCTGCCTACAAAAGAAGCTGTCCTGAAACTCTTAGAATCAGTGCAGCATCATAAGAGTTGTTTGTACTCGTTAATTTGTTGTAATTTGAGTTCCATTTGTGAAGTAACAAAGAGCTCTTTGCTCTTTCTTTCTTTTCCTTCCCTAAGAAAGTTACATATGCACTAAAGTGCTGTAGATGCAAGAGTTATTATCAATAAAGGTAGTGATACAATTGTATTTGCAAAATTAGCTGAAATTGTTTTATTGAAGAACATGGTTGTTAGCATATTCTTGACTTGGTTTTCAAATGTTCAGTTCACAACCTTGGCATTTTAGAAGATGACTGAGAGTATTATAGTTTGTTTACATCATAAAGAAAATTGAAGGAAGAGGATATCATATTTTGTTGAATTTAGGAGTATTTTCTGTGCTAAAAGATAATTCAGAATATTAGAAAATACTTCTTAATGTAAATCCAGGATTTTGAGAAAAACCGTTTTTAACGAGATGGTGATTACGGTATAGAATCAGAATACTGTAGATGCAAAAATCTACTGTTATGAAAATAGGTCTGATCCTGTGAGGTTGAGGCTACTGACAATCTGTTAACTTGCACACAGAAAGGACAACGTGAAGTTTCCGGAAAACACAGGGTGGTGTTTGCCGTAGGCACTACGACGCTCAAGTCAGCGAAGCTAAAAGAATTATTTGATAGAATTAAAAAGATGAAGAATTACCAGGATCTTGTCGGAGGCTAGGACTACGGCGGAGGCGTCGGGTTCTTGGACAAGAACTTAGAAGCAAATAGATGGTTTTGAGTTGAGTAGATTGACATCGGAGATTATATGCCTAATGAGAGGGCAAGCCTCGTTTTATAGTGAATCCAAGGGATTGGAATCCTAGTAGGACACTAGTCATCTTTGGGAGTATATCCTATCATGAAAGAATATGTTCCTTGACTTTATCAGATTAAATATGATATTTGAGTAAGTGGAATCTATAGGAACCTAAGTCCTTTTTGGGAGATATTTCCTATCATAAAAGAGAATGATTTCTTGACTTTATCAGATTAAGTTTGATAATTAGAGTAAGATTTGGAATCTTAGTAGGATGTTAAGTCCTATTTTGGGGATAATCCATATCATGAAAGAGATATATTTCTTGACTTTATCAAATTAAGTTTAATAGTTTGAGTAAGTTTTGAAATCATATAGCTAATCTATGTAGATTATGATGCTTTTAGGCACTTAAATCAATTGACAAACTAAAGTTATATTTGTTCAATGGATACTTAAACAATCCAGTTATAGAAATGAAACACAACAAGCATACAACCGATAAACTCGAAGGGATTGGTATTACGGTCAAAGATGTTTACTTCTTTTCTTGAGTTCCTAGGTTCAAACATTGAACCCATCTACTATAATATTATTGTGACTTAACTGATTCTTTAGACTTATAAAGTATTCATTAGGTTCCAGAATTTAATTGAAATATGCGCAAGATGACCTAATCACAGTGGTTATAAAAAAAAAAACAAAAAAAAGTATACAACCGATTAATTCAATCCAATCTCTTCAAATTCCATATAGAAACTTATATATTTTATTATAAAATTCCAAGGTGTTATGTTTTTGATGAAGTCTAAAAAGAATATACGAACTTTATATTCCAAAAGTATCGCCAATTGTATATCAACAGGTGTGCGATGTGCCTTTTCAGTAGATTCCTACCAACCTTCTCCAAATAGTTTTAATTCGTTAGATTCTGCCGCACCACTGAAATTATAAAGAAACAAAATGCTTGAAAAGCCGTAGAGTATAATTCAACTTCCTTTCCTTTGAAAAGTAAACGACATTGTACCACCTCAGGTTTGCCTTAATGACACTTTTCCACCCAAAAAGTTTTAAAATATTATTTTTTCACCCAAAATTTATATTTCGTTAATACTTAAAATACAATTCACTTTCTCAGCCAATGTTCGGTGAGTTACTAGAAGCCAGGGTAAAAAGGTTTTTATAAAGTAGAGACTGGTGGCAGGGGCAGATTTAGCCTAGGTTTTTTTTTTTAAATACTAATATGTACAAAAAATTAATGTATAATTAGTTTTTATTTTGGCCCACCCTAACAGAAATTTTTGGATCCGCTACTGGTTGGTGGATCTAATAGTGGTGATCGATTGAATATTCGTTGTCGAAATCAATTAAAAATTAGCTAAGAATAAGAAACCCTATCTTTGCGATGGTCAACAATCGACGAAAAATCAAATATCGAAGTGAGAGAGATTTTATAAAGAGGAGATCAGATGTTCAAACGGTAGTGATAGAGATAATTTTTACTGTAAAAATCGGTTTTAGATAATAATGAAATATTAACTTTGGATAAAAAAATAATATTTTAAAAGGTAGGAAAGCATCGTTAAGGCGTTTAGGGTTTCTTAGAATTGTAAGAGGTTATGGAAGGGATATTTAATTGTCAAATGGGTAATTATATTAAATAAAATAAGGAAAGGAAATCCCGAGGGAAAAATAAAAACACTTTCCTTCCAAACACAAATTAACACACATGCTGAGGATTCATACTCTTGAAAACACAGCTCAGACCCACTCTATTCGGTGCATCCAAAGAGAGACTGAGAGAGACAAAAACAACATTAAAGTATACATAAAGTAATGAGATTACTTGTAAAGCTAGAGTAAAAGTTGGTAATTTTATAAAGCATAAATAATACTTTTACTGTTAAGCCTTGAATTTCTGTGTGCCCAGCTGCGGTTAAAATTTTTCTCATCGTCAACTTTCAACGATCATTTTCAAGATTGTAATGCTTTGAATTGAACCACCTCTTCCTTCTCTTCTTTTCTTCTATAAGTTTCTCGTTATAACACCCACATCAACCTTCTCTCTTTCTTTCTGCAAATCTTGTTGCTCTGCTTTTTACTTAACTGTTTCGTTTTCTTCGTATAAACTTTTTCTCTCTAATTCAATCTCTCAGTTTCAGACCTCAAATGGCTGAGAATCCCACTTCAGGTGAGTCTTTCTTTTTCTATCTATACGTGTAAACTTGTGTGTTTTTCGTTCTTTGTCATTTTTCTTGTTCTGTTTCTTTCTTAAGCAAAAATGATTGACTTTCATATCTGGGTTCATTTGAGCTGGTTTTATGATTGCAAGATTGTTTCTTTATAATGATTTAATTATTTTTATCTTCTGTTTGAGATTCTTCCTGTGGTTTTATGTGTTGAATTTACTTTACCTTATAGATCTCTAGTAGCATGTTCTCGGCGTTGCTCTTTGTTATGTGAATCACATGATGCTATATTGTTGCCCATTGACTATCGTTCTCTTTCTTTAGTATCTTTATGTCAGTTTCTGCTCACAAATTACTTGGGGAATCATTGAAGATAGACTTGTTTTAGCTAGTGGGGTTATCGTAGATTTATTGTGATGTGACTCTTTTTGTATTGGTGTTTCTTAATTTTTTTGAGTAGAATCATGTTGAAAAATATATCGTTTTTGACATGTGTGATTTCGCTGAATCTTGAGCTATGAAAAAGCAGATGATTTTCACAATTGATCTAGGAATGGTGTCTGATTCAAAACATATGTTTAATTTGTTTTCCCTGAAAATTTCTTCTTTAGTATTAAGGTTTCGGAGATTTCTATGGCTTGACTGAAAACACCTTAGATCTTAATTGCAGCTATAACCCTTTCAGTTGTGATGTTACAGAGAATAGAAGGCACTGTTTAAACAATGTTACTGAAATCATTTGATTGCTACTCGAATTGATAATCAACGATTATATAATTGTTGGAGGTTCTTATATCTTCTCATGGATATGATAGCAGGGTCCGGGAACGGAAATCCGCTTGTTGTTTGCTTTGGAGAGATGTTAATTGACTTTGTCCCGACAGTTGGAGGGGTTTCACTTGCTGAAGCACCAGCTTTCAAGAAGGCTCCTGGTGGTGCTCCTGCTAATGTGGCTGTTGGGATATCAAGGCTAGGAGGTTCATCAGCCTTTGTTGGCAAGGTGTGTTAACTTCATTGTCTTGTTCCATCTTGTCACTTGGACAATTGTATGACACAACTTGGTTCTTTCTACTTGGATCGTGAACAGAGAAAATTACTTAATTGCCATTTACATGACTCTCATGTTAGAAGTCTGAGTATAACTTGTATAAACCTACTTTTTACTGGTTGGTTGCACGCCCACTTTCTCCCTTAACCCAGATTGGACCAACAAATACAGATTGTTTCTGAAGTAGGAAAATAAAATTTGAGAGTTTTGATGTTTGATATGAACCTTTTGATAACTTGTTATGAAATTTCTATTTAGAATTGTGTATCTAAAACTCATTTTTGGTTAGCGGCAAGCTTTTTGACTTGTCTATCCATTACTGATTTAGTGTTTTCATGTATCACTATGTGCAAAAATGAGATTCCAACAATGTTTTATCTATAACTTTTATGTACCTACTTTGAACCTGCTTGCATTAAGTATTACTTCTGTTACTCTTACATCTAACCAAACAGAACATGGAGATTGTGTGGAAAATGCACTTTCTGAGGTCCCTTACCCCTGTTTTCCATTGCATAAATTCAATCCTTTTTTTTCTTCTTCTTTTTTTTATTTTTTATTTTTTATTTTTATTTATTCTTTGGGTGGGGTGGGTTAATGTTGTGTACAATTTTTGGGGCAATCTCACTTAATTATAGTTTGCCATCTGTATCACAGGTAGGTGATGATGAATTTGGTTACATGTTGGCTGACATTTTGAAACAAAATAATGTTGATACCTCCGGCGTGCGATATGATTCCTCTGCAAGGACTGCACTGGCATTTATTACGCTCAGAGCTGATGGTGAGCGTGAATTTCTGTTTTTTCGTCATCCAAGTGCTGATATGCTTCTTCGTGAACCAGAACTTGATAAAAACCTGATTAAGAAGGTATTTTATCTCATTCTTTCTTTACTAAGAAATATAGCACAATTCTTATGGATTCTAGTGGGGTTTTTATGTGTTAGAGAATAATTCATTCCCAAAGTATACTTGATTGCAGGCCAGCATCTTCCACTATGGTTCTATTAGTTTGATTTCAGAACCTTGCAAATCAACTCATCTTGCTGCCATGAAAATGGCCAAAGAGTCTGGTAGCATCCTCTCTTATGATCCAAATTTGAGATTGCCACTATGGCCATCAGAAGATGCTGCTCGGGAGGGCATAATGAGTATATGGGATCAAGCAGATATCATTAAGGTATGATTTGAAATATGAGATTCAAGGCGTAAAAATGTTTTTCTGCTGCATTTGTGCAAATACAATAATAGCTCTTTCTTTTTTTGCATAAACCATGATAAAAGAATTCACTCATATATGATCCAATTCTTTTGTGGTCACCTTATGAATTGGCAGATAAGTGAAGATGAAATCACATTCTTAACTGGAGGTGACGATCATAATGACGATAATGTAGTGTTAGAGAAGCTGTTTCATCCTAATCTCAAGCTTTTGGTTGTAACTGAAGGATCAAAAGGTTGTAGATATTATACCAAGGTAAGAAGGCGCTGTCTTTTTTGTTTAATATTAGGACTTATATGTTCCATCTGAAACCTATTCTGTAACTCCTTATTCTCTTATCATATCTAGACTGTTTTTCACCAGCATTGGGTATTGACTGTAGATTTGCATTTAGTCTGGTCAGAACTAAATATAGTACCCTATAAATTCAAAGATGTGTTAGAGGTGCATGCTTTTCGATAACCCTGTGGGATCAGGATGCATAAAGTTGTACCATTTTATTTATATGATTTTTAATTAATTTATCTATATTTGACAAATTGCTGTAAACCAAAATTTTTGCAGGAATTTAGAGGTTGTGTTCCTGGTGTTAAAGCTAAATCTGTGGACACAACTGGTGCAGGTGATGCATTTGTCAGTGGGATACTTAACTGCCTGGCTTCTGATCTAAGCCTATTCAAGGTACTTATAATTTGTTTCTTGAATTAAGAGAAATCAATAAGTATTTAATATTTTTTGCTATTGCTCAAACAAAGTATTGCCTATAATATATCAGTTTGATTTCCACTAGAGCTGTATAGACATAATATCATTTTTATGTTTCATTATTCACTGTGAGTGCCATGCTCAGATGTGTATCTAGTTCATTCAACAAACTATTTCATTGATGTAGCCAATTACCTAAGCTTGAAAAAAAGATCATACTGTTTTTCTGTTGCCTTTGGAAGATGTAGAAAACTATTACAAAATATTGCCTTAAATTTTTTCAACATTTGCATCTTTTCCTACTTGTAATTGCAGTTGCTTTTTATTCCCAAAATTCACTCTATACATTACCATTGCACAGAAAACAAATAGGAAAATAGAAAATCAATCAATAATTAGCTTCAATGTCACCAAAAAGAAGATTGCAGTTTCCTTCAATAATTTTATTATTATAACAGGATGAGAAGCGGCTTAGTGAAGCTCTACTTTTTGCAAATGCCTGTGGCGCTCTCACGGTAACAGAGAGAGGCGCAATTCCTGCGCTGCCTACAAAAGAAGCTGTCCTGAAACTCTTAGAATCAGTTGCAGCATCATAAAGAAGTTGTTTGTACTTCGTTAATTTGTTGTAATTTGAGTTCCATTTGTTGAAGTAACAAAGAGCTCTTTGCTCTTTCTTTCTTTTCCCTTCCCATAAGAAAGTTACATATATGCACTAAAGTGCTGTAGATGCAAGAGTTATTATCAATAAAGGTAGTGATACAATTGTATTTGCAAAATTAGCTGAAATATTGTTTTATTGAAGAACATGGTTGTTAGCATATTCTTGACTTCAAATGGGTTTTCAAATTTCAGCAACCTTGGCATATTAGAAGATGACTGAAGAGTATTGTAGTTTGTTTACGTCATAAAGAATAATTGAAGGAAGAGGATATCATATTTTGTTGAATTTAAGAGTATTTTTCTGTTAGCTAAAAGATATATTCAGAATATTAAAAAATACTTCTTAATGAACCTTAATGTAAATCCATGATTTTGAGAAAACCCCTTTTAACGAGATGGTGATTACCGGTCTAGAATCAGAATACTAGGGCCGAACGTCCTCTAATCAAGCAATTTATCGTATAATATCCGTGCAAGTTTACAACTTCACCTCTTCTAGTTCAAGTTATTAGTAGTGGTCCATCACTCATTTTCAGCTTTATACTCTCTCTCAGGAGTTGTCAGTTAGTCTTCAACTCTGCCCATTTCAACAAACTCTCTCTATTTAACACTCACAAATAAGCAGAGTTCTAGCCTCTGTTTTTAGTCGCAATTTGATAATACAATAGACAGAAGCTCTGTGTAAGTTTCTTTCCTCTTCCTTTTTTATATTTTTAATATCAGTTTTGGATTGTTTTGTTGAAGCAGTCAAAATGTTTCGCCAGTGCATGTGATTATCAGATATTGCTTTAAGGTTTTTTTATAAGCAAAATGAGTGGTAAGATTGTGCAGCTCAAGACTTACTCAAATAGTTACTCCGCGCAAAATAAGAGCTTCGGCTTCGGTTCATTGTGGTAAGGATTGGAAAAAAAAAAAATCATTTGTAGATCACTCAAATAAATGCAGTAATTCAGATATTCTACTGTTATAGTCATATAGTAGATTAGTACACAGCCCTGCAGGTTTGGTTATAGAGAGGATACAGAGGTTAAAAAGCCTACCTTACGTGATGAACACTTTGCATTAGTGGCATATTTGACAAAACTGGTTGTTTAGTTCTTGCACAGTTTGCCATTATTGTTCAAAATCTGAATCTCTGTATCTAGGATCTTAAGATATAATGTGGACCTTTTCTTTGACAAACTATGAGTAAACGGCATATTCCCACCCAACATTTGACAAAATCTTAAATTGGTACCCTAGTTACATTTATTCCAGATCTCACCCCTAAAGTGACGAAAAAGTGTTTGATGTAACGGTAAATGGGTAAATTGGTCATTTTACATGGGCGGCACACGTTAGCAGATCACCGCCTCTAATAGTCCTCCGGCACACGCTGGCAAACGGCATCCTCGACATTTTTTGCCCTTTTTCCAGCGATTCTTCCACGCAAAATCACTCTTGTCACCACCATTTGAACCATCATCCTCCCCTCTACAAAACTTTATCCTTCACAACTCCTCATCACTTATAGATCACCAGACACGACAATCGTGACATGCGACTGATTTTTGCCGGTTTCCAACCGTTTTGAACCCAACCACCACCACCATTTGACTCCTCGCATCCTCCCCTACAAAACCCCTAACCTTCCTAGCCATGGCAACTCATCGTTTGTCATCCACCACTTCACCAAAAAACAGCCGATGAACATGAACTCTCGGTAGGTGAACAACGACTAAACGGTTGCTGGGGACATAGAGGTTTTATAGAGTTGGAGATGTTGGTTGCAGTGGTGGTGTCCAATTGAATTTTCACCACCAGAATCGATTGGATTCCCGCGAAGAATAGTGAAACCCTAAGCTTAATGGCGCCAATGATTGGAGGGGCCAATGAGTTGGGAACTAAAGGGGTTTTAGACGATGGACTACGAGGAAGGTGATGGAGGTGACCAAAGGCTTCGACACAGATCGGGCAAAAATCGAGAGGGTGTGTAGTGATCGAGGGTGTTATTGAGATGATTTGAAAATAAAATAGTAAGTTAAAATTCTACTAATTTAAGGGTTAAAATATAATTTATTAATTTAGGGTTAAGGGCATTATAGTAATTGCACCATTTATACCCTAAAAATTGCTAATAGTGTTATTTTAAGGGTAAGAATCTTGAATAAATGTAACTAGGGGTACCAACTTAGGTTTTCGTCAAACCTTGGGTGGGAATATGTTGTTTACTCAACAAACTATTAACGAGTAAATTGTGTTACATCCTATTCTGTATTTGCTTGGTATATTGTAGTGACTTCTACTATACTGAGATTTGATTTTGGTTATTTGTAGACTCATTGGACCATGATGTTTGAATAAAGATAATTCAAATCAAATGGACTCATTTGGGAACCGCAACCATGCAAGGAGGGTAACAATGTAACATATTATATCAATCACAAAAACATTCTTCTCAACGAATTTGTTCCCCTGCCACAAATCCAGACGTCAAAGTGGATATTTTCTCTCGTTTTTTTCACTATTTTATTCTACTATCCTATCCTAAAAACTCAAAAATGTATTTGTTTCAATATTCTCAAAATTCAATTCTACTTTATTCAACTCAAAACATTAACAATTACCTTTCTCGTAAAAACAACCCAACTCAACTCTAACTCAACTTTATTTTTTTCTAAAATACTATTCTAAAAAGTATCAGAATAATGCTCCAAATGGAGACATTTGCTAAGCCCTTCTAAACCTTTTGATATTCATTTATACATTTGTATTCAATGTTTTTATTGTCCAGGTAGGAAATTACATTTACTGTATGACGATAGGGTAAATGGATTAAAGAATGAGAATCTCGTTCCCATCTCTTGTTTGTTTTATAGAAGTAATATAAGGAATATGAATCTCATTCCGTGAAAAAGGTAGAGAAGCATTCCTTCCAAATTTAAGAAGATGACATTCATTATTAGTAATAGAACGTTAAAATGTCTAATTTTACCCTTTTTTTTTTAATTCTAAATTCTCATTTACCCAATTTTAAGTTAATTTCGTTAGGGGTAAATGAGAAACGCAACCATTTTGAGATGTGGAGGGAAAAAGAAGAAGATGGGAGGAGGAGGCAAAGATGAAGAAGAAATGGGAAGGAAAGAAAGAAAAGGGAGAAAAAGACCATTTTAGCCTTTAACGGTTAAAATAAAGAAAACTGTGTCCATTTAAGTGTGGGAATCTGGAATTTATGAAAATAGGGGTACCAACCTAGGATTTCACTAAAGCTTGGGTGGGAACATATCGTTTACTCTTAAAATAATTATTAAATTCAAAAAATTAATAATTTAAAAATATTTAATTTTTTTTTTCAAAAATCTAAAAAATTATAAACTGATCAAAGCTAATCAAATTTATTAACCGACAACTTTCTTCACATCACATTGTCGGCCACTGCTAGCACGTGAGGGATCTAGGCTAGTGATCTATGATCTATCGACCTGGCTGAATCTTGGCCACTGAAGAGTGTCACACGGTAACAACAACCGCACGTGATGCATCATTGATCTTAGGCGGTCAAGATTTGTTAATATAAACAAGCTTCAAAATATAATATTATTTTTTTAAACCTAATATGAAATTAATTTACTAATGCAAAACCATAATAAAAATCATTAATACTTAAAAAATTCATTCCCATGCTTCTCATTATCCATAATTGCATTCTATGAACTAAACATGACCTATGACCTATGTTCTACCATTGAAACCACTTCTCTTTTAGGTATTAGAGAGGCTCTCATTTTACTTGGAATTAATTATTTTCCATTTACTATATCAGAAGTTCATCAAATTTGGACAAGTTCAGACAATACAAAGGCAGTTTAGTTAATTCCTTCTACTTCAACGTGCATTAATTAATTATAAAATTGATCAATTACGAAATATTATGTCACATTTATAAAAAAAATTAGTAAAAAAATTTGTCACCGTAGTATTATACGGCAATTAAAAAATAGCTCAATAAGGGCAATTAATTAGGCCGTAGCTTCATCTACCTTCCACGTGCTCTCCATATGCCTCGACTCAGTCGTCAAGACTCAAGACTCAAGATCCAAAGGACTAGTTGGGCATTATTAAAAAATAAAAAAACCGTAACCGCTCTTCGAACCGGAGTTCGCACGAAATACCGGTCTTCATTAATCATTAGACATAACACGAGATATACCGCTTCACGCCTTCACCTCTCCAAATCCACTGTCCCACTCTCCCTCTCTTTGTATCTTAATATTTTATTTTTCTTTTTACACGTATTTCGCTTAACATCATAAGATAAATGCAGCGAATTATTGCAGTACAAATGAAGTAAAAAACTGTTGACTCCTATTCCTAATTTGATCACATAAATCATAAGTTCATTTCCATTTCAGATTCTAAATTTTTCAAACAATGGCGGCTTCTAATCCTTCGCTTCAACCTGAGATCGGACCTGATGGTCTCTCAAGAGAAGCTCCTGTCATCGCCTACACTGAGAAGGTCTTTCTCTACATATAATTTCTTCGTATGTTTCTTTTAATTTTTTTCTACATTTTGATCTTAATTTTGATGTGATTGTCATTTCGTATTGATTTTGTCAGATAATCGAGGAAGAACAGCATCAATTGAGGAAGTATGTTTACATTTTTGTTTAATTTAGATCGATTGCTTTTAATGTTTCTCTTTATTATTTGCTCTTATCACTTTTGTTATTGAACTATTGCAATTTTATATTGTTTTATAAATCAAATTAAGTGTTTCATACCTATATTTATTGTTTTGTTATTAGTCTAGTGTTGAAGAAATATTAAAAACCTAGACTGCAATGTACTAAAATTTAGAACTGCTTTTCGGCTTATTTATATCAGAGTTTTCTAACGTGTTAAGATTTTAACAACTGAAAAACTGATTTATATGTTTATAAACATATGGTTTTAGTAATTATAGGGTAATTAGTATTTGAGCGACAATTTAGATCTGGAGAAACATAGATAACTATTAACTAGAACTTTTGTTAGATTATTTAATTGTGTGAGGACTGAAATATCTTTTTGGAGGTGATTGGAAATTGGTAATAGTTGAAGGTGCTGTTGGTCGTGGTCATATCTGGAGTTAGCTTTAGAGCATTAAAGGTATGTAGTAATGGTGGCATTTATTGTTGCTAATTGTTGATGGGGATAGCGGTTGGGTCTAAGTTGATGGAAGTGTTAAAGTAGTCTTGGAGATGATGGTGTGATGGCTTTTATGGTAGTGATGATGCTGGTGATGCTTATAGTATGCTCAAATGATTATAAGATGGCTAGTTGCTGGTGGATGTTGCAGTGGTGCCTTATCTGTCTCAGGTGGTTAGTTGTTTTCCGTATCCTTGGCCTTTTCAGACATCGTGTGTATGTGTCTCTTGTCTCTTGTTTTATAATTACTCATACTGTTGCAAATGCACAAGAATTCAGTTTGTTCTTTGAGTTGGTGTGGTGGTTGGAAGGAAAACAATATGCAGTGAACATGTTCAGGTCTTTAAATATGTTAATCATTTTCCATTACAGATGGAACCACTATTGGGTTTTGGTTGGATGTTGCTCCAATGTCTTCCCTATTTTAATGTTGTAAAAAGTTTTGCTTGGTGATCCTCTTTTTTCTTTCTAGTGGTGATTAGTGGAAATATCTTACCTGATCTTCTCTGTTACTTGCTTTCAGATACATTGAAGAAAACTATTCTAAAATACGTGATGTTGAGAGAGAGCTAGCAAATCTTACAATGGAAATAAAACTCACTGCTGGACCTAAAAAAGCAGGTTGGCAAATTAGCATTATTTTTCTTGAAATTTGCAGGTGTTTGGTATTTGTCTTCTTTAATTTGTATGGTTGAGTTACTTTGGCATTGCTGTGATGTGTGGCACTTAACTTCAGCAATGGAACTGTTGAGAAAGAAAATAGAAATGTCAACTGAGAGAATTCATCTTGCCAAGCAGAAGGAAGAACAAGCACGAAAGGTTTGTCCCTCCTGATTAAACTCATTATTTTCTTCCCAAAACTGTAGTTTCACCCTTCAGATTTGTGATACAGCCTCTGATATTTGTATTTAACTCAATAATTATGGTTGTACTAAGATTTTAAGACTATATGCCGGATTAGTTTTTGTTTTTTCTAGATGTGTTGCAATAGAAATATTTTCTGAAACATAATCAGCTTGGCTTATATTACATTCAGCCATATCTTTCATTTTGATAGATGTATATGCAGATTTGAAAATGTCATGTTCAGAATTATTATAGAGAACAGAAACAAATCTTGATACCACAATAAAGCTTCTATGATCTAAGAAGAGGATGCATTACTTGGGTTGTGATTTTCTGGATTTTTTATTCTATTGTACTTCAGGTCTGGGAAGCAGCATCAAAGGCCGTGCAGGAAGAAGAAGCGATGAAGCAGAAGTTATGTGAAGATTTAAACTCTTTGGTATATATATCTTGCTAAGTGTGGATTCACATGTCACTACTTTTGGATTATTTTAATGCTATTATGTTCAATAGGTTCAAGAAAGCAGTAACACTCAGTTTTCTCGACTTGAGGAATTGAAAAGACGACTGGAAGCTTTGAACCCAACTAGAGCATCAATCTCTTCTCTTCAAGTAATTTTTCTTTCCATTTCTATTTACTACTTTGGTATGTCAATTGGTTGATTGGTTGATTGCTTGAAAGTCACTCTCATTGTTAACAGTCTTAGATTTTCCAACTTCTTTGCATATACGTATGTTTATAATACAAATATGATGTGTCATTCTTCAGCCAGCTATGTCAATTTGCATGTTCACAAACCCTCAAGGGTTTCACTTATTAGAAAAAATCGACTTTGTACCACCTGCTTGGGACATTGTATCTCATTAGTTTCCTGGCTACCAAGGTTGTGGGGTCAGAAAGTAGCTCTCAATTTAGAACTTGGTGAACATGTATGGAAGGTTGATAGATTTAAGGGTATCCAAAAAAAAAATGTGTATGTTTACCAGAAGATAAAAGAATGCATGTTAACTGTGACTAAGACTTTGGAGTATTTTCTTATTTTAAGTCATCATATAATTACTGCATTTGCCTTTTGTGATCTCCAAGGAGGGTGGGTATGCAGTTAACGTTGTGCAAGAAAATGTTAATTAATATAATTTGCTGTTGTTCATGTCTCTCTTTCTTTTCCCTTTAGGTCAATTTTTCTGTTATTTTTAGCGGCTGTCCTCCTTTGGATTGAACCAAAATCAATGAGATTATTAAGGAACTGAAATCAATTTGCTCAATTCATCTAATGACTTTCTTACGCAGCAACTGTTCTCATGACTTGCTCGTGTCACACTATTTTTTATGAAAGACACTCACATACACATTTAATTAGCATTGTAATAGAAAGGCTTTGAGAGTTTTGTCTTGGATTTATCTTTAGGATGGGAAACCAATGGCACCTGTACAGATTAGTACTGCTCCAGATACTTCTTCAGTCTCCTCTGCTGTGGAACCAGGTGCTGGAATCACTCAAAACGCATCATCTAATCAAGGAAACGGTGGAAATGCTCCAATTATGAATGGAAACAATCAGCAGGCTACTGTTGATGGAGAAGGAAGAGGAAAGAAGAAAACTCATTTTCCAGGAAGAGGAAAGGGAGTTGGGGCTCTGCCCAAGGGTAGAGGATCTACAGCACCTGGCTGGACAGGTGCTGGGTTTGATGTCGATGGTAGAGCGTAGAAGCATAGTGTCAAATTTTCTTTTCTATGCTGAATACATTAGGCAAGTAGACAACAGTTTTGCTCATCTACTGGGTACATTCTTTCATCCATCCTAATCTTTATTCCATCTATTTGTTAATTGATGTTTTTTCTTGTATCTTTCAATTTCCTATTGTTTGTTGATATAATAATACAATCTGACCATTCTAACTTCCTTCTGCTCTCTCTGGCTCATGATTGTTCCCAGTAGTATATTTCAAGGAAGAAATTGTCCAGAAATACATCGTTTCATTTTTACCATGTGTCCCTTATCTTTTGGTATAGAATGCTGTGACATGAATTTTTTTGGAAAATATTTCATCCAATGAAGTATCAAATATGTAACTTACAGAGGCAAGAATTAGATTTAGCCTTGGAATAATTATGTTGTTTAGTTTTTGCTGTCGTAGGATCGGTTTCTTTCCTAGAGATGTGACTCTTCAGTACCATTTGGGTTTTGGAGGAATTATAAGTTTGAAGTTTAATTTTTCTTGATGTAAAGCCCTTATAATTTTTTCAATCAAATAGTGTAGCTCTAATTGTACAACATCCCAATAGGCCTTTTGCCCTTGACTTAGTTCTTATTATTATTTTGATTTATTGTGCGCAACTTCTCTTTGAATAGTGTTAAAGATATTTCATGTTGAACATACTGTGTGTTAACTTCAATTATTTCTGAAAATACCTACAGATATATTGTTTCTGAAAATGCTAAAGACAGCCAAAGACTTAAAATTATTGAGGAATATTTTAGAGACTAGATGATTGGAAATTATTGAATAGGCTTATCCTCAGCTGGTACAATCAAACCAACTCTATGGATGTATGACCTGGTTGTACTGGTTGGTGTTTGCTAGTGTATCGTATTATTGTGTCTGTTTCTGGTTTAGACCGTTACAATTTATATATTCTTGTACCACATGAAACTTTGATTGATTTGTTGATTTCTTTATGTTGTCATTTTATGTGATTATCTCTGCGTATGGAATTTTTATCTTAGGAACATGTTGTAGAATATTTACTGTTTCAAATTCAAAATTTGAATGTTGAGTTCATTATTTTGGATCTGAACAGATGTCTAAATATGTGCAAATGATGAGAGTAATGGGCTCTTTTCAACAACTCAGAGATAGCAGGTGGGAACACTGACTAGGCATTTGTATTTCTGTAATGGTACATTAGAGTGAATGTGAGTAGCCATTGGAGTTAAATGCTCTACGGTACGGACTGTCATAGACTTGGTTAAGCTGGACTTCTTTGTAGCTGACTGCTGTACGATACAGTGATTGAAAATAATTAGTTCAGTCATTCAAACACCTAATAGATAGAATGCTGGTGACTGATAACCCATTGCAGTTTTGGGATTGGCTGTCTTCTGATTGACCTCATACTCATTAACTTGTTGAAATAATTTCATCTTGCATTTATTTGTTGTGTTTGAAACCCCTATTATGATTCAATGGGAACTATCAGACTTGACCCTTGGATCATTCATTGTCTAAGGTTTCAATAGATTACGATCCAAGGGTAGAGACTCAGAGAAGAGGGTAAAGGAGTCCCTGGCTGGCTCTCTTGTGATTTTAAAAGAACAAGTTTTTCTCTTGGGTATACAGGAGAGGTATGGACGGTGTGGACAAATCACTACACGATTTCGACAATGCATTAATGCAATAAAGACTTGGGATGAAGAGGAGGACGACGGTGTTCAGAATTGTATTGGGGTTACATAGACAAGTGGTGGGTCAAGCGTCAGTGCCATCATCTTTTCTGTTTAAGATCATTATAACTTTTGGCAGCTACCTCCTCTTATTTAAGAACAGTTCTTCACAGTAAGACCCATTACTATCCTCGACCAAGATAAATGATTTTTTTTTTTTTTTTTTTTAAACAGGTATCCGAACCGAACTGGTTTATGTGTATCTCAACTAATCTTGAGATTCATTGAATACTCTATAAACCCAAAAGACCAGATAAGTCATAATGTTATTTTGGTAGGTAATCCTAATGTTTGAATCCAGAAAATCAAGGAAATGAGTAAACCTCCTTGACTGTCAGGCTCTGTTTTAAAAATCAGACTGGGACCCGACACCTTCTCCTGTCCAATTCAGGTCTTAGGGGGATTTTTATAATACTTAAAAAATTATGAGGGTTAATTTGTAATTTTATAGGGGTGTTTTGGAGATATGTCAAAAGTTTAGGGATTGATTAAATTTTTTGGGGTATTTTTGAAATAAATAAAAATTTTAGGGACTAATTAAACTTTTTAGGGAAATTTTTGTAATATATTAAAATTTAAGGGATTAATATATAATTTTTTTAAAATAAAATTATCGCTAATGTCATCGGTCCAACCGGTTGGACCGGTTGACCTGTGACCCAGGCAGCAAAGCGAGTTGCCCTTCCATCCGGGTTTTAAAACAATGTTGTCAGGCCAACCCTGTTAAATGATCTTTTATATGAATGTAAATTAGAATTTGTAATTATTTCATACTTAACAAGAAAGAAAGTCAGATCTTTCAAATTTCAAATGAATTTAGATCAGACTCTGATTCAAATCTGGTTTCTACCTGGCAAGATTAGAATTACTAGTAGACTTAATTGCCTAAAAGATGAAAGAATCAAATAAGACTCCTAATATTAGTAGTAGGACAGGAAGTAATAATATAGGCGAGGTAGTACATTATATTTTTGTTTTGTTTTGGATGAATTATTAATATTAGGAGCGTAAGTTAGTATAGACATCATTATAAGCTTAAATATTTGGGACCACTTGGTTATACTAGTGACATGCGGAAAAGACTAGTAACGTGCTGAAAAACGAATAGAAACATTTCAACGTGGTCCCTTTTCCCTGTAAGGTGAATGGCGCAAGCCTTGATGTTTGTTTAAGTGGGATTTTATTGCGGATTTCCCAATCTTCTTCTTCCTCACATGATGATATATATCAGCATTAGTTTTCATCTTACCGATTTGTGATTGTTATGCAAATAGTTTTGCTCACTAATAGCTTATTCTCTGGACTTTGAACCTTCACTATACTTTAAAATGCCTTGCAGAATCTTCTTCCCTGTTTCGGTAATAAGTCTATTTCTCAATTATGAGCACGGGAAGTTGGCTCGGTTGTTTGCAGACAAGTGGTCGGCAAAGGCAGCATCGTTAATTTCCACTTAACGATTGCATTACTTGAATTATCTAAATGATACTCCCTCTTTCTTTTTTTCAAATTCGTTGTAAGGGTGTAGTTTTTTTCCAAATTAAATGTCCCTGCTTGTCTTGTCTGTCTCCCTTCTCCATTTTTCTTTTTATTGGTTGAGATTAATTAAAAAGATTAGGTGGGAGAGAGAAGAAATTTTTTTATTAAAAGTCGTATACACCCTTAAAACGACTTTTTAAAAAAAAAAAAAAAGAGTGAATAGTATTTTTGAAGGCTGAATAACATTTTCACTCCCAATCTATTACCAAAAGATGCTTCCCTCCCTTAGTTTTGGAAACAATTAATGTACCCTCATCTTTTTTTTTTTTTTTATATATTTCAACCGATAAAATTTAATTTTAAAAAGGGCAGTTTTGTCAATTCATAGTGTTAGATAAGTTTTGTCTCCATAATGTTATATATGTGAGATAAATTGACAAAATTACCCTTCACAATTAAGTTTTAATGTTTGAATTCAAAAAATAGAGATAATATGAGTATTTTCGTAACTAAGGGGGGTAGTATCTTTTTATGATAGATTGGGGGTCAAAATGTCATTATTTTGTATGAAGTCTATAACAACACATACATTTTTTTTTTTTTTTTTTTTTTTTTTTTGTTGGGAAATTTCAAGTGACTATACTATGTACATTTTATGGTGCGTTTGGTTCAAGGAATATTGGATTACTGGAAAGTTAGATTATCTTGAAGATTATTAGGAATCTTTAGGAAAATGCGTTTGGTTAGTTTGAATATATTAGTGGGTATGTTTTATTAATATGTTTGGTTGGGAGGAATAAATTGGTGGGTATGTTATTTAAATTACTGAACTGTCCTTTAATTAAATATTATTATTATATTATTTTTTAATATTGATTATTATTTGGATTATTATAACCCCCTTGCATTTAAAAACTTAGCAAAAACAACCCCATAATAAAAGTTTGGAAAATCAACAAAGCACCCCCACCAATCCAGCCCTTGCCGACCGCCGACAACCACTGTCGACCGTCGGCATTCGGCAACCTAATGGCGCACGGAAGGTAGGAAATGGCCTCCATGCGCCGTATGGCTATTTTCGGCCACAGATCTGGTCGGAAATGGCTAGATCATGACAGATCTAGGAGTCAACGACCAGATCAATGATGGATATGGCTGTCAACGACCATTGATCTAGCGGTCAACGACAGCTCTGTCACGATCTGGCCATTTTCGGCCAGATCTCTTGTCGAAAATGGCCATATCGGTGCACGGCAGCTATTTCTAGCCTTCCGTGCGCATTTCCAGGTGGGTGGGGGTGGTGGCTTGGGTGGGCTGCAATTTGTTTTGAATTAAAGGATAATTTTATCTAAAAAATTAATTAATTGGGGTAAAATAGTAAAAGCAACATTCATGTAAATAAATTTAAAGATAAGGGCATTATTGTTTTAAAATTTTATTAATAAGAGATATAATTGTAAAAAAAAAAAAAAATTACCTTGGTAATCTTACAATACCTAAGAAAATGGAGGTAATCAGATTACTTCCAATATTACTAACAGTAACTACTATTGGTATTTAAAGATTACAAGAATCTTATATTACTTGACAATCAAACGTGATAATCAAGTAATATAAGATGATATAACCCTAGTAATCCTACGTTACCCTCAACCAAACACCCCCTTAGATATATAAATTTACAACTCTTTCATAGAATCGGTCATGTGATACTATTACATGATTATTGTTTTATCTATTTTCTTGTCTCATTAATTTAAATGTGTGATGTCATTTCATTTTAAAAATGGCCTACCATTCTGTGATGGTAGTTGGGAGATAATGAACCAAATAGAGCAAAACATTTTGAACTATAACCCTTTGATGCCAAGATACAAGCCCAACCCCAGTTTCTGCTGAACTTATAATCCAGCTGGGTTCATGTACGAAAGCTAGATGGGTCTTATCAACCCAAGTTAGTGGGGACAATGTGCTCAAACTAGCAAACAATATTTAAATTGGTTTAAAGTTAGATGAATTAATCAATCAACTATAGTTTGTTTTAATTATAAGAGTAAGAAATGAAGGATAAATATAATACAGATGGGTCACATTGCAGATCCCCAATAAACNTAGTATCTTTTTATGATAGATTGGGGGTCAAAATGTCATTATTTTGTATGAAGTCTATAACAACACATACATTTTTTTTTTTTTTTTTTTTTTTTTTTGGTTGGGAAATTTCAAGTGACTATACTATGTACATTTTAGGGTGCGTTTGGTTCTAGGAACGTTGGATTACTGAAAAGTTAGATTACCTTGAAGATTACTGAGAATTTTTAGGAAAATGTATTTGGTTAGTTGGAATAAATTTTTGGGTATGTTTTATTAATATGTTTCGTTGGGAGGAATAAATTGGTGGGTATGTTATTTAAATTACTGAATTGTTCTCTAATTAAATATTATTATTATATTATTTTTTAATATTGATTATATTTGGATTATTATAACCCCCCTGTATTTAAAAACTTAGCAAAAACAACCTTATAATAAAAGTTTGAAAAATCAACAAAGCACCCCTACCAACCCAGCCAATGCCGACCACCAGCAACCATCGTTGGCCGCCAACATCCAACAACCTAATGGCGCACGGAAGGCAGGAAATGGCCTCTGTGCGCCGTATGGCCATTTTCGGTCAGATCTCTGGCCAGAAATGGCCATATCAGCGCACGACAACCATTTCTGGCCTTCCGTGCGCCTTTTCTGTGGCAACGACGGCAGTTGCCGGCGGCAGCAGGTGGGTGGGGGTGGTGGCTTGGGTGAGCTGCAATTTGTTTTGAATTCAAGGGTAATTTTGTCCAAAAAGTAAATTAATTGTGGTGAAAAAGTAAAAGCAACATTCATGTAAATAAATTTAAAAATAAGGACATTATTGTCCTAAAATTTTATAGAATTGTAAAAAAAAAAAAAAAAAAAAAAGATTACCTTGATAATCTTATAATACCAAAGAAAATGGAGGCAATTAGATTACTTCCAATATTACCAACAGTAACTACTATTGGCATTTGAAGATTATCAGAATCTTATATTACTTGACAATCACGTTTGGTTGTCAAGTAATATAAGATGGCATAACTTTAGTAATCCCACATTACCCCCAACCAAACCGCCCCTTAGGCATATAAATTTACAACTCTTTCATAGAATTGATCATGTAATACTATTACATGATTATTGTTTTATCTATTTTCTTGTCTCATTAATTTAAATATGTGATGTCATTTCATTTTAAAAATGGCCTACCATTCTGTGATGGTAGTTGGGAGATAATGAACCAAATAAAGCAAAACATTTTGAACTATAACCCTTTGATACCAAGATACAAGCCCAACCCCAGTTTCTGCTGAACTTATAATGCAGCTGGGTTCATGTACAAAGGCTAGATGGGTCTTATCAACCCAAGTTAGTGGGGACAATGTGCTCAAACTAGTAAACAATATTCAAATTGGTTTAAAGTTAGATGAGTTCATCAATCAACTATAGTTTGTTTTAATTATAAGAGTAAGAAATGAAGGATAAATATAATATAGATGGGTCACATTGCAGATCCCCAATAAACCACCTCGTACTTCAAACCCCACAGGGTTTGGTAATGGGAATCACATTTTAAACAGAGAGAGAGAGAGAGAGAGTGCATATGTATAAGTGTACAGTGTGTATTAGATAAAGAGATAGAAAAAGAGGTGCGTGGCTATATCGTCATCTTTTCATCTTTATGGATTTCTTTATTAGATTTCAATTCCAGTGAGAGTGAGCAGAGAGCAGAGTTGGTTTCTGGTCATGGTCTGGTAAAACTTGGGAGTGAGTGACATATCAGATAAACTTATTAAAATATCAAAGTAAATATATTACCAAACCAAACCCACAAACCACACACTTCTATTGTCCTTAATTCCCCATCAAAGTGTGGCTGATTTATGCTTCATGGATCCGCTTTTTTCGCTTCTTCACCAGCGTCCTATAAGCTTTTCAGCTTCAGCTTTAGTTTTTTCCTCAAAACTTCATTCACTCTCACTCTCTCTTATCCCTTACTAAACACTACTACCAGTATACTACTTCTTCTGTCATTTTCACTCAGACTTTCTCATTCTTGGAGTAAGCTTTTTGGACACAACCTTGTCTTGTCTTTAAAGAAGTTTTTTTTACTAGATATGGGCAAAGAATGGTATTGGGGTGGTAATAGATCCACCACCAACTCCAAGAGAGGAGTTGCAGAGAAAGATACTTCTACTTCTGCTGCTACTCCTTCAGGTTGCATGAGTGCCGTGTTTCAGTTCTTTGATTTCCACCATTTTCAGTTTCCTTTGCACCAACACCAACCTGCTTTCAAGCCTGACTCTTTCATTCCTGAAGACCACACTATTCTCAAAGGTTCTTTCTTTTGCTCTCTCAAACACATTCAAGTGACATATTTTTTTTTTTTAATTTTGAGTATTGCTGATGAATTTCTATTCTTTTATTTGTGTGTGTAATTCAGGAGTAGAGGCACCGAGGAATAGCTTGGAATTAGAGGAGCCTCCATTGTCATCAACCAGCTGCTTTAAAGAAGAAGAAAATTTAAACATCTCAGTAAGTTGATATGGTATTTTATTTCCAGGTCTTTTTGGGTTTCTAGCTACCTTTTTTTTTTCATTTTTAGTATTTCAAAGATTCTTTTTATTTTGAAAAGTGAGTAATGATGATGATAATGATATACTATGTTTTAACACTAATCTTCATTTTTGAAAATCTAGATGGGTATTCAAATCAAAACAAGGAAAGGAGACACAAGATCAAAAGTTGGATCAGCTCCAACTGATTCTTCTTCAGAAATTAGCTCTTCTCCTGGTGCGAAGACTCCCAATTTAGTAGCCAGACTGATGGGCCTCGATCTTCTTCCAGATAGCCATTCACCCTCTTCAACATCGTTTCATGGAACACCAAATCTTCTGGCCAAGTCAAATTTGCATCGACCCAGACAACCCCCCCAAAACAAGCCAACTACCTGCCACAGAAATTCTATAGATGGTCATATTACAGGCACTCGTTCTTTGCCTGAGACACCAAGAATATCTTCAGCCAGAAGATCAGACGTGGACCACCACCGTCTTTCACTTCAAATCAACAAAGAGAACATGGGTGTGGGCGAAGAGTTTGACTTCTCTCGTTTCTCTTATTTAAGGAGAAAAGAACTCAAACAAGAAGATGAATACAGAAGCCCGAGTCATTATGCAAGGCAAATAGTGAAGCAAGTTAAAGAAAGTGTTAGCAGGAAAGTTGGACTTGACATAACAAACACTCTAAAGAACAGGGAACAAGCAAGAGATGAACTTGTTAGTAAAATAAAGGCCAAGAAAATAAGTTCCAGAGCGGCTTTAGCCATCGTTGATCAGTCCAGTCCAGGCAACCACCCAACACCTTCTTGCTCACCAAGGCTTAGTAGATTCTTGGAATCCAAACAGAAACCAACCACACCATCCTCCATTCTAAAAGACCACAACCACATTCCACATCAGCCACGAAAGCAATCTTGTGCACCCTCCTCACAAACAAATAATAATAATCAGCCACAACCCATCAAAGTTTTGTTATCAAAGCCCAAGCTACAACCAGTGCAAGAGCAGCAGAATGAGCAAAGACCCGCAAAGAAATGCAAGAAAGCTCCGAGTGAAAGGTTCAGTCCCCGGCTCAGAAAGCCTCCTCAAACTTCGGACATTATTCGAAACAAGCAAGAAGAACCATTTGTTCGTCCCTCCACAGCCAATAGAGCCAATAATCCTGACAAGAAATGCAAAAAAACTCCATTGTCGAATGAACTCCTCAATATCACCGTCCCTACTCTTCTTCCAGTCAAGAAAGATCCTTCTCCTCCAGCAACCAAAATACCTCAAAAACAGGTATTTTATTTATTTATTTCAAAATTAAATATTAGACCAGTTTTTATATTTATGTTAATAGATTTTCAAGAAAAGTAATATTATAAATAAATAATATCAAACACGTAAGTCATCATAGTAAATGTTTCATAGATAAAGTTGAAATATTATGTGATTTTTTATATAATAATTTAGATGAAAATGTTACTGTGACTTTATAGGTGAATTTTACACTAATGTGAAATAAATTTTGTATAAATGTTATCAGTGATTTTGTACGAGTGACTGAGTGCGTATCTATGTTACTGTTGAGAAAATGCATGGTTATTTTCATTTTTGTGGGCACGTTGTAGGTATTAAATGCTCAAAGCTCGAAACGGAGCTCACAGTTATCTAATAATTCGAGCCAGACGTACAAACAAGAAGCGACGCATAGGCTCATTGCCCGAGACACCATCGACGACAGAGCTAACAGTGTCACCAACACCACCGTGGGAGGAGCATCAGAATATGAATACGAGTACATTACTAGAATACTAAAACGTACAGGCATTGACAAACATACCCCAGTGTCCTTCATTCATTGGTTCTCTCCTTCTCATCCTTTAAACCCTTCTATTTTTCACCACCTCGAAAATAATGTCAACACCCACCATCATCATCATCAATCTCTATTATCTCATCAATGTAACCGCAAGTTACTGTTTTATTTAGCAGATGAAATTCTTGTTGATATATTGAAGCCTTTTATCAACATGAAGCCATGGATTACATCACATGATAATGGAAGTCACAACATGCACATGCAAGGTTCAGAGTTAATTGAAAAGTTGTGTTTGCAAATCAAAAGTTTTCCATGTGCAGATTGTCGTGTTCTTGAAGACATTGACTCAATAATAGAAAAAGATTTGCCACAAATGAAGGAACTGAATGGTTTAGCTTTTGAAGAGGAAGGGGAAGGGTTGGTGATGGAAATAGAGAAGGACATATTAGACACACTCATACAAGAAACGGCAGTGGAGTTTGGAATAATAAGGAGTTGAAGAAGTGAAAAACGGTGCGTTTTTTTGGTGAATACGTCAGAGAGAGAAATGGGGAGACAGGAAGCAGAGGGGTCACATGGGTTATTCACGTGATGGGATGCTAATCGTCGGGGGGTTTGACACTTTGATGGGGTCAAGCTGTTTGGGACTTGTAGGTTTTACAAAATTGAAGATAACGACTGTTACTCCGACAACACTTGCTTTCTCATTCCTTCTTAAAAGACAAAATTTGCAGAGGAATCCATTTCCTCCCTCTCTCTCTCTCTCTCTCTCTCTCTCTCTCTTTCTCTCCACCTTTGTATATTTATGGTTATGGACTACTCTTAACAAGTTTCAAAAAGTAACTGCTTTCTTTTCTCTGTAATTACTGTTGCTAAATTGCCATTATTGTCTGTTATGTATTTCTAATACAAGTAAATTATTCCCTTCATTGGTCTTTTTGTTTTTTGTTTAGAAACTTAAGAGTGATTATGAAGAATGGACGAGGCTAAAGATTAGACATTAATTAAAAGACGCAATGGGCGATTCAATCTATAAAAAAAAAAAAAAAAATCTTCAAAAAGATGAGAAAAGGTGATATTCACTTTTGGATACATATATAATTAAGATAGTTAGAGTTAGGTAGGAGGAGAACCAAGTAGATTTGATTCGTATTTTATGGTAGTTTGAGCTTGTAAAGTAAAGTAGTAAAAAGACAATGAATAGTTAATTAAAGATGGTTTGCATGGACCCGAGACATTTTACATTTACGTGCATTTTAAAGCCAAATCCTAATGCAGACAAGATGCTCCAAGTCAAATTTTTTGCATCAAATGTACAGAAAAAGCGATCTCCTGAATCGACTTTACTGCTCCTACTCTTAGCTTCCTATCCATTTTACTATTTGAATTTTAATATTAGATTAGGTTAGCTTTATAGCTCCTCTATATAATGCCAATAAATTTAGCATTCATAATGTTAATTTGAAGAGAAAAAGATAAATGCATCAATTTGAAATCTATATAAACAAATTAACTTTAATGTATTGTTAATTTAAAGTTTGCATGACCACTTTTTTTTTTATATATATTAAATTACACGTTGCCATGCAAAACTGTCAGTAATTATCAGGACACGTACCCTCTGGTCCCCTTGAATAAATATGCCAAAATGTAGGGGCATAAATGCAAGGAAGGATTCCCATAAATTTCGAAACCAATTTATGTATAGTGATTATAATCCAGGCCCGCCATTGATATAGTTGTCAGTGCCTCAGTGGAGAAGAAGAAGAAGAAGAAGAAGCAGAAGAAGCAGAGAAGAGAATAAATTGAATAAGAGAGAGAGAGAGAGAGAGAGAGAGAGAATTGCTAGGTTGTGCTATGGTGTATGTCATCATGAGACTTTCATCAATTCAAAGTTGACTCTTAAAATTTTTACTGTTTTTTTTTTTTTTTCATGCTTTCATGATTGTATATGATGAACCTGTACCTGTACATGTTGACCTAATACTAGTAATAAGGAATTTAAAATATGTTTGGAAGTGTTTTTGATGGTCATTAAGATCGTCTTTAAATTAAATTAGTACAATTACTTTAATTAGACAGTTTAGAGATTAAAAAAAAAGGTATTTCATATGGTTTTTAAGAGAAACACTTATATATCTTATAAAACGTTAATTCTTCGATGCATGCTTCTCTTTTAATTAAGAAAATGCCTAATAATATTTTAAGGGTTAAACAACATTTGAAATTTTGCTCTCCACAAAGTACTTTCTATTCAAATAGAGATCTCACTTTAATTTAAAAACACTATCTTAATTTACTTATTTACTCACTTCATATCTGTACTTAAAAGAAAAAAAAAATGTCTCTTAACTATTTTTGGGTGACTGGGTGGTTTGATATAGATTTTTTGATGCATTACTCAAGAGCTCATGAGTTTAAATCCCTCCTCGGTTGTTAATAGAAGTAGTCACTGCAGTTCTTACATAGTTAGTATTTCAGGATTCCGATAGATTAGTTGAAGTACGCATAAACTGATTCAAACACTCTCTGTCGTAAAAAAAAATGTCTCTTCACTGCACTTCACCAGACCCTAATTTAAAGCTCATAAATCTTGATATTATGCAATGTGCAGTCAAAAAATAGAGCAAGACATTACCAACCATTCTAACCCTCATAAATTTAATTTCTTGCAATAATAGAAGGGACCCATCTTTTATTTCTATTCTTTTTTTTGGACTTTTTCCATTACCATTTATTCAGAGAATAATAGAGGTAGGTTTAGTCAATAACTATATATACACATAATATAAAAATAAAAATATTACTATTACTATTACTATTACTATTACAATTTCCATCAGAATCCTCACAGTCACAGTCACTGACCACAGTACTGACCAAATTCATCATATTTTTCATTCAATTCTCTAACAGTATCAGCAGGAACTAATCTAATGCCTTCAAATTTGTTAACCTCAAATAACCACGTACATTCATACAGTTATGTTTTAAATACCTTGCCTATAACATGGCGGGAAAATTCAAATGTAAATGAAAGTAGGTCGGGTCCAAAGAGGCAATTAATGGCTGTCACTGTAAATAATATTTATGATGAAGAACGGGGAAGCCTATAGAGATGGGATTGACTCAGTATTAAATGATTTTGGTGATCGAGAGCTAATTGAAGTAAGATGAATTTTGTAAGAGCTTTTAGATCTGTTGCTGTTGATTGGTTTTTTTCCTGGTTATGTGATCTAAGTTTTCTGAAATTTTGTACCATTTCATTACCATTCTCAGGGGAATCAGATAGATGCTGTATTTAATGAATGTTTTAGGATTGATGGCAATAATTAAAGCCATTAAATAAGGGAAGTTGCCTCATTAATTCTTAATTAACAAGTAGTATGCAGTTAATTTTGGGTCAAGTACAAATCTCTCATAAAATTTCTTCGAAAATTTTACAGAAGAAAAACCAAAAACAAAATTATGAGTAATAATATTTCATTGAAAAAGGCAAAATTTTCATTGATCTTTACTATATTATTTGCTTACGTATAAACAAAAGAAAAATTCTTTAGAGTGGTCTTCTTAAATTTTATAAGTTGTCAGAAGGATGGAGGTAAAGAGCAAAAACTAGGATAAGGGAGTTGGGTTAAGTTGTGTATTTTAAACAAATTTGAGATTCAGTTTTTGCACGGAAATTCGGAGATTCTCCCCACAAGGCTACCTACATCAATATTCCTGACTAACACTCTATCTGAGAGAGAGAGAGAGAGAGAGAGAGAGAGAGAGAGAGAGAGATTATAACGTCTATATAATTTGAAATTCAAAGTGATGATCCAGTTCATGGGGACCTCTCTCTCTGTTAATAATATTTAAATATCTAAGACTGAGTGCATAGCATATGATAATAAAATGCATACATCATCAGGTATTGTTTACTCTACATATTTTAATTATAAAAGATATTGTTAATAGTATACTGTGATTTTGTTCTTAATTGAAAAAAACCTGACAATTCAAGTGAGAGGAGCGTCTGTTTAGGCTTGTTTTGCAGGCTGGGGACATATATCATATATGCCACCACTTGTCTTAACTCTTAACCTTTGTGTATTCATTTGTTCAGCTTTCACTCACCATACCAGCAAATTAAATAAAAATATTTAAACTTAGGGAGAACAACATTTTCCCACCCAAGGTTTGGTAAAATGACACTTTTCCACCCTTCGTCAAATTCTGTTATGTTTTCTATTAATATTTGATTGAAAAGACGAAAATACCCTTAAATATTTGATTTTATAATTTTTTTTGAATTAGCCAAAAAGTAAGATATTATATCATATATGCCACCACTTGTCTTAACTCTTAACCTTTGTGTATTCATTTGTTCAGCTTTCACTCACCATACCAGCAAATTAAAAAAAAATATTTAAACTTAGGGAGAACGACATTTTCCCACCCAAGGTTTGGTAAAATGACACTTTCCCACCCTTCGTCAAATTCTGTTATGTTTTCTATTAATATTTGATTGAAAAGATGAAAATACCCTTAAATATTTGACTTTATAATTTTTTTTTCTTTTTGAATTAGCAAAAAAGTAAGATATTAAAAAGTCAAAAAAGAAAAAATAGTTAACCCAAATTAAAAAATTAAAAGTAATGCTATAAAATTGTTTAAAGTTAACCTTAATATTTATTTATTTATAATGTCATAAATATCTCATCACTATTATTCAATAATCTACTAATATAATGTTTTTCATTTTTACTAATTAATATAGAAAATCTTAATAATTAATATTCCTAATTAATTAAATAAACAAAGGAAAAAAAAAGTATCTTTACACTTGAGTAAAGACTTTCACTTAACTAAATTTTAATTTATAATAAACTATTTAAGGGTATTTTTGTCTTTTAGTCAAATATTAATAGAAAATACTAACAGAACTTGACAAAGGGTGGGAAAGTGTCATTTTGAAACTTGATGGATGGGAAAGTGTCGTTTCGCCAAACCTTGGGTGGAAATATGTCGTTCTCCCTTAAACTTAATTGACATTTATACATTTGTTAGGTGATTAAAGAATAATCTACTTATCAATTTTATGTATAAAGTTTATTTCATTTAATTATTTTTGGATGATCGAGTGGTTCGATAAGAACTCTTAGGTATATTATTCAAGAGATCTTAAGTTTAAATTTCTCTTCGGTTGCTTATAGGGTTAGCTATTGAAATTCTTACTTGACCAGAAATTCTAAGGTCTCAAAAATTAGTTGAGGTGCGCGTAAATTAGCTCGGACACCATGGTCATATATCATTTTCTTATATTCCTTGGGAATAGAGCAATTTATTTCTTATAAATACCAAACACTAAGAAATTATTTTCAAACAATGAATCATTTGATGATGGGCTTACAAAATTTCAAAAATAAAGTTTGATATTCTATTATATAATAGTAATTGGTCATAATGATAATACGACAATCGTTCGGTTCTGTTCTGAGTGTCTGAAGTCTGAGTAAGGTTTCCAGGATTGCAATTATATTTCGTCTGTCTTTCAGTCCAGTGATAAGTCCTGTCCACAATTAACTATTTAACTCCAGGTCCATACCGCTTCCTGCTCATGCCAGGCCCAATGAAACTGGGATTTGATATTATATTCACAACTATACTTTAAGGTAATTATTTAGAACTAATTTTCATTTGACTTAGCTACTGAAAAATAAAACCCTTTTTTCCAAAAGCATTTTTCTGTTTTTATTTATTTTATAAAATGTTTTTTATTAGAAAAACTAAATCCCTTTACGGGGACAATGAAAGATGCGTATTGCTTTTAGAAGAAGCATTCCCACAAAGTTTAGAAGTGCTTCTGCAAAAGACTACCATGTGATTTTGCTCAGATCAGAAGCATTTGAAAATGCTAAGCAAGATTAAAGAAAAGGAAGCAGCTATATTTAATTATTTACAAATTAAAAAAAATAAAAAGTGAGGCGTTACAGGCATATAACATTGTGTACAATACATTGTTCAAAAATACATGTGTTAATTATAAATGTAAGTAGATTGTTACAGTGAAATCTGCTTTTGCATTAATGTTTGAAACACTTTCAACACTAGAATTATGAATACATCTGACAAGAAGCAAAAGATGGACAGGGCTATAATGCATTACCTGTGGTTTATTGGATGACCATACATACCACAATAATTCGGAAGGGCAATTGAAAGGATTAATGGGGCTTTGTTACAATTCACGTACATCTCGACAGTAGGCGTCCAGAGAGAGGATCACATTCACATGCACCGAATTTCTGGCTAAAGGAAACGTATTTCAGTTGGTCCGATGAACAATTCAGTCTCTATTTCTGAACTCTGGGAGCTTTGGCTCTTATGGGTTACACCTTTCTGTTGAGTTGATGCCTGCCATGGCTTTGCACATTAAAAGTATTAACTGTTAAACATGGTACTTATACTGCCTCCAAGCAATATCAGTCATTATTTACCCTAAATAACTAACTTGAAGCCTCAATAAATGACCTCACTACTCTTACAAGCTACTCAAACGTTCATCATAAAAAGGCAACTAATAAATGTTAGAACTTGGTAATCTCAGTAGAAAGAGTCTTTTCATATCCCTAGTGTTTTAGACCACCAAACTTATTTGTGTTAATCAACTAGACTTAACCATAAAAGCTCAATCAACTAAAACAATACCTTAAGATTCACCTTTGAACTTAACCTTGCATTCTCTTCCAACAAGAGTTTCTCCTGTAGTTCAATGAAAGCAAAAAGTGCATAAATACACATTGAAATGCTAATAAAGCAGTGTACAATACAGAACTTGTTACCTTTGCTTTAAGTTGCTCTATCTGCTCCTTAAACAGCAGAGCCTGAAACAAAAGTTTCATTGCTAGGTTATTAGCTTTCAATCGACAATTTTCCAACAACTAGTATTTGGCCACTGAGACATAATAAAAGTTTTATGGAAGAAATCCATGTATTAGCTGAGGCCATTAATTACCTTTTTTGCTCGAATGCTGCGCAATCTTCTTTCCAGCTGATCGTCAATGTCTTGGAGTTCCTCAACTCTACATGAACCCAAATCTTGCCCTAAAAGCTTCCTGAGGCACCAATATATTTCGAACTTCAGAAAAATCTACTACTTCAATGAAGAATTTATGTAGCAACTACTATGTAGATTGAAGGGCAAGTATCAGTTTAGCTATGAACCGTTGAGAAACTTCAATATGCTCAATCTCCTTCACCATCTTTGCTATATCAAGCTGCACCTGCTGCATGTGGAAAATTGTTGCAACAATAACCCTTAAAACGGATGTGATTAATTATAAGGTTTTACAAGCTTTATATTAGTTCAACGCTTAAAGCAAGCTGTCTAATGAATGAAAAAGATGATGAGACAACAATTTTTTTTTCCCTTTTCGCCGCACCAAGAGCATTGTTTTAAATCATATCAGTTGATTTCTGGAGAATGCATCCTTCAAATTATTCAAATGGACATCAGAAAGCTACACCATTTGAATATTCAGAATGAACATAATTAGAAAAACTTGTGGATTTCATAGCTAGCTTCTATATTCCTCTAATTTATCAAAGCATAGTTACATGTGAAAATTATCATGCACATATTTTCAGTATTGACATAATGTTCAAGAATAGGAATGTGTACGTGCAGATGCTGATAAGTGACTTAATCTAGTGCAAATGATATTATAATTAGATGTTCCACATTTTTTTGATGGTCTAATTATCGATTTTATCTGTTACTCCTAAATACTAATAATCTTGATTTTGATATCATAAGAATTTTGACAGTACTATGAGTCCAATTTATTTTTCTAATAAATAATATTTATAGCACTACACTCCATTTATTTCCACTTGTATTATAATGAGATGTGAAATATAGAGAATATCAGTAGAATTTGATGAGTAAAATTCTACTAATGTTGCAATACGATTTATCAAATGTATATCCAAGATCATTGCCAATATAATCAAGAGCTCTCTTCCGGGTTTCATTGACCCCGCCCAAGCCGCTTTTGTGAAAGAAAGAAAAATAGGGGACAACATCTTATTATGTCAAGAGTTGGTTCGCAATTATGAGAGAGATTCAACTAAAGGCAAAAGGTGTACCTTAAAAGTTGATTTAATGAAAGCCTATGATTTGGTGAATTGGGACTTCATTTTAGAGATCCTCAAAAGGTATAGTTTTCCCTCAAAACTTGTTCATTGGATTGAGATGTGTATCAAAACTCCTAAGTTCTCTATTGTTATTAATGGTGAACTATGGGGTTCTTTTGGGAGTTCTAGAGGTTTGAGACAAGGGAGCCCTATTTCCCCTTATCTTTTTGTGATTGTGATGGCAGTGTTCTCTTGCATTCTTGGTAAGATGGCTATGAACCCTAACTTCAAGTTCCATCCTAGGTGTAGTTTGGAGAATACCACTCACCTTTGCTTTGCCCATGACCTTATGATTTTTAGTCATGCAGATGTGACCTCTATTGGGATGATTGAGCATGCTTTGGGTAAGTTCAAGGAGTGGGCGGGTTTGGAGGCTAACAATTTCTATTGTTTGAGTATCTCCAAAGAAGAAAAAGAAGACTTTTTGAGGATTATAAAGTTTAGAGAAAGGAAGCTTCCAATTCAATATTTGGGAGTTCCTCATGCCATTGCAAACCACTTATCGACAAGATCCTTGCTAGAATTAACTCTTGGAGAAGTAGATTCTTATCTTATGCGATAGAGTTGTTCTTATCAAGTCCATTTTATAGAGTATTCAAGTCTATTGGTCTTCCATTTTTATTCTTCCTTCTAAGGTCCATAAGAAGATCGAGGCTTCTTCAAAGGCTTTTCTTTGGTCCGGATCGGAAATGAAAACGACTAAAGCCAAGATTGTTTGGGAGAAGGAGTGTGTTCCTGAGGAAGAGGGAGGTCTTGACATCATGAGAACAAAAGAGTGGAATAAGGTGGTCATGATGCATCACTCATGGAATCTCTCCCTTGTTAGTTATTTTTCGAGTTGGGCTTCGTGGGTCAAGACTTATCTTATCAAGAATAGAATCATTTGGATAATCCCTATCCCTCATGATTGTTCTTGGACTTGGAAAAACATTTTGAAGCTTGGGGAAATGGCAAGGTTGATGATTAGATTTGAAGTTGGCAATGGAGTGCATATTCATCTTTGGCATGATAATTGGCATCCTCTTGGCCCTCTTAGTCTTAAATATGGGGCTAGGATTATTTATAACTCGGGCCTCCCCCAAGATGTCAAGGTTAGTGAGATTTGTGCGAGAGGGGAGTGGAAATGGCCAGTTGCAAATTCTTATGCTTCAATGGAAATAAAAAAAAAAAAAAATTCTGAATTTTAATCCCTCTATGAGAGGGGATAAAATTATATGGGTACCTTCTATGGCTAGTGGTTTTTCAATCAAGTAGGCTTGGAATGAAATGAGATTAAGGAAAAGTAAAGTGAAATGGCACCACCTTGTGTGGTTTAGGAAATCAATTTGGATGGCTATTAAAGGAAAGCTCAGCACCAAAGAAAAATTGATGAGGTATTGTATTACTCAAAATGCATATTGTTGTTTTTGTAAATCAGCCCAAGAATTTTGGATCATCTTTTCTTTGCATGTGCTTTTCACAAAGTCCATTTGGTGTTGTGTTCTTGTGGTCTCCTCTCTTGGTTATAGGGAGGTGCCTTGGCATGACTATGTTAATTCACTATCCATGAATTGGAAGAGAAACAAACTCAAGTATGCCATAGTTAAATTATGCTTAAGTGTTATGGTCGATTTCATTTGGAAGGAAAGGAACAGTAGATTTTTTAAAGGGGATTTTATGGATGCTTGGACAATTCACAACCACATTCGGAACATGGTGAGAGATAGGCTATGGACCTCAACAAAATGAAATCTTCCATGGCCAATAAAAGACTTGCGGAGATTTAGGGATTACCTATGACTATCTTCAAAACCAACATGTGACGAACATGGGTTTTCCTAACCCAAGGCTTGTCCAAAGGTAGGAATGAGGTTGTGTATTGTTGTTTTTTGTCTTGTTTATGTTTTTTTTAATCGTATCCTAGGACATGTCATGTGGTAGGATGTCTTTGTCTTTGTGTTCCTTTGCTTGCTCCTCTCCTTTTATCTGCTATCATTTGCGTGCTTAAGATAGACAAACAAGAGAAGATTAAATTCTCAGTCTATCAGGCTTGTGTTTTTGTTCTTATCCCAAAGTCTATCCTGAGGTAGGATGGTCAGTTTTTATGGCCCCTCTGTACATTCTTTCTCTCTTTTAATGATACTACTTACCAATATATAAATATAGTGTACATTAGAATCCAATGTTTTCATTTCCAGAAGTTGAATTTCTTTTATAACAGAAATTTAAGTTTTATCTTCACTTGAATTTATTCTTACAAATCCAAAGAAAAAATTACAGGTGCACATAATTTTCTCCACAAACAAGATTGTGTACTTTGATAAAATTTGGATTCTAAAGAGGCATGTGATAAGCAAAGAGTACCAGAGACATAAAAAGCATCCTCAACAATCCAACCTAAAAAATGACTAGCATAGTTTGCCATGCCTAAACAACTTGATCGAGCAAGGACATGATCACAAAATTGAAGCCACCCTATTATATCATTTAGCAACACTTTAGACAGGGTAAAGAAAGATGCTGCAAATCATATCCCAAATTCCAACAACCCAAACTGAGACTGCGGAAAGCATTTTTCATTATGTGATTTCAGGACCTTTCTTGGTCAACAAGCTGAATGAAAGTTACAGAGAATTAGTGTACATTGTTCTATCCCCTCGTTAAGAAACTCTAATATTACCCCTAAAAAGAAAATGCAAGAGATTCTGACTACTGCTTTTCCATCAAAGTATTATTTTCAGGAAGAACTATTTTGCATGTCTTATTTATAATACACAAACAACACACAATTCTGCTTAAAGACATCACAAAGGAATTTACTTAATCAAAGATGAATTTCTAACCTGTATGTATTCTTCCGTTTCAGGCTTATTAGCTAGCACTTCTTTTGTGTGTTTGAAGTATCGATCTATTGTCTTTTGCATCCTGAAGCATTCAAAACCAAAATTTCATCAACACATACATTTAAAAAAATTTCTAACGAATAACATAACCAGAATGCGAGTAAACTTAATTGGTCACTTTTTTAGTTAATATACTAAACATAATTTGAGATGCTTCTGTGTTCTCATATGAAAAGGCTAAAAGAACCCTCCTTTGGATCTGTAAAATGGACTATTTTTTACCATTCTGGCTATTATTAAGTGCTGCATTTAAATACAGTTTCAGTTAACTAAATTACATGTCAAGTAGCTAGTCTCACAGCTAGGGGAAAGATAAACATTGCTCTTTTGCCCTTTCATCAACCAAATTCACGGACAAGACTTGAATCTAATTTCCTTTAGGGACTCCATTTTTATGATCAACTAGCCTCTACAAACCACAAGTACAATAGCATATAATCTTAATGTATATTTCTCCCTAATTAGCTTTAGAATAATGAAAAATATATGTAAAAACAACATATAGAATATTCATCTACTGTTGGATTAAAAAGCTTCACTTTTTTCTTTCTCTTTTTAAAATTTTGAGCTAATTTTCCAAAAAATATTTTTAAAAGCACTCAAACAAGTCTCAATAGGGGTAAGTTGAATTTTTAAGTTCATAGTTTGCTCCCACAGGGTCTGGCATTTAAATCCCCTTATAGGCACCTACATGATCAAAGGCTTCCATTTATGGGCAACTACATGACCAAAGGCCTCCACTAATGGGCACCTACTTGGTTAAATGTTATTGTTTCATTTTTCCCAAAAATCATAAGGTTCGACAAAGACTCTAGTTTTGAATTTGCTAAAAAAGCACTTTCTTATCTTCAAAGGGTTCCTCTTCTCAACTATTGGCTTCCCTTGTCTTAAAAGAGCTCCTCATTCCCTTATCGGAGATTATAAAATTCAAACAGAGACTTCAGGTTTAAATTAGCTAAAATAAGCACTCCAACTAATTAAATTTATCTTAAATTCATTTATATTCCTTATCTTAAAAGGGTTCAACATTGACTCCAATTTGAACTCGCTAAAAAAAAACTCCAACCAATTAAATAACCATTTATATCCCTTATCTTAAAAGGATTTGGTTGGAGTCTAGTTTCAAACTTGTTAAAAAAACACCATTAGCTTAAAAAACACTCCAACCAAATAAATTTTCTTAAAATTATTTATGAGATACTATGAATTCAATATTCGACTTTATGTTTTGACACCCTTTGTAAACCATTCATCTTTTTGTTGATCCCAATAGTGATAAAATAACGTTCAAGGTCACCAACTCAACACTCTCTTATCATTGTTGGATCAACAAAGATGAACAGTTCACATGTATCACAAAATTTAAGTCACATTATCTTGATCCTTTATCCAAATCATAAACTAAACTAACCCTTAACAACATTAAATGAGAGCTTCTATAACTTACTAAAAGGACTATAACATTGAAATTTCCTCTTTGAAAATATGGAAATTAAAGACAAATTAATGAGAAACTCTCCTCGCCAAGTTGTAACCCCAAAGAGCAAAAATTGCATATCAAACCCAGCTGAAGGTTCCATGTAACACTAAGGATGGGCATCCCTTAAATGTTTTTGTTGATTCAACACAAGCTTTATGTCATGCATGCTAAACTTTCTCTTGAAAAAGGCTGTGCAATATGAGAAATTTTTTTTTTTTTTTTTTTTTAAATACTGACTCGCCAAATATCAAAAATTTTGCAGGGGCTCAACTAAGACACAAGACGAAGGGATGGTAGTTGTTCAATCTACTATAAGGCCTACAGTTTTCCAGAGTTCTCATACAAGTTTTATCCACACAACTTGCAATAAGATCCAAACAGCGACTTGAATGAATTAAGTGACTAGATGTTTGCTTGCATCAATTTAAAAAATGCAGCACCAATACATTCTAACATTGAGAGAGATGCAGAAGCACTTAGATTGCCCTTAAACCTTTCTACTTTATGTTCGTACATCATAGCTATGAATGTGCTGATAGTGTTATGATTAAAACATGAAATACATTATTATTTTGAAATGAAGGAAGATATACATTTTGGAGAAGTCTAGCATGTAAAGGTTACTATTTGCAGGATACACATGTCGGAATCTAGCATAATACCAAGAATCCATATTAATTACTATATAGGCAAACAGTTTAAATTTCAACACATGAGGTTGGCATCTAAAAGGTTCTCTAGTATCTAGGCATTGTCAATACATTAGCCTAGTAAATATCATGTGGTAACCATAAGTAGTAAAGAAAACTAGAAGATTCTTAGTATACGAAAAGTGAAGAAGATACACTCAATGGCCATATGAAGCTGACTTCAAAGACAGGGAAATGGGTATGTGCAGTTATATATAAGGACAGAGAGCAAATAAGCTAACCAATAATATAATTAACTTACTCTACATTTTTAATTGTTCCAACCAAGACAAAAAACATGGTGGTGCAAATGTAAAAGTTATTAATAAGCAAAAATCTCAAAGAATGGAATAAGTCCTCTCCAATTGAATCAAGAGTTTAAATGTTGCATTTAAATCTTATATTTTCTGGGAAAACAAAGTACGATATACTTCTTTTGTAGAACAGTTTCCTTTGTGTCTCTACAGCTCCCATAAAAGACAATGTAAAAACTTAATTGAGCTTAATCAGAAAAACTAAATCATCTAAAAGATGTACGATCAAGATGTGCGCTAGTTTTATGTTAGCAGACAAGAAGGTACCATGTTCAGCTATTCAAATATCTTATTCATTACTGTTAAGGTATTTTTTTTTTTCTTTTGTTAAGTTTCCTTTTCTTGTTTCAATGCAGCTAATTTACTGTTTGGCTATATATTTAGAGGTATATCATGAATTTTGATTGAAGTGAAGAAACATAATTTAAGGAAACGTTGATTTGTGATTGAAGTGATGAAACATAATTATGTGGAAACTTGGATCAAAGCTCTAATAGGAACAAGTCTGGTTTTGATTAGTAAGTGCAAATTAAAATCCACAAAAATTTTAGATTTAAACTCTGACAGGTAAAGTAAAGAAACTAAAAAACGAAAAAAGAAAATCACCAATATGAAATTTTTTTTAACCGGAAACCTTCCATAAACTTTGGTACTACATAAATATTTTGATTTGGCCAGAACCTAAAATGAAGTTAGGACACCAAATTTCTTCAAATCCCATTTACTAAGATTGTTATTAACCATAAATAAACTAACCTTGACAATATAAAATAGAAAACTTTAACAATCAACAAAATAAATTGAACCAAACTTTAGACAATAAATAATTCATCCTTCTTCCAACAAGATAGAAAACTGTAATTTAGATATCAACCAAATCAATCCCTCAAGCTTATTTCTTGAATCAGAATCTTTTGCCATTAACACATAGAAGTTTTCTTTTTTTGGATTAAATATCATTGAAGAAGAAGAAGAGAATATAACAAGATGAGGGGGGACATATGAGCCTTACCCCTTAATGGAAAAGAGATAAAACAGGAAGCCAAGTAATAAGAAGCCAAGAGGTGGCATGATGTATAAACAAATAAAATTCTTAAGATAAAAGTTAAATGAATCGATAATGAGGAAGACCCCAAGTTTGATGATGCAAGATGCCATGATATCAGTAAGGGCATAGTTCCACCAAATAAAGTCTTAACATTGGAAGCCCATATTTGCAAGTTTGTCAGCAACACCATTCCCTTCTCTAAAGATATGTGAGTGATAGAAAGTGATTTTGCTCAAGAGATGTATGCAATTAAACCATCTATTATGCAGAGTCCAAGGTAGAAGATAAGGTGATGAACTGAGACAACTTAAAGCGACTGAAAAGTCACTTTCTAACCATAAAAATTTTCATCCTTTAGAATTGGCAATTTCAATAGCCGAAATAATAGCATAAATCTCATTGTAGAATGAAGTCTGGTGACCTAGAGGAATTGCAAAACATTCCATGAATTTTCCCACATGGTTCCTAAAAGCTTCCCCACTAGCTGCCAGGTCGGGATGCTTTTGGATAGTCCATTGATATTGACTTTGATCCAAGTTCTCATAGGAGGATACCAAATAACAGTCTGAATTTGTGGGCCACTAAGAAAATGAGACCAAATTCCCAAATTATCAAAACTAGTAGTTGGAGATGAGTTAACAAAGCCAGGGTATAAATAAGCCAAGAGTTGAATGTGTGCCTTGCATGAACTTTGAATGTGGACAATATTTGGCAAGGTATTCTCAATTCTCAACTTATGACGAGCTTTTCAAATGAACATAGAAGTTGTTCTTCGGCTGTCAATGCATTAATATAACATACACTGTGATATCTACAAATCATAAATTGAAATCATTGTTATTAATTCTATATAGAAAAGTGTATTATGATACATAAATTACACTTTAGGTGGATAAAAGGCAGGAGTCATTGGGTTAAGAAGGAAGCTAAGCAGTCATAAACATATATTTAATCAAATAAATGAAGCACAAATTATGTGACAAGAATTCAAAATGGAAAACTAGTATTTATGTGCAAAGATTGCTTATGTTTGATAAGTACAAAGTCGGATTTCGCATGATTCGGTTATAAACCAAATGATGGCATTTATCAGAAGTTCAAAAACTTTAGGCAAATATTTATGCAAAATGAATAAAAGAAGATCAAAAGGCAAGTGATAACTGATAAGAATATCTACCTCACTACATTGAGTTGTTATGATCAACAAGAAAAAACTTGGATGAATGAACATGTGTCTCTCTTAGATTTTCTACAAAAGAATCAAGAACTTCAACCACATCAAGATAACTGATCTAGTATGAAAAATAATTATTATCATTTCACATATGCATTCAAATACTAATGATTCAAAACTTTCAGTGCAACTATAAAGTCAGTGTTTTTTTCCATGTATATATATAACTCACCCAAATGAGAATCTTGTATTTCCTTCTCAGCAATTAGTTAGTTGATTTGATAATGAATATAAAAGAGAGTGGATATATAGCAAAGTTATCTGTCAAAGAAATCTTTATCCATAAAATATATGAGAACCAGAAAAAGTTTACAATTCGAACATCAATTGCCTTTAGATAATATATATTGTGACAGAAATGCACACAAATCATCTTATAAACAATAAAAAATACACCATAAAGACATAAGTTGCAGAGAAAACGAGAGACACCATGCAGTCGTTTCTTTTTCTTTTTTTGGTCATGAACCCATCTAATGTTTCACTATTTTAGGCCATGTTGCAAGTTCCTACTAAAAATAGCATTAATTAATAATTAATGTGAATTTCAAATTACTAAGTATCAAAGTTAGAGGTAGATTTTACAATTTATTAACAAATAAAATGGTTTTATAAAAATCCTATGCCTGAACCAAATAACATTTGGCTGGTTCCGATACTCCACAGTCCAAGGAAGTGGACATGGCCAATTTTTCAAGAAGTTTTTGCCAACCCTAGATATATAAGATGACACAGAAAGATAGTACTTACAAGAGCATCAAGGCAATAAATCTGTCATTATATAGACGACAAATCCCAAACATGATTATCAAACACGAATTGCACAAGAAATATACTAAGAGCGCTGCAAAGAGGTAGTCAAAAGAGGAAAATCCGCAATTGAGATCTGCAAATCTACAAAATTACTTTCCAAATCTAAAAGGTACAAATGAATAAAATTTTATCAGAAGTAGATACGAATCAGGCCAAAAAGAGAGACATGAAATATGACAAACAATTAAAGCTTAAAACGGTGATTGTACTCTTAGTCTTTCACCACACAACCAGTAAAACTAATACTTAGTCGATAGTAGCACGCATTGATTTGCTTTTGGTGCAAGTTATGATACTGAAAATAAGATCAAGAATCGGAAGATTTTGATAAACTTACCCAGAGTTAGAGTACTCATAGACTCTTCCTTTCTGTGAAAAGATAATCACTGCAACTTCAGCTTCACAAAGAACCGATAGCTCATAAGCCTTCTTCAACAGTCCATTTCTGCGCTTAGAAAAAGTCACTTGCCGGCTTGTATTATTCTCAATTTTTTTCATCTGAATTTTTCCTCTCACCATGTCCTAGTAGTTAAACATGGAATTAAACTTAGTTACAAAGATTCAAGTAACCCTAATCATAAAAATCTCCAATCATCATGAAATGCTAAAATTATCTCACCAATAATTTGGAAAAAAAACCCGGAGAGATTGTGTTTAAGCACAGTTTTTACAAGAAAAATCAATAACCGGAAACCCAGAAAGAAACTATCTCCTGGAGATTTAGAAGACCCAAAAAACTCAAGAAAAAATTATGGGTGGAAGCAACAAGAGGGTCTCAGATTTTATAGGAAATGGTTACAACCCAGAAACCAAAGGAAAAATCCATACAACCCGACAACAAAATAAAGGGAAGGAATGAAAACGGTACAAAAATGGGAAAATTCCAAAACCCTAGGGGCAGAAACGCAGAGGATCTTTTGATCGTTTGATGACTCACTCCCTTTATACTCAGACCACAAGCCTAGCTTGCTGTTTTTCTTTCCTTATTCATCATGTCGGAGTCGCTTTATCTGTTTTCCCTTTCAAGCTCTCAAGTTCTTACCCCAAATGAACAGAAAAGCATAATCAAAGTGAATAACAGATAATTTCTATATAAAGTTTAATAAAAATAGATAAAGAAATAAAAATTTATTTATAAATTCATAGCATATCTTGTTTTGGAAAAATTAAGATGAAGATATATAGAATATAAAGAAAGACTAACACAGAAAAATGGATTAAAATAATGTTGAGTCCAAGAAAAATGGTGAAGACACACAAAAAAGAAGCATTAAAAATTGCTGAAGTGAATAAAATTCTGTCAACATCATCGTACAAGGACTTGCGTAAGGACCCAATAAATGTATGACAACACATCATCTGTCAGTCGCATCTACGAATGGAAACTGAATTTAGTTTTATGTTTGTTTAATTAATTTGGTTAAGCTTTTTTTTGTGGCTTAATTAATTACTAAAGTTAATGTAGTTTCTGGTTTGGTTGGAAGGATGTGATGGATGGGTTTGTGATTGGTCAAAAATAAATAAATTTAATGAAATTAGTTGTTATGTTATGTGGCTGGGCCAGCTTGAGCCTGGGCCTAGGTTTGTTTAATTCTCTCCTATTTAATTAGGGTTGTTAGGACCACTTTGCCCTTCAACTAGGCTTTCCTTGTTAATGTTACTACTCTTTTATAATTTACAATTTTTAATACAATGTATAAGCATGTGTTAATTTATCATACATTAAAGAAAATATTATGTGCAATTTTTTTTTTTAAAAGTTGACAATATTAAATTAAAGTTTACTTTATAATTGAATTTAATTCAATAATTTAAGCAAGAGAAATTCTCATTAATCGCTTTTTAAGAATACAACCATTAATTGTTTATTCTAACGCTTCATATCAAGAGATACTTTCTAACAATTAAAATAACTCTAGATAAAATTAAACTGCCCTTATAAATATAAAATAAACGACCTTAAAAAATAAGATACATGTCTCAATCAATTGAGTGACAAAAATTAAAATTACGTTGATTTATATGTTCTTGGTCCCAAATATGACAAGATATAAATTGATAAATCAATGCACGACGGAGCCACTTGGCATGGTGTTATGGTAGTAGAAAGACATTAAAGAGTATACGTGGACTTTAATTTTATAAGCTGTCCCATTCCCATCGTTCATTGGAGTCTTTGCTTTTTTTTTTATTTTTTCATACTTTTTAATCATCACATCTTCACCATCTCTTTCCAAGCACATAAAACAAATTAAATTGCCGTTTTATAATTTTTTTTTTTTGGGGGGGGGGGGGGGGGGGGGGGGGGGGGGGGGGGGGGGGTGGGGGGGGGGGGGGGGGGGGGGCAACCTCCCACCCCTTAAGGTTAAGACATAGAATAAATTAGCTACCTCAAATTTTCTACACTTTATTATATGTTTCATATTAATCAATATGACATAAAGTTAATGGAAACGTAAAATTAAAAAATCATTATTAGATCCTCAAATCTACATTTTATTATATGTTTCATATTAATTTATATGACATGAAGTTAATGGAAACAGAAAATTTAAAAATCATAGTATATAACATGAGTCGACATTCTGACTTGAGCATAGAGATTCTAAAATGACAGTCACTCACTGACATTAATATTCCCTAAACCTGTTAAGGCCAATTCATTGCTTGTTCGAAAAGTGTAGATTCGTCAATCAAATTTTAGCGCACTAAAATAAAAAGCATAAAATTATTTTACTTCCTATTTTACGAGACTAGTTGTATATTGCATGTATAATCATATATAATGATCCTTATCTGTTTTGTAAATAAACATGTTAAAATTACTAAAATACAAAACTTTTATAAAATTAATGCATAAAAAATTAAGTTTATTTTCCTCTTATAAATATAGTGTACCAATATAATCAATTTTTGTAATATATATGCTTCGTTAAGACCGATCATTATGAATTTTAAAAAAGGAAAAATTAAGATGATGTACACATGTCATGTCATCCAAATATGTAGTTACAAAATATATTTTTTTTTTTCTTTCAAAATTATTAATTTTTAACTTTTAACAATTTTAACTAGATAATAAATAAATAAAAAGTAAAGAAAAAAAGGAAATAAATACCAAAATGACGAACTGCTATTTATGTAATACATATCTCCCTTAAAAAAAATAATCACATTAATTATTTATAAATATATATATATAAACCTTGGTCTTTGGTACCAGAAAAAGGATTCAGTGGATGGGCACTAAATTCGTCGGCAATCCCCTCTTTCGATCTGAAATGACGCGAGGGGGTATTAAGCAATAAGCAACTTTTAGTGTACCAAATGCTTTTGAAGATGTGATTAATTAAATAAATTTATTAAAAATAAAAAATGATTAATTCGTCAAGTAAATAATAATATAAACAATTAATAATTTGTTTTCATCAATAGCTAAATATCTAGTATATTAATTTAGAAAAATGCTACGTTTACAACCCAATCTCACAATCTTCTCTCACAACCCAAACGTGTCAACAGATTGACACTGTAACTTCAACTCCCACTACAGATGTATACGAGCCGAGCCAAGCCGAGTCTCTTGGTACTCGAGCTTGGTTCATGATGAACAATGACGAGCTCGAGCCCGAGCCCGAGCCGAGCTTGGTTGAGCTTCAATATTAGTGTTCGAGCTCGCGAGTCATAAGGTGCACTTGAGCTCGAGCTCAAGCTCAATGGCTGCTCGTGAACCAGAAGGAAGCTGTAAATCTGAAGGCAAAATTTGCCCATAATTCAACACAATCTTCCATTTCCAACACCAACAATCTTCCAAAACAATAATGAAATGACAAGTTTAAAGTTCTTGGATGAAATAAGCATTACAATTGTCTGATATATTTGTTGGATGTACATATGTAATATGCATTTCTTGCACAAACACAAGTGTACAACTACAAAAGGGTAGACACTAGACAGTACACTCCATGAAGCTGTGTACAAACACATGAAGCTTTGTACAAACACATGAAGCTATATACAAACACAAAAGTACACTCCATGAAGCCATGTGCCTATGTCCAAACACATGAAGCTATATACCAACACAAAAGTACACTCCATGAAGCTATATACAAACACAAAAGTATACTCCATGAAGCAATATACAAAGACAACAGAGCAAAAAACTAAAGCAAGAAATATAGACTATGGGACAGCAAAATTCGAGAACACCAAGAGAGAAAAACCCAAAGCCACCCAAAGTCAGGCCCCTCACCTGCAGATATTTAAATGTAAAGTGTAAATACAAAGGAAGCAAATAGTTTGCAAGCCAGACCTCTCACCAAATCAAAATCAACACAGTAATCACCATTCACCAAATCAAAATCAACACAGCAACATCACAATATCCCTCATAACAACAATCACCATTCACCACTAAATCATCATAGCAATCACACTTCTAACATTACTTGCAATTCACCATTAAAACAAACAAATCAATAAACTAATAAAACCTTTAATGACTGGTGAAGCACTAAAAAAAGCTATATATTTACAAACCTGCGAATATATGTTAGAGGGTCAAATAATCTACTCAATCCCTTCAGATGAAAAGATAGGAAGGGTAATCTCCAGTGGTTCCTCATCCGTCTAAAACACATATAGGAAAAAATTAGAAAGTTTAAGGTTAGAGTAAAAGAAAAGTATATTCTAAATAAATGAGACATAAAACATTAATAATTTAGGGTTAATTGAACTTACTTCGTTAATCTTCTTTAGTCCGAGGAGATTGTGACAACAATCACCTCCACATAGTAGTGCTTGCACTGTGTCCGGAGACAGTCAAGATCGGTAATTGTCAATAACTCTACTTCTCGCACTAAAGGTAGCCTTCGAAGCCATTGTAGTAATATGAACGACAAGTATATCACGAGCCACCTTATATAACACTGGATATTTCAAACTATTTGCTTGCCACCACTTTAGAGCATCGAACGCCTCATGATCCATCTGACACTTATAACATGGCTCTTCCAAATAGGAATCTAACACCAATTTTTCCGTGGCAACAGTTTCAATTACGCCCATATACTTCATTAAATCCGACCAACTAGAAGAGTCATCATCCGCATTCGTCCCACTCCTACTCCCACTCCCCCTTCCCCTAACTTGATTGGTTGCGGGCATATGTCGAACGACAGATGATTGACTTTCGGCCACATATTCCCTGTACAAACTCGTATAAGGCATCCCGAACTGTTGTAGTATGAGCCTGTGCTTCAAGATTACCATAAATCTTAGGGAAATCATAGTCGAGCACTCTCATTTTGTACTTAGGGTCCAGAACAGCAACTATAGACATCAACATAGACATCAACAAATTGCACCCCCCCCCCCCCCCCCCCCCCAAAAAAAAAACATTTTTTTTATCGAATTTCCCTTTCATCTTTCTCACCATGGTCCTCACAAATTTATTTTCATCCTCAGCATGTTTATCCAACAAAACTTTCACCTTACAAAGCTCGGCAAGAAATCTATTTGATGTTGGATATTCAGACCCTGAAATGATGTTAGTGGCAACATTGAAAACCTTCAAAATTTCACAAACTCTCTCTATTTTATCCCAATTTTCATCAAGGGACAAGAAGTGAAATGCTGGTCTCTTTCAAAGTATCTTGGAAACACCCTTTGGAATTTTAGTACAGTTGCCAACATCTCATAAGTTGAGTTCCACCTCGTTTTACAATCCAATATCAACTTTCTGTGAGGCAACTGCAATTGTTGCATAATTTCTGAAAAGATTTTTAGTCTACTCTCTGATTGATTGATGTAGTAGACACTATCACGGACGTCTTTGATAATGTGCCTAATCTGATTAAGACCATCTTGCACCATTATATTTATATGTGGGAGCAACACCTAACATGAAAGAACTTTCCCCCGCAAAGAAGCTTCTTGGTTACAGAAAAGTTTTCCTTCAAAACCTTGATTGCCATGTCATTAGTGGACGCATTATCAACTGATATTGTGAAGACTTTGTTCTCAATTCCCTATTCCCGCAAACAGTTAAGCATGCTATCAGCAATCTGGACACCATTGCGAGGAGGCGGTAAATGAACAAAATTGAGCACACATTTGCTTAACCTCCAACTAGGATCTATCCAATGCCCCGTTACAACCATGTGCTCAAGTTTCTGATTACTTGAATTCCACATATCAGTAGTCAAACTAATTCTATAAATATTCTTCAAAATAGCCTTCAACCTCTTCTTTTCCATTTCATACACCTTCTGACAATCATTTTTACTTGTGAAGCGTGATATTTTTTCCCAATCAGGCATCCCATATTTTAGGAAATTATTAAAACCCTCTTACTCGACGACTCTGAATGGGTGCTCATGCATAAGCACCCATTGCGCTACTAGTTCCCTCATTCGAGCCATCTCAAACTTCCCACCTATAAGAGGAGGCAGCGAACTACCTACCGCCATTGCATCTGCAGCTGAAAAGTTCAACTGTTGTTGTTGATTATTAAAAACCCTTCACCTTATACACCCCTTCAAATGTCTAGCAAATTGCGTAGTGCTTCTAGTTACATTAATGGACAATTTGGCCTTACAATGGATGCATTCTATCTTCTTCGTATTGTCGGGTTGAAGAACCTCTCTAAATTATGCCCATACAGGAGATGTCTTCGCTCTTTTCTTCCTTTGGAATGAGTTATCAACATCATCATTTTCTTCTTGAACAGCTAGACTAGTACCACAAGTTGCACTTACAGTTGGATCTAGAGTACTTGTTAGGGTTTGAACTGGAGAACTTAAGTCAATCAATGTGGGTCGGCTACTAGATGAACCTTCCATACCTATAATGGAAGAATAAAGCAACTATTAGAATTTGTATAAAATATAAAAATCAAGCAACTATATATGTAATTGAATGCATTTCAACCTATTAAAGTACAAGAATAATGTGAGTGTAACATGATTGATAGGAACCCCGATTGTTTCCACTTCCAGAATTCAATGACTAATGCAAAATTGATTTTTCCAAATCTAAACGAGCCTAGTAGATTACACTAAATCAGTAGACTTACAATTTCCTCCTAAACCCAAACTTTCAACTCCAACACAAAGATGACACAAAACCAAACAAATTAAAACTGTAAGTCTGTAACCAAAATCATCCAAAATGACATAACAACAAAAAAGCATCCAAAATCCAAAATTTCAACTCCAACACAAGGATAATACAAAACTAAAACTACAACTTACAAAAAAAAAAATTAACAAAGGCATTTAAACTCACTTAACAACCAGACATGGGTCAAGATCAGGCGTTTTAGCACGATGGAGACGACGGTGACAAAGAATGGCAACGAAGAAGTCATCAGCTACGGCGGCGTGACTGATTTACGAATATGGTTTTGAGTTGTGAATGGGATGTTTGGGTATTTTAAAGCGAAGGAAGCGACTGGAGAGTGGAGACGACCGTGATGGTGCATGGCAGTAGTAGAGTCGTCGTCGGCGATGACATGAGGGAGAGATTTGATTTCTGATGTTAGGGACTTAGGGTTCACTTCACAATGAAAAATCCCAAATCGATTTGGGTTTATGTCTAAAGTGTGAATGGGTGTTGTTTGTCATTTTTACAACTTGAAAATAAAATGAAGTTTAAAATCTTGCAAATTGGCCCTCTGAGCTCACTGAAGCTCACGAGCCGAGCTTCACCCAGATCGAACTCGACTCGATCCCTTTCACCAGCCACTCGAGCTCAAGCTCGACTCGACTGGCTCCGAGTCGAGTTCGAGCTTTTGACGAGCTGAGCTCGAGTAGCTCGCAAACTACTCGACTCGTGTCTCATCCCTAGCTCCCACTATACCAAAGGCACTACTAGAAATGAAAGGTCGTTCTCTTCTGAAGGAACAGTCATTTCTTCATAAGGAACGCCCATCCTTGCATAAGAAATGATTGTTCCTTAAGGAACAACCAAAGGTTTGGGCTGTGTTTGTTTTATTATTTTGAGTAGTATTTTTTTGAAAAAGTTGAGTTGGGTTATTATTATGAGGATAAGATTTGAAAATTAACAAAAACTTCCCCTACAATAAAACATTGAAAATTAACAAAAACACCTCCATCTATCCATTAAATGCCGGCAGCCAGCCACCACTACTAGAGAGTGGTCGAAAGTCACCGTAATGGCACACAACTAGCTGGATTTGGTCAATTCTACGTTGATTTGGTATTTTTCGGCCAGATCCACCATGGATATAACCGAAAAATGCCAGATCTGACCAAATATCTGGCCGAAAAAGGCCAAATCGACGCACAATAAACTAGATCCAGTCAGTCATGCGTCATTATGAGAACTTTCGACCATCCTCCGGCAGTGGTGGTCGGCTGCCTGCATTTAATGGGTGGGTGGGGTGTTTTTGTTAATTTTCAATGTTTTATTGTAACGGGTGTTTAGCTAATTAACAAACCTAGGGGATTTAAAAATAGTTTAATAGAATAGGATTGAATTTTGAGAATAGGGAAACAAATATGTATTTTATGTAGGATAGGGAAACAAACGCAACCTTGGTTGTTCCTTAAGGAACAACCATTCCTTTTGAAAGGAATGACTTTTCCTAATGGTCGTTCATAATAAGGGAATAGTCATTCCTTAAAGGAATGACTATTCCCTTATTATGAACAGCCATTAGGAATGATTGTTCTTTATTTATGAACAGTCATTTATTTGATTGTTCCTTCATAAGGAACGACCATTCCTTTATAAGGAACCATCATTCCCTATGAAGGAACGATCATTTCTTTGGTCCAGTCAAAATCATTTTGACATGAAAGCGTCGACTTAGCTGCCACGTTGGGGCTTGTAAGAGAAGTTTGTGAGAAAATATTGTTGATGTAGCATTACTCATTAATTTAACATTGATTATAAATATATAGGTAAATATTCAAAAATAATTTGATTTAAACTTATTTAGTAACTAGACATGGGGCCCATGCGTTGCGCAGGTATGTTTATTCAATGTTTTTGAAATAGATTGTAAACAAATTTATTCTAACAAAATAAACTAATTAGATTAAGACATAATAATTGTTAAATTATAAAAAATTTAAAGTAAATATAAATTTTATAGATATACAAAGTTGTGTTAAGATAAAATTAATAATTGTACATGTATAATTATTAATATCAATTATAGGTAGATGTCATTAAATCATTCATCCAACTTGAGAAGATCACTTGAATATTATATGGTCTAATTATATTTTCAGGATCATCACCTTGTACAATTGAAATTATTTTTGTATACATGTCTTTGATATTCGATGTCAGTATTTTGTAGTGAATCATGTATCATATTTAAGATTACTTGAATATTATTAAGATCAATTATTTAAAATTAAAATTTATACTGACTTTCCGCAATTTCTGTAACTTATATTCATTTTCAAGTTGCGTTGCGCGGATATGTTTATTATATTTTTTTTTTACATTATTATTGGTTTTTTTTTTGTTCTTATATCATATATATATATATATATATATATATATATAATTTTATATTGAAGTTCATTTTATATTAAATTGATAATTAAAAAATCAATAAATAAAATATCCACAAATTGAACTCAAAGTCTATATCATCATGGTTCTTCTCAAATATGTCACCATTTGAAATCTGCAATCAAAGTTTAAAACTTTGTCAAGAAAAGCAAAAAAATTTGCAGGATAATCCACTAGGTATTATTGATAAGTCTATAAATCAATTAGAGAAAGAGAAACCTTGTTGAAAAATGTGAACTTTTAAGCAAGAGACTTGTAGAGCCAAAGGAAAAAACTGATTTTGATTGTTGAGAAGATCAAATGAATTATTATTATTATTATTGTTATTATTAATTTAGAAATTAAAAAAAATTTAAGAATGTTGAGAAGAGAACTTACATAGATAGCAACAACAACTCCAAAAGTATAATCTGAAGGCAACTTAATTGAAGCATTGAAGAAGCCATGAAGATACAGGTCCTGTGACACAAATCTATTTGTTGCAATTAGAATTGACCACCACTTATAGCAAAAAAAGCATTTGATGATAGCATCCTAAAGAAATACGATAATTGTAAAGCCCACAAAATCCACAAATCAAACAACAAAATCAATCCAAAAATCAACAAAAAGAGATAGAACAGATACAATTAAAACTACATATCAATATTTGTTTTCCTTTGTCATCACTAAAATTGAATTTGTTTTATGTGTGTAATGATAAAATGAATGGTTCGGCAGCAAATCTATAGTTATCCTAATTCATCGTATAATATATCAAATTAAAGTCCTATTTTTCTAGTTTCCAAAGATTCAAACCGCTCATCAATTGGATTTTTATTAAGCAAGTTGTGACTAATTTACTTTGACTGTTTAGTGGAAATCGAGAAACAAGAGAAACCGAAATGTGTGTGATCATAAAAGGAATGACTTGATAGTAGGGCTAAAGTTATCCAAATTAAGTGCATAATATATCAAATTAAAGCCATGTCTATCTAGTTTTTAATTCAAACCTCTCACAATTGGATTTTTATTGAGCAAGTTATGGTTAATTTACTACTGATTGTTCAGTGGAAACTGAAATATGTGTGATGATGAAAGGAATAGTTCGAAAGTGGGGCTACGGTTATCCAAATTAAGCGTATAATATATAAATTAAAGCATTGTATATCTAGTTTCTAAAGATTCAATCCTCTCATCAATTAGAGTTTTATTGAGCAAGTTATGATCAATTTATTACTGATTATTCAATGGAAGCCGAAATGTGTGTGTTAAATAAATGAAATTAGTTATAGTCAGCAACAACCTCTTTTCACGATATATGTATGTAACATAAAAAGATATTAACAAAAAGAGATAGAACAATTACAATTAAAACTACATATCAATATTTGTCTTCCTTTAAGGATAACAATAATGGTTCTACATATTATAAATGGTTTACTAAAGCTACATGATTCGGCAACAAACATCAGATGATATTTATGATACAAATAAAATTTATTATATCTAGCAATAACTATTTTCGATATATGTATGTAACATAAAAAAATTATCAACAAAAAGAGATAGAACAAATACAATTAAAACTACATATCAATATTTATTTTCCTTTGTCATCAATAAAATTGAATTGGTTTTATGTTTGTGATGATAAAATGAATAGTTCAACTGCAAGTCTATAGTTATCCAAATTCATCGTAAAATATATCAAATTAAATCTCTATCTTTCTATTTTCCAAAGATTCAAACCACTCATCAACTGAATTTTTTTTGAGTAAGTTATGACCAATTTACTACTAATTTTTTAGTGGAAATTGAGAAACAGGGGAAACCAAAATGTGTGTGATGATAAATGGAATGGTTTAGCAATGGGGTTACAATTATCCAAATTAAGCGTATAATACACCAAATTGAAGCCCTATCTGTCTAGTTTCTAAAGATTTAAACCTCTCGTCAATTAAAGTTTTATTGAGCAAATTATGGTCAATTTACTACTGACTGTTTAGTAGAAACCTAAATGTATGTGATGATAAAAGGAATGGTTCAGAAGTTGGGCTAAAGTTATCCAAATTAATTTTATAATATATCAAATTAAGTTTATAATATATCAAATTAAAGCCCTATTTGTCTAGTTTTCAAAGATTCAAACCTCTAATTAATTGGATTTTTATTGAGCAAGTTATGGCTAATTTACTACTGACTGTTCAGTGGAAATCAAGAAACAGTGGAAACCAAAATGTGTATGATTATAAAAGGAATGGTTCGAAAGTGGGGCTACAGTTATCCAAATTAAGTATATAATATATCAATTTAAAGTCATGTCTATCTAGTTTCTAAAGATGCAAACCTATCATCAATTGGATTTTTATTGAGCAAGTTATGGTCAATTTACTGCTGAATGTTCAGTGGAAGCCGAAATGTGTGTAATGATGAAAGGAATAGTTCGGCAGTGGGCCTACAGTTATCCAAATTAAGAGTATAATATATCAAATTAAAGCAGTATCTGTCTAGTTTGTAAAGATTCAATCCTCCTATCAATTGGATTTTTATTGGGAAAGTAATGGTTAATTTACTATTGATTGTTCAGTAGAAACCGAAATGCATGTGATGATAAAATGAATGGTTTACTTGACCCAAATTTAAGGGATTATCATATTAGAATTGATAAGAAATATTTCAAATAACACCTATTAATTGGAAAACAGAATCAGCCAAAATTAATTCATTTAACATATATACTTGCACATCAGCAGGATATAAACAATTAATCATTCATATAACAAATTAAAATACACGAATATTTCTACAGAAAACATATTCAACACAAATGAACTGTTTCTACTAATATAGATATGATACATACTCACAGTTCAGCTGACAATAGGATCATCCTCTATTTGATCTTAGTAAAGTACATGAACATTTCCTTGAAAACAAATATAACAAAATTTAATCAATCTTTATGTTAAGATTGTTAAGGAATAATTATTCATTCGTATAACAACTGTTACCTAAAAACGAAATCAACAAAAGTTAATTAATCTTCATATTAAAATTGTTAAGGAATACACTTACCATTTGACAAGACTAACACAGTTAATCATTCAAATACACTGACCAAACAATAACAATCATTCAACCAAATAATAACTGTTCAAATAGTTAGGAAATATACTTACAATTTCGTATTAAAATAGTTAGAAGATATACTTACAGTTCAAAAGAACGAATTAAAATAATAACTCATTTGACAATGTCAATCGGACATCTTTCCTTTATTCCATCCCAATTCATGAATATTTGACCCGTAAACAACAGCAAAAACATAAATAAATAAAAATCATTGATTAACAAAATCGTGAAGAACAGACGTATTATTGACACAAACTAACATGACCTATAAACAATTAACAAAAGACCAGATGTATTGTTGACACCAACTAACATATTGCGATAATACACAACTGAACATAAGCCCCTTTTATAACCCCTTATTTCTTTCAAATGCCAACACAATTAAATACGAATTGAATATGAAGAAAGGTTTATAATGTCAATACAATGAACCTATATAATTATTAATAAACATGTATGCTTTTACTACCAATGTAATGCACCTATGTAATCCAATCTTTATGTCTATTTATTTAGACTTTGGAATACTAATGTAGCAATTAATATTGTCTACATCACCATTAATAAAATTCAACCATATGGCAATCGCAAATCCAATGTGTCATTATGGTTAGACCTTTAGAATGTCAATGCAATACACCTATATAATTATTATTATTATTAATTATTAATACAACTAATGCAATGCATCTATGTAATCCAATCTTTATGTCTATTTATTTAGACTTTGGAATACCAATGCATCAATTAATATTGTCTACATCATCACCAATAAAATTCAACCACATAGCAATCACAAATCCAAGGTGTCATTATGGTTAGACCTTTAGAATGTTAATACAATGCACATGTATTATTATTATTACATATTTTATTTTTTTAATTAATTAATAATTATAGATGGAGCAATAAATATCAATCCAATGTGTCAAGATAGAGCAATTGATTGGCTTGTCAATCCAAAGTGTCAAAATGGAGCAATTCTAAAGTTTTTTAAATGTGTCACGTGACGATCAATAATATATATATATATATGATCTATTGATCTTGTATGGTCAATTAGTACACTAAACACGTTAGAGTAATAAATAATATCGACTCCAAGTAAAATCATTTCTAATTCCGTACAATTTTACAAAATTATTTGATTTGCCAAACCCATCCTTAATGGACTTAATTACCTTAAAAAAAAATATATATATATATGATCTATTGATCTTGTATGGTCAATTAGTACACTAAACGCGTTGGAGTAATAAATAATATCGACTCCAAGTAAAATCATTTCTAATTTCGTACAATTTTACAAAATTATTTGATTTGCCGAACCCATCCTTAATGGACTTAATTACCTTAAAATAATTAGGGTTGAGGGTAATTAGGTGCCTATGGACAACGTATACAGTGATGGTAATGACTGTTACATTTTGAGGAGAGAGGATTCAGGGAAAATGAATTTCATTATATTGCGAAGAAGGTTACAATCGACTACTGTACAATACTCTTTTATACAAACTCAACAGCAGTAACAAACTCAAGTAACAGTCTAACTAACTTCAGCTAACTATAGTTAAACTAATCTTTAAACTAACTCTAGTTAACTATTCAATGCTGAGCTGGAAGCTGCTTGCTAGAGTGAAGTTACTGAAGCTTCAATACCGCCCCCCCCCCCCCCCCCCCCCCTAAAATTGGTGAGTGATAAAGGTTAAACACTCCCAACTTGGAAAGAAAATGATGATGCAACTGACTGCCAAGGGCTTTGGTGAGAATGTCTGCTCTCTGCTCATTGCTGGGAACATACTTGGTAGTAATGATGCCAGCTTGAATCTTCTCACACACAAGATGACAATCAATGTCAATGTGTTTGATGCGCTCATGGAACATGGGATTGGAGGCAATAGACAATGCAGATTGATTGTCATAGAACACGAGAATAGGAGAAGAAGGAGGATAACCTAGTTCTAATAGTAACTACACACGATCCAAACAATTTCACAAACTGCAGAGGCCATTGCTCTGTATTCAGCCTCTGAAGAAGACCTTGAAACAATGACCTGTTTCTTAGATTTCCAAGATAAAAGAGAATGTCCCAAAAAAAAAACACAAAAGCCAGTAACAAATCTTCTGGTAAGCAAGCAAGAGGCCCAATCTGAATCACAATAGGCAGTGAGATTCAAAGAGCCATCAGATGGAAAAAACAAACCTAAACCAGGAGCAGATTTTATATACTTTACAATCTTCAAAGCTACCTGCATATGAGAGTGTTTAGGAGCATGCATAAACTGACTCAATAAGTTGATAGAATAGCATAAATCTGGTCTAGTCATGCATAGGTAAATAAGTTTTCCTATAAGCTGTTGGTAAACAGAAGCATCAGCCAATAAAGAGTCCCCAATAATTCCAAACTATTTATCATAATCTGAGGAAGTGAGCTTCACATGTTGGTCAAAAGGTATACTGGAAGATCTAGCGCTTGATAACCTTGTTGTATAAATCAATTCCAAGGCATACTTGTGCTGGGAAAGAGTGATACCATTGTTGGATCTTGCAATTTCCAGACCAAGAAAGTACCTGAGTAAACCCAAGTCTTTGAGCTTGAAATTTGCTTGAAGTAATTGTTTGGCAGCATCACTGAGGGTTGGACTGCTTCCAGTGATGACTATGTCATCAACATACACTAGCACCATCACAATGTGAGTTCCATGCTTCTTAGTGAACAATGAATAGTCTTATTTGGACTGAGTAAAACTACCTTGAATTAAGGCAGAAGTTAGTTTGAAATTCCAGGCTCTAGAAGCCTGTTTCAAACCATATAATGACTTATGGAGTCTGCATACAACATTTGTTTGTTGGTTTAGTAAAACCTTAAGGCAAAGACATATATATTTCTTCAGTTAAATCACCTTGCAAAAAAGCATTGTCAATATCAAGATGATATAAAGGCCAATCGTGAATAGAAGCTATGGACAAGATGATTCTTACTATCACCATTTTAACCAAAGGGGAAAATGTTTCCTCATAATCAATACCTGCTTGTTGTGTGTAGCCCTTAGCTACCAGTCTGGCTTTGTACCTTTCTAAAGTACCATCAGCATTGAATTTAAGCTTATACACCCTTTTGCATCCAATTGGATTCTTGCCAGGAGGCAAAGGAACCAATGACCAAGTGTGATTGTCCTCTAATGCCCGTATCTCCTTTGACATAGCTTCAACCCAATTTGGATCTTTGGAAGCTTAGGAAAAGCTAGTAGGTTTAATTAAAGTGGATAATTTGCTAAGGCAGGCTTGATATTTGGGTGACACAATGAGTTTGTAAGGTAAAAGGTATAGTGGGACAGTGAAAATCAGTAGTCCAGATAGGTGGATTTGTATGTCTATTTGATCTTCTTAAAGGGGCAGAAATAGGGTGCATTAAGGCTGTAGATTCTGGAGAGGAATTTGGACTTAATGTGTTATGGTCAGTAGAATAGTGTGGTATAGACTGTGATGGATTAGGTGAAGGATTAGGACTCATAATTGATTCTGTGTTGGAATGCATGTCAAAAGAATTTTCATCCAAAAATGAATCTAAAGGAAAAATGGACATATTTGGGACTAGCCACTTAAAGGGAAAAATGTTTTCGTAAAAGATAACATCCCTAGTGACTTGGACAGCATGAGTTTGCAGATTATAAAGTAGGTACCCTTTTTTATCCAAAGAATAACCTACAAAAACACAGGGAATAGACTTAGGAGAAAATTTGTCTTTTAGTCTAAGGATAGTAGAACAAGTGAGGCAACCAAAAACCCTTAAATGAAGTAAGGATGGGGGCTTGTTAAAAAGTTTCTCAAATGATGAAATACCCTTTAAAACAGAAGATGGTATTCTGTTTATTAAATATACTGCAGTGTGCACACAATATCCCCAAAGTGAATCTGGCAAATGAGATTGAATTTTTAAGGCTCTAGCCACCTGCAAAATATGTCTATGCTTCCTTTCCACAACACCATTTTGTTGTGGAGAGTAAGCACATGAACTTTGGTGTTAAATGCCTAAGTCTAACAACAACTCTTTACAATTTTTATTGTAAATTCCAAACCATTATCAGATCTGATGCATTTTGATGTAATGGAAAATTGATTTTTAATCATTATGAAAAAATGCTTGACTATTTGAAACACATCAGATTTGAATTGCATCAAATGTAGCCATGTTACTCTAGTACAATCATCCACAATTGTGAGAAAGAACCTAACATTACCATAGGTAGGTACTTTATAAAGACCCCAACATCGAGGTGCAAAAGATCAAAGGGATGTTGTGAAATGCTTTGACTTAAAGGAAATGGTATTCTAGCTTGTTTTGCTAATGGACAAACTGAACAATGTGAATTAACATCAATTGGCAAAGCTTTATTAATCTGTCTAAGAATACGATTTGGTACATGACCTAGTCTTTGATGCCAAATATGAAAATTAGATAGTAAACTAGAAGATACAGATCTTGAGCTGGAATCTGAAACCTTATTCACTACTGCATTACAAACTGTGCTTAAAGAAAGAATTTTGGCAACTACGTGAATATCAAGATTGTGTGACAAGTGTTGTGTAAGAGGAAACATGCAAATACAAGCCTTGGAATTTTTTACCAATTCCCTTCAACTTGCCACTCTATAGGTCCTGGCTTAAGCAAAAACCAGGGTAAAATGTGACTACATAATTATGTGATGAAGTGAATTTTGAAACTGAAAACAGATTGTATTTAAAATCAGGCAAATGTAAAACATGATCAAAAGTAATTTTGTCATCCAATTGTATAGAACCGGTGTGCCTAATCCTAGTTTGGGTTCCATTTAGACCAACAAAGAAATTTGGGCTACATTCCATATCAATAGGAGAGTTTAGGCTAGATAATCTACTGGTCATATGGTTAATTGCCCCTGAATCTATTATCCATCTATCATTTTCATGTAAGCAGGATAAGAGTGAAGTTGTGTTACCTGTTATATTGGCTGAAGCTGACATATTTTCTTTTCCAAGGAGTTGGAGAAGTTGAGAATATTGCTCAGCTGAAAGAATAGTTCCAAGAGAACCTTTGGTTGAATCTGCATGAGTGTTAGAGGCAGGAACAAAAGCTGCTTGCATAGTAGGTTCGCAGATTGCACTTGATTTGCTAATGATCTGTTCTTAGAGCCAGTCATTTTTCCTTTATAATCTGCAGGGTAGCCATGGATTTTTTAACAAGTATCACGTTTATGTTCTGGTAAGTGACAGAAGTCACATTCTATGTAAGGCTTCTTGCCCTTATATTTTGGGTTGTGATTTTGCCCCTTCTGAGTGTTCTGAGCATATAGAGCAGTGGTCACATCTGTGCCAATATTGTTTGTTCTTGGCAAAATCCTTTGGCTTTCATCTTGGTTAACAACTGAGTATGTTTGCTTCACTGATGGTAATGGTGACATCAATAATATCTGACTTCTTACCATAGAGTAAGTGTCATTGAGTCCTATCAAGAATTGCAGCAATTTTTGTTGATTCAGATGATCTAGATAATCTTTGGCAGCTCACTATCTGGAGGTGGTAGGCTGACCAATGAACTCAATTCATCCCACAAGGATTTCAACCTATTATAATAGATTGCAACTGACATATTTCCTTGTGTCAAGTTATCTATTTCCCTCTGTATTCCATAAATTCTAGTTCCACTAATTTTGTGGTACTGCTATTGGAGATCCTGCCACACCTAATGTGCACTAGTGGAATAAACTATTCCAGTGAAAATCTTTTTTGATACTATATTGAAAATCCAGGCTAAAACTAATGAATTACATCTCTTCCACTGTGTACCTAAGGTTATATCTGCTGGTTTCTTGCATGTACCATCAACAAATCTCAATTTATTTGTGGCTCTAAGTGATACCGTCATAGCCCTACTCCAGATACCATAATTTTCCGGTCCTGTGAGTTGCTCTGTTACTAATATTGAACCTGGAGTATCCGACGAGTGGATATATAGTGGACAGTTTGAATCCGTAAGATTCATTGTCATTTCACTGCTAGGGTTCATCTTTTGCTATAATTTCTTCTAAAATAGTGCAAAAGAAATAGATCTTATAACAAAGCTCGTAAAGTAAGTACAGATGAATTTGTTGAATTGACCTAAATCAAGTAAAATCAAGTGATTGAACATTTAACAAATTGAGCTAATAGATCGAACTGACCATTAGAAGAGTTGAGCTAAGCTAATTATTAGTGAAGCAACAAGCTGGAATCTTTAAATTTGGCTTACAGAGATCGTTGATCCAAATCCAACCAATTTGCAACAACAAACAACACAAAAATATGCCCTAAACTCAAGCTTAAATTCGGCCAAACACAAATGGAGGCAATGTCACACTTACTTGCAATTTTAGGTTTAGACAAGAATGAACACTTCAAGCCTAAAGGAATTCTCCACCAACTTGAATCGATTCACCACCAAATCTCCTTGCCAAGACTTGGATAAAGAAATCTCAATAAGAACACAAAGTTCTCTCAATGGTTAAACCAAGTTTTTGATATTTCATGAACTACTTTTACAAGGAGAATAGTTGCCTTTATATAGGCAATTACAAGGTTAAAAGAGTAATCAACAAATACAATACAAGAAAATGAAAATTAATAAATATTACACAAAAATTACAAGCCTTCCATTCAAAAATAAGGCCATACCCATTTAATGCAAAAAGGGACATGATTCCCTAATTCTAGGGTTTATGTCTTTAACCACCCCATTAGTTGAAAAAACTCACTTTATTAGCCCAAAACTTGATCAATGATCCTAATCAAGTCTACTAATAAAGGTGTAAGAGATTGGGCCTTGAAGATCTTGCAATTGGATCCAATAAGGGTTTAAGTGGACTTTCCCCTTTGGAATGAGAATTGGGCCGAATGGGTTCACTTCAACAGTTGGGCTTCTCTCTTGGTGGACTTGAGCTTCCTTTGTTGGGCTTGGACTTGGAATAGTTTAGGCCGAAGTGCTTGGGCTCCCTCTCCCCTTGGAACTTGCTTGGGCCGAATCTCCTCCAATGCTTTCCACACTCCACAATCCAAGTGTTTTAGGACTTGGAATGAAATTCTTTGATCCAACCGAATTAGCAGGTGTTTTAGGACTTGTAATTCCTTGTCCACTCATGTTTACAAGTGTTTTAGGAATTGTAAACGTATCAATCGTCGAATTTGAAGCAGATTTTTGAGCTCCATCAAACACATCAGCAGAATCGAATACGCTCCAAGAAGAATTTGACAAATCTCCTACCGTAGATTCAAGAAATAATCCCGTAGCTCTGACACCATGTTACATTTTGAGGAGAGAGGATTCAGGGAAAATGAATTTCATTATACTACCAAGAAGGTTACAATCGACTACTGTACAATACTCTTTTATACAAACTCAACTGCAGTAACTAACTCAAGTAATAGTCTACCTAACTTTAGCTAACTATAGTTAAACTAATCTTTAAACTAACTCTAGTTAACTATTCAATGTTGAGCTGGAAGTTGCTTGCTAGAGTGAAGTTATTGAACCTTCAATAATGACCAAAACTTATCAGTTACCACCAACATAGGCAAAAACTAGAATATTGATCTCAGAGACTAAATTGTAACTGACAGGGACTAGAAATTACAAAACCAAATCTACAAGACTAAAGGGTATTTATACCAAACCTTAGGGAAAGAAATGTTAGTAATCCCTTTTATTAATTATGGGAAATTTTTTATGCTCCTGAATTGAGGGAGATTATTTAATCTAGTTTACCAATGATAAGATTTTGTTATTTCTCTTCAATCAATATCAGGATTAGGCTACGAATCGCCTCTTGGACAAATATTTCGATTTAGTTAATTTCAAAATAAATTAATCGTACTTTTTTAGTCCGTACAATATAAAATTTTAGTCGTACTTCTGTCTCCTTTTATCAAAATTTTAAATAGAATTAGTGCATATATAATTTTTTTTTTTTTTTTTGGTGTCTAGACCAGTTTATGCATATTTCAATTAATTCCTTCGAGACCTTGAAACTACTGGCCGAGTAAGAGTTTCAATGACTATCCTTATTAAGTATTAACAACCGAAGAAAGATTCGAATTCATGATCTCTTGAGTAATATATTCAAAAGTATCTATTGAACCATTCGATTAACTAGAGGTAGTTTGCATATATAATTTCTTCAACAAATAACATAAATATCAGCTTTCAAAAAAAACATAATAATAAATAAAAGAGGCCGTCTTGAATGATGCAAATTGTAAGACTTTGAAGTTGTAGTTGAATTGATTTTATAAACCTTGTAATTCACCAAATTTATTGACCAGAAACATGAAGAAGACAGAAGACTCAGAAATTGATATTCATGCGTGTCACACTGATGCTCTTGCAGTTGGAACTTGGAGTTTGCTGAATCCTAAGTGCTGTTCTTTCTTAATCTAATACATGGTTATGTGGATATTTTAAAGCTTATTTACAATAACCTCTTTGTTTCAATAATAAAATAAAATTAGGAAACAAACAATTTACTTGGTTATGTGGATTTGCTTTCGTTAAAGGGCATATAAATTGGTATTTTATTTACATGTAATTTTTTCATGGACAAATGAATTTATTTTGACATTGTCTTTATCGGGGATAATGAATATTCTAAGGTCTTAATTTTTTTTTTTTTTTCTATGACCGAGGGTGTCCGGGTCAGTTTACGCGCATCTTAATTAATCCCTTAGACTCTAGAACTACTGGTCAGATAAAAACTCTAGTGACTACTGTTATTAGCAATCGATAAGGGATTCGAATTCAGATCCTCTTGAGTAATACACCCAAGAGTCTTTATTGAACCGTTCGATCACACAGAGATAATTAAGATCGCATAAAGTCTGTCCTTTTACTTGTGGAGGAGTCTCAACTTCATTTCCATCTCTTTAGGAGAGCCCTAAGCTAAGAATAGGACTGCCGAAGAAGAAGCCCCATATTCTAACATTATTTCTTGTCAACTTTATTATGTTCTTATTAATTTTAAATATGAGTGATTTTATTTAAGTTTCATCCAATATGTTTGACGTTGAATAAAATTAATTTCTATATATATAATGTATCCTGCTACGCACGTTTTGTGTACTTGATTCTATTCAAAGTGTATAATTAACCAATGGAAAACAAGTTAACAAATTGTCAATTGATCCCCGTTCGAACATGTCTAGAATAATATATGTATTAAACAGGTCATCTAATGAAATTTTATATGAGTTTTGACTCTCTCTTTTTTTCTCTTGTTTGACCTTATATTCAATGTGACTGATGCCTAATAGATTTGATATTTAATTTTCTCTTGACTGATGGCTAATAGACTTGATATTTAATTTAATTTTATCTTTCAATTAACTTATATATCACGTCAATGGCTTTTTTGTTGGAATAAGTCAGTGGCTTTTTTGTTGGAATTGTGGTCTGTTCCATGAAGAGTTCGTTGTATAATTTCTCTAAGGGTTTGTTTAGAAGTTTTTTTTATTTGTTTTTAGGAGTTTTTAATTAGACTAGTTTTGAGGCGTTCTAAAATTATTATTTGCTAGATTTTTTATGCATTAGTTTTGACTGACTCAAAAACCCTCCAAATTATGGGGACCATAGGCGGTTTGGTCTATTCCATGAAGAGTCGTTGTATAATTTCTCTAAGGATTTGTTTAGAAGTTTTTTTTTATTTGTTTTTAGGGGTTTTTAATTAGACTAATTTTGAGCTGTTCTAAAACTATTATTTGCTAGATTTTTTATGCACTAGTTTTGACTGACTCAAAAACCTTCCAAAATCAATATAGTGTATTTTTTAAGGGTTTATAAAACACTCCAAATCATAGTGTTTTGATTGGTTTTAAAAATTTATTTCATAAATACTCTATCCACTACAAAATTATCTCAATTATATCTAAAAAAAATTTTAATCATATTATATCCGTCTCCAACCAATATTAATATAAAATATGTTAAGCAATCATAAAAAAAAATATATATAATATAATATATATATATATATATTAAATCCCGTTTCTAGATTCAATCATTCCAGATACTGGAAAAATGGCGAAAAATGATAAGAGACTTATCATATTTGAAGTTATAAAATACTAATAAAATAGAAAACAAAAGAACCCTTACCTTATAATTGAAAATAAAACTCCTAAGTACCTAGTTAATTGGGGTATTTTTATAGGCATATATAAATTTATCATTTTAAAAACTATCAGAACCGTTGGAAAATAAACTCTCAAGCACAGGTTGGTGTTTTAAAAACTGTTATAAAAACCCCTCAAAATGCTACACTGGTTTATCTTTAAAATCCCTATCATGAAACTCTCAATCGGCCCCAAGTAATTAACTTCCTAATTGGTTTTGGCTTAGGAAAATAGATTCTTGTAATACTGTATTAGGTTTTCTTCTTTAAACTTATATATAACTTATTTTTCTCTTGTATGAGTGTGATAACAAACTATAGGTAAATGCATTATTGTAATGGAGTTATGAGGCATTATTCTAATATACTGACTCTGTTGAACATAACTGTTTATGTTATGCAACGGAAATATAAATCTATGCTAGCTTATTGAATATAATAATAATAAGTAGTAAAGCATAAATAAATTGCCAAAATTAAATGCAAATAAGAATACCAGGAATTAACGAGGTTCGGTATTAAAACCTACGTCCTCGGGCGCTGCAAAAGAAAACTCCACTATCTCCAAACAATATTACAAACTTTTGGACATACAACATACCCAAAACAAAGGGGAATACAACAAAACTTGCAAACTAAAGGGTCCTTAAAGAAAGAACCCTAAACAAAAGAATAATAGGAATTACATCTTGGGATACAAATAACAATGATTTAGGTCCTTATATAGGCCCCAAAGTTTCCCACTTTTCATTCCCAAGCAATATGGACAAACTAACATTTTGGCCTATTACATATAGTCCCTAAACCTTTTTCCATTATCACTTCTACCCCTATGTGATTTGCTATGAGCCACTTTTCCAACAAATCTCCACCTTGGCGAATTAGCAAACCTTCAAAGTTTTGTATTCTTCATCAAATTTTGCAACACCTTCAGCACCAAAAGACACAGTCAAGCTCGCAGGATGTTGATCAAATTCAAACAATAAATGAACTGACCTTGTCACTATTGAAGTCAACATGTCTGTAGGATTATCTTCTGTGCCAATCTTCTTGGAAATCATTTTCCCATTTTCAATATATCCTACACAAAAACTAAACCAATATCTATAGTACATAAATATATTGTAGAAACCATTTCACAACTTGCAAATGTCCTTTACCAGGATCATGCATATGCCTACTCACCATACTAACTGCTTTGAAATATCAGCCTTGTGTACCCATGGCCCATCTACATTGATCAAATCGCTTGTACCACTGTCTTGGTGACTGCTTCAAACTAATAGCAATTTCTTCAATCTGCAAACCCATTTTTCTTTCCCAACCCTACATCATCTGGCTGAGTCTTGTAGATTTCCTCTTCCAAACTACCATGTGAAAACGCAATTTTCACATCCAATTGAACTAGTTCAAAATCAAACTGTGCCACCAAGGTTAGCAAAATTAGAATAGAAGAATACTTTACCACAGGAGAAAACAGTTCACTGTAATCAATCCTTCCTTTGAGCGTATCCTTTTACACCAACCTAACCTTGTGCCGAACATCTTCTCTATTAGGAAATCCCTTCTTCTTTGCATACACCATTTGCACCCAATCGTCTTTTATATAGGGATCACATTTCATCATTCATGGCCGGTTTCCATGATTCACAATTTGAACTCCTAACTACTTCTTTTAAGTAGTAGGAATATCATCACCTACGATTGGAAGTGCATAGCCACCACCTTAGCGAAACGAGCAAGCTTGCGAATTTCTCGTCTTGACTTATTGTATGCAATCGATTCTTGTTGCTGAGGAGATTCTTAGGGAAATCTCCTTTTCATCAATAGTACCACATTAGTCACCTCAGAATCACTTTCTGTCTTGTGGACACTATCTGGTTCAACTGTTTTTTTCAAACTCTACCTGCTGCCGGTATGCTTCACACACATATGCCACTGTTTGAGCATTTCGAATCTGCATCCCCTGTACGATTGCAGCTGCGTTCAATAACTGTACTACCATTATAGTAATACAAGTTGTTTCTCCTTGTGCTTTTCATTACCACAAGAGCGCCTGAAGAAACTTTTAGAATTCCATCTCGCATATTCACCGTGAAGCCTTTAGATTCCAAGGCTCCCAAAGAGATAGATTCTTTTTCCACTTCGTACATACCGAACATCTATCAGAGTTCTAGTCAAGCCTCATGATTCTTCAACCGAATTGAACCTATCCCATTTGTTTTACAAGCATCATCATTGCCTATATACAACCCTCCACCACGTCTTTCAAATTAAAGAACCAGTCCTGGTGAGGACACATATGTAGGTACTACCTCATAATCCACTCATTTGATCCAGAGGTGGATGTAGGCTAACTAGACAGAAATCTGACTCATCTCTTCACGCTCACAATGCATGCATTAGAAGCCTTTGCCCTCTTTCTTTTTCAACTTCGGACAATCTTTCTTCCAATGCCCATTCTCACACGACAAAGGCACATTGACCCTATTGATTTTCCCTTCGAACGAGATCTTCCTCTTCTCTCATTCATGTATTTGTTTTCCAGCGCCTTCCATAACTTATTGGCAGAAGTCTATTTCATGAATGGATATTTCTGTTCTCTACAAAGACGTGAGCGAATCATCCCACACGCTTTTACATTCAACCTCACCCAGTCTTTCTCATAGACATCTTCTGGTTTTTCCTCCTCCAGACCATATCTAGATCCTGCTATACAAGCTATCCATTACCTCACTCGCCACAAGCCAAAATTATTTTGGCCATCAAATTTTTCAACATCAATTTTTGCATTTGAACGTTATCATCTTTACTGGTACTGTGGGTGCCACGAAGGTGATGCCTCGCGATGAATCCTCAGACAATGACCCATTTATGCCTTACTCAACTGGCTTGGTAAACAAAGTTCCAATAACCAAGCTCCACAAATTATTATATTCAATACTAATCAACATAGCCCTAAGTAGTAGTAAGTGCTGAAATGATTAATACGCACCAGGAAAATTCCCATGAAACAATGGAGGGGTCACAAATGGTCCCACTAAAATCCAGTCTCCTTAGACTTTTATCGTCTTTTTGACAGAATTTTCGTAGACATGCATATACCATACAAATAGCTACTTTACTGTCCTAAACCTAGGCTCTGAACCACTTGTTTGCAACGGAAGCATAAATTCTAATGCTAGCTTATTGAATATAATAATAACAAGTAGTAAAGCATATAAATTGCCAAAATAAATGCAAAAATAAAGAATACCAGGAATTAACGAGGTTCGGTATTAAAACCTACTCCTCGGGCGCTGCAAAGAAAACTCCACTATCTCCACAATATTACAAACTTTTGGACAATACACAAATACCAAAACAAAGGGGAGATACAACAAAACTTGCAAACTAAAGAGTCCTTAAAGAAAGAACCCTAAACAAAGAAGTATAATGGAATTCCATCTGGGATAACAATAAACATGATTTAGGTCCTTATAATAGGCCCCAAAAGTTTCCCACTTTTCATTCCCAAACAATTGGGACAAACTAACATTTTGGCCTATTACATATAAGTCCCTAAACCTTTTTCATTATCACTTCTACCCACATGTTGATTTGCTAAATGAGCCACTTTTCCAACAGTTTATTGGGTAAACTATGATAAATCACACGTGTTTCTTTTTTTCTATTTACTAGTTTTGATATTTGTGATTGTTTATTTGTTTGACTTGTATTACTTTATATTGTTTCATTCTTGTCCTGCTTACTAAGCCACGGCAGCCGACTTCTCAGTCTTTTAACTTAATTGTAAATTGATTTAATTCGATCATTAGCTTTGGTTTTTTTTTTTTTAAGTTAACATTGACTTCCATTTTTTTTTAACTAAAATTAAGTTAACTGAAAAAGCTTTCAGTAATACAACTTGATTAAATTTTTTGGTTAACATTGTTTTTGTTTAATATTAATAATTATATCTTAACCCATTTTAAATAACCCCCTTTCACTTTCTCTTCATTCACACTAACACCGTTTCACTTTTCTTATCATGTTAAACTCATTGATCTAGTATTCTATTCCAATTATATTTTCACTTTTAAGTAGAAAAATTATTTAAATAATATAAATTAAACTTAATAAGAATAGTACATCTAACTAGGACTCTTAGGTGTATTACTTAAAAGGTCATAACTTCGATCCATTTGTGTTACTAATAGAGGTGGCAACTCCAAGAATTTACTTGACTGTCAACTTTAGGGCCTCGAAAGATTAGTTAAAGTACGTGCAAACTGGTATAGACACCGTCGGTCACAAAAAAAAAAAAGAAATACACATATATGTATATAATTATTTTTTTTATTTGAAAAAAAAACACCATGTTAATTGCAATGAATTCATTGAGAATTTGAGACTTCGAAATACACAAACAAACAAATTTAATTTTGAAGAGTCAGGCAAAAAAAAAAAAAAAATTTAGAGTAGCATTAATTGAATTGGGCCATAGCAAGTTAAGAATAGGATCCGAAGGTCTATTTTGGTATTAAGGGAACAGGAATGTGTAGGAATTTTGTCAGGACTTTTTTCTTGTTTGTTTGTTTGTTTTTTTTTTTTTTTTTTTTTCTTTTAATAAGTTGGGGATATATTTAGAAAATTATTTTATTCCATAAATTTTATTTGAAAAGGATGTTATAAAGAAATATAATGGCACTCAAATAATCCCTCCTACCCATTGTAATTTTTTTTCTTCATTAAGTCTCAATCCACATCCAAATTTATCATATAAATTTAATGAAAACATATTTAAATAGGTTTACGACTACGATATATATATATCGAATCTTTTTCTATTTCTCTCGTTTCTCTTAATCTAACTAAGAATTGACTTTCTTTTTGAAAGTTTCTTACTCGTCCTTTTATTTTTTCAACGAATCCTTATGAAATGATATATATACCGTTATCAAATCTTTTTCTATTTCTCTTGATCTAACTAATTGAATTGACTTTCTTTTTGAAAGTTTTTTTATTCTTCCTTTTAGAAATCGAATGCTTTTGCTGACTGATTTGTTTTTTTCTTTTGTAATTTTTCAAAAAAAATTTGTTCTTCCTTTTAAAATTCTTAAAACTATAAAATACTTAGTTTTCCATTTTCGATTTTTTTTTTTAAATTCTTGCAAAACGGGTTAAAAAATGAAAGTTGCTTCCAGAGAGAACCAAAATGAAGTTCAATTTCCATTCCCCAGGCCTTGAAAAACAAAAATCACTTTCTTATCCTTTTATTTTTTTCAACGAATCCTTATGAAAGGATATATACCGTTATCAAATCTCTTTCTATTTCTCTCGATCTAACTAATTGAATTGACTTTCTTTTTGAAAGTTTTTTTATTCTTCCTTTTAGAAATCGAATGCTTTTGATTACTAATTTGTTTGTTTCTTTTGTAATTTTTCAAAAAAAAAATTGATCTTCCTTTTAAAATTATTAAAACTATAAAATACTTAGTTTTCCATTTTCCTTTTTTTTTTTTTTACATTCTTGCAAAACGGGTTAAAAAATGAAAGTTGCTTCCAGAGAGAACCAAAATGAAGTTCAATTTCTGTTCCCCAGGCCCTTGAAAAACAAAAATCATTTTCTTATCCTTTTATTTTTTTCAAAGAATCCTTATGAAAGGATATATATACCGTTATCAAATTTGTTTCTATTTCTCTCGATCTAACCAATTGAATTGACTTTCTTTCTGAAAGTTTTTTTATTCTTCCTTTTAGAAATCGAATGCTTTTGATGACTGGTTTGTTTGTTTCTTTTGTAATTTTTCAAAAAAAAATTGTTCTTCCTTTTAAAATTCTTAAAACTATAAAAAACTTAGTTTTCCATTTTCAATTTTTTTTTTAATTCTTGCAAAACGGGTTAAAAAATGAAAGTTGTTTTTGGAGACAACCAAAATGAAATTCATTTTCCGTTCCCCAAATTCTTAAAAAACAAAAATTATGTTCTTATCCTTTTATTTTTTTCCAATGAATGCTTATGAAAGGACATATATACCGTTATTGAATCTTTTTCTATTTCTCTTATTTCTTTCCGTCGAACTAATCGAATCGGCTTTCTTTTTGAATTTTTTTATTTTATTTTTCCTTTTACAAATCAAATGCTTCTGATGACCCATTTATTTGTTTCTTGCCACTTTTCAGAATTTTTTGTTTTTTTTTTTTTTTTTTAATTCTTAAAACTATAAAAAGATTTAGTTTCTATTCCCCAAACTATTAAAAAACAAAAATCACTTTTGCTGATGCAAATTTTCGCACCGGGTAGAATGCCGAGACAAAGACACACGTCAACCAGAGGAACTTGGTTGACTCTAGGGAGAACCGAGTAAGAAGGGTCCGTGATTCTTAGGAATCGGCAAAAAGGGGGCGCAAGTGATTGGAATTAGAGTTGAGCTGTGAAAGGGTTTATGGAGTGAATTGTCTTGGTTCTAGCTTACGCGCACCTTAACTAATCCCCGAGGTCCCTTGAATACCCTACAAACCCAAAGGACTAGGTAAGTCACATTGTGGGGAAACTACAATGTGGTAGGTGTTAGAGTCATGAAAGTGACTCTATTTTGGTGATAAAAATACCCCATGTGTGATTAAATTGAAGTATATTGAGACAATTAAAGAATTTATGAATTTATTCACGAAAATCGCTTCCTAATATTTTTCTTATGAATTTAACGTGTTTAGAATGATTTTAGAAAGGATATGAGGTGATATTAGGTTGTGGTTTATGGATTAGAGGTGATTTTGTCTCATTTATGCTGTTTAGGGGGTAAATTGTCATATTTATAAGGGTTGATTTTGTCACTTTTCAATCGTGTAGGGACCAAGGTGATATTTTGGCAGTTTGTCTATAAAAGAAAATGAAAGGTCGCGTTTCAGGGGGAGGTTGTTCACCCAGTTTTTCGGCGAGCTCCGACGAATCTTCATCTCCCTTTCCGGTGACGGTTCATCTTCCCGGTGCACCAATCTTCACCAGCCGCCATCACCACCGCAAATCACGCGAAGTTCCGGCGACGTTTCGCATTCCGCCGCCGCGACTTTTCGTATTCCAGCCAAGATTTCACCGTTTTTCGACGACGGTTGGGCTCCCTGGAGGTTGATCTTCCTTCCCTACGGCAGGATCTACCCATTCCAAGCTTCAGCCGCCGCAAAAACCGCCGAAATTCGCCAAATTGTCGCCGCGCCTTTTCATCTTCCAGCCGAGATCTTGCTCATTTTCATTGACCTTTCACCTTCCCAAGACCTGATCTGAACTCCCCATCACCAGAGCTTTCCATCGGTACCTTTGGATCCCATTTTCGCCACCATTTTAAGGAAGACCCGCCGGAAAATTAACGTTTTTCAGCGAGTACGACTGTTCGTATTCCGAGCTATCCGTTGGTCGTTTTTGCCCCTTCTTCGCATCATATCGCTGTCAGTTACCTCCTCTCCACCATGATCAACTCCGTTTCCACTGTTTCAGCCTCCGTCATCACCACCATGAGCGGCTGAGTTCCCTGTTGTCTGTTACGGTGTAGGCGAGATCAAAATTGACTCCATTGATCTCCTCATCAGCTCTCGACTAGTTGGATGAGCCCGAATGTTGGACATTTGATTAAGTTTCTTGTATTCATATTATATTTGTTTTCGTTTCAGTTTGTTTGTGATGCTTTAATATTATTCTGATGCTCGACGTGTTAAATTGATAATGTCCTTTGAGAACGTTTATTGATATATAACTTTTTGCATAATTGAATGTCGGTTTGAGATTATTGAATGTTGATTATGACTTTAAATTGCTTCGGTACTGATTGCAATCAAATTGTAGTAGCATTTAATATCATTTCTACTAGGAATGCATTTGTTGCGTAATTAGTTGATTGGATGATACAGGTTGATAGGTTGTACTTGTTAACGTTGTACCAACTAGTGGTGTTTAATGGTTTAGCATTTTTCGGTTAGTTGATGATAGTCTTTAACCAATCGATCTGTAACTAAGACGACGGGGAGACATGATAGATTATACCTAGATTGTCGGAAGCCATTTTATTGATTTGCCTAGCCTTGCAGGTTTAGGAAATTGAAGAGCGAGGAGAGGAATTGTGAGAGTTGGTCTTGAGTCAAACCGAACCCGTAGTGACAACGCTTTTAATATTGTGTTTTAGTTAGCAATTTATTTGATGCTTTTAATTTCCTGCAAGTAATTAGTTTCCTTAGTTTTAATCAATCATTTTGCCAATTTCTCTTTCGTTAACTCAAATATACATTAGGTCATTAGTATTGCTCTCTGTGGATTCGACCCTGCTTACCGCTAACTATGGTATTTAGGTTTAATTTTGTGGTCATGACGACCGGTTCGACAATAGGTGGCCCCAATATTTGAACACAGGAAGTTATGGAATTAAGCAAACCTCCTTGACCACCAGACCAACCCCTTAAGGTCGATTTAAGATTTTTCAATGTAAAGTATTTTGGAAAAAAAAAAAATTGCAATAGGGTTAATTGAGTATAAAACCCACTTAATAGTGGGGTTGCTGTGATTATTGATTCTTCCTCGTGTTGTCGTCCATACCATTCCCTTACTAGAGAAGGAATAGAAAAACTCTAACCCTAATTACAAAGAAAACAATCAATCTAGCAATTGAAGTTTTCTTGATCCTTTGGTGCCTTTGTGTGGATGAGTTCGTGCAATCCTACGCTTAGATTGATTTGTGGAATAATGAAATTTAAGTGAAAGAGTCTCCAACGGTAGTAAGTTTCAAAACCTTGTATGGTTGCTATGTTTATTTAATCAAATACATATAATCAAAACCCTGATTTTGGGTTCATAGGAAATTAGGATTAAATTTTTTTTTGTATATTCCAATGCGTAATCCCAAATTTCCTTACAAGTAAAGGTGTTAATTGAAAAAAAAAATAAAAAAATTAGGAGTTGAATGACACGGTAAATATCTACTTTGTTGACTCATAAGTGTTGTTATGGAGGTGATATCATAGTTAGAATGCAACTAAACACCTATATTCAATTAAAGCTAAAACAAATCCTGATGTTCATGATGTTTGTTGTGCTTGGAGTTGGAGTTGGAGAATATCATGTAGGAATGCCACTAATTGCGCTGTCCAACTTTTAAGGCTACTATATTATATAGTAAATCGTTTTTTAACCCTTATCTAATTGATCTTCATCCTCCATGGCTAAGTACATATCTTCTATAATTGACAAATAAAATCTCTTTAAATCCCCTAAAAAAAAAAAACCTAAATTAGGTTTTTTTTTTTAACACCTCTTTTCCCCTAATTTCTAATTTCAATTTATCTTCTCTTCTTCATATTCAAATTCAGCCTGTTATGTTTTCTATAATTTTAGTATTATATTTCTATTAAATAAAAAAAAATTTAAAATAAAACAAAAGGTTTAACGATTATGAAAATTTAGGGTTACAGTTTATGAAAGATTAAATATTAAAATTAAAAAAAAAATGTAAAAAAATAGAGTATGAGTGTATTTAGAAATTATAATGTTATTTATAATAATTTAAATAAAAGTTAAATATGTCAAAACAAAAAAATAAATATCTACTTTGTTGACTCATAAGTGTTGTTATGGAGGTGATATCTTAGTTAGGATGCAACTAAACACCTATGTTCAATTAAAGCTAAAAACAAATGAATAAAGATAAGTTGACAAACACTTCTCACAATTTTTACTCACAAATAAGACGTGGTAGCTCGCATTTAGTCAGGTGAGACCTATTGTTGGACAGACATGACCCGTTATGAACTGACATGTCACGTTTGTGAGAGAAAATTAGTGAGAATTGTTTGTCAATATAGTATTACTGAAAACAAATCTTGATGTTCATGATGTTTGCTGCTTGGAGTTGGTGTAGGAGTGCCACTAATTGCACAGTCCAACTTTTAAGGCTACAATATATTTTTAACCCCTGCCTAATTGATCATCGTCCTCCATGGCTAAGCACATCTCTTCTATAATTAAAAAATAAAATCTCTTTAAATCCCATTTAATACTGAAAATAAACACTCCAATTTCAAACTTAATTAGGCTTTTTGTCTTTCTTAAATCAAACTGAATTAGGTTTTTTCTTTACACCTTTTTTTTCCCTACTTTCTAATTTCAATTTATTTTCTTTTCTTCAGATTCATATTCATCCTATTTTCTTTTCCATAATTTTAGTATTATATTTTCTTCAAATAAGCAAATATTTAAAATAAAACAAAAGGTATAATTGATTATGAAAATTTAGGGTTATGGTTTATGTAAGATTAAATGTTAAAATTATATATATATATATAATAGAATATGAGTGTATTTAGAAATTATAATGTTATTTCTAGTAATTTAAATAAAGGTTAAATTTGTCAAAACAAAAAAATAAATTTAAAAATGGGGGTGAAGACCAATTAGGTGGGGGCTAAAAATCACTACCCTATTATATAAGGGGTGTGTTAAGCAGATAGGTTTGGTGCATTTCACAAATACTGTATCCGTAATTTTCTTAAACCCAGTTGGGCTGGGCCAACCACCCCAAGGTGACGGTAAACAAAATCAGTTTTAGGTAGGACAACAAACTCCTTTATTTAAGCCCATTAATTCTTTAATACTTGTAATTATAAGTTATTTTTTAGTGCGAAATTACTTAAATAACCCTCCAATATATTGGAAATTTTTAAGAGTTTGTTTGGCCAAGCTTATAAAAATTACTAGTGCTTATAAGATAATTTGAACTTATAATCATTTGAAATTTAAATAGTTATATGTTTGATTAAAGTACTTATAAGCAGTGGCGGATTTACTTAATGACGAATGGGGACCACGACCCCCACTCAAACTTTAAAAAACTTCAGATTGTATAAATATTTATATTTAGTTGTATTTTACCCCCTATAAGACTTTGACATTTTGCCCCCACAAGAGTTTGACATTTTGCCTACTATATAACTTTGACATTTTGGGAAAAGAAAAGCTTTTTTGGTTATTGAACTCTTACAGTACCAGCACAAAACACACGCTGAAACCTCTCTTCCCCTTTTTCTCTTTGGAAAATTTTTTTCTTGTTTATTTTTTGCCCCCATCGAATGAAATTCCTGGATCCGCCACTGCTTATAAGTAAATGATAAATAGTTGACGTATTTAGTAAAATATGGTATATAAGTATATTTTATTGTTAAAATTACTAAAAAGGGTACTGCATTATTTTATCAAATAATGAATTATATTAACTCAATTTTTACTATAATATTATCAAAATATGTTTCAATTATATTACAATATAATTTAATTTTAGAATTAAATAAACAAATACTTTATAGATAAATATTTTATTAAAAATTTATATGAATAATTTTTAGATTTTTTATAAAAAATAAATTAATGAACACATCTAATGAATTATAATTATATTCAAAAATAAATAAATGATGAAATTTTAAAATTAAATAGGGGTAATGTGATAATATATTTTGCCAAAGTAGCTTATAAATAGAGAAAAAAAAAGATTTTCATTACACATGGCGTATTGCTCCAAGTCCAGTTTAATTTAATTGATAAAAGAGGAGAAATAACTGACATATTGATAAGTTAATTAATTTGATAAAGAGAAAAAAAGGAATTAAATAAATAATTCTTTAACATTCAATCAACAAAAAACCATTTTCTATGACATCCAAAGTTTTTTGTCAATGAATTTAACGGGAAATAATTGATAGATATTTTACTATATATATAAATTTTTGCACAACTTAACTAATATTTAGAATCTATTGACATTTTATAAACTCAATGGACTAAATAACCTAACGTCTTGCTGTCCGACCAAAAAAGTCTTTTGAAGAACTTCACAATTCCACTCCTTAGGCAAGAATGGGCAAAGTTCAAGAAGAATTTCAATTTTAGTTATGAAATAAATTAACGGGAGTTTGTGAAAAATAAAGCCTCGACTGGATAATTGATACTTACACAAGGGTCTTTTTACCAATTTTATGTTTAAAATATAAATTTAATTTTAGAAAAAAAAAAATAATAGATGCTCTTTTGGGAATCATATTTGAGTATTCAAATTTTATTTTTATTAAGTAATATTATGTATATAAAATTGAATTACTAATGTCATTGATTACGATAAATATCACATTTAATTATAATAAAGCTTGAGTAAACGACTTTTTCCCACCCAAATAATGATTTAATGACACTTTTTCACCCACAGACTTTTAAAATATCATTTACTACCCAAATTTATATTATGTTTCTGATCCTGACATCCTTGCGACCTCACACCACTGTCATTCTCTTTCTTGATCATCATTCATCAAAACCCCTCAAACCCTACTATCGTTAACCCTGCCAATTGCCAGCAATCGAGTGATTAGGGTTTGCGCAACCGCCTCTCCTAAGTCAAATTCCAATTAATTTTAACCACTAAAATCCAATCTTCCACCACCAAAAGACTCATTGACCTCTCTTCTTCAAAACCCCAATACTTTGAACTGAGTTTGCTTTCTGTTCATCATCAAAATATAAATTTGAGTAGTAAAGTGGTATTTTAAAAGTCAATGAGTGCGAAAATGTAATTAAGTCATTATTTAGGTGGGAAAAAGTCGTTAACTCAATAAAGTTTGTATCAATGTGGTATTTATGCATATGCAAATATGCAATCACCTCAAGGATTTAAAGATAGATTCAAATTTTATTTATATAAAATTATTCATAAGTGTTATACAATAAACTTTACATTAAAAAAAAAAAAAAGAGTAAACAACTTTTTCCCACCCAAGGTTTGCCTAAATGACACTTTCTTACCTAAAAAGTTTTAAAATATCACTTTCTCTCTCAAAGTTAATATTTTGTTACTATTCAAAGCCGATTCCGGTAACAAAAATTCTCTCCACATTATCATTTGAATCTTTGGTCTCCTCTCTACGAAACCCCTCTCACTCCATTACCTGATTTCTCGTCGATTGTTGGCCATTGCAAAGCTAAGGTTTCGTATTTTTAGTTGAATTCTGGCTGATTTCGGTAACAAATATTCAATCAGTCACCACCATTAGATCCACCTTCCTCTACTCTACAAATCTCCTCTTACCTTGGCTCCTAATAACTTGCCGATCACTGGTTGAGAGAGCGAAATATATTTTGGGTATTTAACAAGATATAAATATTGTGTGGAAAAGTGATATTTTAGAACTTTTTGGATGGGAAAATGTGATTAAGGCAAACCTTGCGTGGGAAAAAGTCGTCTACTCTTAAAAAAATCATCAAATAAGATCGTTGGCAGCACTTCACTTGAGAAATTTCTTTAAACCCAAATAAATTTTTTTTGGGTTATTTTATTAGAAGTCAATAAATATGTATTAAATTATTTTCCTATTATTTATTTTCTTCAGTAGATTTTTTTTTTATTTAATCATATTTTAGCAAAAAAATGTCGAATAAAATAATATAGTTGGCTTTTATGACTTGCATAAATAAATAAATGTGGGTTTGCGGTTTGCCTATATTTAGCAAAAAAAAAAAAAAAAAAAGGGGAGAAAGACAGAAGAAGCTCTAAGTTGGATGGCAGATGCAGGGACGGGAACGAAGAGGAGAAAAATGGGTGAAAGAAAAGAAGCTAATAATTCCAAGAAATCAGCAGCAACAAAATGGCCAAATATCAAACCCAAACTAAACCTTCAAATTCATCGTCTCAAAGACACAGATCTCTTCACTGTACGTTTTTCTTTCTTCTTTTTTCATATTAGTTTGTCCACCGTTTCGGTTCCTTCTTTCTAATGTATTATCTTTTGGCTAGATTAATGTGGTAATCTTTGTTGTAATCAATTTTTGTAATTGAAGGGATGCTTTGTTGAAGTTTCTACTTGAAGTAATTTTCCATGCGAGTTCCTGTTATTTGATTAGGATTGTGATTTACAAGGAGTAGAATTCGAAAGTGACCTAAGCTATAGCTCTTGTTTTTTTAGGAATCTTCTTCATGATGTTTCATTTCTCAAACTGGGCGTGAAAGCTTGTCCTGGATATGTGGCTTATTTATTTTTGTTATTGTATTTCATTAAAGGAATATTTTCTCAAGCCAGTTTCATGTGAATTCTCCAGTTGTGATTGTTCTATGTTTATGTTTTCAGGTGAAAAATTTCTTCACATCTGCTGAATCAAGGGCATTTGTTAAAGTTGCTGAATCAATGGGTTTTGCTCATCAAGGGAGTCTTGGTCCATTAAAAGGTGAAGCTTATAGAGATAATGATCGAATTTCTGTGAATGATCCTGTTCTTGCGGATGCAATATGGGAGTCTGGACTTAGCAAATTATTTACTGATATTAAAATTCGGGGGAAGGTTGCTGTTGGCTTGAATCCGAGTATCAGATTCTACAGGTTCATATTTTCTGCTGTAAATTTGATATCATTTTTTCATGTGGATATCTACTATAAGGCATAAGCACTTGACTGGCAAGGTGGTAATCATTTTTACTATAAACTGGTACAAAGAGGAATTCTCAAACTATGTCAGGCTTATTCACGAGTCACAAACCGTCTCTGTGCTTTATAAATTGGGTATATTGCTTAAAAAGAATTCTTGTGGATTTGATACTACCAGGGATTTCTGTCAAGTACATATGTCCACTGTGATATGCTAATGGAATTCCCGAATTGTTGGTACTTCCAAACTGGAATCCTTTTTATGTTTAGGAATTAATTTGTTTTCTATATTTCAGGTACAAGGTAGGTCAACGATTTGGAAAGCATATTGATGAAAGTGTCAGTCTTGGAGATGGAAAGCGCACACATTATACTTTGCTTATATATTTGAGTGGTGGTGTTAAAGCCAAGGCTAAAAATGATCCCAGTACCCCCAATGATACTTCCTTGGAGCCTTTAGTTGGAGGAGAGACTGTCTTCTATGGTTCAAGGAATAATCTTGTGGCCGAGGTGAATCTTTTTTCTTTGATCTTTTCCCCTATCATTTCTTTGTTATGCAAGAATGAGCTTTTTATGCCCCTGGATTTTTTTCTTTTTTTTTCATGTACTAGAGTTTCATTTTCGTGAATATTACTTATCTAACAATTTGTATTGTATAGGTGGCTCCCACTGAAGGAATGGCTCTCTTACACATTCATGGTGATAAGTGTATGTTGCATGAAGCCCAGAATGTTACTAAGGGTGTCAAGTATGTGTTTCGTTCGGATGTAGTTTTTGCTTGAAGACCAGTTGTTACTAAACCAAGCAGGCCTGGTGAGTTTTTCATGATGAGTCAGTTTATGCCATAATCTTTTTGTTTCTATAATTCAAAATCCTCGGTAACCCAGCTTATTAAGCATTATTGTCCAAACAAAAACACATAGTTTCTTGAGTGACCAATACCATAGTGGCTGATATGCTGCAGTTGATATCTAATAGAAATCATTTTCATTTTACAATTTATTTTAGTAGAAGTTTGTCTTTGACCAGAGGATGCACTTTTTTAAGTGTGAACATGTTATATTATCTTTCTGTTCGTGGATCAAGGAGATATTGTTCCACTTCGAGAATTACCTTGATACCATTGGTATCATTAAATATGCCTTTGGGACTAAAATGGAGTTTGAGGCAAGTCAATACTTCCATGAAGAAATAACCAAATGGGGGCTCAACCTAAGTGCAGTGTCGTGCGAGTTTAGGATTTGGATCATTTGATTTCCATATCTGTATCACAGCTGTTATGAGAATATATCTATCTTTATTCTTTTTTGTTGTAAAGTATACAATTCTTCATTGTCTAGTTTAGGACTTTGCCTACAGAACAACTCTGTTATGCTCAAATTTGGTAGCAGGACTTCTCCATATAGATTGTGAATTTAAAAACTGGGGTTTGACATGCCATAATATTAACAAATGCAATCTTTTCAATGTACATCATACACTGGCTCCTGGTTGCCTTATCATTAATTCATTGATGGAAATTATTTACGACCTGACACCTTACAGCGACATTTAGATCTTAACATCAGACTCTGTTGCTTTTGCCACAATATGGATTTCTTTCTAGCAATGAAAATTTCATAAAACATATAGGTTGCCACAATTTAGTAGGCAAACGTAAAGTGATTATCTTGTATTCTTCTCATTACAACTCGGGCGTGTAAAACGGAGGAAAATGATTGGGAAAGTTTAGGTTTGAGCAGTTCATGGCTGTAGTGAGTATGACAAAGTACATATAAAAGAAAAAAGTACATATTATTTTACATTAAGTGATGATCAAATACTTGATGAGTTTTATTGATGCCTCAGTAAAGTCTGATACAATTGGCTGCTGAGTTATCTCTGTTTCGTTAACCTTCACAGTAAACGATTTCTTCTCTTCAAAAGCTGAAAAGGAAAGAAGAGATGGGTTCACGGTGAAAGTTAGAGGATTGGGTATATACACATTTGCAGAGTAGGTTGAACCAGGTAAGGTTACATAGGTGACTGCCCTAGTAAAATTGCCCATGATCTTCTGCCCATCTTCTATGTCTATTGAGAATGAGGAGTAGTTCAGGTCCCATGCCCTGCCAGGTTTGGCGCTTTCACAAACACTGTCATCACCAGTGACAAATCTTAGTCTGGAGGAAACATCCTAGGGAAACTGATACAAAATCAACTCCATCTGCAATTGCATCATCAAAAGCGGCTAGGACATCTGCAGCAGGGCATCCATAAGCCCAGCTAACTCCGTACCCAACAATACATGAATTGGTGATTGGTCCGCAAAAATAGAGTTTCCAAATTGTGACTAGATTATAATTAGGGAGCGTTTGGTTGGCGATAATGTCAGATTATTGGGGTAATGTCATCTTATATTACTTGATTACCACGTTTGATTGTCAAGTAATATAAGATTCCGGTAATCTTCAAATACCAATAGTAGTTATTATTGGTAATATTGGAGGTAATCTGATTACCTCCATTTTCTTAGGTATTCTGAGATTACCAGGGTTATCATTTTTTGTTACAATTTTATCCTTTATTAATGAAAATTTTGGACAATAATGCCCTCATTTTAAAATAAATTTACATTAATATCCTATTTCAATTTTACTCTTATTTAACTAAAATTTTTGACAATAATGTCCTTGTACTTAAAACAATTTATAGACCACTGCCACTCAGCCACCACTACCACTACCACTACCACTACCACCACCGCCGACAGCGGCCAACCACCACGGACCGCCATCGAAAACTCGTCGGAGTCCCTAAAAAGAACGAGTTTCGGTGGGAGGCTCCGGGAGGCATCGATATGGCCGTTTCCGGCCATATCTGGCTAGATCTGGCCGGAAATGGCCAGATCTATTCTGGCCATTTCCGGCCAGATCGGTGGATCTGGCTGTTCCTTGGCCATTAGCGGCCAGATCTCGCCCAGATCTGGCCGCTAATGGCCAGAATAGATCTGGCCATTTCCGACCAAATCTGGCCTGATATGGCCGTTTTCGGCCATCAGTATGGCTGAAAACGGCCATAGCGATGCCTCTTGGTCACGGTGAGTTGCTGATGGGGAGTTTCGGAGACTTTTGGCGGTGGTCTGCGGTGGCGGCAGGAGGTGGGGGTGATTTTGTTATAAATTAAAGTTTTATATAAGCGGGGGTGTTTTAGCTAAATCTGAAATATTGGGGGTTAAAAGAAATTATTCAAAATATTAATAATAAAAATAATCTTATATTAATATTTAAAAGGGGGACAATTTAGTAATTTAAATAACATACCCACCAATTTATTTCCCATAACCAAACATATTCATATAACATACCCACCAACAAACCAAACACATTTTTTTAAAGATTCCCAGTAATCTTCTAAGGTAATCTATCTTCCCAGTAATCTAACATTCCTAAATCAAACGCCCCATTAGAGTAATACTCGGTCTACAACATATTCTTACAATCCCCGACGTGATAACTTGTTATTAGTCAACTTGTAAAATGGGTCTCACTGTTTGTATGGTTTCGTCTACCCATTTACGAGCTAATTAATGACGAGTTATCACGTCGGAGGTTGTGAGAGAAAGTTGTGGACCTAGCATTATTGCTATAATTAATATATCTAATATGTGTGATTTTGTTTTTAATATCTTTAATCTTGATTTTAGATAAGAACACAGTGGCATTCTATCTTTTATTTACAATATAATATCAAAATTTTACTTTTAAATAGGAAATATGTTTGTGTTAGTAATTTAATAATATATTATTATTATTATTATTATTGTTTTAAACAGAAAAACAAAGCAATATATACCAGAATATTTTATTTTTAGTTTATTTTCATTAATCAATAATCATAAGGTTGACCTGAAAAATAAAAGGTTACATGGAAGAAACTAGAAAGCGAAAGAAATTTATTTATTAAAAAGAATAATTGAATTGTTTAAAATTTAATATTACCTCAATAACATGCTCAATTATACAACGTTATTAAAAGAGAAAAATCTTAATAAATCTCTGGTTTATTTTGCTCTCTCATTCACTCTATCTCTCTCACTTTCATTAGTTTAGAACTCGGCATTTCAACCTCACTTCCCCATTTTCAATCACACCCACATTTCCAAGTTTCAACATCGAAGCCACAAATTCTCTAAAGAACAACCCTTGATCCCTGGCAAATGATTCCACGATCCATCTAGTCCTGTAATCACCAAACAACGATTGATCTGATCCGAGTACGCCTTTTCCCACCATAAGTTGTTTGTAATAGTTATTATCAAAAGTTGAGGATGTTGAATCCAAGAACTCTCCTGCATTGCGATCCTTGTTTGGTTTTGGGCATTTCTTTTTCAGGTTTTGGCCGAAGTCAACATTCATTGATGGGTCTGTGTCGTGCACTTTGCTAAAGTTACGTAGCCTGGCTTCGAACGATGAACAATGAGAAAACCCTAGAGTGTGACCACCGGATAAAGCGACCAAATCTTTAACTCCTAAACCTCTCTTAGAAAAACTTTGAATGAGTTGGGAAACATTGAAACTTGGAGCTGGTAAGTTAATGGTTTCCGCCGCTTTGGACACTCTCCCGTCTTTCCTTCCTTTTAGAACATTCCAGTAAGGGCCTCCGGACTGAAAGTTAATAACAAATAATCAAGAGCATCGTCTGAGATTGTTTATGAAAAATACCAATTAAACCTGTTATATATATATAGTGATGGAGCCGGTATTTTACCATTGTCACGACATCTCTTGCTGCAACGGCGATTATATCCGCACAGGAAACAGTATGTGGACAAGCCATTTCAAGCTTAGCCTTCGCGTGATCAATCACGTAAAATGATCGAACTGAGATGTTGGGAGGTCCATCTTTCTCAGCTTTGTTTTCTGGAGTCGAATCTAGCAACAATGACGCGTCGCATCCCTAAACCAATACAGTACATACTCATCAATCAATTGACGAACATATTATTTACAGACCCATTTAACTAACGAATAATGACAGAGTGGGAAAAGTAATTAATTTCATACCCTTATGAAGCAGTCGTGAAAGAACATCCTGAGAATCCGAGCTGGGACTTTAGGGTCATGCATTGAAGCATTACGAACTGTATCCAAGATGATTTTCTCAGCTTGTGGACATGTTTCGTCATAATAATGGTCATTGAGAACTGCTTGTGACCGCTGAATTGTTAGTAAGAGAAGAAAAGTAATTGGACAAATGAGTTTCTCTGGTGCAAAAACTGGCATTTTGTTTATAATATTTGTAGTAATAGATAGCATAGAGGAAAGGGAAAATGAAGAGTTGGATGAAAATTTTCATCTTAGTATGGAAGTATAAATAACAGTGATATTGATGTATCAGTATAAACATAAATATTAATTAAACAATATAATTTGGTTTTTGTATATATACTTTCAAGTTACTCAAAAAGAAGAAAAAATGTAGAAAAACTAGACGCTGGTTTTGGTGTGCTTTGAGACCAAGTATTTCCACCTAATAATAAGCACTTATCTTACAAGATCAACAAACTATTTCACAATTATAAGTGAAATCAAATCATCTTGTTACATATATAAACTGTATATTCATATATANAGTTGGGAAACATTGAAAGTTGGAGCTGGTAAGTTAATGGTTTCCGCCGCTTTGGACACTCTCCCGTCTTTCCTTCCTTTTAGAACATTCCAGTAAGGGCCTCCGGACTGAAAGTTAATAACAAATAATCAAGAGCATCGTCTGAGATTGTTTATGAAAAGCACCAATTAAACCTGTTTTATATATATATGTATATAGTGATGGAGCCGGTATTTTACCATTGTTACGACATCTCTTGCTGCAACGGCGATTATATCCGCACAGGAAACAGTATGTGGACAAGCCATTTCAAGCTTAACCTTCGCGTCATCAATCACGTAAAATGATCGAACTGAGATGTTGGGAGGTCCATCTTTCTCAGCCTTGTTTTCTGGAGTCGAGTCTAGCAACAATGACGCGTCGCATCCCTAAACCAATACAGCACATACTCATCAATCAATTGACGAACATATTATTTACAGACCCATTTAACTAACGAATAATGACAGAGTGGGAAAAGTAATTAATTTCATACCCTTATGAAGCAGTCGTGAAAGAACATCCTGAGAATCCGAGCTGGGACTTTAGGGTCATGCATTGAAGCATTACGAACTGTATCCAAGATGATTTTCTCAGCTTGTGGACATGTTTCGTCATAATAATGGTCATTGAGAACTGCTTGTGACCGCTGAATTGTTAGTAAGAGAAGAAAAGTAATTGGACAAATGAGTTTCTTTGGTGCAAAAACTGGCATTTTGTTTATAATATTTGCAGTAATAGATAGCATAGAGGAAAGGGAAAATGAAGAGTTGGATGAAAATTTTCATCTTAGTATGGAAGTATAAATAACAATGATATTGATGTATCAGTATAAACATAAATATTAATTAAACAATATAATTTGGTTTTTGTATATATACTTTCAAGTTACTCAAAAAGAAGAAAAAATGTAGAAAAACTAGACGCTGGTTTTGGTGTGCTTTGAGACCAAGTATTTCCACCTAATAATAAGCACTTATCTTACAAGATCAACAAACTATTTCACAATTATAAGTGAAATCAAATCATCTTGTTACATATATAAACTGTATATTCATATATAAATATTGATTCATATAAATTTATATGAAACTATAATGTAATTGTTACATATCAAATCAATTCATTTAACTTGTTAATTTGAACAAGTATTTTGTACGTATAGTTGTACAGAATTGACATTTAAATAATTCCTTGGAGGCTAATCAAGTTCATGTGTGAGTCAAGAGTCAGAAAAGTTACCAATACAATGGTATGCGATTGTTGGGTTATATCTATCAGTTTGGTTATGGCTAGTACAGTTGTTGAAACATGGTTTTGTACTTTAAAAAAAATAAACTGTATGGGTGACAAGCTGCCCAGTACATGTTGTATGGTTGTTAAATCTCATTTGTAGCTTGAGATGTTTGCTGTCAAAACATATATAAAAGAATTAAGTTTCATATTTTAGCCCCCAATATGACTTTAGGATGTTGATCCTTCATTTTTTTTTTTTGTGACCGAGGTTGTCCGGATCAACTTGTGTGCACTTTAACTAATCCTCGAGGGTTCTGAAGTTGACAACTGAGTAAATTTGGCACAATGGTTACCCTTATTAATAATCCAAGTAGATTAAACTCAGGACTCTCTTGAGTAATACATTCAAGAGTCTTAATTGACCATTGGACTACTTAGTGGTGTTGATCCTTCATTTTCTTTTTAGCACACATATTTTTTTAATCTTAAATTACGAAAAATATGTAATCTATTGGTGAAATTAAAAAATAAAACGAAAGAATATTATACCAAGAAGCAAGTAATCAAATCTTTGTCTAATCAAACAATTCTTTTTAGAAATTAAAATATGATAATTTTTCATAAATTTCAGAAGGTGACTTAATAACAATTAAGTCTAAATGGGTTTGGAAGTTACACAAAATAACAGGAGGTTTTTTTTTTTGGGGGGGGGGGGGGGGGTTCAGAACTCAGAAAGACAGAAACACGAGTTTTTGTATTGAACTTGAATGTGTCCTAATTTATGTTTGGGCTTCAAGAAATTGTGCCCAAAACTAGCCTGCAGAAATTTCAGGCCTTTTCGACTAAGATCCATGCTTGACCCAAACAGATCTTCGTCGCCACAAACAGATTTTCACATTCGTAGGTGCTTTAATAAAATATTTTGGGAATTAAGAATATTTAACAAAGCAAAAATTAAAAAATATGACATGAAAATTTGAGCCGCTTTTATATATTTTCCTTGACCTTGACCAATCCAATTTTCAAACTCTAATACAGCCCTATTATGTACCTTACTAGCATTAAAATAAAATTTCACGGTGAACATCTGTGAATAATTCCAATCCGAGATCATCAAGTGCCTCACTGGCATTATAATTATTTAATGAAAAAAGTGTTATGAAATTGTTATATCATCTACAGTGATAAAAAATTTAATCCCATAAATACGAATCTATAAGTAATGAGCCAAAAGCGAAAAATTCCCTTCAAGCAACTATGCAAACAAAAACAAATCCACAGTGAAATTGAAATAATAGGGTTACCAAAAATTGATTAATTTTATATTCATTCATAAAAGTATCCATTCTCATCAAAATCGTGAATTCCTCTTTCAAGTGGATAAGGATGGTGAATGCTTGCCAGCCGTATATTAATAATGATACACGTGTCAACCGATTAAGTGAAATGTCCCCACAGCAACGGCTAATAAACGACGCGTGTCAATTGATCCAGGCTGGTGTGCCAGAAAAGTAGCCCCAAAGACCATTAATGAGGTACAATAAATTGCAGAAATAACAGGTGGGTCCTCATCTCTAGGACCATGTGCCTTCATCACGTGATAAGGCAACTGGTGGCCCGCAATAAACCACCCAGTCACCAACACGTTGGTTTGGTTGACCCACCAAAAAGCGTGGAAACCCCACCTCACACGTGTAAATATCACATCACGTGATCCACCAAAAGAACCAATCAAAAAGTAACATTTAAATTACAGAGACAAAGATAAAGAAAGGGCATAAAAAAAAAAAAAAGAAAAAAGAAATCAAACCGTTCTTTGTTGCTTTTGTTAGAATTACAAAAATCAGACTAAAACCCTAACACTAACACTGTATTATCATCAATATCAAAATCTAAGGTTTTGAACAAGTAGTTGTTTGCTGATTAGCAGACCTACCCAGAAACTGAAGCTCTTTCTTATCATAAATCTCCAGAGAAAAATCTCTAAGCATCTGAGTAGTTGTACTAGCAGTAGTAGTAGAAGTATTAGTAGCGCTAACACTTGTAGCAGCACCTGATGAGCCCGAACTGGGTACAGAAGTAGACCCCAATGCGCCATCCTGAGAAACAAAATTCGAAATAGGTCTACGCTGAAGACTGAAAATTGGAGCCCCCGTGGCAGGAATAGCCCACAAATGAGGCTGGTTAGAACCACCAACACCACCATTAACGATACCAGATTGAGCTGCTGGTAACATAAAAGCGCCCATATGCCATAAAGGAACTAAACCTTGTGCATTAGTTGTCGTGATGGGGGTAATTGGTGCAAGCCCAGAAGAGACAGAGCTTTGGTTATGTTCATTAATGTCGATGAACTCGCTATTACATGGTCTTTTACGCCGTTTTCTTGGTAACTCTTCACCGTCAGGTTTGGCTGCAGAAGTTGTGGGAATTTTTAACGTACCGTTAACGGAAACGGCGATTGCAGGGACTGTGCCTGTACCAGTTGCTTCGATAATAGCTGGTTCTGCGTGTTCAAGTAACCATCTTATAGTTTCTCCGTCGGACTTGTGACCCAACTCGCGAGTTAACTGAAAGATCCTGGCTGCACACGTGGCGGGCATTCTTATCCTACGGCCACGGCCTTCAACTTTTGTGTGTCGATCTTTGGACGGGCGTTTAGGAACAAGCGACCGATTGATTGGTGGGATGGGGACTTGTACAAGGCCTACAGGTAAAGAAGACTGATCAAATTCTTGGTTTTCTGAGTCTGTTAATTCTTCTTCTTTCATGTGGACCGTTGATTCAGGTGGGTCCATAATTGATGCCTCTGATGGAGAAAAGTTGTTGGCGGTGGTGCTGCTTTGTTCTTCATTGCTGTTAACTTCGTCTAAACGCTGCTCTTGATTATTGGAGTCCATGGCGGGAACCTGATTTAACGTTATAACCCCAGAAAAATTAACAGAACCCAGAATAGATTGATGAAAACCCAATAAGAATCAACAAAGAATTGTCATGAAAGACGAGAGTTGTCAAGAATTAAGGAGGGATAAAAGTGGAAACCCTAACTTTTAACAGTTTTAGAAGGAACAGAGAAATTGCACGTTGACTGAGTTTTGAATCTTTTCCCAATACTGTGAAAGATTAGAGAGACTCAAGGACATAAAAACACAGATTTTCTTATCTTAATGTTTTAAATAATAGGAATTACAGGCTAGAGCACAGACAGAGAAATAGAGAGAGAAACAAACCCTAGAAACGAAGAAAGCCCCGCTTATCCTTCTGCGAGTCCTACTCAAAAGAGGGTCCCCCAAACCCTATTTATTTACAGAGGAAAATGCATCGACGGTTGGGAAGGCCTCGGTAGGCATGGGTCCCGGAGATTTTGACACGTGGTGGACCCTACCTTCACTAAGATGGCCCTCTTAGGTGAAACTAGAAGTTGGTCATTTTCAATCAAGGACTCATTTTTTGTGGATTTTGTTTAAGGAGATTGGCGATAGTGCAATAATGCTCACTTCCCATTGAAGCAATTGCCAAATCAAATTTCGGAAGTTATCCAATGTTCCTAGTTGTTAATATTTCAATGTTCTCAACCTGAAAAGTAAAGTTTCTATACATACATTGAATCAAGGGAAGGACAGAAGGGAAAAAAATCATCCTTAGGGGCCGTTTGGATCGGGTTAGTATTAGATAACTGGGATAATATGTTTTTAAATTGAGTAGATGACGATGTTTGATTAGTTTGTAAAAAATTATTTTTGGAATATTTTATAACAAGCAGTAACATTTGAGAGGTAAATTTCCGATAATCTTAATATCGATGGGGGCTGTTATTAAAACTTATACCAGATTAAAACTTACCCTGATATTACAATTTTTTCCCATATTGCCCTTAAATCATTGAGCATTTGGTCCAGATTAACCATATATTTGTTAATATTTACAAAACATCCAATCACTCATGCAGACACTTTTGTCCTTGTTTTTTAAATTTTTCGAAAGACATTACCCTTGTTATTATCATTATTTACATAAATGTCATTATACCCAGAACTAGCCACCACTGACATGTTAGTGTATACCCTATGAACCAATCGTGTCATCGGTTTCGAGACATTATGTTTTATATATATATGTTAATGTACATATTTTGTATATACATTTTATCTTATCAATAGAAGAAAGTGTTCTTATTTCACATGTGGTTTATTGCTTCATTTATATATATGTATTACATGTGAAATATCCAAATGATATAAATCTTTAGAAGATCAAAATCATCAAAGTTTTCCCTATATAGGTAATATTAATTGGGCAATAATATTACATAGTAGGCATTTTGAATGCCTCCGTAGAATATCATGTCATAGTATCAGTGTGGGTGATTATAAAAAGTTATATCACTAGGGAATTAGCATAAATACGCGGTTAGTGAACTGTTAATCGAATATGACTATTTATGATGAATCACATGAACATTAAAATGTAGTTAATGATTTATCATAAGATCGTACTAGTGTATTATTAATTCTTAGACTTGAGATATCACGATTGGATTCTGCATAAACGCATATGGCTCATATGGTGTATAAACACGAGGTTAATCATGTCATGTGTTAATAAGCCGATTTGGCCATGTGTTGTTTATGTGTGAGGACAAGTGATAGTCAAAATGAGATCCGTTGACTTGGTATAGATTAATATCAAGTTCCTAGATAAATGTCAAGATATATTGGAAAAAGAAAATCTCCAACCGGAATACACAAAATGTTACATGAAAGATTGTTTCATAGTGACACGTTCCATATGTATTGAATTAAAATTAAGATAAGGATTTTGACATACCATGAATCCAATCTTAATTGGGATTAGACAACAGAAGGATTTGATTATACAACGTGTATGATTGTAAAATGTTTGTTTGAGTATATCTTCATTGTGACTTAAAGGTTATGGAACATTGCTAGATGCCTACCATAATCAATGAGAGTTTTGTTAATAAAGAGTTATGACAAAACATATCGAAATAGACTGTGATATTGGGCCCACGGTTAGGCCACAGTAAACCTAAGAGGTCACACATAAAAACTAAGGAGAATGGAGAAATAGCCAAAGAGAGTTGATTATCCAAGGTTGGCTAACACCTACCAAGGGTAATAAAGTTATTTATATTAATCATTTTCTTTATATTAAATTGGTTTTTATAAGGGGTTGTAATTTTAAAAAATTAAGGGTTAAATTGTTATGTAAACAATTTAAGAGTTAAATTGTTAATTGCGATTAAATGTTAATTAGATTAACATTTAATCGCAATTAACAATTTAAGAGTTAAATTGTTAATTGCGATTAAATGTTAATCTAATGTTATAATTTAAAGAAGTTTAACAACTTCATAACAATTATTGAATTGTTTACAAGGATTCCTATATAAAGAAAATGATATATCAATTTTTGTGTAAAAAAAAAAATCTCTAAGAACCCTAAATCTCTCTCTTGGCAAAAGTTTCTTCTTCCCTTGGTGTGGATACTCTTTTGCTTAATTTCTCTTAGCTTAAGGTAACATGTTCTACCTTACTTATTTCAATTTGATTGAAATTTTTTTTTTTTTTTTTTTTTTAAACTATGACTATACTTATAATATGCTTGATTCTCCATGTATCCATCTTTCATTACAGCCACCGTCGATCGCCGCTAAAGGCTATCAAAAGTCGCCATAATGGTGTACGACCAATCGTATATGGCCGACCGTGCATCGATGAGGCTTTTTCCGACCATGGATCACATATCCATGGTCGGAAAAAGCCAGATCTGACTGTTTCACCGCCAAGGATGTGGCTATGAAACAACGACTGATCTGGCCGTGAAACAGCCAGGTCTTTGGTCGTGAAACGGGTGGTGTTTTTCACGACCACATCTCTAGCTGTGAAACGACCATAGATCCAGCTATGAAACAGCCAGATATGTGGCACTGTCGACATCACAACCAGATTTATGGCACTGTCAGCGGTTGCCAATGGTGGTGGCTGGCTGTCGACAGTGACTTGGAGTGGATATGAGTGTTTTTGTTAAGTTTAAAATGTTTTTGGTTGCGATGATGTTTTTGCTAAATTTGAAAAGTAAGTGGTTAAAAGAAATTATTCAAAAAGTAATAATAAAAAATATTGTTATATTAATATTTAGAAAGGAGTGCAATTTAGTAATCTATATAACATACTCACCTATTTATCCTCTCAACTAAACATAATATTCACCAATTCATTCAAATCAATCAAGCACATTTTCTAAACATTTCCAGTAATCTTCAAGGTAATCTTTTATTCCGTTAATATAATATCACCTTATAATAAAACATTATATGATCCAAACTCCCCTTAGAAATTAAAATATATTTGATAATAATATTTATGAATATACACCTGAACTTTCCAAGTCTTGACTCGATTAATTTTAGACTTGTAGATCCATGAATAGGTAATCTAAAATTGACTCATCACATTGATCGGATGATTTTACGGTAGATTTAGGACAAAAATATTATCGAGAATCAAATGATTGTGGTCAGAATTTAATTAGAGCGTGTCATAAACCATGGACTAGTAGAATGACTCACGTGTCCAAAACCCAGAGGCCCAGTGGTACTAAAGAGGGCGAACGATGTCATTACCAAATATGACATAATTATCTTCTTGTTAAACCATACAGCCATTCGTCGAGCCCTTGAAGTGTAGAACAAAGAGATCCAAAAGCTAATCAGATAATCAAAAACCTCGAAAGCGAATAGTTCTGAATAAGACCAATGAAGAAATGCTACATTCGCTCACGGGCATAGTAGATTCTTCCATGAAAACACATTGCCAAATCAATTACTAATATAGAAAACGCGTTTACTTTAAAGGACGCTTCTACAATAACATTCCCAAAAAAAAAAAAAAAAAAAAACAATCAATCTTCAAAATCTCACTAAATGTCTAAACGACCACACGGAAACATTCTTCCGACAGGACATCTAGATGACGATTTCAGTTAGAAGTTTCACTAATAATGCCATTTTCATTCCAGTATATACCATATACGCCTAAAATAAGAAAAAGCTTTAGAGTAAGCCACATATTCCCACCCAAGGTTTAGTGAAATGGTAAGTTCCTACGCTTGGTTTCACAAATTCTAGATCCTCACTCTTAAAGTAACACTGTTAGTAACGGTTGAGTTCTGACACAGATATAAAGGGTGTTATTATCAAATACCCTCGCATCTTTTTCTTCTTCATCTCCCCTCCTTCGCTATTACCAACCCCCAGCCAACCCCCGACTCTTCGCCTCCAGCCAATGTGTGACCACTTGGCCAGCCCCCAACGCCCACCGCCCCACTTGACACCACCAGCTGCTTCCCCTCGCCATCCCTACCAAAACCTTAACACCATCTGGCCACGCCACTCGCCGCCCGTCACCCAACAGTCTTTTCTCTATCATGCCACGCAACCTTGCGCTGCACTAGCCCATGCCACGCAACCTTGCGTCGTGCGATCCCATGACGCGACCTAATAGCCCCTGAGTCGTCGCACACCGCCACCATCAAGCCTATCAATTGAACCTCGCCACCTAGCCGCCTATTGCGCACCAATCATGCGTCGCTTACAGTTGTATTGCTTTGATTTTTGAAAGAATCAGAGTTTGATTGAGTTGGTTGTGTGACTAAATCGGAGTTTGGTTGAATTTGATTTTTGTTTCGAAGTTTGATTGTTTGCCCCAACTTCCCTCACCACCGACAACCCCATTGGTCTCCCCTTCGCCCACCACCCAAGCCTGCATAACACCCCCCACTTGCTCGATAAATTGCCCCAACCAAGTGTTGATGTTGGCCCTTCGCCTATAGATCTAGTTTATTATTAACATGTATTTTGAGTTTTATTAATTTGGATTGATTTGAGTTGTGTGTTGCTGGATTCTCGAATTATTTTAGTTTTTGGATTTGGGTGTTTTGATTTCAGGGTATGAAGTTTGGTGGGTGGCAGTAGTCGCTAGGTGGTGATGCTGCTGTTGGCTTGCCATTAACAAGAGGTTGTGGTGGCGTCGGTTAGACGGCGGGTGAGAGAGGTGTTTTTACAGAAATGAAAATATTAAAATATAGTAAATGATCATTTTAACCTTTAACGGTTAAAAGAAAAGAAACGATGTTAATTTAATGATGAAAATCTAGAATTTATGAACCAGGGTTGGGAACTTGCCATTTCGCTATACGTTGGGTGGGAACATCTCGTTTACTCAAAGCTTTAACATGTCGCAGGTTAAGATGACAGTGTTTCTAGCCAAGGACAAAGTTAACAATAGAAATCACAAGCAACTAGCTCCTCATGATGTGAACGACCGTTAACTGGCGAACCTTTTCCACTAGTATCAACCAAACAAGTTCCTAATAACAAGTGGTGAAGATAAGATGCATTTGTAGAAGGCTAGAAGTGCTTATTGTTATTACCAAATAGTATACTGTCATACATATTGTTATTAACAGTTGTTTGCTAATCCCATTAAAGGTAATATAGAAGTAAAGCAAAATATCATCTCTAAATCCCTATACGGAAGGTCTCTACGGATTATTTATTACTGTTTTATATAACCCCAGTGAACTATGAGAAAGCTGAATTCTAATGCCAGTGAAAATCTTTGATTCCTTCAGGCAACCACTAAATCTCATGACTGAAGTAGTGTTCATCCGGTTGTAAGAATAGATGGAGTTTAAGTGCTATTAGGAATTAACATGCTCTAATTAATCATTTAAAACTGCATTCTAACATCGTCCATCAGAGATTAAGTAAACATGAACAAATAAAATTAAGATACAAACCTGGAATTCCTCAAGAAATCATTGAAGTACAGCCGTGCAAAACTTTTCTGCAGAAGCTGCAGTTCCAGTTCATGAACAAGATGTGAATAAAAATTTTAAAATTTATAATACTAAGATACCCCAAATAACTCTAAAAGCATGACCAAAAGTCAAAAAATTGCAATACCTTGTTGTATGGAGAATGAAAAACAAAATAATCAGACTGAGTATCAGACCGACCTGCTCCTCCAGTAGGCCAAGCTAGCCCTTCTGCATAGACCTGCAACAAAGGAGCCATTCATTCAAAATAAAGCATTCCCATGTGANCTAATATAGAAAACGCGTTTACTTTAAAGGACGCTTCTACAATAACATTCCCAAAAAAAAAAAAAAAAAAAAACAATCAATCTTCAAAATCTCACTAAATGTCTAAACGACCACACGGAAACATTCTTCCGACAGGACATCTAGATGACGATTTCAGTTAGAAGTTTCACTAATAATGCCATTTTCATTCCAGTATATACCATATACGCCTAAAATAAGAAAAAGCTTTAGAGTAAGCCACATATTCCCACCCAAGGTTTAGTGAAATGGTAAGTTCCTACGCTTGGTTTCACAAATTCTAGATCCTCACTCTTAAAGTAACACTGTTAGTAACGGTTGAGTTCTGACACAGATATAAAGGGTGTTATTATCAAATACCCTCGCATCTTTTTCTTCTTCATCTCCCCTCCTTCGCTATTACCAACCCCCAGCCAACCCCCGACTCTTCGCCTCCAGCCAATGTGTGACCACTTGGCCAGCCCCCAACGCCCACCGCCCCACTTGACACCACCAGCTGCTTCCCCTCGCCATCCCTACCAAAACCTTAACACCATCTGGCCACGCCACTCGCCGCCCGTCACCCAACAGTCTTTTCTCTATCATGCCACGCAACCTTGCGCTGCACTAGCCCATGCCACGCAACCTTGCGTCGTGCGATCCCATGACGCGACCTAATAGCCCCTGAGTCGTCGCACACCGCCACCATCAAGCCTATCAATTGAACCTCGCCACCTAGCCGCCTATTGCGCACCAATCATGCGTCGCTTACAGTTGTATTGCTTTGATTTTTGAAAGAATCAGAGTTTGATTGAGTTGGTTGTGTGACTAAATCGGAGTTTGGTTGAATTTGATTTTTGTTTCGAAGTTTGATTGTTTGCCCCAACTTCCCTCACCACCGACAACCCCATTGGTCTCCCCTTCGCCCACCACCCAAGCCTGCATAACACCCCCCACTTGCTCGATAAATTGCCCCAACCAAGTGTTGATGTTGGCCCTTCGCCTATAGATCTAGTTTATTATTAACATGTATTTTGAGTTTTATTAATTTGGATTGATTTGAGTTGTGTGTTGCTGGATTCTCGAATTATTTTAGTTTTTGGATTTGGGTGTTTTGATTTCAGGGTATGAAGTTTGGTGGGTGGCAGTAGTCGCTAGGTGGTGATGCTGCTGTTGGCTTGCCATTAACAAGAGGTTGTGGTGGCGTCGGTTAGACGGCGGGTGAGAGAGGTGTTTTTACAGAAATGAAAATATTAAAATATAGTAAATGATCATTTTAACCTTTAACGGTTAAAAGAAAAGAAACGATGTTAATTTAATGATGAAAATCTAGAATTTATGAACCAGGGTTGGGAACTTGCCATTTCGCTATACGTTGGGTGGGAACATCTCGTTTACTCAAAGCTTTAACATGTCGCAGGTTAAGATGACAGTGTTTCTAGCCAAGGACAAAGTTAACAATAGAAATCACAAGCAACTAGCTCCTCATGATGTGAACGACCATTAACTGGCGAACCTTTTCCACTAGTATCAACCAAACAAGTTCCTAATAACAAGTGGTGAAGATAAGATGCATTTGTAGAAGGCTAGAAGTGCTTATTGTTATTACCAAATAGTATACTGTCATACATATTGTTATTAACAGTTGTTTGCTAATCCCATTAAAGGTAATATAGAAGTAAAGCAAAATATCATCTCTAAATCCCTATACGGAAGGTCTCTACGGATTATTTATTACTGTTTTATATAACCCCAGTGAACTATGAGAAAGCTGAATTCTAATGCCAGTGAAAATCTTTGATTCCTTCAGGCAACCACTAAATCTCATGACTGAAGTAGTGTTCATCCGGTTGTAAGAATAGATGGAGTTTAAGTGCTATTAGGAATTAACATGCTCTAATTAATCATTTAAAACTGCATTCTAACATCGTCCATCAGAGATTAAGTAAACATGAACAAATAAAATTAAGATACAAACCTGGAATTCCTCAAGAAATCATTGAAGTACAGCCGTGCAAAACTTTTCTGCAGAAGCTGCAGTTCCAGTTCATGAACAAGATGTGGATAAAAATTTTAAAATTTATAATACTAAGATACCCCAAATAACTCTAAACGCATGACCAAAAGTCAAAAAATTGCAATACCTTGTTGTATGGAGAATGAAAAACAAAATAATCAGACTGAGTATCAGACCGACCTGCTCCTCCAGTAGGCCAAGCTAGCCCTTCTGCATAGACCTGCAACAAAGGAGCCATTCATTCAAAATAAAGCATTCCCATGTGAAACGATCAAATTGCCAAATCTAGAAATTACTTTAAAATCACATACTAAATTACTAACAGCCAATGCACTTAGGCTCCAATGTCAGTTCAATGAAAATTGTGTGAAATATAAATGTTCCCTGTGAAATAGCAAGAATCCAGAGAAAAAATTTACACTCTTCTTCTATAGAAGTAAATACACTATTAAAATAAAGGAGAATTGTCATCTCAATAGTTGTTACTTCTCTATCTAGCATCCAGGTGACCTCATGGACACTATTTGAGCAAAATAACCACAATTGAAGCAGAAAGATCCTTCTTGCCCGTGCCAGGTACTCTTATTGAGTCATTGTACAAGATTTTTGTCTAGCTTTAGGGAAATTTACGTACAAAATATGCAGATGGTCATGATAGCAGCCACTAGATTTCCATCAAATATTAACTATAAATTTATATTCTTCTGCAGTTATTTACACATGAAATTGCTCAAATCTTGACAAGGGTCAGGAACTGAGAATTGTTTGAATTTGCTTCATGACTCTCAGATCATTTTCAATGTTAAGGTCTATAGCTCACATAAACTTGGTCTTTTATGAGATAGTGGAATACCAGCAAAGTTTTATGAGTGACTAATTTGAAAATCAGCTGACACAAAAATTGAAATTTTCTTTCTTTTCTAAATCAAACGAAATGGAAAGAAGGGAGTGTAGTCTTATTAGCAAAGAGACCGTACCGCAGTGTCTGTGCATACAACAAGTCCATAGCGTCCACCCCAAGAACTACACTCTCCACCCAGTTTACACAATTGAATAACGCTGCAGTTCCTCCATAGCATGTATTTGTTGAGTCAACTCCTTCAATATCAGTATTACCAGATTCCTGACTTTTACAAGTTTGAATATAAGCATAACCAAAAGACAACTAATAGATATTAAAAAGACAAGAAAATAGGACAGTGGATTTATACATACAATGAGATCCACCTCACAAAAGAATGGTGTTGCCTGTTTATATCTATCTTGACAGAATCTTATGATACATTCTAAAATCCACATGATAGATTGGAAAATTTTGATGCATATTTATTGTTAAAGAATAACCAACTTTTTTTAAATTAGTTTGTATCTTATTGTCACAGAATCTGAAAAGGCTGTTTTACTCTAGTTTGTCAACATACAGAAAGCATTTACAAGGCATATTGATGCTCAACCTCAGTCAGCTTACATAGATAAGATCTTGTATCTCATATTGCTAAAATGCTTGCAGCCACATCAGACATGAGACACCAGTTTATGGGCAGTATATAAAACACTACTACCTTGATAGCTGATGTCAAGATCTTACATCCAGGTGTTCTCCAAATTCATGGCTTGAGTTTAAGCCAGTAGCTCATGACATTTGGAGACAATCTTCAATGTCTACACAAGTATAGAAGTTTCTTCTTGACCAGAATGATAACCTAAAACAACAAGAAAAATGAGGGCCTACCCCAAAATTTTGCTTCAGGAAGGTCTTAATAAATTTGCTCTTGTCAATAACAGTCTCGCTGCCAACTTCAAGGTGTCCAATTTGAGTTGGATTAATTTTATATTTCTCAAGGAGGGAAATAACAGCTGTCAAGCTGAAAGACAAAGATAAAGAAAAAAAACATAAAATCAACAACCAATGAAGATGCCAACTAATAAAGTCTCTTTGGGCATGGTAATTGGTAGTAAGAGGGTTAATATCACCAAGCTCCCTCCCCGCAACTCCAAGAGGAAGGTGAAAAAAAGGATAATCTGGTTGAACTTAATACCATGGACAGACTGTATACCATATATGATCAAGTATCAAAAGTTACACTGATAGATGCAATTCAGGTGCTGGAATGATTGAAACCATCTAGATGAGCATATTTGAACAGCATGCTTATAAAGAAAGGTCTCACAACACCCATTAGTGTATAATTTTTGAATTCATGATTATCCCGGTTACTGACTTTTTTCCTTTTATTTTTTCCTCTCTTTATATTCTTAAAAGTACCTACAAAGGTAGATCGTCACACCCAAAATTAAAAGGAAAGTACTGCTTCAAAAAGGGATGATTTCACCATTAGTCAGAGGAATGCAACCAACCAGGAGATAGCTAGAGTGAAGTCTTTCAGGATAATGATTAATGGTAGCCAACTAAAGCATAGAGGAAAATTTAAGTGAATATCAATAACCTCATTGAGATGACTTCCACCTCAGTACAAAATGTCATCCAATCCTGTCCAAGCCCAATAGTATATTTCCCTTTGCTCACCCCATCATGAGCCTCTAAAGCTTCCTACAAATTCCATTCAGAAAAAATGCTTAGGAAAAACAATAATGCACAGATAAGTCATCTGGAAAACAATATTATCGTACAATAATAGATTGAGAAAAGGTCAAAACAAGAAAAGTAGAGTATTCAGAAAAAACCAGAAAAAAAAAAAATAGCTGGTCAAATGAAAGTACGAATAAACAATGTTCTCAGAAAAAGAAATACATTTACTAACCTTCAATAGTACTGAATACACTTTGATCTATTTTTGATACCATCAAATGACCTTATAAATAACTGAAAGCATATTCAAATTGATTCATATTATTTGGCTGAGACAAACATAAGTACTTTTAAGGTAGAAACAAACTAGAAAGGTGCTTTTATGGAGAAATACTTAGTAAGTGTTTTTTTCTAGAAAGCAATTTAAAGTGCAACTACATAAAATATTTTAAGAGCTCTTAAAATTGGTTTCTACTTTAACAACCTCCAAACTTAGCCTTAGAGAATCATTCCAGTGAAGGTCCCACGGTTTTTCAGGCGCAAATACCACTCTCTTTCAGAAACTGTACAAATATGACGGGCTCCCATGGCTCAAAAAAATCATAAACTCCTCCCAGGAAGGTTTTAAAAATTTCAAAAGAGGTTTTGGAAGCACAATTCATTAATACAGAGAAGTTTCTAAGAATTTTCAGCAGTTACGGAAAATGTTTCTAATGAATTGTAAAACCGTAGGAGCCTAGCTGTATTTTAGTCATACTGCCGGGGAGATTGATGATATCTGTCATTTGTTACGTCTCCTCAATTAAATTCTTAAATCCTCCATTTATGATCATGATTAACCACCAGGCACAGATTTAATTCTTTTATAATCTAAGCAAACTTCAGTTGAATATGAAAGTGCAAGCAAATAACAAAAATTAACATCAACGAATCATGAACTATTTCATACATGTGAACCTTAAACCACTACTTAAATGGAGTTCAACAAAAATTAAGACTAATAGGTTTCGCAGAGTGGAAGCACATGACAGATTACTAAACGCATGAAATTCTTTTTGTTCCTCCATTTTATTTTCTCGGAAAATTGAACAGAAAGGAAATTTTAATATCACATTATCACAAATAGTTCAAAGTACTAAAAGAATGAAATCTAGTTTAGATTAATTAAACTACAATTCACAGAAACTAACCTGCTGAACACAAGTACGAGGGAAGTAAACATCAATAGCGGGAATGCCAACATTTTTGGGATGCGAAGAGATTTTTCCAAAGTTTTGACGTTGATTCGTGTTTGGACGCCGAGAAAAAGTGAAGGAAAATGAAGAGAAAATTAAAGAAAAAATAAAGTTCAGGAGCTAAGAGTGTGTGACAGATTGAGTGAGCTATATATATATATATATATAGAGGAGTGAGAGACTGAGAGGACTGTTAAGAATGTGATGCGAGTAGCTTCAACTTGAAATGCGCTGACAAAGTGCTAGTGTGGTACGATTTAAGAGGCTGTTTGGTTTAATATTTTTCCAGTAAACGACAAATTCGCACCCAAGGTTTGACGAAAACCCTAGTTGGTGCCCAAGTTCCATTTATTCTAAATTCTCACTCTTAAAGTAACGGAAAATGGTTAGATATAATGGTTCAGGGGTAAATTGGTCATTTCATAGAGGAGGAGCACATTAGCATATCACTGCCCCTAACAAAGCTCCGATGCACGTTAGCCAACATTACCGTCGACGTTTTTCGCCCTTTTCTAGCGATTCTTCCACCCAAAATCACCCTTGTCACCACCATTCGAACCCTTATCCTCCTCTTTACAAAACCTTACCCTTCACAACCCCTCATTACTCGCTGATCGCCAGCCACGACAGCCGCCACATGCGACTGGTTTTCATCGGTCTCCACAGGCGAATGGCCACTAAACGGTTGCTGGGGACATAGGGGTTTTGTAGATTTGGAGACGCTGGTTGCAGTGATGATATTCAATTGGATTTTCGTCATCAGAATCCAGCGAAGAACGATGAAAACCTAAGCCTGACGGCGCCAGCGATTGGAGGGGCCAATGAGTCGGGAACCATATGGGTTTTGGATGACGAATGATGGGGAAGGTGATGGAGGTGACCAGGGGGTTCAACGCCATCAGATCCGGTGAAAACCGAGACAGTGCGCAATCACTGAGGGTGTAATTGAAGTAATTTCAAAATAAGATGGTCAATTTTATAATTTTAGTAATTTAGGGATCAAAACATAATTTATTAATTTAGGGTTAAGGGCATTATGGTAATTGCACCCTCACTACCCTAAAAATTGTTAACAGTGTTATTTTGAGTGTGGGAATTTGGAATAAATGGAACTTGGGGTACCAACTTGGGATTTCGCCAAACCTTGGGTGGGAATATGTCGTTTACTCAGTATTTTTCACTGTCTTATTCATACTATTTCTAAAATGGCTTTCTATTCTTAAAAAAACTATTATATTTTATTTAACTATTTTGAAACCGCTTAAGTTAACTAAACACCTTTAAAAAGTTTAAAAATTAACAAAAAACACCCCCACCCACCCATATTTGCCAGATTTCGGCCACCACCACTAGAAGGTGGCTGAAATATGGTATAATGACACACTACCGGCTGGATCTAGTTGATAGTGCACCGATCTATCATTTTCTGGCTAGATCCACGTGCCAAAGATCTGGCCGTTGGTGACCAGATCTTTGGCCGTAGCTAGTCAGCAATGACGGCCAAGATATGACCGTCATTGACGACCAAACATGGCCAGATCTAGTCGTAAATCTGACCTTTTCCAGCCAGATCCACGGTGGATCTGGTTGAAAAAGGCCATATCGGCGTACGACCGGCTACATCCAACCAGTCATGCGCCGATATGGCGACTCCGGCCACCCTCCGATGGTGGTGGTCAACTGCTAGTATTTAATGGGTGGGTGGGGGTGTTTTTGTAATTTTTAATGTTTTTATTATATGGGTGTTTAGTAAATTTATAAACTTATGAGTGTTTTTGTTAATTTTTAAATCCTACCTCGTTATTCTTACCCAACTCTAAAAATATCAAAAATACTATCTAAAATACTAAAACAAATGGACCTTAAAAGGCTGGTGACTGGTGAGGGAAATGTGGGACCATAAGTTTTTCATTTTTCACACAGTTTCTCAAATATCTATGGATCGATACAAGTGTTTTGATTACGTGACACTTTATCTTGTACATGATTATCTTATACTAATATCAATTTTACCACAAATATATAGTTGTAAACATATGATTGAATTTTCATATGTATATAGAGATAATGAGTAAAAGAAATGAAGGGCGATTAACGTTCATTATTTAGCAAATTAACAGTTTATTGTTAATAAGAAAGGGTAAGATTAGGGCATGGAGGTCAATAGTATCAAGTGCCAACACTGACAATTGTATGATTTGGATGTTGGTATGCCTAAAATAAGGGTTGATGTATGCTGACGTCATTAAGCACCAATCAGAATCCAAGAAATCATTCTACCGTCTAGGACATGACATGTCTTTAAAGGCAAAAAGAATATAACTGTCACAAACCCAAACCGACTTAAGAATTTGTGTCTAAGTGAATTTGGTTTGCACAATTGTCCAAGCCCCATTTAATTTAAGGATATATTTTGAGTTCTCAACAAATGGGAAGGCGGGAGGGATTTACATGACACCAAGCTACTTGCAAAAATGTAATCATTACCTTGAACTAAACGGGTATAAATAGGCAGCTCCTCCTCATAAAATGGAGGTTAAACATTTATGCATTCAACAAAGAAATAACAAAGACACACTACTAGAAAAAGACTGACTTGATCTCTTTGAACACTTAGAACACCAAATACAAACTCTTGTAATCCCATATCGCAGCTCACAATCGCTAGTGCTCAGAAAGTAATCTTTATATAAACAAACACAATGGATATAGGATTCGCTTTAAGCATCTGAACTATTATAAAAACCATCTTGTCAACTTTTTTTTTTATGTCTTTGCATGCTACTATACTCACAGTATCTCATACACTCACTATAATCAGTTCACGTGTGATTTCTTAAATTTTTACACATGCAAAGTCGTTGGTGTCAAGTCAAGCATCAATAGATGTAATGGTCTAGTGATGGACCATCAATTGGGAGATCCAATGGATCGTAATATAGTAACAAATCCTCAAGAAAAATTTCATAGGAGTGTAATACATTGGATCGTAATATAGTAACAGATCCTCGAGAAAAAATTCATAGGAGTAAAATACATTTGCATCCCTCGGTTTCAGCCTATTATAGTCAATGACAGAAAGATTTTTCACTCACAAAATCGTCCCTCAACTTAACTGATGTTAGTGTAAAATGAATGAACAAAGGGCATATTTGATTTTTAATTAATGCTTGAAATATTTAAAATATAAAAACAAGCTATTTTATTTTAAAATAAAATAAATTAATTTTTTATAATTAAAAAATTTTCCTAAATCTTTTTTGAGAGCTCTTCTTCTCTGTTGTACAAAACCATCTTTCCTATCCACAGCCATGCTAGATGCTACCCACCCCATATGTAATATGATTTCTTCTTTCTAGTATTTTCTTGATCCTCTCCCTATAGAGGTTTCACCATGAGTACAAAGCCTTCAAAGCTTGTTCCTCGATTGGACCAGTTGTCATGTTCTGTTGTAGTAGCAGATCCAAGAATTTCATATTCTACAATTGTCCTCGATGAGTTTTCATATTCTAAAAACTTTTGATAATCATTTCACCGTCAATGTATCAAATACATCTTTCTCAATATAGGTGACCAAGCAATCATTCATCCATTGATCTCTCATTCGATTGCGTAACCGACTTTTGATCAAATTTATTGTAGAAAAAACCCTTTCAATAATCGTAGTTGCAATTGATAAAACCAATACAAATTTCACAAGCTTATACACCAACAGATACAAAATGTCTTTTTTAAATCGAACTAAATTTTTAACCAAATCACCAATTCCTTGTAACTCAGCAAATAAAATAGCTTCTTTAAATTATGAAACTGCTCCAAAATTCTCTTATTTTCACCACGACCTTGCTACATCAGCTTTCTATTGTAAAAATGTCCATATTTCTCCCCTCAATTACATGCAAACCCATTAGCTCCTATTCTTTTCATTTTGACTCATAATAAAACTTTTAAAAACTAACAATCCCCTTTCATAAAAATAAAAATCGCCAAAAATATGTAATACATATATTAAGATTAAAAACTGGGTTTTACAAAAATAAAATCCGAACTTACTATGAGGGCGTTCCGTGCCCAAAATTTCAAAGTTCTATAAGTGAAAAATTTAAATAAATATAAAATCTGAAATCTTTTAAAAATTGAGTGAGACCATGGTCCCCACTGTCATTCATTGGATTCGCCACTGGTTGAGAAAAGTGGATGGGATGAGGGTGACGCGCAATGCTCAGGGCTCCAGTTTCCTTTCTTTCTTTATCATTTACTTTTAGTTTGCGTCAAGATGATCAAGATCAGCACCTGAGATGGCAAGTTTTCTAAATCACATGGAAGAAAATATTACAATAGTTTATCATCGAGAGATTAAAATCTGTTATGCCTGAAAAATACAGGGCTGACGTAAGGTCCAGTCAGCATGCAAAAGTCAGAACATGGGTACACCCGCAGCCTGCTTCTGTCAGAATAGTGGGTGCGCGCCAGACCAACCAGAAGCTGTGATGATTCCACGTATCCAATCCCTGCTTCAAATCGTGCACATCACTCTAGAAGGTGGGTAATATGACATAAAGAAAGATTTGCACGGATAATCCCACCAACTCACAGATTCAGTAATCATAATCTCAATGTATCCCACTATAAATTGAGAGCTCATCTCTCACTCAAGGGATTCGCTCATTTTTACTCTTGATTAGCTATTCTCTCTCAAGAATATATAGCATTCTCTCTCTTGTACTATCGCTTTGTGAGTCATTTGTAAATCATTTGTAGGTTAGTCCACTAACGCGACCTGACCCTTATCATTAATATAAACATCAATGGACGTATGACTTGCTACCTTAGCCTCTGAACCACTTTAAAAGTTGTCCCCATTGCATTTACTCTCATTTTCCTTTATATTCAATTGTGTCTTCTGGGCCAGCTCAGCATTTCACACGTGCGTTTAGTTGGTGTAAAAATCACGTATCAACAAATCTATCATGAAACATTTTTTAATGTTTGACAAATCTAAGAGATTTTTTATGATTTTAAAATCACCTTATACATAATACTATAGAAGAATGTTTTTATGCCTAAAAAGTCAAACTGACGTAAGCTTACATCAGTAAGCGTCAATCAGAGTTCAAGAAGGTTTTGCATCATCTAAGAGTTGTCACGTCGTCCCAAGACAGGAAGAATATGGTTGTCACCAACTTGACAGATTCAGGTTTTGTCTATGAGTGAATGAGGGTTGCACACCTGTCCAAACCTTAGGTAATTTGAGAATATTTTCTAAGTTATCAGCCAATGAGACGCAAGGAAGAACTTGTACAGCACCTACCCACTTGCAGATTTGTAATCATTACCTTGAATTCCTCTACTATAAATAGGGGACTCCTCCTCTCATTTTGGGGATTTTGAGATCAAAACCTCATTCTGATTATAATCTTTAACTTTCAGAGCAAAGATAACCTACGAGAAAGAAACTGACTTGAGATTATATCTAAATACTCAGTTATTGTACCTCTGCTCGCTATTCGTTATATGCGACCTCTTGTAATCTCTCATGTATAAAATAACAGTAGACGTAAGATTCGCTTTAAGCGTCCGAACCACTTTAAAAACCATCTATCATTTATTATTTAATCCTTGCATTCGATTATCATAATATTCATGTGTAATTTCTAAGAACAACTTTGCACTTTTCACATGCGAGTCGTTGGTGTCAAAATTAAACATAAAAAAATGTAAAATTATTTTCATTCGGGTTTCTAATCTCTAATTTTAAATTGGCATGTGTCTCATCTATATATATATATATATATTAAAAGAGATTAATTAAAAAGTATAAATATATTTGTACATTCATTCTTTATAGAAGTACATTTCCTGGAGATTTCTTATAAAGGGCGTTTGGTTGGGAGTTATTGGAGATTATTTGGGTTAAGTCATCTGATATTACTTGATTACCATATTTGATTGTCAAGTAATATATTATCGGTAATCTTCAAATGCCAATAGTGGTTACCATTGGTAATATTGGAGGTAATCTGATTACCTCCATTTTCTTAGGTATTCTAAGATTACCAAGGTTATATTTTTTGTTACAATTCTATCCCTTATTAATAAAATTTTAGGACAATAATCCCCTTATTTTTTAATTTGTTTACATGAATATGGCTTTTACTATTTTACCCCAATTAATTAACTTTTTGGACAAAATTACTCTTGAATTCAAAACAAATTACAGCCCACCCAAGCCATCACCCCCACCCACCTGTCGTCGGCAACCACAGCCGCGGCTAGCAGCCGTCATCATTGGAACGATGCACGGAAGGCCAAAAATGGCCGCTGTGCGCCGATATGGCCATTTTCGGCTAGATCTATCACGTCTGGCTATTTCCGGTCAGATCTCTGGCCGTAAATGACCATACGACGTATGAAGGCCATTTCCTACCTTTCGTGCGTTGTTAGGTTGCCGGCGGCCAGCGGTGGTTGCCAGCAGTCAGTAGTGGCTGGATCGGTGGGGGTGGTTTATTGATTTTTCAAACTTTTATTATGGGATAATTTTTGCCAAGTTTTTAAAAGCAGGGGGTTAAAATAATCCAAATAATAATTAATATTAAAAAAATATAATAATAATATTTAATTAGAGGATAATTCAATCATTTAAATAATATACTCACTAATTTATTCTTTCTAACCAAATATATTAATATAACATACCCACCAATTAATCAAACATATTTTCGTAAAAATTTTCAGTAATCTTCAAGATAATTTAATTTTTTAGTAATTTAATATTCTTAGTAATCCAGATGCCCTCATAGAGAAACTCAATTCTTGAAAATATATTTTATCAAATTGTTAAAATTTCAAACGGACCAAGATTTACAAAACTCTTACACACGGACAAATAATATAACTAGGAGCACATGCGATTGAAATCTGAAAATAAAGTGGATATAATTTAACAGCTAACACGATGAGGTGTTAGCTAATAAATATAGAGTGGTGTAGTGGTGCCATCAGATTGGCCAGCCGCCCGTGACACTGTAAGTGTTGTAAANACATTTCCTGGAGATTTCTTATAAAGGGCGTTTGGTTGGGAGTTATTGGAGATTATTGGGGTTAAGTCATCTTATATTACTTGATTACCATGTTTAGTTGTCAAGTAATATAAGATACCAGTAATCTTAAAATATCAATAGTAGTTACTATTGATAATATTGGAGGTAATCTCATTTTCTTAGGTATTCTAAGATTACCAGGGTTATCATTTTTTGTTACAATTCTATCCCTTATTAATAAAATTTTAGGACAATAATGCCCTTATTTTTTAATTTATTTACATGAATATGGCTTTTACTATTTCATCCCAATTAATTAACTTTTGGACAAAATTACCTTTGAATTCAAAATAAATTACAACCCACCCAAGCCACTACCCTCACCCACCTGCCGCCGACAACCACCGCAGCGGCCAACAGCCACCGTCGTAGGAACGACGCACGGAAGGCCAAAAATGGTTGCGGTGCGTCGATATGGCCATTTTCGGCTAGATATTTAGTTGGAAATGGCCATATTTAGCCGTTAACGACCATCGATGTGGCCGTTGACGGCCAGATTTGTCACATCTCGCTATTTCGGGCCAAATCTCCCGTCGAAAATGGCCATACAACGCATGAAGGCCATTTCCTATCTTTCGTGTACCGTTAGGTTGCCGACTGCCAGAGGTCGACAGTGGCTGGGTTGGTGGGAATGCTTTGTTGATTTTTCAAACTTTTATTATGGGATAATTTTTGCTAAGTTTTTAAATGCAGGGGGGTTATAATAATCCAAATAATAATTAATATTAAAAAATAATATAATAATAATATTTAATTAGAGGATAATTCAGTAATTTAAATAACATATTCACCAATTTATTCCTCCCAACCAAACATATTAATATAACATACCTACAAATTAAACAACAAATACATTTTCCTAAAGATTTTCAGTAGTCTTCAAGGTAATCTAACTTTTTAATAATCTAATATTCTCAATAATTCAATATTCTTTGAACCAAACACCACTATAGATAAACTCAATTCTTGAACATATATTTTATCAAATTGTTAAAATTTCAAAGGGACCAAGATTTACAAAACTCTTACGCGCGGACAAAGAATATAACGAGGAGCACATGCGATTGAAATCTGAAAATAAAGTGGATGTAATTTAACAACTAACACGATGAGGTGTTAGCTAATAAATATAGAGTGGTGTAGTGGTGCCATCAGATTGGCCAGCCGCCCGTGACACTGTAAGTGTTGTAAAAAGTCGTTTACTATGTGAAACTCTTTTGTCTCGTGGGTTTATGTGCTGTATTATGCTCAAACTGCAATTCGTGAAAATGGGCTCTGAAAAGGCCCTTGCGTCGAATGAGTCAAATGTTTAAGGGGTAAAATATCGGCCTTATGAATGTCTAGTTGATGATACACTACTCACCCTTGGAAGAAAAGGGAAATTTCCTGCTGTTTTACCTGTTAGATGGTTGAAGGTATTTAACACGTTTCATCAAACATCTGGGGAACACTGGAGATTAAATTAAGCATAGATCCAACATACGTGAAAGCTACGTCCATCAAATTTGAAATTGAAGTATTGGATCCTAAGATGTGTGCAAGGCCAAGCACAAGGCACCGCATGGAATAGGATTCTATTAAATATTTAGTTTATGTATAATATACATTTGACCTTGACTTCTGAAATTTAAACAAAGGGGTCCTGTATTCTGATTTATAAAACTTATAGTTTCCACCAAATGCATTAAAGAAATCAATATATTATTAGTTTGATTATTTAATTTACATAGTGTTATTGAATCAAATACTGCAACAAAGCCGTAAACTTATAAAGAAAAATGGGTCGTTATTATAAAATATTCAGGAGTGTCTTGCTCAAAAGTAAACTTTTGTTGTATGCTTTCTGGTAGTTTGGCCGTGATGGTGAGTTGGTGTGATCAATGAGCAAAAAAAATGTGCAAACACGTATTTTCAATTATCAAACTTTGCTTGAATTAAACGTACAATTTCTCACATTGAAATGAACATGAAACTTGAAACCACAAAATATTGAAAAACTAAAGCTTTGAACACACACAATGTGGAAGACCATCTGGACTGGCTACCTCTCTGCTCTTCTGGAAATTTACAATTTGTCGCATGGCTTTCAATATTTGCATATTCTCTTCAGACTTCAACCGTCTTCTGATTAAGAGCTGTGTATCTCCATCTGGCCTTCTCAACAAAGTCTGCATCTAGAAATTGAGCAACAAAAGCCCAAAGCCTGTAAATGTCTTCGAAATTGGCTAGAAATCCTAGTGAAGCGGTAACTACAGTTATTCCGGGGTCTTTTTTATCTTTCTTCTTGCTTTCCGCCATGCCATTTTTATCAAGAACTTTGTCCTTCTCTCTTTGATACTTGTCCGAGAAACATATGTGATGCAATGATCCATAGCTAAGAGATATATTTTTTCGATCGGCAAGCTTTTGAACAAGAACAGGTTCAACCTTTTCCCCTTTCCAATCAAATACATTGAATGCCAATGCAGGTCCCCGATCAAATTTTATCTTTGGCCCATATATTTTAACCAGGGCAACCCCATCTGTGTTAGGATGTAGGAGCTTTGACATTGCATTCGCCAGCCAATTGATCAGACACCTTGCTCTTCTACTAATCCTTGTCAGCCCCAATGAGTCCACCTGATCCAAACCCCTGCATTCAATTTCTATGATCTCATCTCCTTTAGTTTCAGAAGCTTCACTTCCTTTTGGTTTTGCCACAATTTCGGACTTTTGAATCTTGGGAATTTCTTCTGGCTCCACTTTTATAATCCCCAGTGTTTGAATGGATATTGGACCTGAGAATGAGTTTGATGCTGATAGTTCATCCACTTGTTGCTTAAACTTTGATGTCTGTTCAAGTTCTGTTTTGGCACTCAAAGATTCTTCCATTAAACAAAACTGTTTTGCCGGTAGAAGACTGACCATTCCGGAACTCGTTTCACCTTCCAGAATTGGAACAGTTGATTTTTTAACAAATAGGCATCCAAAACCAGATGGGTTTTCCCCAAAAATCTTGTAGAAGGAACAAATGAGGAAGTCCGGGCGAAGGAGGGAGAGGCCAAAACTGTCCATATCTTTTGGCCCCAAAGCGCAAGCATCGATCAAGATGTGCCAACCATTCTCCTGAGCGATCCTCATCCACAGATACGGATATCTTGCCCCTGTCACTCTAGAATGAAGAGGGAACACAAATAGTCCCCTCTTCTTTTTCTTCTTGCTCTTACTCACTAACATTTTTTTCAATTTTGCAGTGTGAATCCTCAGTCTTGGCCATGAGAACTCAGCTGACATGACTGTTGCTCCCTTCTTCTCAGAAGTATTTATCATGGCTTCCACCGCCTCGCTCTCGTAGTCATAAACTGTTAGAAGTTTCTGACTAGACTGGAACGGATAAGATTCCGCTAAAAGTTTGAAAGCTGATGTTCTGTTTGCAGTGAAAACCATGCTGTAATCATTCTCAGAAATATTCAGAAAATTCATGATCTTTTTCTTCATTGCAGATTCCAGTTCTGATTCAGCCCCCCCATGAAGTAATTGCGTCTTCAGATTCCCCGTCTTGTAGGACACACTAAAGAAAGGAATATCCGAAATTTGAGCGGGTGAAGCTTGCGGTAAAGGGGAAGGGGAAGGGGAAGAAGAAGATGCAGTTTGATACTTAGAAGACTCTTGGTTCTGCAACTGATAATAAGAGAAGAGGCCTATGCCAATGTAATCAAGACAAATATGGTTGGAGAGTGAGAGATGATAGTACTCTGTGGCTCTTATTTGATCAATTTGATATGTGTCAGCATACTGCGGATAAGCTTTGGAAAAATCAGAGAAAGATTTTTGCAGAGATGGGAGAGATTCATGATTGGTGAATTGGGTGTTGGGGAAAATAGAAGAAGTAGTTGTTGCAACAAAGTCTCGACGACAATCGGCAGAAATACTTCTAGGCTTGGAGACTTTGTTCAGAGGCTCCGGCGAGTTAAAGAAAGGAGATGGACAACAGCTATGTGGGCATACTTGAGTGACTTCATTCAGGCAAGGTGACTGCATGTTCTGTTTACCTTGAACTTCTCCCATTACCCTTTTAACTGTTTTCTAATTGGATGTTCCTCCTTCCTCTTCGTGTTGTTTCTGTCAATTTATTTCCATGACTTTGTCTTGAATGGTTTCAAGACTGAGTAGCTGATGGATGCGTTGTGTAAACACATCGAATAAGTCAAGCCATTAAGTTGACCTTGTCTTTCATGATTGATGAACCTCACCCTCGTGTTACACGTTTCCCAGCGATGAAGAATCAATGGCACAGATTTCTGCTGATATGGTGATCAAGCACGTACTGTATAAAATCTCTTGAAGCTATAATTGTAGAAAGGTGGTTGTAATAGTCTTTCTTTGATAGTAATATCTCACTTGTTTTTAAACACAGAAGGCGGAGAGAGGAAATCAACAAACACTAGTGGACAACAAAAGCGCTTTTGTATTGGCGGAGTCAGAGCATTATGATTATGAATTTTGGCGAAAAAAAAAAAAAAAGCTTCTTTAGAATGCTTTCATATTTGCTTCATGTTGAAGCTTTCCAAATTGGTCTTAAAATTCCAAAACCCATTGTTTACACTTCACAAAGTCAATTGATTAGCTGCCAAATGACAAATGTCCTCACCTATAATTACTCTAAATTTGCAAAAGGGTGAATTTAATAATTATTTTATAATATGATTCTTTAGGAACAATTTTCTTCTTTGAGTGTCGTGCCTTAAACTTTGAGAAGTGCATTTGGCAAAAAAATTGAACATGGGACCAAGCGTGTTCTAAATTATGATGACTAGATATCCAACTTTAATTTACTTTAGAAAAAGTGAATTTAATTGCTGACCCTCTTTCTCTTTCTTAAAAGGCCAAATAAAAGCCTTTTAACAAGGACTTTCTCCGTAAGTTAAATTTTCATACCTGTCGCTCCTTCATTTCAATTTCATGGGATTCTTTTTTTTTTTTTTGACCGAGTAAACCTCCAGACTCTAATGGCCACCTATATTATCAATTAAGATGAATTGAACTTATAACCTAGTAATATTCAATAGTCTTTATTTAATCACTTGATCATGTAAAGTAGTTTAATCATTTCTTTTTGTTTGAGGTAATAGTTGTAGAGGAGTTTTTCTTTTAATTTCTTTTTTGGAAGTAATATTAATGGTTCTCATTAATGTTACTTTGAATTTTTATGTCTTTTTTACTATCAAAAGTCTAAGACAGCTCAGTATTGCACGCAAATTTAACCAAATCTCAACAAAGTCGTAGCATTGTGAAAACTACTTTCGTATCCATAATCATAAATTAGCGTGACTAATTAGTATGGTTGTGATTTTTAAAATAATCCCTAATCGATCGTGCTGAATAATCAACGTTAAAACAAAAAGTATTTAATAAATTGTGCTTTTAAAATGGAGAACACCTAAAATACTTATAATTAAAAGTGGTCGGTTCTGGATACTCGATATTTTTTTAAGGAACCGAAACCAGGTTAATTCTAATTACTCCCTACTTTTTACAAATGACAAATCCACCCCCAAAAAATTCAATACACCCCTAATAGTTTACACAAATTACAATTCAGTCCCAATTTCTATTAGGCACCTAGACCTCAATTCTTGTTCCTAGTTCCAACACTATAGGAACAGCAACCGAACCCAAAAATTTTCTATTCCAATTTTCCAAAACTAGAACCGGACCCTAATGGGGCCGATTTTAGTTCTACCCTTTACCCATGCTCACCAATCACCCCTACTTATAAACTTATTTTAAAAATATTTATTTAATATCCAAGTGTTAATAAATATTTTTCATTCAATTAATAAAGATAAAATCGGTAATTTAAATTGTTTATTAATTATTTTCATTACCTCAATAAAGGTTCTAATTGATTAAAAAGTAATCTCTCACTTTTTAAATAGGCGAGGTTTTGTAATAATCACTTTTGAGAAATTTTATCAAGCACAATTTTTTTTTTAAGTAAAAAATTATAAAATAAATAGAAATCATCCCAAACACACCCTAAAACAACGCATACCGATACCTAAAATAACAATCAACCAAAAAAAAAAAAAAATCATATCATCTTCTACTTCTTCCCAGCCGGCAGTCTTTTTCTCTCCTGCAAAATCCTTAATCCCACGTACCTGCACCGCAAGATTCATTAAAAAAGATCCATCTTCTACACACAAAATTAACAATCTTTACATTAATTACTTTACCTTCCAAGCATCATAACGGTGGCTTGAGGATTAGTTCCAGGAGAGTTTAAAAAAGTAGATCCATCAACGACCCTCAAAGCGTCCACGCCAACAACTTTATAATCATTATCAACGACTCTTCCAACTTGGCACCCTCCATGATAATGCCATATTGTCATCACAGTGTCTTTGCAAAATTGTTCCAGGGAAATTGAAGCGCTGACGTGCCTTGGTCTCAGGTTCGTGGGGACGTTCACCATCAAGTTTATGAGTCCTTGAACCGGCATGTCACTGTAACGAAACTTGGACAGGGCTTCGATAATGGTTTGCATGCTTTGGGCGCATCTCTTTAAGAAGTCTTGAGGATCCTGGAAATGTTGAAAAGTACACAGGTATCGTTTGCATTGGTGTCATAGATCAAGATGGCCTGTGGAGATGGACCCATAATTTTCTCAAGAATAACTCCAGCTCTTACTGTTCCATTGGAATTTATGTATGATTGCACGGTTTCAAGAGCACTACCATTGCTTCTGGTGGGTCACCATGGACGGCTGTCGTCCCCATCTGCATATATGTAAATTTAAAAAAAAAAAAAAAAAAAATCATGTATTAGGCTTGATATGTATTATTTTCAAACTTTTCCTAAACAGTTTATTTATCAATTTCTTAATAAATATAAATAAATCCTTTTTTTTTTTTTTAAACTTTTAATTATTCTTATTCTCGTACAATTATTTTCAAAAAAGATTTATAGTCCTTAAAAAAAAAGAATAATTTCTTATGGTATTATATGGGCCGATGGCCACCATGATTTAATCTACATTTGATAGGTTTCAATGGGCCAAGAGCAGACCTAATTCCTCTTATTGTCGTGAGATCAAAATATGGTCAGAGCCTTTTAGACTAAAAATTAGAGATTGTGAGGAAAAACAAAACCTTATTCGTGAACAATTCTAGTATGCAGAAAGCCTTTGGGCCCAGTACGCAAAGCTCAGTCCACTGGCCGTTTCAATGTAGCTTACAAACCTTGTATGCCCACAACTTGAATGAGAGACCTCAACTGGCTGAGGAGAAGGGATGAAGAGTGCGTTCATTGATATCAGAACTGATCCCTTGCCCACCCCAAGTTTGCTCACCACCACGTCGATGCCATGTCTGTAGTGATGTGAGGCAGGTCCAATACCACTCAGCATCAACAACTGTGGACTTCCAATTGCACCAGCCGATAAATTATCTCACCTTAACGGAACTTTTGATTAAGCAGGCTCTGTGAGTCCCTCCTGACGCATCTTCAAATATCCCAAGGAGCTTTGGCCTCGCCTCTCTTCATCAATCAAAACGGGAAGAACAAGCAACATTGTCACAGCTGAATTATTATATAGTGCAAGCATGATTACAAGAACGAAATATAATTTACCATTTGTTGTAAATAAAATTTTCTGCACGGTTGGCATGCAAATAAACATAATTTCTTGAGGATCAGCGTACTCTAGCAAATCGGCAGCCGTTTGTCTATGGCCGTCGCTATCAAAAAAAGTCCCCCAACCTTCGTCCCATATATGATCATGAAATCCATTATACGGCAACACTCCAACTCAATCAATCCATCTCTCACTGCGGATTGCCATGCAACATTGGGTGTTCAAACGCCACCATTCTTCCCACCCATTCATAAGAATGTTTCACACAAATCTCACTCCAACAAAGCTTCTTTGTGTAAATTTTCACACGACTCGAGTGTAAAATCCTGCGTTAGGGGACGCTCCCCGCCGCCGAGAACACGGGCACGGGCATATGCACCCTCCTTCTTCGGAGATAAACTGTTGGGAGAAGGTACTGGAGAAGTGTCCGAGAGAGTGGTGGCGAAGTTGCCTAGGTCGTTAGGGTTTGTATTGTGAGCTCCCTCTTTCCATTACTAAAACGACTGCGTCTTCTACAGAGTTGCAGCTAAGGGACAGCCTGCGGTTCCTCCACCGACTATTATGTAGTCCGTATATGAAATGGCGGCGAGCTGAAGTTGCTTCTTTTGACAAATGTGTTGTATGGAGCTGTAAATTAAGAGAGATTAAACCTGATTATTACGTAAAGCTTTAAATATGAACAAATAAGAGGTAAAAACAATTGTTTGTAGACCTTTCTCTGAGTAACAGAACGCATGGAAAAGAAAAAGGCTAGAAGAGCAAAGGAAAAATCTCCGCCATTGCAAACCCATAACTTGACTATTGTACAAACTTAACAATTCTGCTATCTTGGTGTGCTTTAACAGAAGAAACTACTATTCTTTAAATTTGGCCAACTCTCAGCGTGTAGAACGGTGTAAATTCTTTTGGTGCAAATTCCCCACTTTGTTTATGAGAAAGATAATTTAATCTATTCACGCCATTAATTTGAACCCCCACTTCATATAAAGATTCAATATTATTCTTAAACCTTGTTAATTAATATACTAATGTGTGGCTTTAATTACCAGAACTTCTTTCCCTTATCTTTCACCTATACTTACCAAAACTACAACGTGCAAATAATGCTAGACAGGCGCTCCATTTTTTATGAACATGAAGATTATTTATAGGCAAAAACATTGATGACATTAGCACAAATTCCCTGATTAATATAGCTTTATTGGTGCTGACATTTACGTGATCTTACTCTTAAATTGTCTTCTTGATTAAACTAGTCAAAACCAACTCACCCATCTGTCACTATCTCTTTCTTCTTTCTTTTTTGATTTCTGTTAATTGTGAAAACCTAAGGTCACGCTTGACCAATCTTTTAGCACTTATTACAAGCTGCAAAGGCTGTGTAAAATTGTTAGAGCGGCCATGATATCTTTAGTGGTGGGCCTCAGGAATGTAAAAATATTTTTAACTTAACTAAACAGTATTATAATAGTTTTGAGCCTTTTTTTTTTTTTTTTGTTTAGACCAAGAGTGTTCAAACCGACTTACACCACTTCAACTAATTCTCAGGACCCTAAAACTACGACTAAATAAGAGTTCTATTGACTACCACCTTTAACAATCGAGGAAGACTCACTCAAGACCTTTTAGAAGTAGTTTATTTCAACTTTTGATTTTACTCAATTCTCATATGTAATCTGTAAAATAAATCATCAATTTGATAGATTGATGCTATTTTCATGGTGAAAAAAGTACTTTTTATGAGTGAAACTAATAACATGATTTTTTTTTAATAAGATGAAAATTATTTGAAGTTTTAATCTCTCAAAAATTAAGTTATTCTACAAATGATCAAAGTTATATGCAATAATCCGAAAGGTTTGGTCTGGCGGTCAGGAGTTGTTCGTCCCTTCCTAAGTTCATGAGTTTAATCTATCACAATAACATTGTAGTTTACCTGGTCTTTTAGTTTGTAGGATATTCATTAGACCAGAAGATTAATTAAGGTACGTGTAAGTTGACTGGCCAGACACTTTCGCCCACTTTGGTTCAACAAAAAAAACAAAAAAAAAAGAATTGCTATAGTTGTTTTCATTAGAAACATTAATATATATAGTATCTTGTATTTTTCGACTTCTAGGAACCGGAAAGATATGACACCAACACTTTGAGATTGATTCATTGAATGCGAGAGAAGTTTATTAATTTTCATGAATAGATGAACTACCTTGGGAATCTTGAGTTGAAATCACTTAATTCAATACACTTTAAATGGGTTTACTTCTGATATCTTTTTTTAACTTCTCATACTATAAACACAAGTCTTTAATTCAACTTGGAAGCATCAAATTTAAGATTAGTCCACTTTTTTTTAGCACAATCTAGTTGCAAGTGAACTCCAAATTCTAAAGCTATGGTAAGGGATTTTAATGATAAATCAAACTTTTTTTTTTAAATATTAGGGATGTGTTCAAGATAGTTTATGCATACCTCAATTAATCTCTAAGAGTTTAAAACTATTAATAGATATATGGGGCATCCCTATTATAACTGAGAAGGTTTGAGAACTGAGAGTACTTGAGGTTTAATAAATCAACCTTTGAAACTCACCTTTATGTATATGTACTTTATAGTAAAGATCAAGTCAGAATCAATCCTTTTTGACTTTTTTTTTATTTTAATTATCTTCCATACAAACGAAGAATTTCTTGGACACTTGGTGGGATATGTAGGGATCCTTAACAAAGATTTTTTTTTTTCTAGACACTGTAATTATTAATGATTATATTTTTAATAGTTGGAGATTTAAATTCTTTTCTTATAAAACGTATTTAACTTGACTGATTGGACCTCTATACACGTTATTGCTGCTTTAATGACGGAATTTAATATGAGAAAAAGGTACTATAAAATAAAGCTCACAGGTGGTGTTAGAAACCGTCCGGAAATTATTCCGCGATTTTTATTTGTTAAATTTTGTTTATTTTCATGTAACTCTATTTTCTATTTAGATATATAAAAACATTTTCTCTACGCACATAATTTGATGATTCATATATTGGATCATTTAAGTACAGACTCTTGAAGGAAAAAAATTAAGAATCATTCATCATTTCACTCCAATTTTTATATTTACGTAACTGTTGAATGATAATATAAATGTTATCTCTAACCTTAATTAACTCTGTTCTTCCACAATATAGATAGAATAATGTAGTATTCTAATAGGAGCCAACAGAAAAACTGCATGTTGATGGCCATAATACAGAAACCACCCTGACATATGGGAATAGCACCCCTAGCTCCACTTCCGTTACTCTTATCCGTTAAAATTAACTGAGGATAAATTATTTTGGATTATTTTATTGAGCAATAGTACACTTACAATCCAATCTCTAACAATTTTCTTGCAATCTCACAATGACCGTTTACAATTGGGTTGTGATAAATTTTTCCATCTAACAAATTGCAGCTTCAGTCGGATTGGAAAGAAGTTGTGTGAGATTGGGTTGTGAACTAATCTTTATTGTTTTTTCATTTATAAGTAGGCAATTTTGATGTTTAACTTCTTATATCAAAAAAACCCTAAGTTAATCTTCTCTTTTCCCCCTCATATTTTTTTTTCTTAATAAGAGCCCTAGTAGTTACCCTATTAGTGTTTAGGACTCGAACTTAAGGGCTCATAAATTTCATTTTACTCTTTATCATCAGGTCACCTAATGTGTGTTTTGTTTTGTGAATTTTCGTTTTTGGGTGTTGAATTGAAATTTTAACAAAGGGGATTAGAGTCACATTTCCATATGTGTGGAGGCTTGCTGTGATTAGCGATCACAAGGGGTTTTTGTATATATTAGTCCCTTTTGAAATTTACAGATATTTTGAATAAATGGAATGCAGGTCCTCAACTCAATCTTACTCTCTCTTACAACCCCGACGGATAGCTCTTGTTAGTCAATTTATAAATAAGTCCCGTCTACTTATATAGGCCCGCTTTGTTCTTTGATAGAACTAATGCAGAGCTGTCACATTAAAATGTGAGATAAAATTATGAGATTGAGTTATAGATTTAACATTACTCTCGAATAAATGTGAGGTTGTCATTTCGCATTCTACGGTTTTTCTTTTATTCGGGGCCTGCCCTGAGTGTAGCTTGATGTCATTAGGTGATCCACACGAGTTTTCTATAATTACCCTATGTAATACTTAACCTTTAATTATAAACCTTGTCGCTTATGAATTATACCAGATCCAATTAAAAACAATATTCTACACATAAGATCAGTCATAATACTGATTGGTTTTATGGATAATAGGGTCTCCAACCTCCATATTGTTTTATTTGTATGTCTTCCGGCCAGACAACACAATTTCGCTGTACCTCTCTTTAATTTTATAAATCTCATCTATTGTGATTTTCCTCATCCAAGACTCAAACAACATAATTACATAGTTACTTGTGCAACTTGCCCAGTCCCATCCAAGAGAGTCACAACGATAACTGCAATTCCTGTGTTCAAATCAATACTTTCTTAAACAAATAAAACGATTGATTTAATTTTGCAGACAATATGTGGGGTGTGCCAACCCAAAAATATTCCATTCGACTTTATCGCAAGTGTGAAATAAAGCATGTGTTGATGTTGATGATGTGATATGCCTCCATTCAATTATTTGGCTGCTACCTAATTACACATTGGAGACAAATCTGCCGATAATACCAATGCCACTATATATAATATAGTATTATATGATGCTTCTCACCATACACTCACGGAAACGTAATACTCGTTTTATATAATTTATTTTAGTTTATTGAATGGTACAATATTATTGAAAATTCTAGAAAATAAAAAAATAAAGACTCCTGATACAAGGTAGTTAGATGGTCGAATTGACATTTGATAAGAGCGAAGAGAATCCAGACACTAGGGTCAAATATTATTTAGGTCTTACCTGTTTATCAATTAACTCTTGATAAACAGTTTAATTAGGAGACAATAACTGTTTTAAACCCATTGCTTTTCACACTCCAAGTGAATGTTACAACTTGTCGAAAGAAAACAAACATGTCCATATACGAACAGACAAAAAATATAAATTGAGTAATCATTTTACATGAGTTTTATAAAAAAAGTTGTTTTCGATACCTGATTGTATGATTCATGTAAGCATAACAGTATTCCTTTATCTTCAAGTATTCAAAAATTTTTTTTTTACTGGTAGTTCGGGTCTTTCATCCCACCTCAACAATTCCCTCGGATCTTGATTACCGGTCGGATAAAAACTCCAATGACTACCTCTATTAGCATTGAGAAATGACTCAAATTGGACATTTGTTGAAGCTACCTAACCACCAAAATAGTTAGGCCACAACAATTGCCTATAATTAATTTTATATGGTGTAGTGCTAACTATTAGTATACAACAATCCCATAAGTCATTTTATAATTGATCCAATTTTCAAAATTCCGTTTATATTCGATTTTATGTGCATTAATTATAAGAACTTTATTTTCTTTGATCGTCTATTTTTCTCTGATTCATCATCAATTAATTGTTAACAGATTCCATTATCTCTTTTATCAACTCATCTATGGAATTACGTTTTTATTTGTGATTATTCCATTCCATAAATCCATTTTTAATACTCACTTCAAGGCTCAACCCACGAGTTCATATATTTTTATTATCTTTTCTTAATCAAATTATAATTTATAAAACGTTATTAATCATTTATTATTATTTATTTTGTATTAAACCTAGAAACCTCAGGATTTCGATCCTTTTGAATAATAAAAAAGAAAAAGTTAATTTTTTTAAATGGAATTGTTAACCGTGTCAAAAATGAGTCCAGTTTTGAAAAGAAAGACACGTTTGGAAATAAAACTCAACTGTAGAGATCCATTTGGTCAAATACCATAACCGATTACATAATTATGGTTCAAATAATTATAAAATTAAAAAATAAAGATTATTTAAAACGAGAGATAGAATATGTAAAAAAAAAAAGAAAGAAGAATAGAAGTTTGAAAATGAAACAAAACTCTGTTCTTATCGCGAATCCCCCAAGAGCAGTTGAAGCTTGAAGCCTTTCTTCATTTGAGAAATCTAATGGCTCCTTTTCTCTCCCACCAGCAACACACAACTCTAATTATTTATCAATTCGGCGCATACTTACTTTTTACTCTTAAAAAATTTCATCTTCGGCTCTGTATTACTCGTAACAACAACCCATCATCATCTTGTTTATGTTTAAGCCAAAACCAAGCAAAGCTTGATCATGACTGAATCAAGCTTTGCTTGATTTTGGCTAACGTTTGAAAAGCAAAAACATAAACATCAAAATCAAAAACACTTGATATTTTCAAACGGAGAAATTTGAAATGAAGTTTAGCATATCTGGAAAAAGAAAATGACTCTGCTACCTTAAAGAATCTCTGGGATTGTTTGAAGACTGAAGAATTGATTGATATAGTAGAATATATACAAAGACTTAATTGTGTAGAAATTTACAAAGACTTTTATTGAGAAATTTAGGTTCTCTGTGTATACACGCCGTATCAAAACTAAACCTCTCCCTACCAGCTTTTTACATCCCTGTATTAATTCTTCTCCTATTACACAGAGAAATTCGCAGAACAAAACTACAAAGAAAGTATGATAAAAACAAAACATAAAAAAAAAATTATTAATTCTATCGGATCATATACCGTCGAAAGAAATATCGATACAAGCTGACAGAAGATTAACGAGACTTGGTCTTTCTCTTCAACCAGCTAACTCAACTTTCTCGGTTTTGAAGGAGTAATTTTGATGACAAACGGGAAAGACATCATCCGGGTCATGGAATAGTGCGGGTTACGCTCAACTATATACGGGTCGCCACACTTGTCGCTGATGGTATGGAGCGTCTCGCCTTCACCCACCACTAGATTTCATCACACGGTCTTTCAAAAAACTGGTTGCCTCTCACTTGAGACCATCTGAAGAGAATTGTTCTCCCTATTAGACCCAGTAATATTAAAGCCACAACAACAATGGCACAGTACAAGGCCATGCATCAGTAATGTGTACTGACGCTCTGTTGAAGGCAGAAGCCCATGACAAAAGAGAAATTCGAGTTGATGGAATGAAACGAAGAAAAATATTGGAGGCGTATAAGAAAAGAAAGGAGAGATGGATGTGTGTATATTACACGTATGAATGTTAAAAGAGTATTGAGAGGAGGAAATTGAGGTGGGGTTCACGCTTGCGACGTGTTTTTTGGCTAACGCTAAACTAAACATTAATCAACTTTGACCTTCTGCGGATTACCAATTACACAAAACACTTTTTTCTTCCTTATAATATTAAATAATTTCAATTTTTTAATGACGATATAACTTTTAAATTATTAATTTTCTCATTGCTCAAACGTTTGACACGCATGGCTATTTTAGTTGTGGTGGACTGTTAACGTTTTCATGTCTACTGATATACTGATAATTTTTTTATATTTTTTCATAGTATCAAGGGAAATTTTCAAAAGAATGAAATGTTAGTGCGATATTATAGTGTTGTTGCGTTTTGTGTTAAGAGATATCTATGGATGAAGCGAAAGCATCTGAGATTGATCTTCAATTAATAAAAAAGGGTTAGTTGTGTATTGGTGTTACAGTTACAATCTTTAAAGTTTTTATTTTTTTAATTTTTTTATTTTGGTGGACTAGGTGTTTGCGGTCAGTTTTATTCAGTACACACATCAAAGTTCAACTAACTCTCGGTGCTCTGAAGTGAAGTACGAAGGGTAGAATCCGCCCTCAGTAGGTCATGCGGTCTATTAATACATTTAGGTGGTTGGGTAGAATCACGACATATTGAGTAATACACGCTTAGTAGTCTTAACTTAACTGTGTTATTAAGAAACCAACCTATGGGTGGAGGTTATTTTAATTAAAACAACGATCTATTTTATTTCAGGTCTTGTAAATTGGTTAGAAAGAAAAATTTACCTAACCCATTAATTTTTGTGTGTATTCCAGCTTTCAAGTGATGTATGGGTTAGTATATCGTCAAAACGTTTTATTAGGTTTGATTTTTGGTAATTTCATAATAATTATATCAATAAATTTCCAAGTAGTGTTATGCATATCTCCTTAATTGTTTTTCCTTGTGGCTATGTTGTTTTTGGGGAACTTAAATAATCACATTTTTTAGTGATAATTGAGTTAAAGGAAAGTTCGTAATTAAGGTGGGAAAGAATAATGGAACAAGTGAGACGAGATGAATGGTGGTGTTGGTGTGTGTGGGTGATGGGAGTTGTGGTGGGGGCAGAATTGCAGTAAACAATTTTGGGTAGGGACACTTCTAAGAAAAAAAAAAAAAAGAAATGTAAAACTTTGTGTTGTGGGAAAAAAGCTTTAACCAACAATCCCCCACTAATTATAAAACTCCCTGCCGTAAATCAAGCAGACGCTATAACCTGAAACTAGAAGGATGCTGGCTTCTGTACTTTTTTATTTGAATTGTGATTTGTGTTGTTGAAGTTGATGTAGGTGGCCAGTCTTTAAAGTCTTTTCCGCCAAATTCGTTAAATTGGCGAACACCAAAATTGAATCTCACCCTTGGGACTTTACTTCAGGCGTGCACAGCGGGCAACAGGGACCATCGCCGTTTCTGACCAATCTAATAATTATTATTTCTTCTTTTTACTGTCTTTGTAGGTTAATTTATAAAAGGTCCCTAAAAATAAATAAAAACCATTGTAAAATATATATAGTACCTTTAAATATAGGATTTTTTATATACTTGAGAATCGTTAGTGGTGTTCTCTTGAGAGTTACTATCTTCGGGGTTAAGAAAGTTTAGCTTAAATGGTTTTGTATGATTGAGTAAACACTTTTTTTTTATTAAAATAAGGTTTAATGTTGCTTTTAACTTTAAAAGAAAATTTATATTATTGCAGCATTATATTCTGTTTTCGATTCCAGCATGGTTGTAACCTCCAAACACCACCATCATTCTCTTTGTCGATGCAACACTACAGATCCTTAAAACACTATTCCCTCGACCCTGTTAATCATTCGACAATCGAACGATTAGGTTTATACAACCTCGCCTCCTAAATTAAATTGCAGATCAATTTTCCAACCACATCTAAATCAATTCCTAAAAGATTTATCAGACGCTTTTAGTCTTTAAAACTCAATAGTTGTAGACTGAATTTGTTCTCTTTCATGAGTTATGATAAAATTAGATAATAAGAAATTTAATGTTAAAAGTTTATAGTGACAAAGTATCATTAAACTATTATTTAGGTGGGAAAAGGTCGTTAAACGCTCTTGTATAATCAGATATCCCTGAAAATTATTTGAGTGTGTTTATGGAGAACCATTAGTAAATACTTTTTTTAAATGAAAGAGTACTTCTGAAAAAGGCGTTAAAATTATATAGGTGTGAGGTTTTTCTAATAGAATAAAAAACAAAAATAAACACATTGTATATTTTATTAATGCGCTAAGATTAAGAGTGAAATTTTGGTGATGCTTGTTTTTGTGGTAGTAATTGTTTGGCCGAAAATTATTAAACTGATATTATTGAAGGTCAACTCCGAATTGACCACTGAGACGATGTAAATTGTGTATTGGTTTCAATTTTTGTTGAGTGATCACATGATATTTTTGTTTCTATTTATAAACATGATAATAAAATCAATCAAAACGTGGTTATCAATTGGAAAAGCTTTAAAAAATCAGCCTGGTAGTATTTCTCCCAAGCAAATGATGTAGATACTTTTGTGAAATGAACTATACCACACAAATAAAAAAAAAAAAAAAAAAAAACGTACAATGTTTACACATATGTTATGCTAAAATCAAGTGACCCATGGGAGGGTTAGTAGCAAGTAATAGGATACTATATACGTAGTATAGTATATACACACAAAATATATATAAAAAGAAAAATACCTACATATTAAATTGAATTTATTATCATTATTAAGTTGTTTTTAATTTGTATTGTGAAAAACAAAATAAGAAATAGATAGAAACAATAGAAGAAATCATCAAAGCATATTTGACAAGTTGAAAATTAAAATTACATTAAAAAATATGTGATAAATTATTAATTTCGAAAAAATAAAACACACTAAGGAATTCATATTTCTAATTACCTTTAAATGGTTGAATGGTTCGATAGAGACTCTTAAGTATATTACTCAATAGATCTTGAGTTCGAGTCTCTTCTCAGTTGTTAATAGGGATAGCCACTAGAACTCTTATCGGATTGATAATTTTAGGGTCCTGAAAAGATTAATTGAGATACGCTTAAGTTGACCTGAATATCCCGTTTGAAAAAAAAAATGGTATTGCTCATTTAATGATGAATGATATTATGACGTAATGTTGTGTTACTATAATGAATTATTATTATTATATTAATTAAAATTCATGTTTTTGAAGCAGACAAAAGTCTCAAACAATGATGTCTTCAAGTCCTTAATAACTAGGCCTACTGTTTGGATACAAAATTTCATCCATAAGTTGTATTAAGAAATGTGGTGTACAAAATGAATTTAACCCATGTGTTAAGTGACATCTAAAACTCTATATAAACAATACATTTGAGAATATTTTTTATAAAAAAGATCTGTTTAATGTTTCGTTTTTGAAAGGTCCTTTTATTTTAAAAATAATTTAATTATTTTAATTAAACATATAAATACAAAAATAACTTTAATGTTTAAAAAAAATTCAACAATCTCAACCATTAATTACAATTAAAACATTGATAACATGGACGGGCCTAAGGAGGCCTTGATTTCCACATAAATCTCATTATACAATTTGTTCTCCCTCTTCTCGTGCACTATTGCAATAGTAAAAACCCGCAACATGATGAGAAAAATAAATAAATAAATAAGTAATTGAATATTCTATTAAATATTAATTTAATGGGATAACAATGATACGTAGAACATCTATGTATGACCCAACTTAATTCTTTTTCATTTTTTGTTGTATAAAAATTTATCCTTGTTGTTATTATTAAAGTTAAATGACAAAAAATTCTCTAAGGTACAATAAAATAACAAAATTCACCCTAAGGTATCTAAAATAACAGAAATCCCCTTATTGTTAAGTTTTAAGTGTTAGAATAAACGATAGAAGGGTAATTTAGTAATTTTCACTAATAACTCATAAGAGTATAAATTTGAATGATTCACTATTATTTCAAAAACCTAAAAGGAATTTTGTTACATCATGTCCCAGAGGTGCCCAAACCCAACTAATCCCCAAGATTCATTGAACACCATCTAAGCTCAAAGGACTAGGTAAACTATAATATTATTGTGATAGGTGACCCAAATATTTAAACCTAGAAACTCAAAGAAAAGAGTAAACCTCTTTGATCACCCGACCAACCTCTTAGGATTTAACTCTTATATTACTAATTGTTAATAAGTGCTATTATAATTGTTTTTAGCATCACGTGACAGTCGTATATATAAGTTTTAAAGGTTGTCTAATTAAGTCATTTAATTTAATTTAAATAATTGATATTTTCATCATTCACGTAACATCTTAATTTTGTTTTTTTTCTAGATTTGTTGTTTGGCAATCTCTTTCATAATATAATCATTAATCACTGCTATAAATATTGTTATTATTATGGTGTTAAGTCCGCGGCCTGTCTTACAAGTAAGGCAATTTATTGGAATAGGAAGGATGTTTTTGATGGAGATTGGCCATGGTTGCCACTTGTCCTCAAGCTAATACATTTCTTAAATCTGTATTAAACTTTAATTATCAACCTAACCGATCACGGCTGCTAACTCCACTAATTTCAACCATCCTGTCGTTAATTACAATCTTAATTTCAATAATATTTTTATTAATACATTGTAATTCCTAAGCTTATATATTTATTGATCATAATTCATAATATTTAAAGTGACATGTGATACAAAGAAATTATCATCATGTAATTTAAAATAAAAATTTATTTTCAATCTATCATAATTTTTTAAATGATAAACCCCATCTATTATTTATCATTAAAAAAAAAAAAAAAACTATATCTTATAGACAGATATTAATGAAGATCTTTTATCATTATAAAAAAATATTATAGGAATAAATATATATGTTTGATTTTGACACCGACGACTTCGTACGTACAAAGTGCTAAAAAGATCTTAGAAATTGCACATAGATTGATTATGAGAATTGAATGGGATACTGTTCTCATAGTAGTATGCAAAGACGTAAAAATAAAGAAGACAATAAAGAATTTTATAGTGATTCAGATGTTTAAAGCGAATCTTTCATCTATTGTTTTCTATTATATTAGTGTGTTCTTGGTCATTAACCAAGATTACAATAGGTCGCGAACTGCGATATGGGGGTTCTAAAGATTCTTAGAGAACGTCAAGCCAAATTCTTTCTCGTAGTGCGTCTTTACGATTTTCTTTGTTGTAAATGATAATTATTAATAAAAGTGTTGTATTAGGTGTTAAAAGTATAGTTAATTTCTTCATCATTTAAAAATAGATTTTTTTTTTTTTTAATAATTGAGGGTGGTTAGATCAGTTTACACGTACTTCAACTAATCTCTTTAAACACTAGAAAACTATCGACTAGTAAGAATTTTAGTGGCTACCTCTATTAGCAAACGATGAGAGATTTAAACTTAAAATCTTTTGAGTAATGCACCCAAGAATCATTATCGAACCACTCAACCACCCAATGATAATTCATTTAAAAATAGGATTATCATTTAATTCATCCTACTATCATCAAACTAGTTCATTGGGACCTACAAATTAAAAACAGAAAATAGATTAATGCTCAAAATTAATTTGGTCAAATTGAAGATAACTAATTCATGGCCTTAATTGCATTTTATTCTATTGGAGTATCAGAACGAAGTGATTGACAGGATTGAATTCAATTAACCATCACTAATAAAATTAGTGGCTACTGTTTTAACTTTTATCAATCATGATAATGAAGCTTTTCCACCATATTTTCAATGGCAGAAACAATTAGAAAGTGACATTCAAATAAATTCATTTCCCATAATTCATGGTCATGGATGAACATTCTTCCTCAAACAAAGTGACCAATAACTACCACATTCAAATGCTCATACGTAATAGTCAATTAGTCTTATTGATACAAAAAATCTGTACCAATTAGAGTGATTCGATCGATCTTGACGGGATCAAAACTCATGTGTGCGTGATTACAAGTAACCAACAATGAATGAATAATTAATGTAGTAAAGAAAATGACAAAGATATTTTATAAGTGGTTCAGCGAGATGAACTTTGAGCCTACATTCACTATTTTTTGTATTTGCTGTGAGAGTTTACAATAGTAATTCTAGAAATATTTTTCAACCCCTTTCTCATTGTTTGAGGGAGTTTATATATAGAGCTTGTACAAAGGAAATAGCGAAAATAAAGAGATTATAATTGAATTGAAATGCAACTCCGATATTCTCGCGATTGGGCGCTGTGATTGCTCAAATATTGCTCTCAATCTTGTCCCTTCCGAAATATCTAGGATCTGAAGTTATCTGGGAATTGGTTGAATGACCACGCGGATTGTTCGCGACTAGCTTGTGTTGGGTCGAGCTGTAGCTCAACGAGCTTATGTTGGGTTGAACAATCGATATAGTCTAGTTGGTTCCGGATCGGGCTATAACCTTGCGATACTCCGAGCTTGATGAAAAAATCACACACAACATCTGCCCGCGATGCTCATTTCGAGCTTCGAAGACTATTGCTCGATTTGATATCAAGCTTTGCGTCGTCAACAGGTCATCGAACGCAGGTTCAGTCGAGCTTTGAGGGTCGAACTCATGCCTGGTGGATGTATTCCACACTTGGATCTTCTCTCTTCTGTGACACCTATCAAACTTTGAATATGAATAGTCAGGACAATTATGTAAATTCCACATGGTCATGTGGCATTAAATGCAGCAACCTGTGGCAGTCACACTTTGTCGCACATGGGCGATTATAGCTGTCCACGTGTGGAGTTGAGGTGACGTACGATGATTGTTATGATCACAGCAGTCTGACGAATCGTTGACCCTTGCGGATGGCTGACACGTGGCCACGTCCAAGGGCTAGGATTGCCCGATGAATGGAAGGTTGAGGTTCAATGTAGATCAATGGTTACGATCAAACCCCGCCTTTTCGTCTCCCATGCAAGCCCTCATAAAGACGAGCGAAGTCGTTAGAAACTTACTCAACTTGCGAAAATTCTCTAACGTCTTTTGCTTATTCATTTACTGATTCAACATCGTTACGGTGCTCTTTTCGGCGAGTTCTTCCTATTCCCTCGTTTCGATAAGGCTTCTTTCCCCCTCTTTAGTTGCTTTCTTGATTTTCATGGCTAAGGGTAGCCATTATTGTGGCCACATTGACTCTTCTAGGGCTTTACTAGGGTTTTTGAGTGTGTCTCTGGTGGGCTTGGGTTTAAGAAGGGTTTATCGCAGTGGCCATCGAAATCTTGGATAAGTTGCGTGCATTTGTTGTCTGGCGCAAGCTATCTCAGGTGCCTGAACTAAAAGCAAAGTGTGCATAGGTTGCCAAGTTTTTCGAGCTTTGACACATGTTCAATTCTGTTTCAGGTACCTAGAAGCGAGCTTTAATTATGTCTTTGTCAGTAGCTACACGATTGATCGCATGTTTGATTCACCCGCGAGCTCGATAGTCCTCGGGGGTATAGTCTGTGAGGTTTCCGAGGGGATCGTTATGCGGAGCTTGGACCCCGACACGACGAGCTCGTCTAATCGTGCCTTTGTAGAGTTGGCTCAAACCAAGCGGTCTCCAGCTTAGAGGCTGCGGAGGGAGCTGTAATCCTCAATTGACATCGAGGATCTGAGGTGCATAAGGGAGACTTATGCGCCGTAACTTAATTTGAGGGTCTAGGGAAACTTTTCTCGGAAGGATCCCCTAGCTGGATGGGTGGCGACCTCTGAGATCCTCTTGAGGTGCGAGGTTTCCATTCCCCCTCACCATTATATTAACAACATTTTGAGACGGTTCAACATCGTCCCTCTCCAGCTATCTGCAATCTCTTACGTCATAATTATAGGTCTATATATAATATACATGATCGCCGAGTTGGGCGAGCCATCCATTGTGGAGCTCATCCATTTGTATAGATTAAAGAAAGGGCAAGACTAGATATATTACCTCTCCAAGGTGAGGAAGGTACGTTTCAACGGGCTGGTCGACGTCCCTAAAAAGGTCCCGCATTGGGATTCCCAATTTTTCTTTTATGAGGCTTGGGAAACTGGTTCTTTTGCTTTGGAGGCAAGTAAGACTTCGACCCCCTCTGCTTGCGAATATCGCTTTCAAACTTTATGTTTGAGCTAACCGAGCTTCTTTGCTTTGCAGTTAACGTCAAGTATAACTATCTCCCTACTGCGAACTTACAGAGGCTCCAGTGCTTCAGCAACCTCTTCGACAGACAGCGCAACATCCATGAGATCATTTCGCTTCCTCACTTGAAGGCGTACAACTTCTGTGAGGATAACGTCAATTTCTTTACAATTATCGAGAAAGGTAAGTTATTGCTTGTTCATGCTAATTCATGTTGTGTAGGTAGATCGCTTACTGATTTCTTCTCTTTTTGCATAAATGTGAGCTGAGAAACCAAAGGGTCTTAAGAAGAAGGCGACAACTTCTGTGGCTACCAAGAAAGTGCCCATTACTTTGGTGACAAAGCAGTCCACTAATATTGCTGGTGTAAAGCGCAGCAGGGGTGAACTTGGGGAAGACCTAGGTGCGAAGAATCCCGCAACTGTCTCGAATACAATTGGCGAGAAATGTGCCCCTTAGCCCTAAAAGGGGCTATAAAAAGAACATTAAGCTAATTAGAGGCTTAGGGAAGAAAAAGGCACCCGAGCAGTACGATGGCTCGGGCAAGAAAAAAGACAATTGAGCCTAGGGGCCTAAAAAAAATAGAAGGTGGTCGAGCCTCAAGAGGGCTTGGGCAAGGAGGTCGTCGTGCCGACTAGCGGCCCAAAGAAATCTATGGCCAAAGACTTGGCCAAGAAGAAGTTAGCTCCCACAGGCGAGGTTGCCACCACTGGGGGAAGTAAATCCAGGTCGTCTTGGTAGGGAGGCAAGAAAATGGACGAAGTAGCTCGAGCTGCGGTTGACGCTTTGATCGACCAACTCCTGGACCATATCAACGTTGGGGCTACAACGATTAGAGATGGCATTACCCTATGAACATTTACGGGCATTAGGGACTCGTCTCTTACCTAGATGTTGGCTTGGGTGTGCAGCTATACGGTGAAGGTACTAGTACCCCCTTCCCCCCCCCCCCCCCCCCCCTTTCTCTTTTGCATGCTATCATTACTTCTTGCTAACTTTCCATCCTTTCTTTTTTAGGCTACCATGGCAAGCAGACTTCTCTACAATGAGTGTTATCCCACGTTAAAGGGCACTCATCGATGATGACAACTGGCCGAGATAGTGAAAGAGGACACTCTAGCCAGGGCCGAGGTTGCGGAGAAGGAAAATGAAGCAAAACAGGCTGAGCTCAAGTGGCTCAGGGAGATGACTGCCTTTGGGGTGAAGGAAAGGGAGTTCCTTGACAAAATTAAGGTTTGTGAGGCCGCACGAGCTAAGGTTGAGGTGGAAGCAACCGAGACGGAGAAAAGTTCGGCATACCAGTAGGGTGCCAACAATAAGCTGAATTTTGAGCTTTACTCGGCTCAAAAAACTGCTTCGGACTAGGAGGCCAAGTTCAAGCAGGTCTCGGTCTACCTTACCCAGTAAGCAGAAGGTCGACGAAGGGCCGAAGCTGAGGCCGAGCAACTCAGGCTTCAGATCGGGGAACTGAATAAGGCCATCACCACTCGAGTTTGAGAGGCATCGATCTTCCTGATGCAGAAGTTGTGGGAAGCTCACCCTTCGATCGACTTCTCCTTCCTTTTGTGAGCTTATCAGAGAGAGGTCGACAGGATGAACACTAAAGCTCAGGGAATGACCTACGTCTACTCAGATGATTTCGAGGCCGATGGCAAGGGCCAACAAGTCGAGGAAGGCAAAGAAACACTCCCCTCAAGCGTTGCCGATCTTCCTCGAGGCGAGGCTCCTAACCTTGAAGAGGCCGCTGCCATTCTTTTCGTCGAGGAACCATCTCTCCCAGTCTACGATGAGCTCCCTGCACTGGCCGAAGATGATGTCCTTGCTCCTTCACCTGCTTGAAAGATCATTATGTCTTTTTTTTTTTTTTTCCCTTTTGTTAAATTTGTATTCGAACTCCTCAATTAATATAACATATTTTAGTATATCCTCATTGAGCAATTTTCTTTTTTTTTTTACATTTCAATAGAGTCATTTCAATACTCCTAATCGAACTTGTCATAAAAAATCCGAATTTGCTCTAAGTTATGCGTAGCTCGCTTCTTAAGGAGCTTTTCGAATATATGCAAGGAAATCTTATACGACAATTTTGACTTGGGATCCGCTGTCCGTCTCAAGTTTTGGTCACTGGCTTAGGGCTGATTTCCTTCAACGTGTTTTTCTTGAATTTTTCTAGGTATAACTTCGTCGATTTGGGATATATCATTCTTATAGAGTTGGATTTTAGCGTGACTTATTGAGATAAGCTGTCCTTTTTTGGACTCTTGACATCGAGTTTTTTTTTAGATGTTATCGCGTGGGTCGCGATTTTAAAAGCAATGACTTATAAACGCTAAACAAATAAATAAAAATGGTGAACAAAGTAAAATTATGAATAATACCTCTTTTATTGATAGAACATTTTGGTCATAATCAGCCTTACAATGAATGATCAAATAAGACATGGGGTGGAACCCGAGCTACTCATTGGTAATACTTTCGCAAATGCTCGGCATTCCAGGTTCACATTATTGTTTTGCCGTTGAGGCATTCCAGGTGGAAAGTTCCTGGTGTGAGCTTTGCAGAGATCCTGAATGGACCTTCCCATTTGGGCCCAAGTACCCCCAAGTTCGTGTTTTAAGTACCTTAGACGATCTTTCTGAGAATTAGATCGCCTACTTCAAAGTCTCTGTTTTTTACTTTGCTATTGAAGTATCATCTGACTCATTGCTGATACGAGGCGAGCCTTAACTGAGACTTGTTCTGATATTCTTTGATTAGATCCAGCCTTAGGTGAAGAAGGTTTTCATTTGCTTCTTCATTGAAAACTTCCCTTTGGAACAAATTGATCCCTACTTTGACCGGGGCCATTGCTTCACACCTGTATAAGAGAGAGAATGAGATTTCTTCTGTCGAGCTCCTAGCTATTGTTCTATAAGACCACAAGGCCTTTAGCAATTCTTCGGCCCATCTTCCCTTTAGGGCATCGAGCTTTTTTTTTAATGGTGTGCTTGATGACTCTGTTTACAACCTCTACCTGACCGTTGGCTTGAGGTCAATAAACAACAATGAAGCTCTTCTTGATGTCAAAATGTTCGCAGAAAGATCTGAAGTCCTTACTGTTGAACTGTTTCCCATTGTTAGTTATTATAGTGTGGGGGATTCTGAACCTACAAATCATGTTTTTGTAGATGAAATCCTTCAGGTTGTTCGACGTGATGGTGGCTAAAGGCTCAGCTTCTACCCACTTGGTGAAGTAGTCAACGGTAACCACTGCGAACTTAATGCCCCATTTTCCTTGAGACAAAGGACCAATCAGGTTGATACCCCAGATTGCAAATGGTTAAGGGCTTGTTAGTGTAGTTAATTCTTAAGGTAGAGCTTGTGGAGCATCTGAAAATCTGTGGCATCTGAGTCCACTGCATTGTCGAAAATTGTTGGCCAGTAATAGCCTTGATGAAGCACTTTGTATGCTAGAGATCTGCCTCCTGCATGGTTTCTACAAATGCTATCATGGATTTCTCTCAAGACATAGTCTCCATCCTCATGGTCGATACATCGTAGTAGCGATACATTGAACCTGCACTCGTACAACTTATCATTGATAAGCATGTACCGAGCTAACTTTGCACGAAGTGTTCCGACTTCATTTCTTCCTACTTGCAATGTACCATCCCTTAGGTAGGTAATGATTGCATCCATCTAATTGTATCTCCAACTTGTCGTTAAGACTAAGTCTTGTAAAGTAGAGATGCTTGGTCTTGGGAGGAACCTAATTGGTATGGAATCAGTTTTCTCTTGGTTCATTGTAGAGGCCAAGCGGGCTAAAACATCAACATTCGAGTTTTGTCCTTTGGAATCTGAAGAACTGTGAAGGATCTAAACTGCTCAAGCCCGGATTTCACCAGCTGGAGGTAAGATGCCATTCTATCTTCCTTCGCTTAGTACTCCCCGATAACCTAGTAGACTACAAGCTGGGAATCACTGTAAATTTTGATAGACTTTGCTGCTATTTTCTTGGTGAGGCGGATCATTACGAGTAACGCCTCGCACTCAATCTCGTTGTTGGAGGCGGCGAACTCGAACCTTACTACGACTCTGATCAGGTTTCCTTTGGGACTTTCAAGCAAGAGCCTTGCTCTTGCCCCCTTCTCGTTTGAGGAGCCATCCACATACAGAGTCCACTGCCATAGGTCATCGAGCTTTGGCCTCTGCTACTTGATTTCTTCCGAGGTATTTGCCCCTGGCGGGCTTAGTTCCTTTTCCGCTTGATAGGAGAATTCAAATATGAAATCCGCCAAAGTCTGACCTTTGATTGTTGTTCTCAGGATATACTTGATATCATGCTGACTCATTTCCATTGTCCACTAAATCAATCTACCCAATGCTTCGGGCTTTTGCATTATTTTCCTCAACGGAAAGTTGGTCCGCACGTGGATAGAGTGTGCATGGAAATAAGGCTATAACTTCTTGGCGACAATAACAAGGGCGGCAAGTTTCCCCATTTCAAGGTACCTTATCTCCACGTTAAGCAGCCTCTTGCTCACATAGTATAGTTGACACAACCGATCTCGAATTTCCTCATCTTGTAGGATCCGAGAACTCCCACAAGACTTGAATACCCGAGACGTGCCGTGTAAAAAACTGTGAAACCTGTTAAAAGACTTACTTTTTTGAATAACATCATAGTATTTCCATTTCCAACATCTCAAAAACATACACCATCTTTTGTTTTGCAGAAAAAGATTTAGGGAAACTTGTGGTATCAGGTTTTTCACTTATATTACACATTTCACACATAAACAAAAGGAAATACATGATGGGAAACATGAGTTCCTGAAGCAGAAGTCCAAAGTACAATACGACATAAAATATAAAACACACATAAGAAGATGTTGACGCATGGCACAACTCTGAGCGGAGACTCACTGCTCGACATGATCTCCGAGAGGTCCTGGTGAGGGGGGAAAACATTTAAAAATGGGTGAGCTGAAATACTTAGTGAGTGGGTGAAAGGGGAGGTTTGTAAAAGTTTTTTAAAAAGAAAAAAAATGATAACATACAACAATTCTTAAGCAAATCCTTGAGACAATATAATTATATGAATATGCAATGGAAGCAACCACCCCATTCATGTATGCAATATGTGATTTATTTCTAACCATTCTACACTCAATAAACTATACTTTGACTTACTTCCTTTAACTGTATCTGATTCTGAATAAAACCTCAACATTTGGTATTAAAAACTCTTACCACAACTAGTATCCTAGGGAAAATCTGTCATACCTGATGGGTGTCTCACATGCAAGGAGAGCAAGGGATGTACCTGTCATACCCGGAAAGATCTATCATCGTGCGGGCAGAGCCTCTAAAACTGTCATACCTGGCGGACCACTCAACACCTAGGCAGAGCACTGATAACTGTCATACGCATGCGCACAACCAAAATCTGAAACTGTCATACCTGGCAGAATCCTGCATCGCTTGGGCAGAGCCAAAAATCTGTATCACTAGGGGATGGGTACTTCGTAGGGTGGCTATAGAACTACAAAAATCTCATGCATATTCTTAATTGGCATATCACTTATGAACATATCACATATTGGCTTATAAATTCTGCATGTTGACATAATAATTAAAAATCACATCTAGGGGTGAAACTGCAAATTTTCAAACATGTTGCAGAACTAACAGTTTAACTTAGATTAAAAATTACTTCAACATCACATTACCATAGCATATGTCTGACACCAATGAGAAGGCATTATCACTTGAAAAGCCAAAAACTCAAATAACACATTATAATTATAATTAAAACAAAGAGCTAATAACTAATACATAAGGACATCTCATATTGAAATAAAATCAACATGTCCCTCCAAGACTAATAGCCAATACCCTCATTTTTCCATTATCAAAGACTGCACTTTTAAAATTCTCTTCCTCCACTCTTCAACTAATCTGAAACCACATGCATAGCCATAATACATCTATACAATTCAACAATCAATTACTTCATTAATCTTATGCAGAAACATATTTATAAATGTAAAATTGACAAGCAATAATGCATCACGATCCACATTTTTGAAACCAAGCTTAAGACCATTTCCTGCAAATCTCAGACCAACCGAGACATGCAAGGTAGGACTACCCAATTATCACCCAAAAACAAGTCAAATTTTTTTTGCATAAAAAAACACCAAATTTTCCAATTTTCCACCAATGTTTTTGGCCAAGATCAACCAACATGCAAGCTTCTTTTTTTGTTTAGCCGACACATGCAATTCAAATTACCATAAAGTTTCACCAAAATTTCAGTTTTTCATCAAGTATTCAGCTAAAACTGAACTAAACATGCAAAACATAAACTCAAACCAACCGAACAATTGAAGCAAAATTTTGTATCATACACACCAAGATTTATGCAAAGACACCACAATAACTTCAACACATTACATGTAACAAGGAATCAAGCTTTTAGAAAATAAGTTTTCGTTGATCCACTCACAATTCTAGCTCAGTTGAAAATCAAATCAGGTGTCAAGCACTCTTCTCTTCCGTACCTACACCCAAAAGCTCAAGATTAAACACTCACCCCTAAGGCGAAGGAGAATTGATTAAAGAAATTGTTTCCTAGGCCCAACGCATGCATTACCCAAACCCAATTTGGATTGACCTGCTTCAAATTCTCTCCTCCTCCATTTTTCCCCCTTTCCTTCCTCTTCTTCTTCATTTGGGCAAACAACTCAGTTTTTTTTTCTTTTATATAAAACAATTTTTTTCTGAAATTATAAAACTGCCCCCAAATTCTCTTAATTCTAGTCTAACCCCACCACATAAGCTTCTTCTTACAAAAGTGTCCAGATTTTTCCCTCTTGATACATGCAAACCCATCAGAATTTATTTCTTTTGTTTTCACCCCTTAACGCAAACTTTAAAAACTGACAAAAATGCCTTTCCTTACAACAATACCGTAAAATCAAATAGAAAGAGAAGTAAATAAATAAATAAAATTCATGATATAACTAAATTAGAAATGGGATTTTACAATAGCAGTCACTGCACTCCTCCTTCCTCGCGTACCAATGTCGTACTGATAGCGGACTTTGATACTGGCATATACAATAGCAGTGGCTTGCCCTGGACGGGCTTGACAACAAAGGAGGTTGTCCTAATGTTTCTTTTGCTCCTAGAAGGCTATGTCGCACCCATCTGTCCACTTGAAACCTTTCTTCCCCTTTAAGGTCTCAAAGAATGGTAAGTATCTGTCTATGGCTCGAGAAACAAACCTGTTGAGTGCGGCCACATGCCCTATCAAGCTCTGTATCTGCCTTATGCTGGTCAAGCTTTTCATATCTAGCAGAGCTTGAATCTTCTCTCGGCCGACTTTACCACCCTGTTGATTTACAAGAAGCCCAAGAATTTTCCTGAGTTTACTCCTAAAGCACATTTTAGGGGGTCGAGCTTCATTCTGTATTTTCTAGGGATGTCAAACATTTCTTCCAGATGATCAATGTGGCTTTCAATGACCTTTGATTTGACGAGCATTTCGTCGATGTACACCTCTATAGTTTTGCCGATCTGGTCAGTGAACATCTTGTTTACCAAGCGCTGGTAGGTCACCCCAGTATTCTTCAGGCTAAACAGCATAACCCTGTAGCAATAAATCCCATGGTCAGTAATAAAGGAGGTATGCTCTTCATTGAACTGATACGTCGGGATTTGGTTATATCTCGAGTATGCATCCATAAAGCTAAGTAGTGCGTTTCCGCCTGTCGCATCTACTAGTTGAGCAATCTATGGTAGCGAAAATTTGTGTTTAGGATAGGCTTTATTCAAGTTTGTGAAGTCGACACAAGTTCGTCATTTTCCGTTCAACTTCTTAACTAGGACTGGGTTGGCAAACCAATCTAGGTACTTCACTTCTCTGATGAAGTTGATGTTCAAGAGTTCGTCAACTTCATCTTTGAGCGTTTTAGAACGCTTTGCATCCATAGACCTTCCTTTATGTTTTAATGGCTGAGCTTTTGGGTCGATGTTCAACTTATGACATATTACCTCGGGGTTGATCCGCACCATATCTGCATGCACCTTGCAAACGCGTCGATGTTTTTCTTCAAAAATCCCACTAGATTATTGGCCATTTCTTTGCTCAGGCTACTATCAATTTTTAGTACGCGAGTTGGATCTTCCTCATCAACACATATTTCTCGCAGCTCTTCTGTTGGCCCTGCTGCGGGCTTTTCTCTATGAATGCAAGGATCTATGATATCCTCAAGAGGTCCAAGGTGTGGTTAAGACTCTGTAATAACCATTGTCCTTGGGAGTGGCCATTTTATTGCAGCATTTATGGTCCGATTGTAACATTCCTGAGATTCTTTTCTGCAGCTTCTGATCGTCGCGACTCCTCTAAGACTCAGGAACCTCATTGCTTGGCACCGCACTAATGTGATTGCGCTCAAATCATCCAAGATGGGTCTTCTAAGAATGACATTGTATGTGGTTGGACAGTCTACCACTAAGAATTCAGGCATTACTCTCCTTCTGCCCCCAAAGTCACGAGAAGGTCGATCGTTCCCTTGGGGCCTAAACTGTCCCTGGTGAATCCAAGGAATGGCGAATGACACACCCTCAAGTCCCTCTCTGTGAACCTCATCTCTCGGAAGGCTCCCAAGAAGATGATGTTCGTTGCACTTCCATTATCGACCATCACCCTCAGCACTCTAGCATTGCAAATCGTAGTTATGATTATGATCGAATCATGATTATGGAGAAGAGATTCTTTGCATTCTTCAACAATAAATCCTACCACCTCACTCTCATATCTGGGCCGCTTTGGCGGCTTCTGTTCGTAGCTCGTTACCTGATGGACCGAATTTGTTCTGACCTCGTGAGCATATTGCTCACAGGCGTGCCTTGAGCTTTTTGCTATGTTGGGCCCCCCGTAGATCATACCCACTAGAACCTCATTATTGGTGTTGGCTGGGGCTTGCTAGACCTTGTTATTTTGCTTGCCAGTATTTTCGCGAACTGGTGCCTCCTTGACAAATTCCTTTAGGTAGCCCCTTTGTATCAAGTCTTCGATGGCATCTTTCAAAGCTCAAAACTCGTTGGCATTATGCCCGATGTCTCGGTGGTATTAGCAATATTTTTGTCGATCTCTTCTGCCTAGAGCCCCCCTCATTCTTTCTAGAACGGGCAATCTCTTTACATAACGGGAGACTTCGTAGATGTGAGCTATGTCTTCCGTGAGTGAGGTATATTCTGCATACTACAGAAAGGGTTGCTTGTCCCCGCGATTATCCATTTTCTGTCTTTTTTGGGACCTGTTCCAGCCCTTATCCTTACGGTCTTAGCCCTTCCATTTATCTGATGAGAGATCTTGTCATCTATCCAAGGCTCTTCGTGGCGAGCTTCTGGCTAGGACTGTTAACGAGCTTTTTACTCGCTGGTGCTTTTTAGCCATCTAATAAAACTTCGTCAGGCTCACATGATCTTCGCTTTAGAGCTCTTTCCACAACTATGTGTTTGGCCAAATGCCTGCAATTAGCAAAGTCTGGATTGACTCTTCAGGTGCATCCGCTACCTTTACCTGCTCGTTTTAGAACCTTGTTAAATATGATGTCAAGGTTTCGTGTCTCTCCTGACGAATATTGCTCAAGTAGTTGAGCGACATTACGAATTGTCTCCTCGCCTGTAATTGCTGCAAGTACAGTGAGGAGAAATGTTGCCAAGAACTGATGGAGTTCGCCTTGAGTCTTTTGTACCACCTCTTCGCATCCCCTACCAATGTGACTGCAAAGCAGCGACACTTCGCTAAGTCATAGACCTGGTGCAGCTCTATTAGGTCATTGAAATTATCGAGATGGTCTCTGGGGTCTCTTATCCTGTCGAACTTACTCTTTGGTGCCCTGAATCCTTGTGGAAGCAAGGCCTAGCGAAGCTCCTATGTGAAGGAAGAACTCACTATTTCTTCCACCGCATCGTTCTGGCAGGCCCTTAGATCGTGAGCATTTTCTGTACATGATCCAAGTCTTCATTGTGATTGCCCTGGCTAGCTCTGTTCAGCCTTACCTTGAGCAAGTGAGTTCGTGTAATAGCCACTACTACTCAAATTATCATAATAAAATACATATAAAATAATATAAAGAAATTGGGCCCAAAATTTTCTTTTATTAAACATATATACATATTCTTTACAAACATATACATTTTTACACAAAATGTATAACATATACGAAAGTCATCAAAAACATAAGGGACAGTGTAACCGCTCCTTCTCAAACGCCGACATCCATCCGACAGTGTCTTCACCTAGGTCCTGCAAAACATAGGAAAACAACGGGGTGAGCACTAAAATAATGCTCAGTAAGTAAATCCTCTACTCATGCTAGCCCCGTAACTCTCTCTCTCTAATTCTTTCCTTACAACTCCTCATTCAATTTCTCTTTGGGTACTTCTCTCTTTTTCTCTTTCTCTTTCTCTTAGAACTCTTTTCTATTACCTCTCTTTAGTAAGTCACGACCCCATCTTACCGGGGGCACGGCCGGGACTCGCTCCCACTCTACGTGACCTCTACTCATTCTAGCCGATCGGACTCGGTTATGCATGGATTCGGAACCCTTGGCCATGTGAGTGTATAATCTCTCTCTCTCGTACTCGGGTATAGCCCTCATCCGCATGCACTCTCACGGGCTACACCACTTCTCTATCTGATACTCATGCCGCTCTCTCAATGCGGCGTACATGCGGGAATACTCTACCCATTACTCACGGGTTCCCCATCGCACAACCTACTCTATTCTCTTTCTCTTAACTCTTAAAGTAGCTTATACTCAAATTCTCTACTATATCTCAAGCTACTTCTCAAGTGTATAAACAAAAGTGTAGAGCTAGCTCATGCTCCCTAATGCACTAATGAAATGCCAACTACAAGATTTCCTCAAAACCGTCATTCTGCACAGGTCACACTAAAACGGCCATAACTTGTGCTATACACCTCGGATTGCTACGGTTTTGGTCTCCTTTTAAAGCTTAGAAACAGGGCTACATCTTTGATGGTCTCAGCCCAGTTCAAACCGTAAGATGCCCAAAAATTACTTAGAAAGTTACGGCAGTGACAGGGCAGATTTCACTTAGGCATTTCATCAAACAACTCATGTGCATACAAACACTCTACTAAAATTACTACTATACTTCATTCTCTAGCCATCCAAAATGGGGAAAAACTCCCTCAAATACTCATAATCCCTGTCAAGAAAAGCACTCCCAAAAAAGCTTCACACAACATCTCTCAAACTTCATCTCAAATTCCATTCTCAATACACATTAAAACACTTCTCATACATGGAATCTATCCAACAACTACAAAAATAGCTACTCATCTCAATTCAATTTTTCTCATCAATCATACTACATACTGATCATGCATACATCTCTACTCAAAAGCGTATACAAAACTCAAGTTGGTAGGATTTACTTACCTTGTGCAAAGATGACTTCTTTAGCACTTTTCCTTCCCTTTGTTGTCTTGTCCCTTCTCTACAACTCAAAACAACAACAAGGACAGCAACCACCAAATAAGACTTCACTACAATTATAAGAAAACTCACATCTAAAGCATGAATCCTTACCTTAGGATGCTTTAGTTGAAATCTCTACTCAAAACCCCTCTTAAATCCTTTAGAAATCTTGAAAGATTGGATGGAGAAATTGAGAGAAAATGGGCAAATGGAAGAGGCAGTGGAATGAAGAAATAAAGGGTTTCCCTACACTTAACCCTTTTTAGTTCATATTATAAGCATCATTTCCCATTTTGCCCTTGTCCTTCCTTAGAAATTCCATCTATATCCTTTGATTCTTTACAAATACACCCCCATCCAAACACAATCTCTACTAAATTTTCTTTCATTTTACTCCCCACTTTTCCTACTAATTAGGGGCAGAATGGTCATTGTGCCCTAAAAGAAGAATTCTCTAGAAAACTCAAGAAACTTTGTCTTAGGCTCGTCGCCGTGGCGAAGAACTTTGCGTCGCCCCGACGAAACAGGGCAGAACCTACCCGTGGGTGCAATCTCCTCCTCGCCGCGGCGAAGCTTCTTCTTCGCCCCGGCGAAGATTGGATTTCCAACTTCACCAAAACTCAACCAATTTCAAGGAAACAATTCAACCAACTCAACATACAAACTCAATTAAAGTTGAAACAATAAACTTTTAACTAATACAGCAAATCTTAACTACGTACCTCAAGTGGGATATTACAGTTCGCAAATTCGTCGCTTGTGAACCCCCTCTATTACGTGCATTGATGTGCAAGGTTGAGTCATGATGGCTTGGTTGATAAGTGTTATCATGCTCGTCAGTGCGTTGCTTACGGAGTCGGTTATAACTGGAACATCAATCATTGCCAAATTGGCGCACCTTACTCGTTTCGCGAGCTTGCCTTAGGCGTGGGTTAAGACCGACATGCTGACGTTGTGGATTCTATCGGGTAGGTCGAGCATCTCGTGGGTGACCATTACCTTCGCTTTCACCCATTGGTTGTTTCCCTGGCCGCCTTTTAGGGTTAGTTTGCCCGCGTGACTCACACTTGTAAGCGGAGTGCAACCTTTGACGTAAGGGGTGTCGGTTGCCACTTGGCACCGATGAGCCAAACTAGTCGCCGGCTAAATTCCGACCCATCGGGGTGGTATCAGTGAAGCGCGGCTAGTCAAGGTTCTAGGTGGTTGGTTGCTAATTTCTCAGCTTAGCCATGTTCTGTTGCACCACTGATGCAACTATAGTTCTGATCATCTCCACTAGCTGGCTGTTTTCGGGGTTTGACGTTCCTGCCCCTTTGTTTTTTGTGGTATGCTGAGAAGGCGGCAATGGTGGTCGACGCCCAACGGTGTCCTGTTGCACCTCTTAATGGGTGGTATCCACATCATCGAGGTTTTCAGTGGTGGTTTTTTGTCTTGTATGCACCATCGTGGGCCTGAAGTGGTTAGATCGTTGTGGTTGTTTGCCAGAATTTCTGAGATGTTGGCGGAGGCCTTCCTTCTAGCGTCAAAATATTGATACAGAAATCGACACCAACTAGAGTGATCCGATCAACCTTGGCAAGATTAGAACTGGTGTGTGCGTGATTACAGGTAACCAGCAATGAATGATTAATGAATGCAGTAAAGAAAATGGCAAAGGGATTTTTAAAGTGGTTCAGAGAGATAAACTCTTGAGCCTACGTCCACTGTTTTTTGTATTTGCTATGAGAGCTTATAATAGTAATTTTAGGAATATTTTCCAACCCCTTTCTCATTGTTTGAGGAGGTTTATGTACATAGTTTATACAAATGAAAGAACGAAAATAAAGGGATTACAATTAAATTGAAATGTAACTCCAATATTCTCACAATTGAGTGTTGTGATTGCACAAAGATTGCTGTCAATCTCATCCCTTTCGAGATATCTAGGATCTGAAGTTACCTGAGAATTGGTTGAACGACCATACGAATTATTTGCGACTAGCTTGTGCTAGGTCGAGCTGTAGCTATAGTATTTTCCTGTAATTAATTAACCAAACCCATTGAATTTTCTCTTATTTAGACTTTATTTGTTTATTTTTTTTAAATTAATTATTAAAAAGCGTGCATATTTGATCTAAATTAGAATAATATAATCCAAATTTTGATTGAATTGGGCGTGCAATTCGTCAACTAAACAATACGCGTAGTTTTTACAGAATAGATTCGGTTCAATCCATCATAATCAAAATGAATTAATTTGAATTGAATAGGTCAAATTTAATCGAAAATTGAATGAGAACACAAAAGAGAAAAAGTGAAGCCCAATTTGGCCCATGATTTGATGGGTATGATGTGTAGCTCATGATCATGGTTGTTGACTTGAGCAGCTAAGTGCGTAAACTGTGCGCTGCTTCAATAATACGGCAATTTGCTATCTATTTGTCTTACTATTTTCGTAAGAAAACTGAAGATTTGTGTAATGCTTCACATTCTCGACCTCCTACTTTGACTTTCCTTTCCAAATCAACCACAAAAAGAAATGACAAAATACAATACATGATTGTTCTTCAAAGGTAATCAATTTTACTCTTTGACCACGGGTTGGGCCAGATAAGCCCATTGCACAATATTGCTTATTTTCGGCAACTTTAATGGCCCAAATTTTGGAAAGCTCATACTCACAGACGAGCATTTCATGCTGGAATTTCAGGTGGGCTCCACTTATGTTGCAGACTGTAAGTGTCGTTCGGTTCATTATTCTGATACTCTTTAGAATCATATTTTGAAAAAAAGTTAATATTTGAAAATTAACAAAAATACATCTTATGTCTGTTTATTTACTGAACACCCCTATAATAAAATATTAAAAGTTAACAAAAACACTCTCAACCTATCCATTAAATACGGACAGCAGGCCACCACCGTCGGAGGGTTGCTGGGGTGATTTTGCAATTTCTAAAAAAAGTATTTATAAGTGTTTAGTTAAATTAACAAATTTAGGGGGTTTTAAAAAAAATGAATAATATAGAATAATATTTTGAGAATAAATCAATTTTACTATTTAACTTTATTGGGAATACTAATAATAGTATTCCTAAGAGTGTAACAAACAGAGTCTAAAGTTTTCAGAATTTTACTAACAATTATAATAATAATATACGTAAAAATTAATCTTATACAACTAGGTCATTTCAAATTAAAATATAAATGAAATAAATTAAAATAAGTTTGAATATTTAAAAAAATTGATCTTATTGACAAATATATACATCAATTTGCATGAATTAATTTGTTTATAAGTTTGCATATTTAACATTCATTTACTAAATAAAAACTAAGGATATGTTTGTTTCCTAGTTTTAAGTCTGAATAAGTCTAATTTTACTTTATTAAGATATTTTTGTTGTTTAACTTTTATTTGATAACAAGATAAAACCAAGGTTTTGAAAATCAGATCGAGCCTTGACCCGGTCAAGGGCTTGGTTCTCGGTTTGATCGGTCTGACTGGTCTGTTAGACCGGTGACATCAGCAACAAAATTTAAAAAAAATTAAATTAGTTCTTAAAATTTTAATATATTGCAAAAATATCCCTAAAAATTACGAATTAATCCATAGAATTTTAAAATACTAGAAAACACCCCTAGAAAATTACGATTTGTCCTTATAGGTTTGAAATCTAGCATAAACACCACTGGAACTTGAACCTGAATCGGACCGGAGAGGCTACTAGTTCTCGATTTGACCAATCTGGGTTTTAGAACACTGGATAAAACCAAAAAACTTGACTTTTATCTTAATACTAGAACATCTAAATTGATAACATTTTTATTTGTCAATTATATCCTTATCAAATTTATATAATGCCATTTTTATCAAAACCTTTGCATTATATAATTTTGTCTTCTTTATTTATCACAGCCCAAAAATCAAAACCAACCATCAAATGTAATCAACTTGTTTAGGACAATTGATCAAATGTTCATATAACAATTGCCAGAACAAAATAAAAAATGAACTCTGTCAAGGATCTAATTAATTTAATTGTTTTTAATATTTTTTGGTTCTAATAAATTTGTACTTACTATATAAACACAATGTAATAACATAGTTACCATTAATATAATTATCTGTATTTTATTTTGATTTTCATAATTTATAATAACATAATTATCATGCACGTAAAAATATAAAATTAACTTCTTCAAAATATTGATAAAAATAAATAAATACATTCAGTCTCTTCAACTTTCAGATTAAAAATGTGATCGGTTGTTAATAAAAAAGTAAACGTAAAACTTTCAGAATTGTGACGAGTGTTAGAAAGATCAAAAGAGTTTGAGTAATGCTATACTTACACAATTTTTTTACATCATTTTGTAAACATCAAGATGTGGCATATGCTACAACCACACAACTTTTATTATAATATTAAAAATTCAAAATAATTTAAAATTTATGTGATTATGATATATGCCACATCATGATGTAATGAAAATTGTGTAAAAGAGTTATGTAAATGTAGCATTACTAAGTTAGAGTTAACAGATAGGAATTCTAATTGTAATTATTATGGCTTTTGAAATGTTGCTCCCATCCACTCTCTTGACTTCCTTGTTCTTAGCAATTTCTCCTATGAATACCGAGAACCACCCTCATCCTGTCGCCCTTCCAAATTTTTTTTTTCTTTTTTCTAATAGGAGGTGTTTGGACTAGTTTATGCGTATCTCAACTGTAGACATAAAAATCTACCTGTACAGAAAGAGGGTCTGATCTCGTGAGGTTGAGGTCACTAGCGATCCACTGCACCTACACACTTAAAGAAACGAACGTAAAGCGACGGAAAACACTGGGATGGTGTTTGCCGTAGCCCGTAGGTACTCCGACGCTCAAGTTAGCAATACTGAAAGAGGCTAATTTAGTGAGGGCTAGGGAGTAGAGAGGTTACCAGAAGTCTAGTCGGGGACTGTGACTACGGCGGTGATGTGAAGTTCTCAAGTAGGAACTTCAAGTGTGAAGGTGTAGTATAATGTCTCTTATGAGAGGGCTGACCTCTGTTTATATAGTGACTGTCTTGTCTCCCATTCCTGGTGGGATTGTGAGTTCTCGTAGCAATCCCTTTCCTCCAGGGATACGCCCTTTGATCCCCTTATCCTGGCGTGAGAAGGAATCCTAGTGTGACTCTAACATGGACCCTAGAGGAGTTAGGGCGATGGTGAGCTGTCTTACCAGTGTTTGAACAGGAAAGTGATCTCAAATAGGAAAGTGATCTGTGGATGTCCGTGGGCCTTGAACTTGCTCATAGGGCAGTGATGTGGACTGAGATTAGGAGGTTTGGGCCCGGGTGGTTTGTGCCAACAATATCTCATACCAGATGGGCCTAATCCGGATTAGGCCGCGTCAGGATTAGGTCTGATCTCTTCCTCATTCGGTCTTGTTTTCCTATTTGGGTCAAGGACGATTTTTGGCCCTAACATCAACTAATCATTTGAAACCCTTAAGTTGACATCGGATAAATTCCCTCTGTAATTACTCATATTAACGTCTGTGGAGACTCGAACTCAAAAACTCATATTAAACCTCTTTGCCCTCTTGTCATCAGGTCACCCAATGGTGATTGTGGTTCAAAATTAATCCATTGCACAATCCTTGCTCTTAAATACACTTTTTTTATTACATTTGTTTTTATACTGGCGTAATATCAAGGCCAAACTCAACTGCAACTCCCTTCAAGTATTACCAAATTTTTAAGTGTCCAAGTTCACAGTTTTATTCTTCAAGTATCACAAATAGACATTTGACAAACACTTCCTCAATGAAATAAAAATATTTTATTATATCATCAAATTTGCCATTCTAATATTTGCTAGCTTTCCTCTTAACAGATTAATATAATTAAAGTATCCTTCTGTCGTAGTTTGTTTTGATTTCGTGAGTATGGGGTGGCTTTTGTTGTTTTCCCACAGTTGTTCATGAAGTGATGGAGATGTTTCAATCAGCAACCATCCCATCGTTAATTATAATCTTAATTTCAATAATGTTTTTATTAATACATTGCAGTTCCTAAGCTTATATATTTATTTATTATAATTCATAATATTTAAAGTGACATGTGATACAAAGAAATTATTATCATGTAATTTAAAATAAAAATTTATTTTCAATCTATTATAATTTTTTTAAATGATAAACCCCATCTATTATTTATCATTAAAAAAAAAAAAAAAAAAACTGTATCTTATAGACAGATATTAAGAAGATCCTTTATTATTATAAACAAATATTCTAGGAATAAATATATAAAAGCAATTTGGTTAAGAATTTTGCAGATAAAAATGATAATTATTAATAAAAGTGTTGTATTTGATGTTGGAAAGTATCAGTTAATTTCTTCATCATTTAAAAATAGATTTTTTTATTTTTTTTTTAATAATTGATGATAGTCAGATCAATTTACATGTACTTCAACTAATCTATTTAAACATTAGAGAACTATCGACTAATAATAACTTTAGTGTCTACCCTTATTACCAATCGAGGAGGAATTTGAACTTAAGATCTCTTGAATAATATACTCAAGAATTTTTATCGAACCATTCGATCACCCGAGTTAATGAATTTAGAAATAGAATTAGTGCTTAATTCATCCTAGTATCATCAAACTGGTTCATTGGGACCTAAAAATTAAAAACAGAAAATAGATTAATGCTCAAAATTAATTTGGTCAAATTGAAGATAATTAATTCATGACCTTAATTGCATTTTATACTATTGGAGTATCAGACCGAAGTGACTGACAGCATTGAATTCGATTAACCATTCTAAGTTTTATCAATCTGATCATGAAGGTTTTCCACCATATTTTCAATGGCGGAAACAATTAGAAAGTGACATTCAAATAAATTAATTCCCCATAATTCATGGTCATGGATGAATATTTTTCCTGTGACCAAAAACTACCACATTCAAATGCCCATGCGTAATAGTCAATTAGTCTATAGTATTTCTCTGTAATTAATCAACCAAACCCATCAATTTTTCTCTTATTAAGACTTTATTTGTTTATTTTTTCAAAATTAATTATTAAACAACGTGCATATTTGATCTAAATCAGAATAATATAATCCAAGTTTTGATTGAATTGGGTGTGGAATTTGTCAACTAAATAATACGGTGTAGTTTTTACTGATAGATTCGATTCAATCAAAATGAATGAATTTGAATTGAATTGGTCAAATTCAATCCAAAATTGAATGAAAACATAGAAGAGAAAAATAAAGCCCACTTTGGCCCGTGATTTGATGGGTATGACGCAGGTCATGGTTGACCTTGAACAGCTGAGTGCTTAAACTGTGAGCTGCTTCACTGATACGGCAATTTACTATCTATTTGTCTTACCATTTTCACATTCTCGACCTCCTACTTTGACTTTCCTTTCCAAATCAACCACAAAAAGAAATGACAAAATACAGTAAATGATTGTTCTTCAAAGATAATCAATTTTACTCTTTGACCACGGGTTGGGCCAGAGAAGCCCATTGCAAACTGCAGACTGTAAAGTTTTCAGAATTTTACTAACAATAATAATAATAATAATATACGTAAAAATTAATCTTATACAACTAGGTCATTTCAAATTAAAATAAGTTTGCATATTTAAAAAAAAACTAATCTTATTGACAAATATATACATCAATTTGCATGAATTAATTTGTTTGATAAGTTTGCATATTTAACATTCATTTACTAAGTAAAAACCAAGGGTTTGATTGTTTCCTAGTTTTAAGTCAGAATACGTCTAATTTTATTTGATTAAGATATTTTAGGTTTGTTTGTTGTTAAACTTTTATTTGATAACGAGATAAAACCAAGGTTCTGAAAACCAGACCGAGCCTTGACCTGTTCAAGGGCTTGGTTTTTGGGTTGATCGGTCCGACCAATCAAATTGGTTGGACGAACCAGTGACGTCAACAACAAAAATATTTTAAAAAATTGAAATTAGTTCTTAAGATTTTAATATATTGCAAAAATACCCCTAAAAACTACGAATTAATCCATAAAATTTTAAAATATTGCAAAACATCCCTAGAAAATTAATGATTTTTCCTTACAGGTTTGGAATCTAGCATAAACACCCCTGGAAACTGAATCGGACCAGAGAGGCTGCTGGTTCTCGATCTGACCGATCCGGGTTTTAGAACACTGGATAAAACCCAAAAACCAAACTTTTATCTTAATGCTAGAACATCTAAATTGATAACATTTTTATTTGTCAATTATATCCTTATCAAATTTATATAATTTCATTTTTATCAAAACCTTTACATTATATAATTTTGTCTTCTTTATTTATCATAGCCCAAAAATCAAAATCAACCATCAAATGTAATCAACTTGTTTAGAACAATTGATCAAATGTTCATATAACAATTGGTAGACCAAAATTAAAAATGAACTCTTTCAAGGATCTAATTAATTTAATTGTTTTTAATTTTTTTTTTGGTTATAATAAATTTTTACTTACTATATAAACACAATGTAATAACATAGTTACCATTAATATAATTATCTGTATTTTATTTTAATTTTCATAATTTATAATAATATAATTATCATGCACGTAAAAACATAAAATTAACTTCATAAGAATATATGTGTCAAAATATTGATAAAAATAAATAATACAACAATTATAATTAGATAATATAAATAAATAAATACATTCAGTCTCTTCAACTTTCAGATTAAAAATGTGATCGGTTGTTTAATAAACAAGTAAACATAGAACTGTCAAAATTGTGACGATTGTTAGTTGAGTAAAGCTACAGTCACCGAAGATTGTGCATCGAATGACATGGCAAAATATTGACCGTTTATTCATTATCAATTAATATTAATCAACGATCCAAATTTTACAACGTCATTCGATGCACAGATTCGGTGCAAAACCTTCGGTGGCTCTATCATTTTCGTTGTTAGAAAGATCAAAAGAGTTAACAGACAGAGATTCTAATCGTAATTATTATGGCTTTTGAAATGTTGCTCCCATCCACTCTCTTGACTTCTTGTTCTTAGCAATTTTTCCTGTGAACCTGTGGGCGGTTCTCGGTGGAAGTTGGAACCACCCTAATCCTGTCGCCCTTCAAAATTAGTCCACTGCACAACCCTTACTGTTAACTACACTCTTTTTATATTACATTTGTTTCTATACTGGCCTAATATCAAGGCCAAACTGAACTGTAACTCCCATCCAGTATACCAAATTGTTAAGTGCCCAACAGTCCAAGTTCACAGCTTTATTCAAGTATTATAAATAGACATTTGACAAACACTTCCTCATTAAAATAAATAAAATAAAATATTTTATTATATCATCAAATTAGATTAATATAATTAAAATATCCTTTTGTTTTGATTTCGTGAGTACGGGGTGGCTTTTGTTGTCTTCCCAGAGTTGTTTCATGAAGTGATGGAGATGTTTCAATCAGCAAGAAAAAAATTTCACATGCAATTTGCTACTATTCAATGCATGCTCCGGAAAACCTACTCTGACGACTTTCAAGTTTTCTAGGCAAAACAGTTAATGTTATCTTCATTCCACTATCCACATCGCTGCATACATAAAAGACTGAAAACCAAAGCAGGAAAAACAAACTTAATTTTCTAGCTATGGGGAGCCAAAGAGAGTTTCATCTGCAACAAAGAAAGGGACGAAGAGTTATACTCTTTCCCTTGCCTTTACAAGGCCACATCAATCCTATGCTTCAGCTTGCAAGCATTCTCTATAACAAAGGCTTTTCTATATCTATAATTCATACAAACTTCAACTCTCTAAACTCTTCTAACTACCCTCACTTTTCTTTCCATTCAATCCCCGATGGCTTGTCGCAAAGTGAAGCCTCCTTTGCGGATATAGTATCTCTTCTTTCACTCCTCAATGTTAAGTGTGCGGCGCCATTTCAGGATTGTTTGGCTAAGTTGCTGTCAAATATTGTTGAGGGGGAAAGTATTGCTTGCTTAATCACGGATGCCGGCTGGTACTTCACCCAAGCTGTTGCTCAAAGCCTTAAGATCCCAAGACTAGTGTTACGGACAAATAGCGTCTCTTTCTTTCTTGTTTTTGCTGCCTTTCCACTTCTACGGGAAAAGGGTTATATGCCCGCAGAAGGTGAAAACTTTTGTTTCTATCCCTATTTGTTCTCTTTTTGTTACTATTTCTTCCAGGGTAAGCTGTAGCTTGATTGATATATACTTGAAACTACATGCAGTACAGTAGAAATGATGGTTGTGTCGTTCTTCTTTCTAGTATGCAATCAAGAATTAATATTCCATTGAAGCTCGAAAGAGATTTAGGTACAATCTTTGAAGTGATTTATTTCTTATTTCTGCTTTTCTGCATCTTTTTATCCCTCAGGTTGTGAACCGGATGCACCAGTGCCAGAGCTCCCACCCCTAAGAGTCAAAGATATTCCAGTGTTCGAAACACGTATTCCCGAGACTCTTCACCAAGTGGTATTAGGCATGACTAATCAGACCAAGGTCTCTTCAGGATGCATATGGAACTCTTTTCAGGACCTTGAACAAATTTCTCTGGCAACATTACACAAGGAATTTCCAATCCCAATGTTCCCAGTAGGTCCATTGCACAAGTACTTTCCTGCTTCCTCAAGCAGCTTGCTATCACAGGACCAAAGCTCCATTCCCTGGTTAGACAAGCAACCGCCTAAATCCGTAATTTACGTGAGCTTTGGAAGCATTGCTGCTATTAACGAGACTGAACTGTTGGAGATAGCCTGGGGATTAGCCAATTGCAGGTTGCCCTTCTTGTGGGTGGTTCGACCAGGATTAGTCCGCGGAGCTGAATGGATTGAACCATTGCCAAAAGGGTTCCTAGAAATGCTAGATGGAAGGGGGCATATTGTGAAATGGGCTCCCCAACAAGAAGTTCTAGCTCATCCTGCGACAGGAGTTTTTTGGACGCATAATGGCTGGAACTCCACATTGGAGAGCATATGTGAAGGTGTCCCCATGATTTGCCAACCTTGTTTTGGTGACCAAATGGTGAATGCAAGATATGTTAGTCACGTTTGGAAAGTTGGGTTGCACCTGGAGAGGAAGCTGGAGAGAGGGGAGATAGAAAAGGCAATTAGAAGAGTAATGCTGGAAGCAGAGGGCCAGGAAATGAGAGAAAGAATAGTGTATTTGAAGGAGAAAGTTGATCTTTGTCTAAAGCAAGGAGGGTCTTCATATCAATCTCTAGAAAACTTGATCAATTATATATTGTCATTCTAGGCATTCCAAACTTATTTAGATAACATACTCCAGATTCAATTTACTGAACCCTTGTTCTTATATACTTTAAAGGACTTAGCATGTTCTGGAGTTCAACATTAGGTGATATCTATATGTAATTGCCATATCATTGTTTCTGGCTTAAGTAAAAACTGGTTCCTGAAATGATGAACTTTTAGAACTGAATTTTCACTTACTAGATAAGATAAAGACATTTGGTCTTCAAATATAATTGAACCCGGGAAACTATAGGCTAAAGCAGGATAAGGATGTGCTTGTATTATCACAAGACAAAGAACCATTCTTCTTCCAGCTCCACTGAATGAATGTCGATTTCATTATCAAGAAATTGGTACTTTCAAATCTCCTATTGGGTAAGAGTTGCGTCTCTNTTAATTAATTAGGAATATTGATTTTCTATGTTAATTAGTAAAAATGAAAAACATTATAAATTTAGTAGATTATTAAATAATAGTGATGAGATATTGATAGCATTATAAATAAATAAATATTAAGATAATTTAATTTTAAACAATTCCATAGCATTACTCTTAACTTTTTAGGTGGAGTTAATTTTTTTTTTTTTTGACTTTTTAATATTCGACTTTTTGCCTAATTAAAAAATTTATAAAGTCAAATATTTAAGGGTTTTTTTTTTTTTTTTTTTTACATTTTTAGCAAAATAATAACGAAAAATATAATAGAACCTAACGAAGGATGGAAAAGTATCGTTTTGCTAAACCTTGGCTGGGAAAATGTTCGTTCTTCCCAAATTTAAGAAGATTTCGTCTTTCCTTCTTAGGTAACAATAATTTGATATACCCTAACCCTTATAACATTTTTCAATTTATAAAAACTTACAATGTACTTCAAATTAAATAATGGGAAAAATGAAATTAATCATTTTTTTTCCATGCAATAATACTATACTTACAAAGAAATCTTATAAAGATTTCCATACAAAGTAAGGTAGCAAAAAATGAATGGAAGAGTGAAACAAAAAGTCAAACTCATTAAATTCACTCTTTCATTTATTTTTTACCACATCACTTTGTATGGAGATCTTTGTAAAATTTTTTTGTAAGTGTAGTATTACTCTTTTTCATGTATATAGAATTATTAATCATGTGAGTATGTGATTGCCTCCTTTGAGTACATATACCTTATCGTTAATGAAACAATATGTGGATGGTCTTTAATTTAGCTTAAAAACATGAAAAAGCTTTAATTTTGTATTCCAATAACATTTTTCACATCACTTTCCACATCAGTATTTTATTAAATATTTAATAATTAATTAATTAAAATATTTCAGTTAACCTAAGTTCAGAAAAAAAAAAAAAAAGATTATATTAAATCAAAAATCCGTTCTCATCCTTCATCTTCTTCCTCTCTCCTTTTCCCTTCTACTCCTCTTCCTTTTTTATTTGTTTTTTTCCCAATCTCAACCGCACCACCGCCGTCTATCCTCTTCCACCACCACTTGCAACCGCACTGCCACTATTCACAAGGCACTGCCAAAGTGCGGCCAACCACCAGTCTCTTGCCTCCCGCGACACTACCAGCCACACCGCATGTGGCCACGGTTTCGCTAGCCACCAGGCCACCCGAGGCCAAGGTGCGGCCAACCACCAATCCCTTGTCTTCCTCTTCCTGAAATTTTAGTTTTTTCTTACTGTCAATCAAAAATACATTATGAAACATAATCAATTAGAAGCCTCCAATCTCCAAATTCACCGAATCCAATTTCTTAAGAAAAATTAATAATAAACTGAAGAAATAAAAAATTTGAGCCAAACACCAGGTCTGGGCCGTGGTGGCCAAACATCAGATCTGGGCAGTGGTGGCCAGTGCAATTTGGATTAATTAAAGTATTTTAATTAATTAAATATTTAAGAAAATACGTGATATGACAGATGATGTGACTAATCATGTCAGATGTCATGCCACTTTGTACTAACATTTCTCTTTCAGTTATTAGGAGTTCATCGACCGCTTTAATGACAAAGGACCCATTTATTTATTATTTTCTATCCACTACCGCCTAGATACAACCGTAGCCATATAATTGTCCATTACAGTAATATTATATTTACATACCCTTTTCACTGGTTTTTTTTTCACAAATGTATTGACTCGTGATTGGTCAGTGATAGATTTTATTTGTCCAACAATATGTTCTGAACTGAACAATTAAAAAGTACCATAAGTTATCTTTATTTCTTTTCTATTATTTCACAGCTACTTTCCGGCCACATGTTGTGCACACTTTACAGAATGATTTGTCAGGTTCTGTCTTAACTTTTTATCGAATCCCTCAGGAAAATGAATGGCTGAGAGAGAAATTTCTTAGAGAAATTGAGACGGAACCAGAAGCATAAGCAAAGTTTTTCCATGGAGGTCCAAAGCGAGTCCAGTATGCGACGCCGAGTGATACTTTTTCCACTGCCTTTACAAGGCCACATAACTCCTATGCTTCAGCTTGCAAGTATTCTCCACAACAAAGGCCTTTCCATAACAGTAATTCACACAAACTTCAACTCTCCAAACTCTGTTAATTACCCCCACTTTGACTTCCACTCAATCCCAGATGGCTTGTCGGAAGCTGTAGTCTCTGTGGCAGATGCCGTAGCTGTTATGACGCAAGTCAATGATAATTGTGTGGAGCCATTCCGGGATTGCCTTTCTAAGTTGCTATCAAATGTTGAAGAAGAGCCTATTGCCTGCTTAATCACGGATGCTATGTTGCATTTCACTCAATCTGTTGCTGATAGCCTTAAGCTCCCAAGGATCGTGTTACGAACTAGTAATATTTCTTCCTTTCTGGTTTTTGCTGGCACTCCACTTCTCCATGAGAAGGGTTACCTCCCCATTAAAGGTGAGCTTCCTAATTTATGTCACTTTCCAAACTATTACGTAGAAAGTTTTCTAATTTTATGAATTAATTGTTACATTTCATTATTAGGAATAATTTATTATAATTTCTGCTGTAGTTTTTGTTAGCTATACAAGCTATCATCATTTTGTGCTGGCAATCGAGTCAAATCTAGGTATTGAGTAGTGTTAAGAGCAATCGCTCCATCTCTCTCTTCTCCACTGGCCACTGCCACTTGCCAGTTTAATGAGCAAAGGCAGCTGTTATTTATATCTACTGTGCTTGAAATTACCTTTATCCAGCAAAAAAAAATGACCTTCAAACTGTCAAATATTGAATCCTAAATTTTTTGCTAATACTCTAATGTACTTAATCTCATGGTCAGTCTTTAGAGATGCATTGGCTCAATCATAGGGAAAGGTATTCCATTTAAGTTACAATATCCAAAGAAACCCATCTGAAAACCACTGAGATTTCTGAAGCATGTCTTTCCTTCACACGAGCTATTTGACAAAATGATGAAACTTGGTGCTTGAAAGATACCCATGTAAGAAGATTTTCATGTCAAAACTGGTGTTAGCCCGGTAGTTCATTAGGTGACAGAGATAGTTCAAGCAAACAAAATGGTAAGTGTTTTGATGGAAATCAGGGAATTTGGTTTTGTTTGGACTTAAATTTTTGAGAAGGTTTGCAGAAGATCCATCTTTAGTTTATGTTTAGTTATAACTAGTATCCATAAACTAAAGAATTCGCTTTACAAGTCATTATAAAAGATTAGCCCGAGCATTTATAACAAATAATAGTGGGCAGATATAGTTACTGAAAATCTTTAAAGTTACCAGTGGAAAAAGATTTGAATTAAAATTTAGAGTATTTGTTTGACTACGTTACTTTGTTTCAGTATTTGAGGAAATTATAAAGAAAATGCTATTATGATATTATCACTTCCGGAATTTCTCAACTTTAGTGTTATATGATTTTCTTCTTTAAGTTTTCTTTCTCTCTCAGATCCTTTGTCAGATGCACCAGTGATCGAGTTTCCACCGCTGAGAGTCAAAGACATTCCTGTGGTTGAAACACATGATCCAGTGAAAGGTCAACATTTGTTATTAAGCATGATTAGTCAGACCAAGGCATCTTCAGGATTGATATGGAATTCCTGTGAAGAGATTGAACAAGATGCAGTGACCACATTAAAACAGGAATTTCCCATTCCAATATTCGCAGTAGGCCCATTTCACAAGTATTTTCCGGCTGCTTCAAGTAGCTTACTATCTCAAGATAGAAGCTGCATTTCCTGGTTAGACAAACAAGCACCTAAATCTGTAATTTATGTAAGCTTTGGAAGCATTGTTGCTATTAAAGAAACTGAATTTTTGGAGATAGCTTGGGGACTAGCCAATAGCAGGGTGCCTTTCTTGTGGGTTGTTCGACCAGGATCTGTACATGGAGCAGAATGGCTTGAAGCATTGCCAAAAGGGTTTCTGGAAATGCTAGATGGAAGAGGACATATTGTGAAATGGGCTCCCCAGCAAGAAATTCTGGCTCATCCTGCCACAGGAGGATTCTGGACACATAATGGTTGGAATTCTACTTTGGAAAGTATATGTGAAGGGGTCCCCATGATTTGCCACCCTAGTTTTGGTGATCAGCAGGTGATTGCAAGATATGTTAGCGATGTTTGGAGAGTTGGATTGCATTTAGAGAAGAAGCTGGAGAAAGGGGAGATAGAAAGAGCAGTTAAAAGATTAATCCTGGAGGATGAGGGCCAGGAAATCAGAAACAGAACTATGGATTTAAAGGAGAAAGTGGATATTTCTCTAAGGCCAGGGGGTTCGGCATATCAGGCTTTAGAGAACTTGGTTAATTGCATACAATCGTTCTAGTTTTCCAATCCCCCGCTCCTTGATTCGTGTGCTAGAATTTGTGTCACTACTCCAAATCAAATACTATAAAAATTCATTTTATTTGCCAGATTGGCTGATACATGTTTGAGAATGATGAAAGTCTTCTAGTTTTAACTCTGATCTTCTTTGAAAATTGATGTACTTTATATTTGAATTCTGCTTCCTATAATAGAAGACTGGATAAAGAAGGCAATTGCGTGGATTTCCATGTTATTTATTGGTAGCAAGGATTTTTCTATACTGTTCTTCTCCCTTGCAACACCAGCTTCTGTTCTTGGAAACATTTCTAACTGAACATACATGGATATTTCTCAAATTTGCCAAAACCTAAGACTTTTCGCAGATGCTTTGGTAATTGACATAGCATGGTGAACTGACGCAGAGCCGATCAGATTCAAATATGTATACATGGCAAAGTTGAAAATTCAGAAAACAAGAATTTTTTTCCCTAAAAACTAATAACACGACTGACACCCTATTTTCAATTAAATTTATCATTTTTTCTTATTTTTTTAATTTTAATATGTTATTTAATATAAGATTACTCATAAATTAAAAAATTATTAATAATATGAAAATATAAACATTCTTTAAACGTTATTTAAAATTTCCAGTAACGATATATTTTTATTCAAATTCCTTACTGTTTTAATTCAGAGGAAAAATGAATATCCTTCAACTTTATTATTTCGGGTGTAAAGCCACAGAGGAGGAAGAAGATGTATCTTCTTTTATATACACTTTTAAGTAAACCATAGTTAAACCAACTAACTACAGTTACCAACTAACTATAGTTAAACTAACTAACTTGCTAACTAACCACAACCGTAAGAACAATAACTCAAATACAATAATCCAAGACCCCCCCTCAAGTTGGTGGGTGATGAATATCCAGCACCCCAACTTTGGCAGCAAATGGCGATGTAGAGTAGTTGGAATAGCCTTGGTAAACAAATCAGCAGGCTGGTCTTGTGTAGGCACATGAACTGGATGCACTAAACCTTCCCTAATCTTCGCACGAACAATGTGACAATCTATATCAATATGTTTTGTACATTCATGAAAAATAGGATTGGAAGCAATATGAATGGATGATTGATTATCACAGCCAAGGGGAATAGGAAGCTGCAGGGGAAATCCAAGATCAGTAAGCAGTTGAGACACCCAAACAAGTTCACAAACTGTGGAAGCCATAGCACGATATTCAGCTTCGGATGAAGATCTAGACACTGTGACTTGTCTCTTGGATTTCTAGGATAGCAAGAAGTTGCCGAGAAAGATGCAAAAACCAGTTACGAACTTACAAGTCATGAGGTAGGAGGCCTAATCCGAGTCACAAAAAGCTTGCAGCTGCAATGTACCATCAGCTGGGAACAATAAACCTAAACCAGGAGAGCCCTTCACATATCTAACAACTTTCATGGCAATGTTGAGATGGGATTGTTTGGGCTGATGCATAAATTGATTGAGCAAGTTTACTGCAAAACTTAAATTAGGTCTGGTGAGGCACAAATAGAACAGCTTGCCAATCAGCTTTTGATAGACTGAAGGATCACTTAAGATGGGATCAGACTGTCCAGGAAAGGCTTGATCATACTCCACAGTTGTAAGCTTCAATTGAGGGTCAAGTGGAACCAAAGTGGGCTTAGAAGCTGCTATACTAGATTCAGCTATCAATTCCAAGGCATACTTTCTTTGACAGAGAGTTATACTTTTGGAAGAGCAAGCCACTTCAAAACCCAAAAAGTATCTGAGAGATTCCAAGTCTTTGAGTTTAAAATTTGAATGCAATAGATCTTTAGTGGCTTGAATCATAGAAGCATCACTCCCTATAATCACCAAATCATCAACATATACAAGAACAATAACAATATGACTATTATGCTTTTTAAAGAAAAAAGAATGATCTGAAGGGGACTGCTGAAAACCTCCTGCTAACAAGGCAGTGGTGAGTTTGGTGTTCCATGCCCGAGAAGCTTGTTTCAAGCCATAAAGTGACTTGTGCAATTTACAAACTAAAGGTTGAGCATGTGTATTGGAAAAACCTTGCGGCAAATTCATGTATATTTCTTCTTGAAGATCCCATTGCAAAAAAGCATTATCAACATCTAAATGGAAGAGAGGCCAAGCTCTCAAGGAGGCAATAACCAAGACTAATCTCACTGTCACCATTTTCACCACAGGAGAAAAAGTCTCCTCATAATCAATTCCTGCCCTCTGTGTAAATCCTTTGGCCACCAATCTGGCCTTATACCTGTCTAGAGTCCCATCAGCTCTATACTTGAGTTTATATACCCACTTACACCCTATTGGAACCTTACCTGGTGGTAGAGAAACCAAAGACCATGTCCCATTTCTTTCCAAGGCTTGAATTTCTTGTTGCATGGCTGCAACCCAATTGGGATCTTTGGATGCTTGGGTGAAAGAATTTGGTTCAGTAAGTGTATGTATACTAGACAAACATCTCTGGTAGGTTGGGGAAAGATGATTATAGGTTATGTAATTGTGAATAGGGTATTTGACAGTAGGGATCAGATTTGATTGTGGCAGAGTGGGACACACAAAATCAGTTGTCCAAATAGGTGGTTTAAAGGTTCTACTTGATTTGCGAAGTTGGTTGTGTGAAGGGGAAGAGACAGTAGGTACAGCTGAAGGTAAAACAGGGGCTACAGGGTTAGATATAGCAGGTTCTGTCTCATGATAAGTATCCAAATCAGAGGATGGATAGACTAGCTCTTCTTCCATAAAATTCTCAAGAGGAAATAGTGGTTTATTGGACTGATGCATAAGAAAGGGAAAAAGTTGTTCATGGAAGACAACATCCCGGCTAACACTCACTACTTTGGATTGCAAATCATATAGGATATATCCTTTCTTATAGGCTGAATAACCAAGGAAAACACATGGGATGGATCTTGGTGCAAATTTACCTTGAAAAGTTAGATTTGTAGCATATACTAAGCAGCCAAAAACTCTCAAATGATCTAGCTTAGGTTGATGGCCATAGAACTTCTCAAAAGGTGAAAGACCATTCAAAACCTTGGTAGGCAATCTATTGATAACATAAACTGCTGCTTTTACTGCGTAACCCCACAAAAATTCTGGAATTTGGGACTGAAACTTGAATGCTCTAGCAATGTTGAGGATGTGCCTATGCTTGCGCTCTACTACTCCATTTTGCTGTGGAGTGTAGACACAAGTACTCTGATGTATAATTCCTAAGCTGCTCTTACCTAGACTAAACAAAATTGTCTGTGGGCAAAATTGTATTTTAAAACGTTTTTGATAGACCATTATTTGGGTAAAAAAAAGTCTGTTTATTCTTTTGTTAAAGTTTTTGATAGACCATTATTTGGGTAAAAAAAAGTCTGTTTATTCTTTTGTTAATCAATTAAATACTTTATAATATAGTTCCCAATCCAAGACATCGGATGCTGCAACCTATTGTTTAGCAGTTTTATATCTGATTAAAATATTTTTTTGCTCTAATCTTGAATCTAGAACACCCACGTGTTCATTTTATTGAAAAATCTAAAAGAAAAACCATTGGCTCTCTAGCTTTCTTCTTCTTGTACTTATCAACTCATGATTCCTTAGTTTGTGATGCCCGAGGAAGGAAAAGTTTTTAACTTTTAGTAACACTTTTTCGCATTGGTTACAAGTTATGGCTTAATAAACAGAAATGAAACTTCAGATTTTTTTCACTGCCTTTTGGTCTACTAACTATTGAATTGTTCAAAGTCGGCTAACTGATATAAGCTTTGGTCCATGTATGCAAATTGTACATTTACTGCTTTGGTCCCCTGTGACAGAAATTGTAATTAAAATGATGAATTTTCGCTCAGTTGCAAACTATGACATGATTGGCTGCATAACTCTTATTGTTATGCCTACAAATCAGAGTTGACACTAGCCTACGTTAGTAGCACTAATCAGTTCAAAAGATTTTGTACTGCCTAGGAGCTATCACATCGCTCCATTAGAAAGAATATGGTTGTCGCTAACTGGTAGATTCAGGTTTTATCTATGAGTAGATTAGGGCCGCACACCTATCCACCCCAAGTAATTTAAGGATATTTTCTAAGTAACAACCAAGGAGAGGCAATGAGGACTTGCACGATATCTATATCCTACAATTTATAATCATCACCTTGAAGTCCTTTACTATAAATAGGATTCTCCCTCTCATTTTTGGATTTTGATCTTGAGCCCTCATTTGACTGATATTCTCTGAACACTCAGTTATGTACCTCTGCTCATTGTTCGTTATACGGGACCTCCTATATCTCTCATATATAAAGCAACATGGACGTAGGATTCGCTTTAGGCATCCGAACCACTTTAAAAATCATATATCTCATTTATTATTCAGTCTTTATATCTGATCATAATCATTTACTTATAATTTCTAATAACAACTTAACACTTTATATTACGAGTCTTTGGTATAAAATCAAGCATCAAACACTTATCATTCATCCACCATCCTACGTTAAATTCTGAAGAAAGGAATACGCATTCTTCATCAATGGTGTTGTTCCGTAGCTTCAGAACATCCACACATTCCAGGGTTATGTAAGCATGGAATTTATTGCCGTCTCCTTCAATTTGTCATTATCAATAAGTGTAGTTGGTTGGCTAGTTAAATGTTAAACAATTAAGATACCTAAGCTGTTGCGTTTGAGTTGTCTTACCTCTATAGAAAATGGATTGGAATTCTTCTTGTATGAACCTTATTGGAGACGTACTTTGTACTGATCATGTGATCACCTATCAGATGCTCCATAATAGAAAGATATGGTTGTCGCTAACTTGGTAGATTCAGGTTTTATCATAAGTGATTAAGGGCCGCACACCTTCCAAACCCAAGTAATTTAAGGATATTTTCTAAGTACCAACCAATGAGAGGCAATAGGACTTGCACGATATCTTATACTTACAAATTTATAATCATCACCTTGAAGTCCTTTACTATAAATAGAGGATTCTCCCTCTCATTTTTGGGATTTTGATCTGAGCCCTCATTTTGACTGTATTTTTCTCTGAACACTCAGTTATGTACCTCTGCTCATTGTTCGTTATACGTGACCTCCTATAATCTCTCATATATAAAAGCAACAGTGGACGTAGATTCGCTTTAGGCATCCGAACCACTTTAAAATCATAATCTCATTTATTATTCAGTCTTTATATCTATCATAATCATTTACTTATAATTTCTAATAACAACTTAACACTTATATGTTACGAGTCGTTGGTATAAAATCAAGCATCAAACACTTCATTTCATCCACCTCCTACGTTAAATTCTGAAAGAAAGGAATACGCATTCTCATCAATGTGTTGTTCCGTAGCTTCGGAACTATCCACACAATTCCAGGGTTATGTAAGCATGGAATTTATTGCCGTCTCCTTCAATTTGTCATTACAATAAGTGTGTTGTTGGCTAGTTAAATGTTAAACAATTAGATACCTAAGCTGTTGCGTTTTGAGTTTTCTTACCTCTATAGAAAATGGATTGGAATTCTTCTTGTATGAACCTTATTGGAGACGTACTTAGTACTGATCATGATCACCTATCAGATGCTCCATAATAGAAAGAATATGGTTGTCGCTAACTTGGTAGATTCAGGTTTTATCTATGAGTGTGAAGGGCCGCACCCCTATCCAACCCCAAGTAATTTAAGGATATTTTTCTAAGTAACAACCAATGAGACAATGAAGGACTTGCACGATATCTATATACTTACAAATTATAATCACACCTTGAGTCCTTTACTATAAATAGAGGATTCTCCCTCTCATTTTTGGGATTTTGATCTTGAGCCCTCATTTTGACTGATATTTTCTCTGAACACTCAGTTATGTACCTCTGCTCATTGTTCTTTATACGTGACCTCCTTAATCTCTCATATATAAAACAACAGTAAACGTAGAATTCGTTTTAGGCATCCGAACCACTTTAAAAATCTATATTTCATTTATTATTCAGTCTTATATATAATCATAATCATTCACTTATAATTTCTAATAACAACTTAACACTTTGATGTCGATCATGGTATCAAAATTAAGCATCAAAACTTATCTTCATCCCACCATCCTACGTTAATCTGAAAGAAAGGAATACGCATTCTTCATCAATGGGTGTTGTTCCGTAGCTTCAGGAACTATCCACACAAATTCCAGGGTTATGTAAGCATGGAATTTATTGCCGTCTCCTTCATTTGTCATTATAATAAGTGTAGTTAATTAAGATACCTAAGCTGTTGCGTTTTGGATTGTCTTACCTCTATTGAAAATGGATTGGAATTCTTCTTGTATGAACCTTATTGGAGACGTACTTAGTACTGATCATGTGATCACCTTCGATGCCTTTGTTGTTTTTAGTGTTTGTATTTGTGCTGTACAATGAAGTTTACATTCACCAATAATGTTTTTTTACATACACCCCCTCACTATTTATTATCTATATGATGGGCTATCTTAAAAGTTAAATAAAGTGAGAAGTTGAGAAACAGGGTAGGTAACAAGATTCCATGGAGAACCAAATAAGTCTCCTGTGCAACAAAGGAAAACGCAGAGTGATACTCTTTCCACTGCCTTTGCAAGGTCACATAAACCCCATGCTTCAGCTTGCAATATTCTTTATGGCAAAGGCCTTTCCATAACAGTAATTCACACCAACTTCAACTCTCCAAACACTTCCAACTACCCTCACTTTGATTTCTGTTCAATCCGGATGGCTTACTGGAAGTTGGAGCCTCACGCTCGGATGTTATAGCTCTTGTTACACTCCTGAATGTTAATTGTGTGGTGCCTTTTCGGGATTGCTTGGCTAAGTTGCTGTCAAGTTGAGGAAGAGTCTATTGCTTGCCTAATCACAGATCCGTCTGCCATTTCACTCAAGCTGTTGCTGATAGCCTTAAGCTTCCGAGGATAGTGTTACGAACCAGTAGTATCTCTTCCTTCTTTGCTTGGCAGCCCTTCACTTCTACATGAAAAGGGTTTCTTCCCCATTAAAGGTAAATCTCAGTTTTTATTCCTCTTCATTTGTAGAAATCTGCCAGTCACCAGTTAGTACCTAAAAGAATACTAAAACTCTTGAAGTTACTAATAAAAAGATATTTAAATTTCTCAAACTTTTAATTTGATGTCTTTTATGATTTCAATTTTAGGCTTTTTTTCTGTCAGATCTTGGATCAGAACACCAATGCCAGAGTTTCCATCAATAAGAGTGAAAGACATTCCTTTGATTGAAACACTGCAGAGAATTTTATCAATTATAGTTAGCATGATGAGTCAGATCAAGGCCTCTCAGGATTGATATGGAACTCCTTTCAGGACCTTGACAAGATGTACTGCCTACATTAGAGCGTGACTTCGCATTCCAATATTCCCAATAGGCGCATTTCACAGTATTTTCCAGCTTCTTCAAGCAGCTTACTTACCCAAGACAAGTTCATTTCCTGGTTAGACACAAGCACCGAAATCAGTACTTTATGTAAGCTTTGGAAGCATTGCCGCCGTTAATGAGACTGAATTTTGGAGATAGCTTGGGGGTTAGCCAATAGGGGGTACCTTTTTGTGGGTGGTTCGGCCAGGATTAGTCCGTGGATTCGAATTGTTTGAACCACTGCCCAAAGGGTTCCTGGAAATGCTAGATGGAAGGGCACATATAGTGAAATGGGCTCCCCAACAAGAAGTGCTAGCTCATCCGTCTACAGGAGGATTTGGACACATAATGGTTGGAATCCCCATTGGAAAGCTATGCAAGGGTACCAATGATTTGCCAGCCTTGTTTTGGTGATCATTGGTGATTGCAAGATATGTCAGTCATATTTGAGAGTTGGGTTGCACTTAGAAAAGAGGCTGGAAAGAGGGAGATAGAAACAGCAATTAGAGGAGTAATCCTGAGCTGAGGCCAGGAAATGAGAGACAGATTATCATTGAAGGAGAAAGTGGATGTTTCTCTAAGGCAAGGAGGTCTTCATATCAATCACTAGAGAGCTTGATTGGTTACATAGAATCATTCTAGTTTTTTCCAATCTTATCTTCATTGCTTCTCAAATTTATTCAATGTAATAATCACTTTATGTGATGATGATACCACCTTATAAACTTCAATTTATGTAAGTCGTAGATTGTGTGAGTGGATTTGGTTTTTTTGGGTTTGTCTGAAAACAAAAACTAAGGACCCAGGAGAGGTGGTGAGCGTGATATTGTGGAGAGGTATTTTCCAAGTTGTTGTTTACTGTTTAGAAAAGCCTATTTCCATTGAACCCACATATTAATTTTAATTCTATTATTGTTCTTCCTATGTCAACCAATGCCTTTGCAAAGATTATGACAGCCCCCTCTCCCTTTTCCTCTTGTGACTCCCCTTTTTTTCTTTTTTGACCACGCATCTCAATTAGTTCTTTACCTTGAAGTAATTAATTAATATCTCTTAATAGCTATCTATTAGTATTAAAGAGATTCGAACTCAAAACTCATATTGAACTCTTTTGCTCTTTTACATCATGCATAAACGTAGTTTTTTGACTCATTTTTACTTTTTCTAATTCTAATTCCATGTTTTTTCTGCCCTCAATCGGGTAACCCTTTGCTGGCAGTGATGGTATTATAATTGCTAATTTGAAACATTGCTCTTGGGAGCGACTTTGATTAACTTCAAATAGTATTGGATTTATATTAGAAAGCCACTTAATTTTTGTTACGGAATTGAGAATTATTTTTTTGTTATATGTAGAATTCAATATTTGTGTCACAGTAATTGATCCTTTATGAAACTGAAAGAAAAAATATTGGCTCTCTAGCTGCTTCTTCTTCTTATCAAGTTAGCAACTGATGATTACTTTTGCGATGGTCCACAAAGAGGTTCGTAATTACTTTTTTTTTTTTTTTTTTTTACTTAGAGCGTTTGGACTAACTTGCGCTACAAATATTTTGATAACAACACCTCGTTTTGTGATAGATAATTTATTAATAATATTGAGTCCACAATCAAATCTTATGATTTCTCTTACAATTATCTCACCGTTACCGTTCGTTATCGTTTAGAATCCGTGGAATCCTGCCGCTGATGTAATTTATGGCATAATTTCAGCACACTACGGAATCAACTACAGTAAAAACTTTCTTTGACTTGACTTTCTTGACGGTAGATCTATTTGCATATCCTCTTACAGAGTTTGTTCTTTTAGTCTGGCAGATCTGGACCACCTAGAGTTTGTCAATGGACAATGTTTCTTTTCGTAGCAAATTTTAGGGAGAATAACATTTTCCCACCCAAGGTTTGGCAAACAACCTTTCCCACCCACCAATTTCAAAGAAGACACTTTTCTACCCTTTATTAGTTTTTTTAGTGTTTTCTATTAATATTTGACTGAAACTAAAAATATCCTTAAATAGTTTTTTTCTAATTAGTTTATTATAAATTAAGATTTAGTTAAGTCAAAGTCTTTATTCGATAATTTATTAGATCAGTGTAAGGATACTTTTTTTCTTTATTTATTTAATTAATTAGAATATTGATTTTCTATGTTAATTAGTAAAAATGAAAAAAATTATAAATTTAGTAGATTATTAAATAATAGTGATGAGATATTGATAGCATTATAAATAAAAATATTAAGGCTATTTAATTTTAAACAATTCTATAGCATTACTCTTAACTTTTTAGATAGGGTTAACTATTTTTTCTTTTTTGACTTTTTAATATTCGACTTTTTTGTCTAATTAAAAATTTATAAAATCGAATATTTAAGAATATTTTTATATTTTTATAAAATATTAACAAAAATATTAATAACATAACAAAGGGGAAAGTATCGTTTTGTCAAACCTTGGTGGGAAAATGTCGTTCTCTCCAATTTATGAAGATTTCGTCTTTCCTTCTTTGATAACAATATTTTGATATACCCTTTACTTTTTTAATCTATAAAAATGTGCAATGTACTTCAAATTAAATAATGGGAAAAAGAAATAATCATTTTTTTTCATGTATATTGAATTATAAATCATGTGAGTATGTGACTGCCTCCTTTGAGTAGATTACCTTATCGTTAATGAAACAATAGTGGTGGTCTTTAATTTAGCTTAAAAACATGAAAGCTTTAATTTTGTATTCCAAAAACATTTTTCAGACATTTCACATCACTTTCCACATCAGTATTTTATTAAATATTAAATATTTAATTAATTATATTAATTAAAATATTTCAGTTAACCTAAGTTCAGAAAAAAAAAAAAAGATTATATTAAATCAAAAATCCGTTCTCATCCTCTCTTCTTCCTCTTCCTTTTTCCTTCTCCTCCTCTTCCTTTTTATTTGTTTTTTTTCCCAATCTCAACCGCACCACCGCCGTCTATCCTCTTCCAACACCACTCGCAACCGCACTGCCACTATTCACAAGGCACTGCCAAGTGCGGCCAACCGCCAATCCCATGCCTCCTGCGACACTACCAGCCAACCGCAGTGTGGCCACGGTTTCGCTAGCCACCAGGCCACCCGAGGCCAAGGTGCGGCCAACCACCAATCCCTTGTCTCCTCTTAGTTTTTTTCTTTTTCTTCTGTCTCTTTTTTTCTTACTGTCAATCAAAATACATTATAAAACAATTAATTAGAAGCCTTCAATCTCCAAATTCACCGAATCTAATTCCTTAAGAAAAATTAATAATAAACTGAAGAAATAAAAAAAATTGAGCCAAACTCAGATCTGGCAGTGGTGGCAAGATTCAACCACTGCCCAAGTGCAATTTGGATTAATTAGTATTTTAATAATACAATTATTAAATATAAATATTAAGAAAATACGTGATATGACAGATGATGTGACTTATCATGTCAGATGTCATGACACTTTGTATCTTTCAAGACTAACATTTCTCTTTCAATTATTAGTACTTAATCTACGTTTTAATGACAAGGGACCTGGCATTTATTTATTATTTTCTATCCACAATAATATTATTTTACATACCCTTTTCACTGGTTTTTTTTCACAAATGTATTGACTCGTGATTGGTCGTGGATAGATTTTATTTGTCCAACATATGTTCTGAACTGAACAATTAAAAAGTACCATAAGTTTCTTTATTTCTTTTCATTATTTCACAGCCACTCCTGGCCACATGTTGTGCGCACTTTACAGAATGATTTGTCAGGTTCTGTCTTAACTTTTTATCGAATCCCTCAGGAAAATGAATGGCTGAGAGAGAATTTCTTAGAGAAATTGAGACGGAACCAGAAGCATAAGCAAGTTTTTCCATGAGATCCAAAGCGAGTCCAGTATGCGACGCCGAGTGATACTTTTTCCACTGCCTTTACAAGGCCACATAACTCCTATGCTTCAGCTTGCAGTATTCCCACAACAAAGGCCTTTCCATAACATAATTCACACAAACTTCAACTCTCCAAACTCTGTTAATTACCCCCACTTTGACTTCCACTCAATCCCAGATGGCTTGTCGGAACTGTAGTCTCTGTGGCAGATGCCGTAGCTGTTTGACGCAAGTCAATGATAATTGTGTGGAGCCATTCCGGGATTGCCTTTCTAAGTTGCTACAATGTTAAGAAGAGCCTATCGCCTGCTTAATCACGGATGCTTGTTGCATTTCACTCAATCTGTTGCTGATAGCCTAACTCCCAAGGATCGTGTTACGAACTAGTAATATTTCTTCCTTTCTGGTTTTTGCTGGCACTCCACTTTCTATGAGAGGGTTACCTCCCCATTAAGGTGGCTTCCTAATTTATGTCACTTTCCAAAGTATTACGTAGAAAGTTTTCTAATTTATGAATTAATTGTATATTTCATTATTAGAAATAATTTATTATAATTTCTGCTGTAGTTTTTGTTAGCTATACAAGCTATCATCATTTTGTGCTGGCAATCGAGTCAAATCAGGTATTGAGTAGTGTTAGAGCAATCGCTCCATCTCTCCTTCTCCACTGGCCACTGCTATTTTCCAGTTTAATGAGCAAAAGCAGCTGTTATTTATATCTACTGTGCTGTGAATTACCTTTATCCAGCAAAAAAAATGACCTTCAAACTGTCAATATTGAATCCAAATTTTTGCTAATACTCTAATGTACTTAATCTCATGGTCAGTCTTTAGAGATGCATTGGCTCAATCATAGGGAAAGGTATTCCATTTAAGTTACAATATCCAAAGAACCCCATCTGAAAACCACTGAGATTTCTGAAGCATGTCTTTCCTTCACACGAGCTATTTGACAAAATGATGAAACTTGGTGCTTGAAAGATACCCATGTAAGAAGATTTTCATGTCAAAACTGGTGTTAGCCCGGTAGTTCATTAGGTGACAGAGATAGTTCAAGCAAACAAAATGGTAAGTGTTTTGATGGAAATCAGGGAATTTGGTTTTGTTTGGCCTTAAATTGTTGAGAAGGTTTGCAGAAGATCCATCTTTAGTTTAGTCTAACTAGTATCCATAAACTAAAGAATTCGCTTTACAAGTCATTATAAAAGATTAGCCCGACATTTATAACAAATAATAGTGGGCAGATATAGTTACTGAAATCTTTAAGTTACCAGTGGAAAAAGATTTGAATATAATTTAGAGTATTTGAGGAAATTATAAGAAAATGCTATTTGATATTATCACTTCGGGAATTTCTCAACTTAGTGTTTAATGATTTTCTTCTTCAAGTTTCTTTCTCTCTCAGATCCTTTGTCAGAGCACCAGTGGTCGAGTTTCCACCGCTGAGAGTCAAAGACATTCCTGTGGTTGAAACACATGATCCATGAAAGGTCAACATTTGTTAGTAAGCATGATTACAGACCAAGCATCTTCAGGATGATATGGAATTCCTGTGAAGAGATTGAACAAGATGCAGTGACCACATTAAAACAGGAATTTCCCATTCCAATATTCGCAGTAGCCCATTTCACAAGTACTTTCCGGCTGCTTCAAGTAGCTTACTATCTCAAGATGAAGCTGCATTTCCTGGTTGACAAACAAGCACCTAATCTTTAATTTATGTAAGCTTTGGAAGCATTGTTGCTATTAAAGAAACTGAATTTTTGGAGATAGCTTGGGGACTAGCCAATAGCAGGTGCCTTTCTTGTGGGTTGTTCGACCAGGATCTGTACATGGAGCAGAATGGCTTGAAGCATTGCCAAAAGGGTTTCTGGAAATGCTAGATGGAAGAGGACATATTGTGAAATGGGCTCCCCAGCAAAATTTCTGGCTCATCCTGCCAAGGAGGATTCTGACATAATGGTTGGAATTCTACTTTGGAAAGTATATGTGAAGGGGTCCCCATGATTTGCCACCCTAGTTTTGGTGATCAGCAGGTGATTGCAAGATATGTTAGCGATGTTTGGAGAGTTGGATTGCATTTAGAGAAGAAGCTGGAGAAAGGGAGAGAGAAAGAGCAGTTAAAAATTAATCCTGGAGGATGGGGCCAGGAAATCAGAAACAGAACTATGGATTTAAGGAAAAGTGGATATTTCTCTAAGGCCAGGGGGTTCGGCATACAGGCTTTAGAGAACTTGGTTAATTGCATACAATCGTTCTAGTTTTCCAATCCCCCGCTCCTTGATTCGTGTGCTAGAATTTGTGTCACAACTCCAAATCAAATACTATAAAATCATTTTATTTGCCAGATTGGCTGATACATGTTTGAGAATGATGAAATCTTCTAGTTTTAACTCTGATCTCTTTGAAAATTGATGTACTTTATTTGAATTCTGCTTCCTATAATAGAAGACTGGATAAAGAAGGCAATTGCGTGGATTTCCATGTTATTTATTGGTAGCAAGGATTTTTCTATACTGTTCTTCTCCCTTGCAACACCAGCTTCTGTTCTTGGAAACATTTCTAACTGAACATACATGGATATTTCTCAAATTTGCCAAAACCTAAGACTTTTCGCAGATGCTTTGGTAATTGACATAGCATGGTGAACTGACGCAGAGCCGATCAGATTCAAATATGTTAATGGCAAAGTTGAAAATTCAGAAAACAAGAATTTTTTTCCCTAAAAACTAATAACACGACTGACACCCTATCAATTAAATTTATCATTTTTTCTTATTTTTTTAATTTTAATATGTTATTTAATATAAGATTACTCATAAATTAAAAAATTATAATAATATAAAATATAAACATTCTTTAAACGTTATTTAAAATTTCCAGTAACGATATATTTTTATTCAAATTCCTTACTGTTTTAATTCAGAGGAAAAATGAATATCCTTCAACTTTATTATTTCGGGTGTAAGCCACAGAGGAGGAAGAAGATGCTAGAGACAAAATTATGCAGTTAAAGAAGAAAGTGGATGTTTCTCTAAGGCAAGGAGGGTCTTCATATCAATCACTAGAGAGCTTGATTAGTTACATAGAATCATTCTAGTTTTTTCCAATCTTCTCTTCATTTCTTCTCAAATAAGTTATCGAATGTTACAAATGAACTTTAAAATTATGTTTCTTTGAAGTTTGTTCTAATAACTCATCGTAAGGTTGTGTGAGGGTAGGATTTGTTTCTACTGGGTTTGTGCTGAGAAACAGAAAACCTAATAGGGGGCAAGGAAGAGATTTGAACAAATGAGTTTGAAGTTTTTCAATTGTGATGTAACAAACACTGGTGTGGTGGCCATGGTTTGAATGTTTGAAACTTGATGCGTGATTTTTAATTTTCAGTTGTGTTTAATGTTGGTGGTGGGCCGTGGGCGTGACATTAACGGATTGGGCTTTTGGTGGGGAGGGATTTTTCCTATGGACCTATTGGTGGTCTTGAGCAAAAGCCCATTACAATCATGTGAATCTACCAATTTGATTCTTGGATCCTGCCATTCAAATTCAACCCACCAGTTAATTGAAAATCACTAGTCATGTGAATGTACCAATTAAATTTAATCTGCATTGGTATGGGGTTTCAGCTTTTGATTAGAGTAAAAGTACTTTTTCCACCCAAATAATTGTCTAATGACGCTTTCTCACCTAAAACTTTTTAAAATACAGTTTTATTATCCAAATAACGGTATAATAATTTCTATTAAATACAATGATATTTTATGAAGACAAAAATATCATTTAATATTTAATTAAATTAAATTACCAATTTGTCTCTAATGTTTTATATCAATGAACAACTGTTGAGATTTCAAAGCCGTCGTTGCTAGCATCTCTTGCCAACTTTTTATCGGGTTTCTTCACCTTTTCAATTGATCTCACCTCCCTCCACCTTCCACTTCTATTCCCAGCTGATTTGCCCCTTTTTGGCCTTTTTTCACTTTCCCATGAGTTTTTCCCCTCCCTCGTAGCTATCGGAAAAATCCAAATCTAGCTGGATTCTGATGCCAGTGGACATTAGCACCACCACCACTAGCTTCCCCCACTCATCCCCGACAAAACCCATCTATCTCCCAGCCTTGTTCGCCTCCATTTTGGTTGGATCTGAACCACCTCCCCGCCACCTGCATTTCCTTTTTCCTTTCTAAGGTAAACTTGGGTGGGACACGTGTCAACGCCCCAACCTACAATTATTCACACTTCAATTTTAAAATTTTGATTTTTGAAGCAAAATGTGAATTGTCCATCTTGCCCTTATCTATATCATACTAAAATTGTGTTGTAGGTAGAGATGGCAATGGCCCGACATTTTAGGGTACCTGGTCCAGCCCGAAAGGGGCGGGCTTTACCCGAGGTCGACGGGCTTAGGCTTGGGCTTGTACTTAATTTTAAGGCCCAACTTCGGGTACAAGCCGGGCATGGGTATATCCAAAAAAATTTAGTATTAATTTTATTAATTTACCCTTATTCTATATATTTAATTATAATATTATATATATTTATATATATATATATCCATTTTTCCCAAACTTTAACCTCAATTTTTATCTCATATTAAAGGTTTAACATGTTAAAATTGTCTTTAAATGAGTTAGATAAGTTTAGTTCAACTTATAAAGGTAGATTTCACCATAACATATTATACACAGCTGAAAAGTTAGTATAATCAAATATTATGGAGTTTTAATTGCTCACTTATTGCTTAAATTATTTGCGAAAATAGTTTCAATTAATATTTAAAAACTATTTCTAAAATTAAAAATATAAAACAATTTTGAAATTTATTAATATTTAAAAATAAACATTATTAAAAAAGGCGGGCTTGGGCTGGGCCTACAGTTATAAAAAATCCGTTGGGCTGGGTTTGGATTTTGCCGATCATACCTGTAACGGGCTCGGACTGGGCTTGAGATTATGTCATGAGGTCAGGGTTGGGCTTGGGCCAATGGGTACCTGGTCTTGGCCTGGGCCAATGGGTACCTGGTCTTGGCCTGGCTTAGCCCATTGTCATCACTAATTGTACTAATTGTAGGTAGTACAATTGTATTTTGAAATTTTTTGATTGAAAAAATATAGTAGATTATTATTTGGTGGAAAAAAAGTCTGTTTACTATTTTATTAATCAATTAATATACTTTATTATACAGTTCCCAATCCAAGACATCGGATGCTGCAACCTATTGTTTAGCAGTTTTATATCTGATTAAAATAATTTTTTGCTCTAATCTTGAATCTAGAACACCCACGTGTTCATTTTATTGAAAAATCTAAAAGAAAAACCATTGGCTCTCTAGCTGTCTTCTTCTTGTGCTTATTAACTCATGATTCCTTTAGTTTGTGATGGCCCGAGGAAGGAAAAGTTTTAACTTCTAGTAACACTTTTTTGCATTGGTTACAAGTTATGGCTTAATATAACAGAAATGAAACTTCAGATTTTTTTCACTGCCTTTTGGTCTACTAACTATTGAATTGTTCAAAGTCGGCTAACTGATATAACCTTTGGTCCAGTGATGCAAATTGTACTATTACTCCTTTGGTCCCCTGTGACAGAAATTGTAAATTGAAATGGATGAATTTCGCTCAGTTGCAAACTATGACATCATTGGCTGCATAACTCCTATCGTTATGCCTATAAAATCAGGATTGATATTAGCTTCCGTTAATAAACACTAATCAAAATTTAGAAAGACTTTGCACTGTCCAGAAGCTACCACGTCGCTTTATGACAGAAAGAATATGGATGTCATCAACTTGACAGATTCAAGTTTTCTCTATGAGTGATTGAGGGCCGCACACATATCAAAGCCCCAAGTAATTTGAGGATATTTTCTAAGTTAATAGTCAATAGGAGCGAAGGAAGGACTTGCACGATACCTACTCATTTGCAGATTTGTAATTATCACATTGAAGTCCTTTACTATAAATAGAGGATTCCCCTTCTCATTTTCGGGATTCTGATCATGAAATCTCATTCTGATTATAATATTTATTTTCAGAGCAAAGATAACCCACGAGAAAAAGACTGACTTGATATTCTCTCTGAATACTCAGTTATGTACCTCTGCTCACTATTCGTTATACGTGAATCTCTCATATATAAAAGAAACAGTGGACGTAGGATTCGCTTTAGGTATCCGAACCACTTTAAAAATCATATATCTCATTTATTATTCAGTCTTTGTATCTGATCATAATCATTCACTTATAATTTTTAAAAATAACTTAACACTTTACACGTACAAGTCATTAGTATCAAAATCAAGCATCAAACATGTATCAATTCATCCACCATCCTACGTTAAATTCTGAAAGAAAGGAATACACATTCTTCATCAATGGTGTTGTTCCGTAGCTTCAGGAACTATCCACACAAATTCCTGGGTTATGTAAGCATGGAATTTATTGCCGTCTCCTTCGATTTGTCATTATCAATAAGTGTAGTTGGTTGGCTAGTTAAATGTTAAACAATTAAGATACCTAAGCTGTTGCGTTTTGAGTTGTCTTACCTCTATAGAAAATGGATTGGAATTCTTCTTGTATGAACCTTATTGGAGACGTACTCAGTACTGATCATGTGATCACCTATCAGATGCCCTTTTGTTGTTTTTAGTGTTTGTATTTGTGCTGTACAATAAGAAGTTTACATTCACCAATAATGTTTTTTGTATGGTAATATTATGCGTACGGACGAATTTTATTAATCAACGTAATAACTTTTATTAAAATTACATATGGCATCTATATTATACATATGTTATCTTTAATATACTTTAGATTAGTACGCTGATTAGTAAAATTTACCATAATATTATTATTTTTACGTACGCTCCCTCACTATTTATTATCCATATGATGGGCTATCTTTAAAAGTTTAAATAAAGTGAGAAGTTGAGAAACAGGGTAGGTAACAAGATTCCATGGAGAACCAAATAGAGTCTCCTGTGCAACAAAGGAAAAAACGCAGAGTGATACTCTTTCCACTGCCTTTGCAAGGTCACATAAACCCCATGCTTCAGCTTGCAAATATTCTTTATGGCAAAGGCCTTTCCATAACAGTAATTCACACCAACTTCAACTCTCCAAACACTTCCAACTACCCTCACTTTGATTTCTGTTCAATCCCAGATGGCTTACTGGAAGTTGGAGCCTCAACGTCGGATGTCATAGCTCTTGTTACACTCCTGAATGTTAATTGTGTGGTGCCTTTTCGGGATTGCTTGGCTAAGTTGCTGTCAAATGTTGAGGAAGAGTCTATTGCTTGCCTAATCACAGATGCCGTCTGCCATTTCACTCAAGCTGTTGCTGATAGCCTTAAGCTTCCGAGGATAGTGTTACGAACCAGTAGTATCTCTTCCTTTCTTGCTTTTGCAGCCACTTCACTTCTACATGAAAAGGGTTTCTTCCCCATTAAAGGTAAATCTCAGTTTTTATTCCTCTTCATTTGTAGAAATCTTGCCCAGTCACCAGTTAGTACCTAAAAGAATACTAAAACTCTTGAAGTTACTAATAAGAAAGATATTTAAATTTCTCAAACTTTTAATTTGATTGTCTTTTATGATTTACATATTTAGGTTTTCATTTTCTGTCAGATCTTGGATCAGAAGCACCAATGCCAGAGTTTCCATCAATAAGAGTGAAAGACATTCCTTTGATTGAAACACGTGATGCAGAGAAATTTTATCAATTATTAATGAGCATGATGAGTCAGATCAAGGCCTCTTCAGGATTGATATGGAACTCCTTTCAGGACCTTGAGCAAGATGTACTGCCTACATTAGAGCGTGACTTTCGCATTCCAATATTCCCAATAGGCGCATTTCACAAGTATTTTCCAGCTTCTTCAAGCAGCTTACTTACCCAAGACAAAAGTTCAATTTCCTGGTTAGACAAACAAGCACCTAAATCAGTACTTTATGTAAGCTTTGGAAGCATTGCCGCCGTTAATGAGACTGAATTTTTGGAGATAGCTTGGGGGTTAGCCAATAGTGGGGTACCATTTTTGTGGGTGGTTCGGCCAGGATTAGTCCGTGGATTCGAATTGCTTGAACCACTGCCCAAAGGGTTCCTGGAAATGCTAGATGGAAGGGCACATATAGTGAAATGGGCTCCCCAACAAGAAGTGCTAGCTCATCCTGCTACAGGAGGATTTTGGACACATAATGGTTGGAATTCCACATTGGAAAGCATATGCGAAGGGGTACCAATGATTTGCCAGCCTTGTTTTGGTGATCAATTGGTGATTGCAAGATATGTCAGTCATATTTGGAGAGTTGGGTTGCACTTAGAAAAGAGGCTGGAAAGAGGGGAGATAGAAACAGCAATTAGAAGAGTAATCCTGGAGGCTGAGGGCCAGGAAATGAGAGACAGAATTATGCAGTTGAAGGAGAAAGTGGATGTTTCTCTAAGGCAAGGAGGTTCTTCATATCAATCACTAGAGAGCTTGATTAGTTACATAGAATCATTCTAGTTTTTTCCAATCTTATCTTCATTGCTTCTCAAATAAGTTATTCAATGTAATAATCAACTTTATGTGATGATGATAACAACTTTAATAAAACTTCAATTTATTGTAAAGTCGTGAGATTGTGTGAGGTTGGATTTGGTTTTTTTGGGTTTGTGCTGAGAAACAAAAAAATCTAAATGGAGGCAGGAGGCAGGTGGTGAGCGTGATATTAGTGGATTGGGCTTGTAGTGGAGAGGTATTTTCCAATATTGGTGTTTAGGAAAAGCCTATTTCCATTGAACCCACACATTCATTTTAATTCTAATTTTGGGGTTCCTATGTCAATCACTGCCTTTGACAAGATCTATGACAGCCCCCTCACCCTTTTTCCTCGTGACTCCCCTTTTTTTCTTTTTTGACCAGGCATCTCAATTAGTTCCTTAGGACTTTGAAGTAAATGATCAAGTAAATTATAATTGCTAATTTGAAACATTGTTCTTGGGAGCGACTTTGAGATAACTTTCAAATAGTATGGGATTTTTTAGAGAAAGAAATAACTCAGACTCATAACAGCCACTTAATTTTTGGTTACGGAATTGAGAATTAATATTTTTTGTTATATGTAGAATTCAATAATTTGTGTCACAGTAATTTGATCCTTTAGTGAAACATTGAAAAGAAAAAATATTGGCTCTCTAGCTGCTGCTGCTGCTTCTTCTTATTCTTCTTATCAAGTTAGCAACTGATAATTACTTTTGCGGTAGTCCAATGAAGAATGTTTCGTAATTACTTTTTTTTGTTTTTTAATTAGAGCATTTGGACCAACTTGTGCCGTAAATATTTTGGCAGCAACTCCTCATTTTTTGATAGATAATTTATGGAGTAATGTTAAATCTATAATTCAATCTTGCGACTTACTGTTACAACTTTCAACGTTGCGCCATTGATTAGACTTCGAGTGAATCATGCCACCCACGTAATTTATGGCATAATTTTAGCACACTACAGAATCAACTACAGTAAAAGCTTTCATTGACTTGACTTTCTGGACGGTAGTTCTATTTACATATCCGTTTCCAGAGTTGTTCTTTTAGTCTGTCAGATCTTGACCACCTAGAGTTCGTCAATTGACAAATATTTCTTTTCATAGCAAATTTTAGGGACAATAACATATTCCCACCCAAGGTTTGACAAAATAACACTTTCTCACCAATCAAGTTTCAAAATAGCATTTTTCCACCCTTTGTTAGGCATTGTTAGTATTTTTTATTAATATTTGATTGAAAATATGAAAATACTTTAAATAGTTTATTTCTTAATTAGTTTATTATAAATTAAAATTTAGTTAAGTCAAAGTCTTTTATTCGATAATTTATTAGTTCAAGTGTAAAAATACTTTTTTTTTCTTTGTTTATTTAATTAATTAGGAATATTGATTTTCTATGTTAATTAGTAAAAATGAAAAACATTATAAATTTAGTAGATTATTAAATAATAGTGATGAGATATTGATAGCATTATAAATAAATAAATATTAAGATAATTTAATTTTAAACAATTCCATAGCATTACTCTTAACTTTTTAGGTGGAGTTAATTTTTTTTTTTTTTGACTTTTTAATATTCGACTTTTTGCCTAATTAAAAAATTTATAAAGTCAAATATTTAAGGGTTTTTTTTTTTTTTTTTTTTACATTTTTAGCAAAATAATAACGAAAAATATAATAGAACCTAACGAAGGATGGAAAAGTATCGTTTTGCTAAACCTTGGCTGGGAAAATGTTCGTTCTTCCCAAATTTAAGAAGATTTCGTCTTTCCTTCTTAGGTAACAATAATTTGATATACCCTAACCCTTATAACATTTTTCAATTTATAAAAACTTACAATGTACTTCAAATTAAATAATGGGAAAAATGAAATTAATCATTTTTTTTCCATGCAATAATACTATACTTACAAAGAAATCTTATAAAGATTTCCATACAAAGTAAGGTAGCAAAAAATGAATGGAAGAGTGAAACAAAAAGTCAAACTCATTAAATTCACTCTTTCATTTATTTTTTACCACATCACTTTGTATGGAGATCTTTGTAAAATTTTTTTGTAAGTGTAGTATTACTCTTTTTCATGTATATAGAATTATTAATCATGTGAGTATGTGATTGCCTCCTTTGAGTACATATACCTTATCGTTAATGAAACAATATGTGGATGGTCTTTAATTTAGCTTAAAAACATGAAAAAGCTTTAATTTTGTATTCCAATAACATTTTTCACATCACTTTCCACATCAGTATTTTATTAAATATTNTTAAACTGCATAAGAAACAGCCATGTAGTTCTAGTATGATCATCTACCACAGTAAGGAAATACCTTGCATTACCTTGTGTTGATACCTTGTAGGGTCCCCAAACATCTAGATGCAATAAATCAAACACATTTGATGTAGTTGTCTCACTTAGACTAAAAGGTAATCGGGTTTGTTTGGCCAGGGGACAAACTTCACAATGAAACTTTTCTTGAACTGAAATTCCAGGATTTATAGTTTGCAAAATGGGTAATGGAGCATGCCCCAATTGTCTATGCCAAAGTAGAATATCTTTAATATTCAAAGACCTTTTTATTGATGAACCAATATGAGCATCAATAGAATTTGTAGAGTTACAAAATATCTCCTTATTACAATCAAATTTGCATATGCCTAATGCTTTTCTTAAAGCTGGAGCAAAAACATGTAAACAATCTTTTATTTTGGAGATAGGGATGAAATGATACAACCCTTGGCATAGCTTACCAATCCCCCTCAATTTGCCACTCCAAAGGTCTTAGATAATGCAAAAATTTGGATAAAAAGTGATGGACCAATGACTTGAAGATGTCAATTTAGATACTGACAGCAGATTGTATTTGAAATTAGGTAAATATAAGACTTTCTCAAGCAGTAAGTCTTCTTGTAAACGAACTGATCCAATATTCCTAATTGAAGTTTTACTGCCATTTGGGAGACCTATGAAGCTATTCATGGACGATTGACTAGCTATGGTAGATTCAAAATTGCGGAAGTCATGGGTCATATGGTCTGTGGCCCCTGAATCTAATATCCAATCATTCACATTATCAAGACTTGAACACAATGAGATGGTCTTACCTGCCAAATTGGCTGATGGTGTAATTAGATTCTCCTTTCCCAGCAGCTGCAGCAGTTGAGCATACTGTTTTGGTGTCAGTACATTTCCCAGGTTAGCCCCTCCTTTTGCACCATCAGTAGCAACTTCAGTATTCAACAATTGCGACTGTGATCCTTGCTCCAAACTTGTTTGAGCTTGGTTGGCTTTAGCTTTCATCCCAGATTTCCCCTTGGTAAATTGAAAATCAGCCGGGTACCCATGAAGTTTGTATTAGGTATCTCTCTTGTGTCCAGGTGCATGGCAGTAATCACATTCAATGAAAGGTTTTTTTCCTTTATATTTCGAATTTTGGCCTGAATTTCTTTGGTTGCCTTGTGAATATAATGCCATGGTAACTTCAGTAGCCTGATTCTGTCCTGTTAACACCTTTTGACTCTCATCCTGGCTTATTATAGAGTAAGCTTGATTCACAGATGGCAGAGGCACCATTAACAATATTTGACTTCGAACCATTCCATAAGAATCATTTAGTCCGATCAGAAATTGCAGTAGTTTCTGCTGATTCAGGTGAGCTAAATAAGCTTTGGCCGAGTCACTATTTGGCAGTGGTAAACTTACCAGCAAACTCAAGACTCTCAATTCATCCCATAGAGTCTTGAGTTTGTTATAATAAGCAGCCATCGAGTTTGTACCTTGCACCTGATTGGATATCTCTCTATGAATCCCAAACACTCTTGTTCCATTTATCTTGTTGTATTGCTCTTTCAAGTCCTACCAAACTTGATGAGCGCTGGTTGAATAGACGATACTATTGAAAATCTCCTTCGACACTGTAATAAAAATCCATGCAAGAACTAAGGAGTTATAGCGCTCCCATTGAGCATGCAACGATTGATCAAATTCGGACTTCTCACAAGATCCATCTACAAACCCTAGCTTATTTTTGGCTCTCAAAGAAACTGTCATGGCACGATTCCATATTCCATAATTCTCTATACCAGTGAGCTGTTCCGAGACCAAGATTGAAACAGGAGTGTCTGATGGATAAACGTAGAGAGGAGATCCACAATTAGTGATATTCGATATCTTAAATCTCAATTTTTATCTCTGCTAAAATTGGGTGAAATTGACGATTTGAATAAAAAATTGAAGAAGAAAGAAATCAAGATTGAGAAGAGCATCACTTCGGATTTGGGCTGGTTCTCTTTAAAATTGATTCAACGTTTAGAAGCCTGCTCTGATACCATGTTTTAATGGTGCCTAACTGACTTGCTAACTAACCACAACCGTAAGAACAATAACTCAAATACAATAATCCAAGACTTACACAGTTAGTTTTCAGTTTTATTAATTTTAATAATTTTTTTTATTTAAAACACTATTTCTAAAAATTTATTCATAATATAAAAATATATATTCTTTAATATATTATTTAAAATTTTAATAACATCATATTTCCTACACGGTTTTCATAAGTTATTTATTAGTTAAAAATTAATTTATAGTTTTCTTAAAAGTTGATTTGAAATTATTAGCTTTGATTTATTAAATTACTCATTTGAAAAATAAAATTATTATTCACTTTGGCCTTAGCGGTGTGAAACTTTTCTATTCCAAGTGGCTGGGTTTGAATGTCCCCATTTACATGGGTGTCCTCAGTTTCCAGAACCAAGATTTTTCTTTACTATTCCTTAGGTCCCAAGATTTTTCTTTACTGTTCTCGGTAGTAATAAAATAAAATACTTTTCCTCTAGAAAATGTTTCGTACTGAACATTTATGAATTAAGACCCGCATGATTGCAGCTTATTGATTTTTTATTTTATTTTACTAGAATCAGGGATTAATAACTTGAGAAACTGTACAGGGGATTCACTATTATTATAAAAACTACAGGGAGGAGTGATTTTGAAATTGTTGGAGCGGTTAAGTGTAATTTCACAAGTGTGGGGGTTTTGCATTTTTTAAATAAATTATGACATCACTGCATGCATCACTTCCGGTCAAATGACATTCTTCACCAGTGCAATTGCGACACGCCAGGTGTAATCTGCTGGGATGTCTGTCTCGCGGGAATTTCGTTTTGTGTACGCAACTTCCTCTTTAGCGGCGGTCTTCAATTTTCTTTTTCCTTTCTGCTTCTCATTCGTTTTCGTTTCATCAACTCTCGCTTTGCTTTTTTACACAATTCTCCAACAGAAACCCAACACCCTATAAATTGAGAAACAAAAATGCAGAAGATGAAGCAGGATTCCATGGAGTACCAAAGAGGGTCTAATATGCAACCAAGGAAAGGCTGCCGAGTGATACTCTTTCCAATGCCTTTGCAAGGTCACATAACTCCCATGCTTCAGCTGGCAAACATTCTCTATGACAAAGGCCTTTCAATCACCATAATTCACACCAACTTGAATTCTCCAAATGCTTCAAACTACCCTCATTTCAATTTTTACTCTATCCCAGATGGCTTGTCGGAAGATGAAGCCTCCACCTCGGATTACGTAGCTTTTATGACACTTCTCAATGTCAAGTGTGTGGAGCCATTTCAGGAGTGCTTGGCTAAGTTGCTGTCAAATGTTGAGGAGGAGCCTGTTGCCTGCTTAATCACAGATGCGATGTTGCATTTCACCCAAGGTGTTGCTGATAGCCTCAAGCTTCCAAGGATCGTGTTAAGAACAAGTAGTATTGCTTCTTTTCTTGTTTTTGCCGCCATTCCAGGACTTCTACGGGAGAGGGGTTACTACCCCATTCAAGGTGTACATCCTAATTTGCTCCTCTCTTCAGATTAGGAATTCGTATAATGATTCATTAGAAGAGATCTGCCCAGAGCATTTTAAGCAATTATGTTAAACAATTGATAATTTTTAGTTAAATTCAACCTTCGTGTAAAGGATAAAGATTATGGTTCTTATTATTTGACTCAATTTGAATTTTCAATTTCGTCCTTTTTTAAGATAAAAAAACTAATTTTTGATTTACTTCTGTTTACATCCTCTTTCAGACCTTCAATCGGAAGCACCAGTGCCAGAGTTTCCACCACTGAGAGTCAAAGACCTTCCTGAGACTAAAACAACTGATGATGAGACACGTAATCAGTTGTTATCACGCTTGGCTAGTCAGACCAAGGCCTCCGCAGGATTGATATGGAACTCCTGTCAGGAGCTTGAACAAGATGCAATCACAGCATTACAACAGGAATTTCGCATCCCAATATTCACAATAGGCCCATTCCACAAGTACTTTCCAGCTTATTCAAGCAGTTTACTATCCCAAGATCAGAGCTGCATTTCCTGGTTAGACAAACAAGCACCTAAATCAGTAATTTATGTAAGCTTTGGAAGCATTGTTGCCATTAATGAAGCTGAATTTTTGGAGATAGCGTGGGGACTAGCCAATAGTGGGGTGCCTTTCTTGTGGGTTGTTCGACCAGGATCTGTCCATGGAGCAGAATGGCTTGAAGCATTGCCAAAAGGGTTCCTTGAAATGCTAGATGGAAGAGGACATATAGTGAAATGGGCTCCCCAGCAAGAATTGCTTGCTCATCCTGCCACAGGAGGTTTCTGGACACACAATGGTTGGAATTCTACTTTGGAAAGTATATGTGAAGGGGTCCCCATGATTTGCCACCCTAGTTTTGGTGATCAACCGGTGATTGCAAGTTATGTTAGTTATGTTTGGAAGGTTGGGTTGCATTTAGAGAAGAAGCTGGAGAGGGGGGAGATAGAAAGAGCAATTAAAAAGTTAATCCTGGAAGCTGAGGGCCTGGAAATGAGAAAGAGAATTATGGATTTAAAGGAAAAAGTGGATCTTTCTCTAAAAGGAGGTTCTGCATATAAGTCTCTAGAGAGCTTTATTGGTTACATTCAATCGTTCTAGTTTTTCCAATCTCCTCTTAAAAGATTCTCCAAGTTTTTCAGTGTTTAGTGTGCCAAAGTGATGTACAATATATCCGAATTAATGTTTACGCGTTGTGATAATTTTAGTGATGTAATTTCAAGAAAATAAACTAAAAAATATTAAAAAGTAAATAAGCAGGATAATAGAATTTATTAACTCATTTCAAAGTGTCACATCCAAAATGAAGGAAATGGGCTGAATTTATAGTCATTCCCCACCGACTAACCTCTCATAAGGACTAGTTAGACAATAGTAAATCATGATACATGTATCTTCAAGTGAGGTTACGTGAGCTCTCTGCCAAATTGGTGGAAGTCTAGCACATACAACATATGTAACTCTCTTTGAAATTATAAAGGTAACAATTATTTAAAAATAATTTTATAAATAAATAAATTAAGACGCAATGGGATTAGTTGGCTCTGCTCTTGTCAATGCTCCGGAAATAGATAATTAATTCCGTGGCCTCAAGCATCTTGTTAAATAAAAAACAAGTATATTAACCGTCTGCAGAATTAAGTATAATATGCTGCTTTGTTGAGTTGTCTTATACCTAGAGAAATGGATTTGCAGGCTACTTAATTTGACTACCAACTATCAAATTTGGACCATATCTCTTTACAAGATTTTTTTGGTTAGTTTATTATTGTTTAGAGTCTTTAGACTTCGTAACAAGAATAATCTAAATAAATGGATAGAATTCCTTCAATAATGCATTAGACCTCTCAAGCTTCAGAAGCAGAAATAGGATTTCATGGAAATCCAAAGAGAATTGCAGGTGCAACAAAGGAAAGGTCGAAGAGTGATGCTCTTCCCACTGCCTTTGCAAGGCCACTTAAGTCCAATGCTTCAGCTTGCAAACATTCTCTATAACAAAGGCCTTTCCATCACCATAATCCACACCAACCTTAACTCTCCAAACCCTTCTAATTACCCTCACTTCGATTTCATCTCATTCCCAAATAGCTTTTCGGAGGTTGAAGCCTCCACCGCGGATGGCGTAGCTTTTATGACACGCCTGAATGTTAAGTTAGTGGAGCCATTTCGTGATTGCTTAGCTAAGTTGCTTTCAAATGTTGAGGAGGAGCTTTTTGCCTGCTTAATCACAGATGCTATGTTGTACTTCACTCAGGCTGTTGCTGATAGCCTTAAACTCCCAAGGATCGTGTTAAGAACAAGTAATATTTCTTCCTTTCTTGTTTTTGCAGCCATTCCAGGAGTTCTACGGGAAAAGGGTTACTACCCCACACAAGGTGTGTGCATCCTAATTTATAAGTCATATTTTCTGAAGATTTTAACAAGTTGTCTGTGTAGTTATTGACAATGGTAAAGTTAACTAGTTCCCAATTTTTATTTTTTTTTATTTTTTTTAAAATTTTTAATTTCAAATTTATAAATTTGAATCAACTCCACAGTCCTCTCCACTTTTGATGTGAGTTGGTTTATGTCAAGATCCCTTGTATAACCCCAAAAGATTCAATCAACTGAGAAGTAAATATTTGAATTAAAATCGTAGGCATAATATTCTAATTCTAGCATACTTGTTTGTCTAACCTTGAGTAAAGATTATTGTTATGATCATTTTACGCGAATTCTAATTTTATTTTAATCCAAAATTTGCTCGCATTATTCCGTTTCATCCTCTGTAATCAGATCCTCAATCAGAAGCACCAGTGCCAGAGTTTCCACCACTCAGAGTCAAAGACCTTCCTCAGAGCATAGCGCAATATCCAGATAAATTTTATCAATTTTTTACACGCTTGGTTAGTCAGACCAGGGCCTCTTCAGGGTTGATATGGAACTCCTGTCAAGCTTGAACAAGAAGCAGTGATCACATTACAAAAAGAATTTGGCATCCCAATATTCACAATAGGCCCATTTCACAAGTACTTTCCAGCTTTTTCAAGTAGCTTATTATCTCAAGATCAAAGCTGCATCTCCTGGTTAGACAAACAGGCACCTAAATCTGTAATTTCTGTAAGCTTTGGAAGTGTTGTTACTGTTAATGAGACTGAATTTTTGGAGATCGCTAGGGGACTAGCCAATAGCGAGGTGCCTTTCTTGTGGGTTTTTCGACCAGGCTCTGTCAACGGAGCAGAATGGCTTGAAACGTTGCCAAAAGGGTTGCTGGAAATGCTAGGTGGAAGAGGGCATATAGTGAAATGGGCCCCCCAGCAAGAAGTGCTGGCTCATCCTGCCACAGGAGGTTTCTGGACACACAATGGTTGGAATTCTACTTTGGAAAGTATATGTGAAGGCGTCCCCATGATTTGCCACCCTACTTTTGGTGATCAATCGGTGATTGCTAGAAATGTTAAGTCATATTTGGAGAGTTGGGTTGCATTTAGAGATGAGGCTGGAGAGGGAGGAGATAGCAAGAGCAATTAGAAGGATAATCCTGGAAGCCGAGGGCCTGGAAATGAGAGAGAGAATCAAATGTTTGAAGGAGCAAGTGGATATTTCTTTGAATGGAGGTTCTGCGTACAAGTCTCTAGAGAGCTTGATTACTTACATATAATCGTTCTAGTTTTTCCAATCTTGATTGATAATTTTACAAGTTTTTCACTGTCAAAATTCACTTACTGTTGATGATTGACCGGTAGAAAGTTACCTTTTTTAGATTGGAATAGACAGGACCGAGCCTAACTAAAATGCCACCAGGCAACAGCGGGGCAGTTCATCATTCTCAAATTAACGTCACATTTATTGCTCCACATGATGCCAACTGTCATATTAATAAGCAAAACCTTTGCTTTTTTTTTTTTCTGAAAATAATGAAGCAGTGTTATAAATCTATAGTTTACATAGAGGAAGGTACATCAAAATCTTGTTTTTATTCTTGAACGTTGAAGAAATCCTTAGGCCTGCTCACAAATAATAGGATAAAGATATTAAGTAAGATTAACTATTGCAGCAGCGCTTGAGTTGTTAGTATTGTGACACTCTAATCAACTGTAAATCCTCAATCAATCGATGCAAATTACACGATGAAAACCCACCATCACGAACACATTTCTTTGCCAACTTAGCCATCCTGTCTGTTGATTTCACAAACTCCTCCCTTCTCTCCACTATCAGATCATAAATCATCTTCTCAACAATCTTTCTATCACACATCCTTCGTATCAACCCCAATTTTCCAAACCTCACTAACAAACCTACTATTTACCTGTTGCTTAGTTATACATGGCAACTGTTGGAGTGTGAACACTTTTTTGGTAGAAAATGAAAGTGTAGTGGCTGAAGGAAAAATATGCTGCAGCAAATGAATGGAACTCAATCATGAGTTTGTCTACAAGATAAAGATTGACAACAAAGAAGATTGCAAGAAGGGCAGAAATGCAAAGACAAAAGTTCTCCGCGGTGTGCGTCGTGACATGCAGCATACAGTGTGCAATAAGTGATATGCGTTGTGCGACCTGCGGTATGATCTAAGAATTTCAGTTTTAGATAAAATCAAATAGAAGTTATTTTCAGTTTTATTATTTTGTAAGTTCTTTGTAACTGTTATGTTTCAATTATTTTGAGTGATCCCTGTAAACATATAAGAGGGAATGTATGGTATACCTTATATTGAGAGAGATTAATGAATAAACTTTCTCTCCTTGTTTCATAAGTTCATCTTCTCAATATTATTGTTGATGAGCAGAACAGGTAAATTCCGGAAAACATTTGAACTCTGAGTTACTATATTCAAAGTCCAATATCCTGTCTGAATTACCTGGCTTGGTTTAAGAGAGGTGGTTGCTATTTCTGCTAAAGGGATGAAAAATATCGGTGTTGCTTTCAAATATCAAAGCCGTCTAGTTGTGATTTCATGAAACCTGGTACTTGTTAGGAACTTTTATCAGTCCGAAATGGCAAGAAAATTCTGGGATTAAGGCTTATGAGAATGCAGGCTAATGTATCTACCTTATGTCATTTATTTGACTGCTAATATATAATGGGAACCCAGAAACTTTAGCCCATACCTATTTCTAAATAATAACCAAAAACAAAAAAAAATGCAAAATGTATTAAGGAAGGGTAAAGTCTTATTAATTCCTGTCAAAAGAAAATCGCCTGCATGTGTGATTTCAAGAATACAGAAACCAGCCCAGAAACTATAAGCACTTGCATTATGAAAATGAATGAAGGGAGCAATTTAAACTCATTAGCTGCTTTTTATTTAACATTATTGCGTATATAGTCAACAATTCTCATCCTCTGTTATTTATCAATAGAGGTTGATATGATCAATCTTTGTCATTTATTACATGGTCCAAACTTCTGTTTGGAGGGTTCACATTCATTGACACTTTCACTAGCGAAAGTAGAAACTATACAGTAGATTTCAATTACTTTAAGATAAGGATTGACTCACAACCTAATCTTATAAATTTTTTCTCACAACTCTAACATGACAGTTTGCAAATGGACGGACAAAACCTATTTACAAACTGCTAAGCCGAAATTATGAGAGATAATCTATGAGATTGAATTGTAAGTGTAATATTACCATTACTTTATTCGTCCAAAACCATCAAGCGTAGATCTTCTATCAAATGGTTCAAATTACTAGATGAAGACCCACCATCACTGACGCACATCTTTGCCAACATAGCCATCCTGTCTATTGATTTCACAAACTCCTCTCTCCGCTCCACCATCACTTCATAAATCATCTTCTCAACAATCTTTCTATCACACACATCTTTCATATCAACCCCAATTTTCCACACCTCACTCACAAACCTACTATTCACCTGTTGATCGAAAAAACATGGCCAACAAATCATGGGAACCCGGGCTACTAAACTCTCTATAGTTGAGTTCCAGCCATTATGGGTCATGAACCCACCCACAGATTTGTGGGCCAAGACCTCCTCTTGTGGAGCCCAACTTACAATATATCCTCTCTCCTTCGTCCCCTCCTCAAGCTCCCTTGGCCTTTCACCCTCATCTATGGCAACAAAATCCGGCCTAATAACCCACAAAAACCTCTGTTTACTGTTAACAAGGCCATACCAGAACTCCATGAACTGTTCTCTTGTTAATAACACAAGACTGCCGAAGCTCACGTAGACTACAGATTGCGGAGGCTGTCTATCAAGCCATGCCATGCAACTTTTATCTACTTCCCAGAGACTGTTTGAAGATTGAGATGGCATTATGCTATTCGGGGAGGAGACTTTGGTTTGAAGGTGCAAATGGAGAGGTCCAATGGCGTAGATTTTGGGGTACTTAGTGTGTATATGTGATAGTATAGGCGCTTCTAAGTCTTCAAAAGTGTTGAGTATCAGAGCATTGGCTTCACTGGACTTCAGAATCCAATCCATAAACTGTTGGAAGATCAGGTCGTTTATGTCATTGGGTCGGCAAAGGCTGGGGAGATCTCGGCCGCGGAGAAAAGTTTCCATGCCTGGCACTGTTGTTATCAGACTATCCAAGTCTTCGTATCCTTCAGTTATTAATGGAGCTAACTTAAATTAGGACTCGATGTTGACTAATAAGCAAGAATTTTTCATGTAAATTTACTTCTAAAAAATGAAAAAAGAAAAAAATTAACTGATCAACAATAAATAACCCTCATGATGCCAAGCAGAAACACAACATATATTTAGTAATGGAAGGTCGAGTTCTGTACGATAGTACCTTTCAAAGGTAGCTCCCCTGCTTCGATAATATCAGGAGTACATAAACTTGTCCAGTAGGAACAAGCACTTGCAATATAGAAATGTATGAGTGGAATTTTAAGCTCCTTAGCTACGTCACTGACAAACCCCAAAACTGGATCACCGATGATGCAGCTCACTGGCGGCCTAAGATCAATCAGCATCTCTTCCAGAGCTTTCCTGGAACTTGAATTCAAGGAATCAAAAATCTCCGTCCCACGGTCGATTGTTCGTGGGTGATCATCTGGGAGACCATCGGAGAAGGTCTTGAAGTGGAATCCAGGATACTGAGCAAAACGGGCTTGAATATCAGTGTAACGGAGGAGGCGTTTGTGGTTGTGGCCGGAGTTTAGAAAGGTGATATAGAGGCCTGCTAGGCATAGGTGCTGGGCAAGCTGCAACATGGGGTTTATATGGCCTTGGAACGGGAAAGGAAAGATCACTACATGAGGAGAGTGTGACTTTTCTTCCATTGTAGGATATTCTAGAGATTGATAGCATGAGTTGATGCTGGATTTTGGCACCAACGAATTGTCACGTGCGTAACGCTGATTGGCCAATAAATACACGTGATAATAAATGTAGAAAGTGAAATAAATGCAAAGAAATCTTTTAAAGTGGTTCGGATGCTAAGGTAGCAAGTCCTACGTCCACTGATTTGTATTGATATTAGTGTGGGTCAGATCGCAATAGCGGACTGACTTACAGAAGAGTTATGAAAAGTAAATATGTTTACAGGAGAGAGAGAGTTTTCTCAATGTAAAAATGGCCGAATCCCCTTAATGAAGGGGTCTTCTTCATTTTATATCAAACTGAAGCATATAATCATCATTAAATCCATGGGTTGGTGTGATTGTCAGGATATAATCTGGCTTTATGTCACATTGCTCTCTTCCCAAGCTGATTTCGCATGATTTATTGCAGGGGAAAAGGACACGTGTGAACTCCATACATTTGATAGATCTGACGTGTGCGTGTTGCTCTGACGGGAGCAGGTCACTCTTCACGTAACTTTCCCACGTCAGTCCTTATTTTTCCAGGCATAACAAGAGTACTTGAATAACTTTCTTAATTAACGTCTGAACAGAAACGTTGTAACTTCAGTTTCTATAGAAAATTAAAAAATATAATTAAAAGAAAGCACTAAACAGAAGAAAGGGAAATTCCTGTTTAAATCGAAAATTCTGGGACCCCAAAGGAAATTAAACGCAGAAGTTACAATTATGGGCCCACCCTCAATTAGTTTTTTTAAACACTAATATATATAATTTCTGGATTTTGGTCCATGCTAACAAAAATATTAATGAAAAAAAATGTTAAGAATTAATGGACACTTGAACTAACTACTCTAGAGGATGATTCATGAGACCATCTTTTATAATTGGGAGGTTAAGAACAGTAAAAAATTAGAAGTTACTGATGATGATTTAAAGCAATACTGACCTTCCAAAACCTGGTTAAAATTAAGAGTCATTTCCCTTCATTGTCAGCAAACAGAGAAATGATATAGAAAAGTTTAAATCATATTTTTGTCCTCACAGTAATTTTCATATTTAATATAACCTTTTCGATCGTAATGTGGAAGGAAGGTACTTTTAAATTAAACAGATAGAGAGGGTACAAAAACATGAGATATCAAAGTTCATGAGAACTAATTTCAAAATCAAACCTCTTTTTTTCAATTTGTAGCAGCAGCTTCATATTTCTTCTCCATTATGAATCAGTTTGTTTGATTTGACTAATGAAAATGCCCCAAACTGGGACCATGCTATCTATAGCCACGTTCAGCTTCAATGTGCTTGTGGACTCCTATCCCTTATGTGATTTATCAGATGCTTCAAATTGCAGCACGAAGATCCACCTTCATTGATACTTCTTCTAGCCAAAGCAGCTTTTAAATCAAGAAAGCACGTTTACGGGGAAGAATGTTTAAAGTTAATTAGGATGAATTTGTGTTTGTGTTTGTGTGTGTGTGTGTTTTTTTTTTTTTTTTTTTAAATCACAGAGGTTGATTAAAGGAGAGGAGCTGTAGTAAGTTCATGAGGAGGTTCAGGTTGCCACTTGCCAAAAAACAGCTAAGATGGATCAGATAAAAGCCAGAATGGAGAATGGTATGAAAAGAAGAAACCTAAGGTTAAGGCTAAGTAAGATGTTGAAACGTGAGACCAAAACATATACAAAAGTGCAGTATTCAATCCAAGCAAAGCAAACTCACATGCAATAATCAATAACGCAAAATAAGGACAGAAAATAAAGAACACCAGATTTATAGTGGTTCGGTAATCTATTAGATTATTTACATCCACTCTTCAGAGCAAAAAGAAATATTCACTATGAGATATGAGAAACCTTACAGAGATTAGGCTCACTCTTTTACACAAGGCACAACCCAAGTAAAAAACCCCTCTGTACAAACACTCGTACACCCAGATGCTCTCACCACTGACATCATCAAATAAGCAGAATTAGTGACAGATTTATACAACAAAATAAGGTAAAACAGATAGTACAGCTAAGCCTACCACCACCGTTTGATTCCATCAACGTTCTTTAGATTTCTAGTATAGTAGATTCTAACAACTTTCTCTCTCGTCTGTTAACCAAGAGAGAAAGATCGAGAATGAGATTGCACAAAACCTAATTTGCATTAGGTTTATTGAAGATACAGAAAAAGACAAAACTGCCCCTTAAGTCTTTAACAAATAACTTTGACCACCCAACTTATAAGTTGACTTCCGCGTGTGTACAGATCAATTGCCACATCACAACATAAGAGAAATAGATTGAGGATCTTAGAAACAAAAACTACGAGAAATCTATTTCATGAGAACATTCTTGTTATGCCTCAAAAGTCACGCTTATGTCAGCCTAATAAATGTGCTGCCAAACCCACATCTCCTCAAAGATATTCACACCAACCCTGTCTCATTTCAAAGAAATGAATGGATGAGAGCCTTCCATGTGTCAAGTCAACTTGCAAAACACTCATTACATTGAGTGTTTAGGTGTATAAATGGGCTGAGATTTGAGCTTCATTTCATTCTCTCTTTGTAAACACTGTATTTCTTCGTCTTTGTATGCTTTATGGGCAAAATCATAGAAATAGTCAGAGATCAATAAAATTAACGTGGATGTAGGAGTCGCTTGTTGCATCCGAACCACTATAAAAACCTCTCTTGCCAATCTTTTATTTATGTTTTCTGCAACATATATAATCTCAATATTCAAATCTCATGGATCCATTCACGTGTGTCTCCTGAGTCAGCTCAGCGTTTCCCATGTGCGAGTCATTGGCGTCCAAAATCAAGCGTCAACAGTTTGGTGGCCCATGCAGGTCCGATTCTCAAGCTTGCGTCCAAGTTCCGTGATGGCGTGCTCAGATCTCAAACCTGCGTCAGAATTCTCCAATCGTGTGGCCAGATCGCAGATCGCACACGTTAGAATTCTCCAATAGCGTGGCCAGATCGTACGCGTCAGAGTTTTCCGATCGCGTGGCCAGATCACAGATCGCACGCCCATGCCGTTCTGATCCTCGGCTTTAGATCGCTGATCTTTAGCTTCAAATCGCGTGTTCAGATCGATGATCACACGCTGAGATCGCTGATCTCTTGTGCTCTTAGGTAGAGCTCGTTATGATCTCTCAAGTTGAGCTCGTTATGACCTTTTCAGGTCGAGCTTGTTTTGACCTCTCAGATTGAGCTCGTTTTGCTCATTGAGGTCGTTTTGAACTCTCAGGTCGGGGTCGTTTTGACCTCTCAGGTTTAGCTCGTTTTGCTCTCAAGTTGAGCTCGTTTTGACCTCTCAGGTCGAGGTTATTTTGCTCTCAAGTTGAGCTCGTTATGACCTCTCAGGTCGAGCTCTTAACAGATATCAGGTCATTCTCCTAACAGATTTCAGGTCGTTCTCCTAACAGATTTCAGTTTGAGACTGCAGCCATTCAGATCAAAGACTTGAGTTTTTAAAGTGCGATTACGCACTTCAAAAACTGGGGGGCTTCTGTTATGCCTCAAAAGTCACGCTTATGTCAGCCTAATAAATATGCTGCCAAGCCCATATCTCCTCAAAAATATTTACACCAACCCTGTCTTATTTCAAAGAAATGAATGAATGAGAGTCTTCCATGTGTCAAGTCAATTTGCAAAACACTCATTACATTGAGTGTTTAGGTGTATAAATGGGCTGAGATTTGAGCTTCATTTCATTCTCTCTCTGTAAACACTGTATTTCTTCATCTTTGTATGCCTTACGGGCAAAATCATAGAAATAGTGAGAGATCAATAAAATTACAGTGGATGTAGGAGTCGCTTGTTGCATCCGAACCACTATAAAAACCTCTCTTGCCAATCTTTTATTTATGTTTTCTGCAACATATATAATCTCAGCTCCATATTCAAATCTCATGGATCCATTCACTGTGTCTCCGAGTCAACTCAGCCTTTCCCACGTTTGAGTCGTTGGCGTTCAAAATCAAGCGCCAACAATTCTGATGATCAAATACACTCTTCATGAGAATGGCGTGCGATCTGTGATCTGCATTGTGCGACCTGCAGCATGATCCAAGAATTTCAGTTTTAGATAAAATCAAATAGAAGTTATTTTCTGTTTTATTTTTGTAAGTTTTTTGTAACTGTTATTTTTAAGTTATTTTGACTGATCCTTTAAACATATAAAGGAAGAATGGTTTTTGTTAGGCCAAAAATCGTCTTGGGCTGTGACGGGGCCCAATAACGAAATACATGTCACGGCCCAAGGCCTCAACCCAATCCCGATTGGGCCCACGCTTAAAATCACCTTGCGACCTACCTACTCTATAAGTTGGGCTATCCTATAAGTTAAACTAAACTGGGTTTCAGCCCATTAGCCTGCAACAGAGTAAATATGAAAGAATCTCATTCTATTTCCTCTCTACTAAGATTTCAAATCTCACTCAAACTATTATTTGATCTGATAAGGTCAAGAATCATATCTCTTTCATGATGGGATTATCTCCCAAATAGGACTTAGTGTCCTACTAAGATTCCAACTCTTATTAAACTATTAAACTTAATCTGATAAGGTCAAGAATCATATCTCTTTCATGATAGGGATTATCTCCCAAAATAGGACTTAGTGTCCTACTAAGATTCCAACTCTTATTTAAACTATTAAACTTAATCTGATAAGTTTAAGAAATCATATCTCTTTTATGATAGGGATTATCTCCCAAAAGAGGACTCAATGTCCTACTAGGATTTCAACCCCTTAGGTTTACTATAAAAACAGAGGCTTCCCTCTCATTAAGCATGCATCTCTCACAGTCAATCTACACCACTCAAAACCATCTATTTGCTCCTAAGTTCTTGCTCCCAGAACCCGACGCCTCAACCGTAGTCCTAGCCTCCGACAAGACTCCTGTAATTCTTTTTCTCCTTATTCTTATTAAATCTCTTTCAGCCTTGCTGACTTGAGCGTCGGAGTGCCTACGGCAAACACCACCTCGTGTTTTTCCGGAAGCTTCACGCTTGCCCTTTCATTGTTGCAGTCTAACGGATTGTCAGTGACCTCAACCTCACGGGATCACACCCTATTTTCATGACGGTAGATTTTTTGCATCTACAGGTTTCTGTTTATTTTAGAGATTAATGAATAAAATTCTCTCTTTGTTTCATAAGTTCATCGTTTCAATATTACAAGTTTGAACGAACATGTGGGTCTAATTGACGTATGATCTTCATCTACTCACATGGTAAATGCGTGTTTGTGATGGGTATAGATACTTCTAATTCTTCAAACTGTTGAGTGCAGACCGTCGGCTTCAGATGATGGCTTTAGAATCCGATTCATACCCAGTTGAAAAATTGTGTCATCAATGCCATTGGCTCGGAAAAAGCCGGGGAGATCTCGGCCGCGGAAAAAGTTTCCATGCCTGGCCTGCGGTTATGAGACGATCCATGTCTTCATTTCCTTCAGTTTATTAATGAGCTAACTTTAATTGGACTCGTTGTTGAACATGTTTTCATGGAAATTCACTTCTAAAAATGAAAACAAAATAAACCGATCATCAATACACCTTGTGTTTATTTGATTTCATAGTTCGTGACAACTATCACGTAACCCTCATAATACCCAAGCAGAAACACAAAAAAATTATATATATGGAAGGTGGAGCACCATACATACCTTTCAAAGGAAGCTTTCCTGCTTGGATAACGTCAGATACATAAAGTTGCCCAGAAAGAAGCAGCACTTGCCACATAAATGAACTTGGAATTTTAAGCTCTTACGTCACTAGCATACCCCAAAACTCCATCTTCTTATGCAGCTCACTTGCGCCCTAAGATCAATCACATCTCTTACCGAAAATGCCTAGCACTTAAAATTCATCCATCAAAAATCTCCATCGGTTCGGTCATTCGTGGGTGATGGCTGCGAGCCATCGCAGAAGGTTTGAACTGGATCCAGGATACTGAGCAAACGGGCCTGAATATCAGAGTAACGGAGGGGCTTTTGTGGTTGCTTTAGAAAGGTGATATTGAGGCTTGCTAGGCTGAGGAACTCGGCAAGCTCTCAGCATGGGGTTTAAATGGCCTTGGAATGGGAAAGGAAAGAGGCACATGAGAAGAATGTGGCTTTTGTTCCATTGTAGCAATAATAATTATTTGTAAGAGGTTCAATTGAATAGCCTTAATTGTTTGTTATGCACACATCTTTTTTGGGTAATATGTGGTGCTGCCAAGCAGCTTAGAAGATCAAGTAAAAGCTTTTGAACGATTTGATCAATTGACAGTTTGATCTGACACGGAAATGATTGATGTTTTGTACATGGTGCTGAGCATTTTATGAGATGATATATAATAACTAAAAAGTCAACACAAAACAGAGAAAGAAACTTTATTTTAAAACAAATTGATTAGAAGAAATCACTGAAACCAATCAATAACACGAAAAATTCTGATTACAGCCAAAGTTTTGGATACCACCCATTGTCAATCATGTTGATGAACAAAACAGGAAAATCCGGAAAACATTTGAACTCTGAGTTACTATATTCAAAGTCCAATATCCTGTCTGAAATCCCTGGCTTAATGCTAAAGGGTTGAAAAATGTCGGTGTTGCTGCTTTCAAATATCTAAGCCGGTCTATTTGTGTTTCATGAAACCTGACTTGTTAGGAACTTTATCAGTCCGAATGGCAAAAAATTCTGGAGAGAGAGGTCATATTAAATATTTTGCTAATCCCTTTCTTAATTGATCAAGAGGGTTGTAAGGTTACTCATTATAAACACTTGATCATATTATCCATTACCAAGAAATTCTACCAAATTTTTTCTCTTTTAAGAACATAGCTTCGTTATGTATGGGGAGAAGGTAAAGACTTACTAATTCCTGTCAAAAGAAAATCGCCTGCATGTTAATTTCAGGAACACAGAAACCAGCGCAGAAACTACAGCACTGCATTATGAAAATGAATGAAGAGGGAATTTAAACCCATAAGTAGCTACTTTCCTTAACATTATTGCGCATATACTCACATCTCATCCTCTGTATTTACAATAGGGTTGATTGATCGATCTTTGTCATTTATTACATGACACTTTCACTAGCGCAAGTAGACAAGATACTGTTGAGAAACTGCACGGCAGATTTCAATTACTTTATTCTTCCAAAACCATCAGCGTAGATCTTCTATCAAATGGTTCAAATTACGAGTGAAGACCCACCATCACTGACGCACATCTTTGCCAACATAGCCATCCTGTCTATTGATTTCACAAACTCCTCTCGCCTCTCACCATCACTTCATAAATCATCTTCTCAACATCTTTCTATCACACACATCCTTCATATCAACCCCAATTTTCCACACCTCACTCACAAACCTACATTCACCTGTTGATCGAACAAACATGGCCAACAAATCATGGGAACCCGGGCTACTAAACTCTCTATAGTTAGTTCCAGCCTATGGGTCATGAACCCACCCACATTTGTGGGCCAAGACCTCCTCTTGTGGAGCCCAACTTACAATATATCCTCTCTCCTCGTCCCCTCCTCAAGCCCCTTGGCCTTTCACCCTCATCTTATCACAGAATCCGGCCTAATAACCCACAAAAACCTCTGTTTACTATTAACAAGGCCATACCAGAACTCCATGAACTGTTCTCTTGTTACAACATGAGACTGCCGAAGCTCACGTAGACTACAGACTGCGGAGGTTGTTTATCAAGCCATGCCATGCAACTTTTATCTACTTCCCAGAGACTGTTTGAAGATTGAGATGGCATTATACTATTCGAGGAGGAGAGTTTGGTTTGAGGGGCAAATGAGAGGTCCAATGGCGTAGATTTTGGGGTACTTAGTGCTGATATGTGATAGTATAGGTGCTTCTAAGTCTTCAAACTTGTTGAGTACAGAGCATTGGTTTCACTGGACTTCAATCCAATCCATAAACTGTTGGAATCGGGTCGTTTATGTCATTGGTCGGCAAAAGCTGGGGAGATCTCGCCCGGAGAAAAGTTTCCATGCCTGGACTGTTGTATCAGACTATCCAGTCTCGTATCCTTCAGTTATTATGGAACTAACTTTAATTAGGACTCATGTTGATAACAAGCAAGATTTTTTCATGTAAATTTACTTCTAAAAAAGAAAAAGAAAAAATTAACTGATCAACAATAATAACCCCATGATGCCAGCAGAAGAACCAAAAAAACAACATATATTTAGAAATGGAAGGTCGAGTTCTGTACAATAGTACCTTTCAAAGGTAGCTCCCCTGCTTCGATAACATCAGGAGTCATAAACTTGTCCAGAAGGAACAAGCACTTGCAATATAGAAATGAATGAGTGAATTTTAGCTCCTTAGCTACGTCCTGACAAACCCAAATTGGATCACCGATGTGCAGCTCACTGGCGGCCTAAGATCAATCAGCAATCTCTTCCGAGCTTTCCTGGAACTTGAATTCAAGGAATCAAAATCTCCTCCGTCCCACGGTCGATTGTTCGTGGGTGATCATCTGGGAGACCATCGGAGAAGGTCTTGAAGTGGAATCCAGGATACTGAGCAAAACGGCATGAATATCAGTGTAACGGAGGAGGCGTTTGTGGATGTGGCCGGAGTTTAGAAAGGTGATATAGAAACCTGCTAGGCTTAGGTGCTGGGCAAGCTGCAACATGGGGTTTATATGGCCTTGGAATGGGAAAGGAAAGATCAGTACATGAGGAGAGTCTGGCTTTCCTTCCATTGTAGGAATATTCTAGAGATTGATCGCTTGATGAGAGTACTTGAATAACTTCTTAATTAACGTCCAAACAGAAACGTTATAACTTCAGTTTCTATAGAAAATTAAAAGAAAGCACTAAACAGAAGAAAGGGAAATTTCTGCTTAAATCCAAAATTCTGGACCCCAAAGGAATTTAAACTCAGAAGTTACAATCATGGGGCCTACCCTCAATTAGTTTTTTTTAAATACTAAAATATATATAATTTCTGGATTTTGATCCACCCTAATAAAAATATTAATGGAAGAAACGTTAAGAATTAATGGACACTTGAAACTAACTACTCTAAAGCATGATTCATGAGACCATCTTTTATAATTGGGAGGTTAAGAACTGTCAAAAATTAGAATTACTGATGAATGATGATGATTTAAAGCAATACTGACCTAGTGATGGCAATGGGCCAGGCTGAGATTGGGTACCCCTTGGCCCAGGCCCAAGCCTGACCTCATGACAAAGGTCCAGAGCTAGCCCAAGTCCGTCACAGGTATGACAGGTAAAGCCCAAGCCTGGTCCGATGAACTTTTTGTAATCTCAGGCCTCGCTCAAGCCCATCCATTTTTATAATGTGAATTTTTAAATATTAATAAATTTTAATTTTTTTTTATATTTTTAATCTAGAAACAATTTTTAAATATTAATTTATTTTTGATTATTCACCAAATATATAAATAACTTTCTACAAAATGCATCCATCCATCTATCCATGTAAGGTTTGAGAAAAATGAGTATATATATATAGGATAATCTTGTAATTAAATATATATTATAAGAGTAATTTAGTATACTTAATACTAAAATTGTCGGGTCGGGCTGGGTCGGGTTGGGCCTGAAGACATACCTAGGTCCGGCTTATACTCGAGGTCAGGCCTTAAAATAAAGCCCAGACCCAAACTCAAGCCTGAGAATATCGCATAAAACTCGACCTTTTTGGGACAAGTTGGGCTGGGTATCCGGAAATATGGAGCCCATTGCCATCTCTATACTGACCTTCCAAAACCTGGTTGAAATTAAGAGTCATTTTCCTTCATTGTCAGCATAACAGACAAATGATATAGAAAAGTTTAAATTATATTTTTGTCCTCACAGTAATTTTCATATTTAATATAACCTTTTCAATCGTAATGTGGAAGGAGGGTACTTATTAAATGAAACAGATAGACAAGACACAAAAACATGAGATATCAATTTTCATGAGAACTAATTTCAAAATCAAACATCTTTTTTTCAATTTGTAGGAGCATCTTCATGTTTCTTCTCCATTATGAACCAGTTTGTTTGATTTGACTAATGAAAATGCCCCAAACTTGGACCATGCCATCCATAGCCACGTTCAGCTTCAATGTGCTTGTGGACTCCTATCCCTTATGTGATTTATCAGATGCTTCAAATTGCAGCACGAAGATCCACCTTCATTGATACTTCTTCTAGCCAAAGCAGCTTTTAAATCAAGAAAGCACAATTACGGGGAAGAATGTTTAAAGTTAATTAGGATGAATTTGTGTTTGTGTTTGTGTGTGTGTGTGTTTTTTTTTTTTTTTTTTTAAATTACAGAGGTTGATTAAAGGAGAGGAGCTGTGGTAAGTTCATAAGGAGGTTCAGGTTGCCACTTGCCAAAAAACAGCTAAGATGGATCAGATAAAAGCCAGAATGGAGAATGGTATGAAAAGAAGAAACCTAAGGTTAAGGCTAAGTAAGAGAAATAGATTGAAGATCTTAGAAACAAAAACTACGAGAAATCAATTTCATGAGAACATTCTGTTGATCAAATAAACATCTTCATAGAGAATGGCGTGCGATATGTGATCTGCGTTGTGCGACCTGCAGTATGATCCAAGAATTTCAGTTTTAGATAAAATCAAATAGAAGTTATTTTCTGTTTTAATATTTTATAAGTTCTTTGTAACTGTTGTGTTTAAGTTATTATGACTGATCCTTTTAAACATATAAAAGAGAATGTATGGTGTCCGTTTTATTTTGAGAGATTAATGAATAAAATTTCTCTCTTTGTTTCATAAGTTCATCGTTTCAATATTACAAGTTTGAACGAACATGTGGGTCTAATATGACGTATGGTGTGACAAAATAATATTACGAGTCTGACGTATGATCTTCATCTTCTCAACATGGTAAATGCGTGTTTGTGATGGGTATAGATACTTCTAATTCTTCAAACGTGTTGAGTAGCAGACCGTCGGCTTCAGATGATGGCTTTAGAGTCCGATTCATACCCAGTTGAAAAATTGGGTCATCAATGCCATTGGCTCGGAAAAAGCCGGGGAGATCTCGGCCGCGGAGAAAAGTTTCCATGCCTGGCACTGCGGTTATGAGACGATCCATGTCTTCATTTCCTTCAGTTATTAATGGAGCTAACTTTAATTAGGACTCGTTGTTGAACATGTTTTCATGTAAATTCACTTCTAAAAATGAAAAACAAAAATTAAACCGATCATCAATAAACCTTGTGTTTATTTGATTTCATAGTTCTGGGACAACTATCACGTAACCCTCATAATACCAAGCAGAAACAACCAGAAGCAGAAAATAAAGATATATAGCTTTGGAAGGTGGAGCACCATACAATACCTTTCAAAGGAAGCTTTCCTGCTTGGATAACGTCAGGAATACATAAAGTTGCCCAGAAAGAAGCAGCACTTGCCACATAAAAATGAACGTGTGGAATTTTAAGCTCTTTACGTCACTAGCATACCCCAAAACTCCATCTTCTATAATGCAGCTCACTTGCGGCCTAAGATCAATCAGCATCTCTTACCGAAAATGCCTAGCACTTAAAATTCATGCCATCAAAAATCTCCATCGGTTCGGTCAGCTTCGTGGGTGATGGGCTGCGAGACCATCGCAGAAGGTCTTGAACCGGAATCCAGGATACTGAGCAAAACGGGCCTGGATATCAGAGTAACGGAGGAGGCATTTGTGGTTGTGCTTTAGAAAGGTGATATTGAGGCTTGCTAGGCTGAGGAACTCGGCAAGCTTCAGCATGGGGTTTAAATGGCCTTGGAATGGGAAAGGAAAGAAGAGCACATGAGAAGAATGTGGCTTTTGTTCCATTGTAGCAATAATGAATTATTTGTAAGGTTCAATTGAATAGCCTTAAGTGTGTTGTTATGCACACATGCTTTTTTGGGGTAATATGTGGTGCTGCCAAGCAGCTTAGAAGATCAAGGGTAAAAGCTTTTTGAACGATTTGATCAATTGACAGGTTGATCTGACACGGAAATGAGTGATGTTTTGTAACATGGTGCTGAGCATTTTATGAGATGATATATAAATAACTAAAAAATCAACATAAAAAACAGAGAAAAGAAACTTTAAAACGGTCTAGTTGTGGTTTCATGAAACCTGACTTGTTAGGAACTTTTATCAGTCCGAGATGGCAAGAAAATTCTGGAGAGAAGAGGTCATATTAAATATTTTGCTAATCCCTTTCTTAATTGATCAAGAGGGTTGTAAGGTTACTCGATCATAAGTTCATAACGACACTTGGATGCATATTACTCCATTACCGAAGAAATTCTACCAATTTTTTTCTCTTTTAAAGAACACAGCTTCGTTATGTATGGGGAGAAGGTAAAGACTTACTAATTCCTGTCAAAAGAAAATCGCCTGCATGTATAATTTCAGGAACACAGAAACCAGCGCAGAAACTACAAGCACTTGCATTATGAAAATGAATGAAGCGGGGAATTTAAACTCATAAGTAGCTACTTTTTCTATAACATTATTGCTTATATACTCAACAGTTCTCATCCTCTGATATTTATCAATAGAGGTTGATATGATCAATCTTTGTCATATATATTACATTGTCCAAACTTCAATAGGAGGGTCATATTCATTGACACTTTCACTAGCGCTAGTAGACAAGATATTGTTGAGAAACTGCACGGCAGATTTCAATTACTTTATTCTTCCAAAACCATCAGGCGTAGATCTTCTACCAAATGGTTCAAATTACGAGATGAAGACCCACCATCACTGACGCACATTTTTGCCAACATAGCCATCCTGTCTATTGATTTCACAAACTCCTCTCTCCGCTCCACCATCACTTCATAAATCATCTTCTCGACAATCTTTCTATCACACACATCCTTCATATCAACCCCAATTTTCCACACCTCACTCACAAACCTACTATTCACCTGTTGATCGAACAAACATGGCCAACAAATCATGGGAACCCGGGCTACTAAACTCTCTATGGTTGAGTTCCAGCCACTATGGGTCATGAACCCACCCACAGATTTGTGGGCCAAGACCTCCTCTTGTGGAGCCCAACTTACAATATATCCTCTCTCCTTCGTCCCCTCCTCAAGCTCCCTTGGCCTTTCACCCTCATCTGTAGCCACAGAATCCGGCCTAATAACCCACAGAAACCTCTGTTTACTATTAACAAGGCCATACCAGAACTCCATGAACTGTTCTCTTGTTAACATCATAAGACTGCCGAAGCTCACGTAGACGACAGACTGCGGAGGTTGTCTATCAAGCCATGCCATGCAACTTTTATCTACTTCCCAGAGACTGTTTGAAGATTGAGATGGCATTATACTATTCGAGGAGGAGAGTTTGGTTTGGAGGTGCAAATCGAGAGGTCCAATGGCGTAGATTTTGGGGTACTTAGTGCGTATATGTGATAGTATAGGTGCTTCTAAGTCTTCAAACGTGTTGAGTATCAGAGCATTGGTTTCACTGGACTTCAGAATCCAATCCATAAAGTGTTGGAAGATCGGGTCGTTTATGTCATTGGGTCGGCAAAAGCTGGGGAGATCTCGGCCGCGGAGAAAAGTTTCCATGCCTGGCACTGTCGTTATCAGACTATCCAAGTCTTCGTACCCTTCAGTTATTAATGGAACTAACTTTAATTAGGACTCGATGTTGACTAACAAGCAAGAATTTTTCATGTAAATTTACTTCTAAAAAATGAAAAAAGAAAAAATTAACTGATCAACAATAAATAACCCTCATGATGCCAAGCAGAAAGAACCAGAAAAACAACATATATTTAGAAATGGAAGGTCGAGTTCTGTAAAATAGTACCTTTCAAAGGTAGCTCCCCTGCTTCGATAACATCAGGAGTACATAAACTTGTCCAGAAGGAACAAGCACTTGCAATATAGAAATGAATGAGTGGAATTTTAAGCTCCTTAGCTACGTCACTGACAAACCCCAAAATTGGATCACCGATGATGCAGCTCACTGGCGGCCTAAGATCAATCAGCATCTCTTCCAGAGCTTTCCTGGAACTTGAATTCAAGGAATCAAAAATCTCCGTCCCACGGTCGATTGTTCGTGGGTGAGCATCTGGGAGACCATCGGAGACGGTCTTGAAGTGGAATCCAGGATACTGAGCAAAACGGGCTTGAATATCAGTGTAACGGAGGAGGCGTTTGTGGTTGTGGCCGGAGTTTAGAAAGGTGATATAGAGGCCTGCTAGGCTGAGGTGCTGGGCAAGCTGCAACATGGGATTTATATGGCCTTGGACTGGGAAAGGAAAGATCAGTACATGAGGAGAGTGTGGTTTTTCTTCCATTGTAGGAAATATTCTAAAGATCAATCGCTTGATGACAGTAATGAATAACTTCTTAATTAATAGGGTTATGCGCATAAAAAAAATATAATTAAAAGAAAGCACTAAACAGCATAGAGGGGAATTTCTGTTTAAATCAAAATCCTCCTTCTAGAATTTTTATGATAGCAATTATTCAACTCAACATCAATTGCTTCTTCGACATTCATTAAAAAGGTTAAAAAAAATAGCTGTAAGATTGGGACAATTAAAGCTAAGCTTCAACATAACAGCATACTACAACTAACATTCAGCTACAATGTGTTTGAGAGCTCATATTCCTTATGTCATTTATCAGAAGGTCCAAGTTGCCACGTGATGATCCACCATCACTAATACTTCTTCTAGCCAAAGTAGCCAAATTTTCAGCTGATTTCACAAACTCTTCCCTCCTTTCAACCATCACATCGTTGACCATTTTCTCAACAACCTTTCTATCACAAACATCTTTCATATCAACTCCAATTTTCCACACCTCACTCACAAACCTGCTATTCAACGGTTGATCAGCTAAACATGGCCAACATATCATGGGAACCCCCGCCGCTATACTCTCTAAAGTTGAGTTCCAACCACTGTGGGTCAAGAATCCACCGACTGCCTTGTGGGCCAAGACCTCCTCTTGTGGAGCCCAACCCACTATGTACCCTCTCTCCTTGGTCCCCTCCGCAAGCTCCATTGCGCTATCATCATCACCACCCACTGAACCCGGCCTAGTAACCCACAAGAACCTCTGTTTACTATTAACAAGTCCATGCCAGAACTCCAGGTATTGTTCTCTTGTTAGCATTGCAAGACTGCCAAAGCTCACATAGATTACAGATTGTGGAGGCTGTTTATCAAGCCATGCCATGCAACTTTTATCCACTTCCCAGAGACTGTTTGACGATTTAAATGATTCCATATTATTTGAGGCTGCTAATCTTGTTTCGAGGTGCAGGTGGAGAGGTCCAATGGTGTAGATTTTGGGGCACTTAGTGCGTATATGAGATAGTATAGGTCCTTCTAAGTCTTCAAACGTGTTGAGTAGCAGAACATCGACTTCAGAGGACTTCAGAGTCGCATCCAAAACAAATTGAAAAATCCGGTCGTTTATGTCATTGTCTTTGCAAATGCTGGGGAGATCTCGGCCACGGAGAAAAGCTTCCATGCCTGGCACTGTCGTTATCAGAAGATCCATGTCTTCATGACGTCCTTCAATTAACAATGGAACTAACTTCAGGACTTGTTATTGAAAAATTAGCAAGAAATTTGCATGTAAACCTTTAAAAATAAATGAAAGAATTATCAATTGATCCCAATAGTTTCTAAAAATTAATGGACGAGTGTTCGAAACCTCTCAGTGGTATGTTGCCCGCTTGGATGAGTAGGGGAATGCAGAAATACGCCCAAATGGAACAAGCACTTACAGTGCGAAAATGAATGAGAGGAATTTTAAGCTCCTTAGCAACGTCAGGAACAAACCCCAAAATTCCATCTCCGATGATGCAGCTCACTGGCGGCAAAGTATCAATCAGCATCTTTTTAAGAAACGGCAGGGCACTTAAATACAAGGCATCGAACATCTCCGTTATTTGGTGACTTGTTCGTGGGTGATCATCTGGGAGACCATCAGAGAAGGTCTTGAACCTGAATCCAGGATACTGAGCAAAACGGGCATGAATATCAGTATAACGGAGGAGGCGTTTGTGGCTGTGGTGGGAGTTTAGGAAGGTGATACTGAGGCCTTGTAGGCTGAGGAGCTCGGCAAGCTTCAGCATAGAGTTTAGATGGCCTTGGATCGGGAGAGGAAAGATGAGTAGATGAGGAGAGTGTGGGTTTTCTTCCATTGTAGTCTTTGCAAGAAAACCCTTGGCCTTCGTGAGAAATCTTGGTCAAATATTTGAATAAATAGAAGGAAACTTTACCTTATCTTTGTTACACTATTTTCTATGGCTATTATGTTATTTAAAAAATAGGATATGTATTTGTTGACTTATTCATCCAATTCAATCTCAAAATTAATCAAACTCAAATAAGATTTTTTTGTCTTGATTGTGACTTATTTTTGTATTATCCAACTATATTCAATTGAAAATATTTTTCCAACTCTATTCAAATAAAAATATTTTTTTTCTTTCCTTCCTACCGTTCTCTCTCTCATTTTTCTCTCTTTCAAATCTGAAAATTAATTTACCCAAGACCACCATTGCCGACCGCCACTACTGTTGACAACCAATGTGGTCAGAACGATGCACAACTAGCTGAATCTAACCTATCATGTACCGATCTAATGGATTTGGCCAGAAACGGCCAAATTCTGGCCTGTTGTGCAGTCAATTCGGAAAGGACAATTCCTTATTAGAAGAGAAGATATTTAGATTGACTCAATTTGGAAAGAAGATATTCAGATTGACTTAGACTCTAACTAAGGTAGCCGAAGATCATGCAACTTCTTAATTTTACGCATTTGAATCTTATCTCAACTCTATCATGTAAATGGGTGCTATATAAACTCATCATAACTTGTTTTCAAGGGGGCGGGGCAATTATTCTAAGAAAATTTTCCTATGAATTATACTGCTTTCAAAAGCAATAAGATAACTGTGGATGTAAGCTTAAGTTCTAACTTGTCGAACCACCTTAAAAATCTTTGTGCCATCTTCTTCCTTACATTCAGTAGTTGTTCATTGTTGATTATCCGTAATTACGCACACACTAGTTCCGATCCTACCAAGGTCGATCGGATCACTCTAGTTGGTGCAGATTTTTGTATCAACATTTTGGCGCTAGAACGAGGGTTTGAACACTCCGAGCTCTCTCTGTTTTCCAGCAGTTTCTTTTCCATCTTTGAACCACAAAAAACTAGCTATGGCTACAACCCAAGTCACCAAATCCAACTCTAGAATTAAAGTTGCTGCCAGATAGGGAGTATTGAGCATGATAAATCATGATTCTGGCAAAGTGGTAAACATAAGAGTTGTAGATCTTCGAGTAAGTTTTCCAACAGTTCAAGAATCGTCCAAATCCGAGGTTTGCAACTCAAGTTATCATCAAATTACTGAAGCATGTTCCAAACTGCCATAACTCGTTAATGAGAGCGTGAACTCGCCATAACTCGTAAACAAGAGTACGAACTCGTAAACAAGAGTACGAACTCGCCATAATTGGCAAACGAGAGTGCAAACTCGCCATAACTCGTTAATGAGAGAGCGATCTCACCATAACTCGTTAATGAGAGTGCAAACTCGAGCATGATATAGTCTGAATATGACAAAATGTTAAACATAAGAGTTGTAGCCCTTCAAGTAATATTTCCAATGGTCCAAGAATCGTCCAAATCCGAGGTCCACAACTCAAGTTATCATTAAAATACTGAGTTATGTTCCAAACTTGTTAACGAAAGTGCGAAGCTTTTGTTTTAGAGCTCGTTTTGAGAGCTCGTTTTAAGAGCTCTTCATTTTAGAGCTTGTCATTTTGAGAGCTAGTCATCTCAGAGCTCATCTTTTCAAAGCTTGTTTTGAGAGCTCGTTGTCTCAAAGCCAGTCTGTTTAGAGGTCGTTTTAAGAGCTCGTCATTTTAGAGATCGTTTTGAAAGCTCGCCATTTTATAGCTTGTCATTTTAGAGTTCGCCATATTATAGCTCGTCATTTCAGAGCTCGCCATTTTATAGCTCATCATTTCAGAGCTCGCCATTTTGCAACTCGTCATTTTAGAGCTCTCCATATTATAGCTCGTCATTTCATAGCACATTTTGTTTGAATCGTCGTTTCTAAAGCTCATAGTTTTTGAAGTCTGAACTCATGCACCTATATCTTCAGCTTCAGATCGCACACCCAAACAAAGCTTTCCATGCTTTATGATAGAGTTATGCTCACAGATCAAGCTCTCTGTACTTTCTGATTGAGCTATGCTCTCAAATCAAGCTCTTTGTGCTTTCTGATCGAGTTATGCTCTTAGATCAAGCTCTCCAACTTTCTGATCAAGCTATGCTCCCAGATCAAGCTCTCCGTGCTTTCTAATTGAACTCCTCACACTCTCTGATCGAGCTTTTTATGCTCCCTGATTAAGCTCATAAGCTCGCTCATTCGCTTGAGATCACGTGTTCAAGATCTCTCAGATCTCTTAGATCACGCCAGGCATAACTCAAGTTCTTCAGTTCGAGATTGCAGCCTATAGTGCGACAACTATCCAGATCAAAGACATTAGTTTTTGAGGCATGATTACGCACTCCAAAAACTAGGAGGCTATTGTTGTGCAGTCAATCCGGAGAGGATAATTCCCTATTATGAGAGAAGATATTTAGATTGACTCATTTTGGAAGGAAGATATTCAGATTGACTTAGACTCTAACTAAGGTAGTTGAAGATCATGTAACTTCCTAATTCTACATATTTGAATCTTATCTCAACTCTATCATGTAAATGAGTGCTATATAAACCCATCATAACTTGTTTTCAAGGGGACTGGACAATTGTTCAAAGCAAATTTTCCTAGGAATTATACCGTTCTTGTAAGCTCTCAAAAGCAATAAGATAATAGTGGACGTAGGCTCAAGTTCTAACTTGCCAAACCACCTTAAAAATCTTTATGCCATCTTTTTCTTTACATTCATTATTTGTCCATTACTGATTATTCGTAATCATTCACACACCAGTTTCGATCCTACCAAGGTCGATCGGATCACTCGGGTTGGTGCAAAGTTCTATATCAACATGGCCGAGATCTGGCCATCTAGTCGTTAACAATGGTCATAATCTAGTTGTCAATGGTCAGATTCTGGTCGTAGATCTGTCCATTTTTAGCCAGATTCATGGGGGATTTGGCCAAAAATGGCCATATCGACGCACGACTAACCAAATCCAGTCGATCATGCACTGTTCCGGCAACTATTGACTGCCATCCGATTGCCCTTTTGGGTGGCTGAGGTGCTTTAGTTCACTTTTAAACTGTTATTGTGGGGTTTAACTAAACTAACAAATGTAGAGGTTTAAAAAAATAATCTAAATACTTTAGAAAAATGTATTGAACAACTATTCTGCCTTAAAAAGTAAAAACATTTTTCAAAAAATGTATCAAACAACTATTCAGCATTTTATCAAACTTTGATATACTTTTTTAGATATTTGACCAAACACATTTTTAGAATATGATCCAATTCAATTTTATTCGATTAATTTTGCTCACATGTCTTCTATACTTTATTATATGTTCCCAATCCAAAACATCGGATGCTACATATTGTATAAACTGGAACCTACTTGTCAACAATTTTTTTATCTGAGCAGAATAATTTTGCTCTACTCTTCTATCTAGAATTGCACCCACATTTTCATTTTATTGATACATTCAAACATCTGAAAGAAAAAAAAAGTTGGCTTTCTAGCTTCTTCTTCTTGTACTCACCAACTCATGATTCCTTTAGTTTGTGATGGCCCGATGAGGAAAGTTTTTGAAAACTCAATTTTTCTCATTGGTTACAAGTTACGGCTTAATTTATAGTTGTGCAGGACGGTCAAAACAGAAATGAAACTTCAATTTTTTTCACAGCCTTTTGTTCTGCTAACTAATGAATTTTTCAATCTTGACTAATCGATATAGAATGGTCCAATGATGTAGATTGTACTATTGCTCCTTTGGTCCCTGTGACAGAAATTGTAAATTGAAATGGATGAATCTCGACCTCAATTGTAAGCTATGACATCATTGGCTGCATCACTCTTATCAATTCATCCACCATCCTACATTAAAGTCTGAAAGAAAGGAATACGCATTCTTCATCAATGGCGTTGAGAGTCCTTCATTTGGGTTGTCAAATATAAATAGTCGTGATACTTTTTCATCTCACACACATTTTACGTGAGCTTTATTTCTTATAATAATATTTCTTGTAAAGTAAAACTTCTTAATTTAGTTTCAATATTCCAATACTTCAGGATAAGATACTTTGCTGCCCATTTCTTGATTGATCAACAGAGAAGTCACAGTTCATAAAACCTTGGACATGCTAGCTGTAGCAGCTCTCAGCTACAATGAGCTTGAGAGTTCATATCCCGTATATCATTTATCAGACGCTACAAGCAGGAACACAAAGATCCACCTTCACGGACACTTCTTCTAGTCAATGTAGCAAACTTATCAGCTGATTTCATGAACTCTGTTGTGCCTAAAAAGTCACAATGATGTCAGCTCTACCTAGAAGACAAAGTGTATTAGCTGTCAAGCCCAAACCGTCTCAAAGATATTTTATATCAATCTTATCCCATTTTAAGATAAGGATTAAGGAGTGGTCCCCATATGTCATGACAACTTGCAAAAACACTCATTATATTGACCTTAAAGGTGTATAAATGGACACCTCTCTTCGTGAAAAAAAGGCTGGTTGGGCATATGAGAGCTAGACAAACATTTGAGCTTTATTATTTTTTCTCTGTAAACAAAGCATTTCTCCATTTTTGTACGTCTTACATGCAATATCATAGAAATAGCCAAAGAATAATAAAAGAGCAATGGACGTAGGATTTGCTTTAAGCATCTGAACCATTTTAAAAATAATCTTTCATTTACTTCATTACATCTTTCCATTCACATGTAATTTCTAAGTCAGCTTAGCACTTTGCACGTGCGAATCGTTGATATCAAAATCCAGCATCAACAATTTGGCGCTAGTAGGAGGGGCTTGATTCACATCAACTCACCATGTTTTTCTAGCAAGCCTCAAAATCTTCACGTCATCTGATATGAAAATCTGAGCAGGATAAATTCTGAATCTAGCGATGTGATAAACATAAAAGTTGTAGCCCTTCGAGTTAGCTTCCCGATGGTCCAAGAATCATCCAAATCTGAGGTCTACAACTCAAGTTATCATCAAAATATTAAAGCCTATTCTAGATTAGAGCTCTCGAATAGTGTGGTCAGATCGCAGATCACACGCTCTGATCTTTAACTTCAAATTGCGTGGCCAGATCGCAGATCACATGCATCAGAGTTCTCAGATTACGTGATCAAATCGTAGATCGCATGCATTAGAGCTCTCCAATCGCGTGGTTAGATAGCATATCGCAAGCATCAGAGCTTTCCAATCACGTGGTCAGATCACAGATTGCCTGCTTAGATCGCATGGTCAGATCACAGATCACAACTCAGATTGCTTTAATCTTCAACTTCAAATCGTGTGGTTAGATCGCATATTGAAAGCATCACAGCTCTCAGATCACATGGTCAGATCACAAATTGCATGCTCAAATCGCTCTGATCTTCAGCTCTCAGATCGCATGGTCAGATCGCAAATCGCATGCATCCGATTTCTCATATTGCATGATCAAGATTTTTGAGATCACGCGTTCAGATCACTTAGATCTTGCTTTCGAGCGCTTAGATCGTTGATCTTGTGTTCTCAGATCAAGCTTCACACTTTCTGATCAAACTCCTTGTATTCTCAGATCAAGCATCACGCCTTCTGATCGAACTCCTTGTATTCTCAAATCAAGCTTCGCGCTTTTTGATTGAATTCCTTCTGTTTTCTGATTGAACTCCTTAAACTCTTAGATCGCAAAGAGTTCTCAAGCTCTCAGATCGTAAAGAGCTCTCAAGTTCTCAGATCGAGCTTTTGATGCTCTCTGATCGAGGTCCTTATGATCTTAGATTAAGCCCTTCATGCTCTCTAATCGAGATCCTTATGCTTTTTGATTGAGCTCCTTATGATCTCAAATTGAGCTCCTTATGTTCTCTGATTAAACTCATAAGCTTGCTTGTTTGCTTGAGATCGCGTGTATCATATCGTTGAGATCGCACACCTCAGACTCTCAGGTCGAGCCTCTATCAGATCGCGATCAGCTCCTAAATCTCAAATCACGATCAGCTCTTAGCTTTGAGATTGCGAACAGCCTCAGGTCATGTTCTTAACTCTCAGATCGCAATCAGTTCTCAGATCATGACCAGTTGCTAGCGTAAAAAAAACGAGAAGAAAACTTAAAACAGCCCCAAAACATGCCAAAAAGGTGGATTTTGGCCCTAAAAATGGTCGCAATTGGGTTCCCCATAGTCATGATGTAGAGCTCGAAACGAGCTTTCCGTGGATATCTTATGGGCACCAAAACTCCTCCTAGATCAAAAGTTATGGCTGTTTTAAGTTGGCTGGTCCGTTTAAGGCCTCTAAGTCGTGTGTTTGGGCTTCTGACATTAGCTTTCTTCAAGAATTCATCTACTGGATATTTTATATCAGTTATCATATCGTGATTAGCTTCGAATCGCTCCAAGCTCTCAGATCGCAATTGTAGCTCTTAGTACCCGATCGTGCCAAGCATAGTTTGAGCTCTTCAGTTTGAAACTGCAGCCTATAGTGCGACAACCATTCAGACCTAAGACATGATTTTTTGAAGTGCAATTATACACTCCAAAAATTGGGAGGTTTTGTTATGCCTAAAAAGTCACACTGATGTCAGCTCTACCTAGAAGAGAAAGTGTATTAACTGTCAAGCCCAAACCGCCTCAAAGATATTTTATATCAATCTTATCATATTTTAAGATAAGAATTAAGGAGTGGTCCCCACGTGTCATGACAAATTATAAAAATACCTATTACATTGACCTCAAATGTGTATAAATAGGCACCTCTCTTCGTGAAAAAGGAGCCGGTTGGACATATGAGAGCTAGACAAACATTTGAGCTTTAATATTTTTTCTCTGTAAACAAAGCATTTCTCCATTTTTGTACGCCTTACAAGCAATATCATAGAAATAGCCAGAGAATAATAAAAGAACAGTGGACGTCGGATTCGCTTTAAGCATCTGAACAACTTTAAAAATCATCACTTCATTACATCTTTTCATTCATGTGTAATTTCTAAGTCAGCCTAGCACTTTGCACATGCGAATCATTGGTGTCAAAATCTAGCATGAACAAACTCCTTCCTCCTCTCCATCATTAGATAGTTTACCATCTTCTCAAAAACCTTTCTATCGCGCAAGTCCTTCGTATCAATCCCAATTTTCCACACCTCACTCACAAACTTATCATTCACCTTTGATCAGCAAAAGTTGGCCAACATATCATGGAAACCCCCGCTACTATACTTTTTAAAGTTGTCGATTGCCTACCGATTACCATCCATTGTGGGTCAAGAACCTACCGATTGCCTTGTGGCCCAGCATTTCCTCTTGTAGAGCCCAACCCACTAGATATCGTCTCTCATTTGTCCCTTTCAAAAGCTCCTTTGTGCTATCATATTCTTCACCACCCATAGAGCCTGGCCTAATAACCCACAAGAACCTCTGTTATATTGTTAACTAGCCCATACCAGAACTCCATCAATTGTTCTCTTGTTAATACTGCAAGACTTCCGAAGCTTACGTAGATTACCGATTGCGAAGGCTATTTATCAAGCCATGACATGCAACTTTTATCCACTTCCCATAGACTGTTTGAAGATTGAGATGGTTTCGTACCATTTGAGGATGTAACAAAATGAATAACAGAGAAGAATCTGTAACAAGATGAAGAACAAAGAAGAATCATCTATAACAAAATGAAGAAGATAGAAAAATCGTCCAAGAAGATGGAGAGAAAAATGTTCTCTGATCTGATATTAATTACCTATACACAACTGTCTATATACTATTACAAAGGAATCTTCTAACAACCTATAAAGGGAAGAATACATTATTGCCCCTCTGTAGAACTCAGCAAACAGAAATGTAGAAAACATAATGTATAGCAAACCAAAATAAATAACAAAAAAGAATAATAAAATCATCATTCTTCAATAATGGACAAGTTCCCTTTGTTTGAATGTGGTGTATTATGCTCCAATACTGCCCCCCCCCCCCCCCCCCCCGGGGGAAGATGGAGAGTGAAGGTTGAGAACTCCCATCTTGGATAAGTGAGAATGAAGAACAATAGATGACAAAGCTTTAGTCAAAAGATCAGCCAACTGTTTGGAGGTTGGAACATAAAAAGTTTTGATGCTACCCTCTTGAATCTTGTCACGAATCAAATGACAATCAAGCTCGATGTGTTTCATCCTCTCGTGGAAGACAGGGTTGGCGGCAATATGGATGGCAACTTGGTTATCACGGTGCAAGGCAACGGCTTGAGGGTGAGAAACCTGGAGAGCAGAAAGTAGAAATCGCAGCCAAGTAAGCTCACAACATGTAGCTGCCATCGATCGATACTCAGCCTCGGTTGAGGATCGAGAAACAACAGGCTGCTTCTTCGATTTCCACGAAATCAATGATGAACCAAGGAAGATACAGTACTCAGTGACTGAGCGTCTATTGTCAGGACATGAGGCCCAATCCGAGTCACAAAAAACAGTGAGCTGAAGTGATGAGGAGTTGGGTAGAAGTAACCCCTGACCCGGTGCAGCTTTGAGATACTTGAGAATTTTCTAAGCAATAGAGAGATGAAAATCAGTGGGGGCAGCCATAAATTGACTCAAAGTTTGCACACTGTAACAGATGTTAGGTCGAGTAATTGTAAGATAAAGAAGACGACCAATCAATCTTCTATACACACTCGGGTCTGATAGGGGTTGGCCACAAGATTGAGTTAACTTAAGGTTTTGTTCCATGGGAACCTTATTAGGTTTGCTGCCCAAAGTTCCAGAATCAGCTAAAATGTCCAAAGTGTACTTTCTTTGACATAAAAAGATACCTTTAGAAGAGCTGCCAATCTCAATACCAAGAAAATACCTCAAAGAGCCGAGGTCCTTTATCTTAAATTTGCTGTCAAGAAAGAGTTTCAACTGGCTGACAGAATTAATGTCATTGCTGGCCACAAGTATGTCATCGACATACACTAATAAAGCTGTGAAAGAACCATTATTTTCCTTTGTGAAGAGGCTATAATCAGCCTTTGATTGTGAAAAACCAGATTCAAGTAGCGATTGAGAAAATTTAGAGTACCATTTCCTTGATGCTTGCTTGAGGCCATATAAACTCTTTAATAGTTTGCAGACTTGAGTGGGTGTCCCTTTGGTATAGCCAAGAGGTTTCTTCATGTAAATATCCTCATATAAATCCCCATGTAAAAAGGCATTATTTACATCAAATTGATGTAAATGTCATCCTTTACAGAAGCAATTGCTAAGAGGCATCTCACAGTTACCAACTTGGCAACAGGAGAGAATGTCTCATGATAATCCACCGCTTCAAGTTATGTGTAGCCCTTGGCTACCAAGCAGGCCTTCAACCTCTCAACAGACCCATTAGAATGGTACTTGATTTTGTAAACACATTTACAATCGATGGGCACTTTTCCTGGAGGTAAATCTGTAAGTTGCCAACTGTTGTTAGCTTCTAAGGCAGCTAGTTCATTATCCATGGCTTGACACCAGTCTGGATGTTTGAGAGCTTGGCGGTATGTTTGTGGTTCAAAATGGGTGGAAAGGGTAGTGGAGAAAGCTTGGTAAGAAGGAGAAAAAACATGATAAGATAAGCAATTAGCAAGTGGGAAAGAAGTACCTTATATAGGACGTAGCTGCTGAGGCAACAACTGGATTGAAGAAGTGAGAACCTTCTATTGACAATGATAATCCTGCAGAAATTTGGGTGCACACTTAGTTCTGGTGGACTTGCGAGGGAGAGGAGGAGGGGGTGGTGGTGGGGCAGGAATGGAAGATTGGTAGGATGGTGAGGAAAATGGAGAATGAGAGGGAAAGATAGGCTGAGTTATCTCATGAGGAAAATTAAGTTGTGAAGGAGATTGAAATGTACTGGAAGGCAGAGAAGTAGGAAGGGGTAAAGCTGATTGTGGTGGACAAAAATTAAAAGGTGTTGGTGTGATGAGAGGAATAGAAGGAATGGGAGATGGAGCAGGAAGTGAAATGCTTGTATTGAATGGAAAAACTCTTTCATGAAACACAACATCCCGAGAAATAAAAATTTGTTCAGTTTGTAAATCTAATAATTTGTAGCCTTTCACTGCAAAAGGGTAGCCCAGAAATACACTTTTCCTACCTCTCAGATCAAACTTCTTTCGTCCATGGGATAAGGTTGAAGCAAAAGTAAGACAACCGAAAACTCTCATATGATGGTAAATGGGTGGCTTATGAAAAAGACTTTCAAAAGGAGTTTTATTATGAAGTAATGGTGTAGGTGTTCTATTTATAATGTAAACAGCAGTTAGTATGCAATCACTCCAATATTTAAGGGGAATATTGGACTGGAAGCTTAAGGCCCGAGCCACAATCATGATGTGTTGGTGTTTGCACTCAACTATCCCATTTTGTTGGGGTGTTTCAACACAACTAGTTTGGTGGATAATACCCTTAGATTTAAAAAAATCTGTCATAAGGAATTCCTTGCCATTATCACTTCTGAACATTTTAATTCTGGTCTGAAATTGAGTTTCAATTAAGGAGTAAAAACTTTCAATACAAGATCTCACATTAGATTTATGTTTAACCATATAGACCCAGGTGGTCCTTGAGAAATCATCAACAAGAGTAAGGAAAAATTGAGAACCATCAATTGCAATTGTGGGGTTGGGGCCCCAAATGTCACAATGAACAAGATCAAAAGAGTTAATAGATTTATTTGTGGAAATGGGAAAAGAAAGTTGATGCTGCTTGGCCAAAGGGCAAACACAGCAAGGAGATGTATTAGAAGAACTCAGGTTCTATTTGACAAGAGGATCATCAATTAAAAGAAGCCTAGAGAATGAAATGTGCCCAAGTCTACAATGCCACAAATCAAAAAAGGAATCCTTATGTGTAACAGAGGCACTAAGAAGCTGGTAAAACATCAACTAAAGCTGAGGGTGACACACCAAAACGTAGTAGGTGATACAGACCATGCCTCACTTCACCCATCCCAATCGTTGTCCAAGATGCTAAGTCATGTACAAAACATGAATGAGAAAAGAAAATAAGGCAACAAGAAGAATGAAGGGCAAGCTTTTTAGCAGAAATTAAATTGAAATTGAAAGAAGGGACACAAAGCACATTTTGAAGGACTAAATTCTCGGATAAGTGTACAACACCAATGTGAGAAACAGGGACATCTGCACCATTAGGTAATTTAACTAAAGAAGATACAGTGGCAGTGATGGATGAATAGAGAAAGGGACAACAGATCATGTGATATGTTGCTCCAGTGTCTATTATCCAGGGAGTGGTGTGTGTTTGAGTTGATAAACAAGAAACCATACCAGAGATGTTAGAGTTGGGGACATGCTTAGAGGATGAGGAAGGCGGAGTAACAAACATGGTGGCCATGGCTGAACTGGTGTCCTTAGAGTGCAACAAAGCCAGGAGTTGATTATATTGACCTTTGGTAAGAGCCATAGTCTCAGAGGACTCTTCATCATGACCATCAGTAGAGCATGCTCGAGAAGGAGCAATAGCAGCAGTAGCAGCAAAGTTTTTATTCTTGCCATGAAGCTTATGGCCAGAGCGGTACCCATTTAATTTGTAACATTTTTCAATAGAATGGCCAGTCATATTGCAATGGGTACACAAAGGTGGGGTTGCATTTCCTCCTTTGAAGCAATTCTCAAGAAAGTGACCTTGGATTTTGCAATGAGTGCAATATGGACGACTTGATTTCTGGGCTATAGAGTTATGAAATTTCTGGGCAAGTTTGGGAAAATGGGGGTTGGTTTTAGCCATCATGGCCATGAGATCAGGATTAGAGGTTTGGGTAAGCATGAGATGTTGTCATTCTTGCTGTTGAATCATGGAAAAAACTCGATTAAGGGGGGGAAGGGGTTCAAGAAGCATAATCTAATCTCTTGAAGAGGAATAAGAATCAGATAAACCCATTAGAAACTGTATGACACAATCACGATCGTATCGATCATTTAAGATTTTCAGCTTGCCACAATCACACACAACTATGGGGTCATAGATAGCCAATTCATCCCATAAAACTTTTAAGCGACCAAAAAAGGTGCTAATGGAATCCTGACCTTGAGAGAGGCTAGCAAGATCCCGTTTGAGTTGAAAAATGCGAGAACCATTTTGTTGAGTAAAACGGTCCTAAAGTTCAAGCCAGAGAGTGCGAGAATCATCAACCAAAGCAAGACTGGTTTTAACAGAAGAACTTACAGAATTTTGAAGCCAGAAGACAACTAAATCGTTGCAACGTTCCCATGCTTCAAAAATTGGATCATTGGCATCACGTGGTTTGGAAAGGGTCCCATTGATGAAATCAAGCTTGTTCTTCGCTCGAAGAGCATGGCTAACTGCTCGAGACCAACTAACATAATTGTCAGCAGTCAAGAGATCGGAAACTAAGGCAGCAGCGGGATTTTCACCATTGTCGATGCGAAATGGGTTGAAAGGATCTGAAAATTTGAGAAACCTTTCGTTAGGGTTTTTGGGAGGAGGTGTTTTAGGATCGGTATTTTCAGAGCTAGATTCGTTAGGATTTTTGGGAGGAGGTGTTTTAGGATCAGTATTTTTAGAGCTAGACATGGTGGGGGTTTTGGATCGAAGGAAACTCTGATACCATGTAACAAAATGAAGAACAGAGAAGAATCTGTAACAAGATGAAGAACAGAGAAGAATCGTCTGTAACAAAATGAAGAACAGAGAAGAATCGTCCAAGAAGATGGAGAGAAAAATGTTCTCCAATCTGATATTAATTAACTATACATAGCTGTCTATATACTATTACGAAGGACTCTTCTAACAACCTATAAAGGGGAGAATACATTATTGCCCCTCTGTACAACTCAGCAAACAGAAATGCAGAAACAGAATGTATAGCAAACCAAAATAAATAACGGAAAAGAATAATGAAATCATCCTTCTTCAATAATGGACACGGTCCCTTTGTTTGAATGTGGTGTATTATGCTCCAATAGAGGAGACAAGTCTTGTTTTGAGGTGCAAGTGGAGAGGTCCAACGGTGTAGATTTTGGGGCACTTAGTGCATACACGGTATATGTGATAGTATAGGTCCTTCTAAGTCTTCAAACGTGCTGAATAGCAGAGAGTGGACTTCAGATGACTTTGCAGTCTCATTCAATACCAGTTGGAAACCCACATCGTTTATGTCACAAAATAAAGATGGGAAGATCCTGGAATCGGAGAAAAACTTCCATGCCTGGCACTATTGTTATCAAATTGATCCATATCTCCACTTTCTTCATTTAGTAAAGTAATTAACCTTAGGTCTCGTTTTGAAAATTCAGCAAGAATTTCTGGGGTAATACTTCCTTCCAGGATATATAAATGTTAGTAAACCTCTTGTCCAGTCAAATACTTCCTTCCAGGATATATAAATGGATTTAATGGAAATTGTTCTTGTTTAAACAGATTAATTTGCATTAATTATGAAGAATGCCCAGAAAGAATAAGCGCTTGCATTGCGAAATGGAATGAGGGGAATTTTAAACGCCATAGCAAAAAACCCCCAATATTCCATCTCCTTAATGCAGCTCACTGACGGCCTAGTGGCAATTAGCAACTCTTTCATAAATATCCTGGCAATTAAAGTCAAGCCGTTGAATATCACCCTGTTCGGGGGTGATCCGCTTGGAGACCATCAGAGTAGGTCTTGAACTTGAATCCGAGATACTGCACAAAATGGGGATGACTATCAGTGTGAGTAGGAGGCGTGTGTGATTGTGGTGGGAGTTTAGGAAGGTGATATTGAGGCCAGTTTGGGCGAGGAGCTTGGCAAGATTCAGCATAGAGTTTAAATGGCCTTCGATTGGGAAAGGAAAGATGAGTACACCAGGAGATTGTGGGTTTTCTCCCATTGTGGACATTACTCTGTAATTTGCTAGAGATCAGATTTGAAAGAACAATTAAAAGTAGATATTTATGATGAAAAAGAAAAACATATTTCTCAGGTTTTATGTGTGAATAATACAAAAAGATTATTCCTTAAAGCCCTTAAAAAACATTCCTAACTCATTTTTATGGAACTTATAGTAACAAGAGAGATAGAATAAATGATGCAGAAACACGGGAAACACAAAATTCATGAGAACTAATAAAAAAACCGACCAAAAAAAAAAAAAAATTCAAGCGGCTTTATTCTGATTTGTAGCAGCACATTCAACAATTCTTCTTCTTCATTATGATTTAGTTTGCTTTACTGAAGTGATGAAAAACCTGCAAACTTGAGACCATGCTAAATTTAGGAATTCTCAGATTGTGAGCTCATTTCCCTTATGTCATTTATCAGACGGTTCAAGTTGTCCCAGGAAGATCCACCTTCACTAATACTTTTTCTAGCCAAAGTAGCAAACTTATCAGCTGATTTCACAAACTCCTCCCTTCTGTCCACCATCAAATCTATAACCATCTTCTCAACGACCTTTCTTTCACATACATCTTTCATATCAAGCCCAATTTTCCAAACCTCACTCACAAACCGACTATTCACCGGTTGATCAGCAAAACTTGGCCAACATATCATGGGAATCCCAGCTGCTATACTCTCTATAGTTGAATTCCACCCACTGTGGGTTAAGAACCCACCGATTGCCCTATGGGCCAACACCTCCTCTTGTGGAGCCCAACCCACTATGTATCCTCTCTCTTTTGTCCCTTCCACAAGCTCCTTTCTGGTATCATCTTCAGCACCCACAGAACCCGGCCTAATAACCCACAAGAACCTTTGTTTACTGTTAACAAGCCCGTACCAGAATTCCATCAATTGATCTTTGCTAAAACTCCATTACTGCCGAAGCTCACATAGATTACAGATTGTGAAGGCTGTTTATCAAGCCATGACATGCAACTTTTGTCCACTTCCCAGAGACTGTTTGAAGATTGAGATGGTTTCATACCATTTGAGGCGGCAAGTCTTGCTTGGAGGTGCAAGTGGAGAGGTCCAACGGTGTAAATTTTGGGACACTTAGAGCGTATATGTGAAAGTATAGGTCCATCTAAGTCTTCAAACGTGTTTAACAGCAGACCCTCGACTTCAGATGACTTTTCAGTCACATTCGTAACAAATTGCAAAAACCCGTCGCTTATGTCATTGACTCTGCAAAAGCTGGGTAGATCTCGGCCACGGAGAAAATCTTCCATGCCTGGCACAGTCGTTAACAGACGATCCATGTCTTCATATCCTTCAATTGGTTATGCAATTAACTTTAGGACTGGTTGTTGAAAAATTAGAAAGAAATATAATTTTCATGTGAAGTTATACGTTGTGTTAATTTGATTGGAGAGTTTTAAGCCACAACAAAAAATACAAAATATATAATGGAAGGTTGAGCGTTCTATAATACCTTTCAAGGGCAACTCGCCTGCTTGGATTAGTTCTTGAACACAGAAATATGTCCAAAAAGAAGAGGCACTTGCAGTACGAAAATGAATTAGTGGAATTTTAAGCTCCTTAACTACGTCACTAACAAACCCCAAAATGCCATCTCCTATGATGCAGCTCACTGGCGGCCTAGTTTCAGTCAACATCTCTTTCAGAAATGTCCTGCCACTTAAATTCAAAGCATCAAAAACCTCCTTCGTACGGTCACTTGTTCGTGGGTGATCCTCTAGCAAAACGGGTGCGAATATCAGTGTAACGGAGGAGGCGTTTGTGGTTGTGGTCGGAACTTAGGAAGGTGATCTTGAGGCCAGCTAGGTTGAGGAGCTCGGCAAGCTTAAGCATGGAGTTTAAATGGCCTTGGGCTGGGAGAGGAAAGATTACTACATGAGGAGATTTTGGCTTCTCTTCCATTGTAGCTGTGTTGTGTTTTTTGCAAGAGATTCTTTTATGTTAGATAAAAGACAATCATGAGTCTGCTCGTTTGCAAACTACCTCATTTTTCTTGTTTGCTTCCCAATTTTATATGAAGAATACTATTTTAATATAAAAATTATTTATTCGCTTTTTTTTACTATTTTATCTTTTTAAATACAATTTTTTTATAAAAATTGTAAAATAAAAATAAAAAATTGATATATTTTCAAACAAATTTAAAGAGTATCACGCCTCCAACCAATCTCACAATCTTAAAAACCAGTTAACCGAACCGGTTGAGGCATTTTTCGAATCGAACCGGAAAACTAGTTTAAGCAAAAATCCAAACCGAACCGAATCAGTGTTTAAACTAATTTTAAACCGGTTAACCGATTTGAACAGAATTTTAAATAAAAAATATTAATCTTCTTTTTGAATAAGAAGTATTCCCGTCGAAGGCAATAATAGATTTGATTAACCTTGGAATGATGCCTTAATGGTCTGCAAAAACTCATAACAATAAGTTCTAAATACAATAACACAAGAAAACAAATTAATCAGAATTAGAGATCAGAACGAGAACCCACGTACCTCAAAAGTTTCGTTGACGATGAAGGAACTTCTAGAACTGAGATTAAGAGGAAGTCGTTTCTTTCCTCTCCATGCCAAAGAACTCAAGTTCAGTTGCAAGAAAGAGAGTATGAGAATGGAATTTGAATAGTTGAGAGAAAGAGGAGAAGGCAACTTAAATGGTAAAGTGAGAGTGAGAATGAAGAAGCATGAACCACGAGTTACACGTTTACTGATCTACACATGAGATGTAGAAATGAGAGAGAGAGACGCCTAAGGGTTGGGTTTGGTTTGACCGGTAAATGTAAGCTGCAAGTTGGGTTTGGCTTGACCGGTAAATGTAAGCTGCACGCTCTCCCATGTTCTTGACAATACTAAAAAGGATTTTTTTCTCCAATATTAAATATTACTTTTTTTTTTAACCGGTTTTAAAATCCGGTTTCACTTAACCGGTTTGAAAAAATCTATAAACCAAAACGGATAATCGGTCTATGAAATTTTAAAAATCGAAACCAAACCGGTTTACAAAAAAACCAAATTTTCGATTTGGTTTCGATCCGATTTTTCAGTCCAGTTTGGTTTTCAGACTTTTTTTCCCACCCTTATCCTTACAACCCCCAACTTGACAACTAAGTTGCCAATTGTCAAAACATGCTCTCATCACACCCTAGGCATCAAATGACTTTGATTAAACACGGACTATCATTTCTTAGGGACGAATGGTCGTTTTTTTATAAAGAATTATTTTTCCTTACCAATGGAACGGTTATTCCTTACTAATAGAATGATTATTCCTTATGAAAAGAATAATCAATCCTTATGAATGAACGATTATTTATATTTAGTCAAAGTTGTTAATTATGTTATAACGTTAGGGTTGGTGTGAGATTGAGTTATAGAGATACAATTTTTGTATACTCTATAATGGAGTTCCAACCACCGTGGGTCAAAATCCACCGGCTGACTCGTGGACCAACACCTCTTGTGGTGCCTCATGTCTCCTTCACGAGCTCCATTATGCTACCGTTGTCATGACCCACAGAGCCCGGCCTAATCACCGATAGGAACTTTTGTTTACTATTAACAAGCCCATACCACAACTCCGGGAATTGTTCTCTTTTCAATACTGCAGGACTGCCAAAGCTCACATAGACTACAGACTGCAAAAGCTGTTGATCAAGCAATGATATGCAACTTTTATCCTCCTCCCAGGGACTGCTTGAAGATTGAGATGATTTCATAATGTTGTATGAGGCATCTAGGCTTGCTTGGAGTTCCAACTGGAGAGGTCCGATGGTGTAGATTTTGGGGCACTTGGTGCGTATAAGTGACAGTATAGGTCCTTCTAAGTCTTCAAACGTGTTGAGAAGCACAACGTCGACTTCAGTTGACTTTAGAGGCGAATTCATAAGAAATTGGAAAATCCGGTCGTTTTGTGTCACTGTCTCTGAAATTGCTGGGGAGATCTCGGCCACGGATCTTTGCCTGGTACTGACGTTATGAGGCGATGCTTGTCTTTATATCCTTCAGTTAACAATGGAACTAACTTTAGAACTTGTTATTTAAAAACTAGTGAGAAATTTATTTGTGAACGTCTAAAAAATAATGGAAGAACGATCAATTGATTAATAATACGTGTTGAGAAGGTTCAGATTGCCAGAGAATTCTAAGATGGATCAGATTAAAGGAAGCCTGGAGAATGGTGTGCTTACTGTAAATGTGCCCAAACAGGAAGACAAGAAACCTGAGATTAAGGCTGTTGAGATTTCTGGCTAATTCATCTGCACTGGTATTAATTAAAAGTCTGGTAGAAAGCGTAAAATTTTGCTTCGAAATTGTCTCGTGATTTGCATTCAAATTTGTGTGAATAATACATTCCTAACTCCTAGAGATGGAATAATATGATACAGAAACACAAAACTGATGAGAACTAAGAAAAACATTCAAGCAGCTTTATTCCAATTTGAAGCAGCATATTCCACATTACTTGTTTCAACAATTCTTCTCCTTTCTTATTATTTAGAATTTGTTTAGTAGAAATGCAAACTTGATACATGCTAGCCTTAGGAACTATCAGATAGAATGTGCTTGTGAGCTCATATCCTTTATGTCATTTATCAGACGGTCCAAATTGCCCCAGGAACTTCCACCTTCGCTAATACTTTTTCTAGCCGAAGTAGCAAACTTATCAGCTGATTTCAGAAACTCCTCCCTTCTGTCCACCATCAAATCGTTAACCATCTTCTTTACAATCTTTCTATCACACACATCCTTCATATCGACCCCAATTTTCCACACCTCACTCACATACCTACTATTCACCTGTTGATCAGCTAAACATGGCCAACATATCATAGGAATCCCGGCTGCTATGCTCTCTAAAGTCGAGTTCCATCCACTATGGGTCAAGAACCCACCGATCGCCTTGTGGGCCAAGACCTCCTCTTGTGGAGCCCAACCCACCATGTATCCTCTTTCTTTAATCCCCTCCACAAGCTTCTTTGTGCTATCATCGTCACCACCCACAGAACCCGGCCTAACAACCCACAAGAACCTCTGTTTACTATTTACAAGCCCATACCAGAACTCCATCAATTGTTCTCTTGTAAATACTGTAAGAATTCCAAAGCTCACGTAGATTACAGATTGCGGAGGCTGTTTATCAAGCCATGACATGCAACTTTTGTCCACTTCCCAGAGACTGTTTGAAGATTGAGATGGTTTCATACCATTTGCCGTGGCAAGTCTTGTTTGGAGGTGCAAGTGGAGAGGTCCAATGGTGTAGATATTGGGACACTTGGTGCGTATATGTGATAGTACAGGTCCTTCTAAGTCTTCAAACGTGTTTAATAGCAGACCATCGACTTCAGATGACTTTACAGTCTCATTCATAACCAATTGCAAAAATCCGTCGTTTATGTCATTGGCTCTGCAAAAGCTGGGGAGATCTCTGCCACGGAGAAATTCTTCCATGCCTGGCACAGTTGTTAGCAGACGATCCATGCCTTCTTTTCCTACATTAGGAATAGTAGCTGAATAATTAGCTACAACTTTTCATGTAAATTAACTTCTATAAAAAGATGTAAGTTTCAACCCATATCAATAATTAATACAGAAACGAAATATATACAGTAATGAAAGGTGGAGTGTTTTACGATACCATTCAAAGGTAGCTCGCCTGCTTGGATAAGTTGAGGAATACAAAAGTAGGTCCAGAAAGAACAAGCACTTGCAGTACGAAAATGAATGAGTGGAATTTTATGCTTCTTAGCTACATCACTAAGAAACCCCAAAATTCCATCTCCTATTATACAGCTCACTGTCGGCCTTATATCAGTCAGCAACTCTTTCAGAAATGGCCCGCCACTTAAATTCGTGGCCTCGATTATCTCCCACGCTCGATCAACTGATCGAGGGTGATCCTCTGGGAGACCATCGGAGTAGGTCCTGAACTGGAATCCAGAATAATTAGCAAAACGAGCATGAATATCAGTGTAGCGTAGGAGGCGTTTTTGATTGTTGTCGGAGTTTAGGAAGGTGATATTGAGACCAGCTAGGCTGAGGAGCTCAGCGAGCTTAAGCATGGAGTTTATATGGCCTTGGACTGGGAGAGGAAAGATGATAACATGAGGAGAAAGTGGCTTTTCTTCCATTGAAGCAAGAGATTCCTTTATGTTCTGATTTCTACTTGAGGGAGATAGAAAATACAATCATTTTTTTCGGCCGGCAATGTCAGGAATCGTTTTTATACATTTGAATGAAGATGAGAATACGTGAATAAATATTTGGAATTTTTAGAGATGACTTGTAGTTGAGATCTTGAGGAGGACCATGCCCACACTTAATTCATTTATTTATTGCTTTCCAAAATGATTGATCTGACCCGAAATGTTGTGATATTTTGTCATAATATGTGGTTGTCTGTAGCTTATGGGAAGGAAAGTACTAAAATATATAATGATAAACATAAGAAAAAAAAATTGGGAGACCCATTTTGTCAAATATTGATGAAGAGATAGCAAATTTAAAAAAAAAAAAAAAAAAAAAAAATTGGGAGACCCATTTATCAAGGGAAAAAATAGCATAGAAGGTTCCACCGAGATTTGAACTCGGGTTACTGGATTCAGAGTCCAATGTCCTGACCACTAGACCATGGAACCGCCTGTTACAAACGTTAGGTTTGAGGTTTGACCATTTCACCTACATTGTTGAATGTTGGTATAAATAGGCCGAACGACATGTTCCCACCCAAAGTTTGCCGTAATGACAATTTACTACCCAAAAAGTTTTGAAAACGAAAATTATCCACTCTCCGTGAGAATATGTTAGTAAAATCCGTTAATTATATAATATGCCTAATGAAAAGACGAAAAAACCGTTATCTCTTCTTCTTCTCTTTTCTTCTTTCTCCTTTCTTCTTCTCTTTTCTTCTTTCTCCTTTCTTCTTCTTCTCTCTCCTCCTCTACCACCACCAATACCACCCAAATCTGGTGGCTATTGGCCGGATGCAATTCACCTGATGAATTTCGTCGTGATAACAATAATAACCATTTGCCGTAGTGAAGCTACAAGGCCCCAAAACACTATCATCAGTAATACCATCTCTACAGCTTAGAAAAGAGAAAGAATAAAAAGAAAAGAGGAGAAAAAGAAGAGAGTAGGATTTTTCGTCTTTTCACTATGTATATTTTATCAATTAACGGATTTTATTAACAGATTCTCATGGAAATTGGGTAATTGTCGTTTTCAAAGTTTTTTGGGTAGTAATGTTATTACACCAAACTACTACCCAAAAAACTTTGGTTGGGAATATGTCGTTCGGCCGTTATAAATATCTAGCTCTTAATAACTGAATGAGATTGGCTTATTTTCATTTTGGAAGCGTCTATCATAGCAGTTGAAGTCAGATTCAGGAATCGACTGAGAAGATATTTTGCTAGTTCCTTTCTTAATTGATCAGCAGGGTTATTTTACAATTTATCTGTTACAATAATAAGTGAATCCACTCGACCCAAAATCCCTTTTAAGCCTCTGAAAAAAACGATCCATTATGCACAAAAGTAACCAAATTGATGAGCTACAANGAGATAGCAAATTTAATAATAAGATAAACATAAAAATAAAAAAATAAAAAAAAATTGGGAGACCCATTTTGTCAAGGGAAAAAATAGCATAGAAGGTTCCACCGAGATGTGAACTCGGGTTACTGGATTCAGAGTCCAATGTCCTGACCACTAGCCATGGAACCGCCGGTTTGAGTTTTGACCATTTCACCTAGATTGTTCGTATAAATAGGCCGAACAACATCTTCCCACCCAAAGTTTGCCATAATGACAATTTACTACCCAAAAGTTTTGAAAATGACAATTATCCACTCTCCCTCAGAATATGTTAGTAAAATCAGTTAATTATATGATATACCTAATGAAAAGACGAAAAAACCGTTATCTCTTCTTCTTCTCTTTTCTTCTTTCTCCTTTCTTCTCTTTTCTTCTTCTTCATTCTCCTCCTCTACCACCACCAATACCACCTGATGAATTTCGTCATGATAACAATAATAACCATTTGCCGTAGTGAAGCTATAAGGCCCCAAAACTACCATTAGTAATACCATCTACATCTTATAAAAGAGAAAGAAGAAAAAGAAAAGAAAGAAGAAAAAGAAGAGAGTGGGGTTTTTCGTCTTTTCACCACGTATATTTTATCAATTAATGGATTTTATTAACAAATTCTCACAGAAAGTGGGTAATTATCATTTTCAAAGTTTTTTGGGTAGTAACGATATTACAGAAAACTTTGGGTGGAAATATGCCGTTCGGCCGTTATAAATATCTGGCTCTTAATAACTGAATGAGATTGGCTTTATTTTCATTTTGGAAGCGTCTATCATAGCAGTTGAAGTCAGATTCAGGAATCGACTGAGAAGATATTTTGCTAGTTCCTTTCTTAATTGAATCCACTTGTTATTTTACAATTTATCTGTTACAATAATCAGTGAATCCACTTGACCCAAAATCCCTTTTAAGCCTCTGAAAAAATGATCCATTATGCACAAAAGTAACCAAATTGATGAGCTACAACCAAGAATCGGGATGGCAATGGGTCAAGTTGGGACCGAGTACCCCTTGGCCCAGGCCCAAGCCCGACCTCATGACAAAGGTCCAAGGTTGGCTCGGGCCCGTCACGGGTATGATAGATAAAGCACAAGCATAGTTCAACGAACTATTTATAACCTCAGGCTCGGCTCAAGCTCGTTCATTTTTATAATGTGAATTTTTAAATATTAATAAATTTCAAATTTTTTTTATATTTTTAATCTAGAAACAATTTTTAAATATTAATTTATTTTTTATACTCACCAAATATATAAATAACTTTTCACAAAGTGCATACATCCATCCATCCATGTAAGGTTTGAGAAAAATAAGTATATATATATGTAGGATAATCTTATAATTAAATATATAATATAAGAATAATTTAGTATAATTTATACTAAAATTGTCGGGTCAGGCCAGGTTGAGCTTGAAGATATACCTTGGCCCAGCCTATATCCAAGATCAGGCCTTAAAATCAGGCATAGACCCAAACCCAAGCCTACAAACATCGGGTAAAGCCCGACTTGTACCAAAAAAAATATGGAGCCCATTGCCATCTCTGGCTACAAGCCTTCAAACAAACAGCGGAGAAAATCGACCTTCATATGATTGGAATCATTCAACTAAACATTAACTATTATTAAACAACTCTGCTCCTCTTGTTTTATTGGATTAATGAAAAAGTTTCAACCTTGGTGTATGCTAGCGGTAGCAGATACTTGCATCTTGCAACCAAACTTCAGCAAGAATGAGCTCTTGAGCTCATCAAACTAATGTCATTTATCAAGCGGTCCAAATTGCAATACGAGGATCCACCTTCATTGACACTTTTTCTAGCAGAATCAGCCATCTCAGAGCTTGATTTCTTGAACTCATCCTTCCTCTCCATCATCAGTTCATTAACCATCTTCTCAACAACCTTTCTATCACACACATCCTTCATATCAATCCCAATTTTCCACACTTCGCCAACAAATCGACTATTCACCTGCTGATCAGCGAAATACGGCCAACATAACATGGGCACTCCCGCCACAGTACTCTCCAAAGTTGAGTTCCATCCATTGTGAGTCAAAAACATAGCAACAGCCTCGTGGGCCAAGACCTCTTCTTGCGGAACCCAGCCAACCATGTACCCTCTCTCCTTGGTGGCCTCAACGAGCTCCTCGGGAATTTGATTCTCTCCATCTTTTCCCAAAATGGAATCAGGCCTAATGACCCATAAGAATCGTTTGTTACTATTCATAAGACCATGCCAAAACTCTAGCAATTGTTCTCTTGAGAGCATTGTAATGCTACCAAAGCTAACATAGATAACTGATTGCAGAGGTTGTTCGTTAAGCCATGAGATGCAGCTTCTGTCCACTTCCCAGAAACTGTTTGAGGGTTTTAAGGAAGTGTTTTCCGGGACTCTTGCTTTGAGGTGAGCGTTAAGGGGTCCTATGGTATAAATGTTTGGACATATACTGCGAATTTGGGACAGTATGGGTCCTTCCAGGTCCTCAAATGTGTTCAATATGAGACCATCTGCTCGAGGGGTTGAGCGAGTCTCGCTCATAAAGAGTTGGAGGGTTTTGTCCATGGGATCGTCAGCTCGACAGAAGCTCGGAAGATCGCGGCACCGGAGATAAGTTTCCATGCCAGGCACATTTTTTATCTGGCGGTCCATATCTTCAGTACCTTCAGGTTTAGTTTAGCATACGCAATACAAATCACTTTAAAAGTAATGAAAATAATATACCTTATAAACTCACTATATTCTTTAGACAACAAATTTAGTTGTGGAATTCAAAGTAAACAAGAGTCTAACCTTTGATAGGAAGCTCGCCGGCATCAATGACTTCACCGAGAGAGTAGTAAGCCCACAAAGCACAAGCTCCAATAGTTCGAAAATAAATGATCGGAATTCCCAAGTCCCTGGCTACGTCAATAGCGGAGCTCATAATTCCATCCGATATGATGCACTTCACTGGCGGCTTAATTTCATTCAGTAGCATCTCTTTCAAAAGAGGAGGAGTTACTGATTTCACTGAATGTAACACGTCCGCAGATCGATCTCCGGTTCGTGGGTGGTCCATTGGAAGACCATCTGTAATAGTCTTGAATTGAAACCCAGGTAAACGTTGCGTGTAACGGGAACAAACATCAGTGTGACGAACAAGACGGTCATGGTTGTACTCTGAGTTGAGAAAAGTAACTTTTATGCCGTCAACGCTGAGGAGCTCGGCGAGCTTGAGCATGGAGTTGACATGGCCTAAGGCTGGAATGGGAAAGATGAGAACATGAGGTGGATCTTTCTCCATCTCTATGTCAAATGTTAATTTCTCTGTCTGGTTTTGATTTCCCTTTCTATGGAGTTTATAATTCATATAGCTCCTGCGGGCTTGATATCACTTCGTTTTATTTTCTTTAATATTTTATTTCATTTGTCACAAGTTCTGTGTTGTTTAGTCATTCTCTAAAGTCTAATCGGTAATAGTTTATTATTGCATCAGTGCGATCACAATAGCTGCCATGTTGAAGCCAGAAACCTAGCTCTTAGAAGAAGTGCTATAATAGCTTTACAGCCTTTACTTTACCTCTGTCAAACCTCGAATATTCTTTGAACTATGTATGATTTTAAGTATTAAAATATATGATTTCAGAATCGTTGCATCTGATATTATTCGTTTAGTTTATTGTTAAACGATATATTTATGATCCCACCACCGCTGGAAGTTACGATATTAAAATGGCAAATAATGATATAAGATAGTTTTTCAAATTCTAATCATTTTAACCGTAAAAAAGTTAAAGAGAAAGATTTAATATGATTTTCCAATAAGAAATTCAACATAATCTCTTAAATTTGAGTATTCTTAAAGATAAAAGAACAAAAGAAGAATCTAACATTATTTTTTGAGTTCGAATTGTTAATAGAGGTGGTTATTTGAACTCTTACGAGATTAGTTGATTCGAACACCTCATCATCAAAAAATAAAATAAAAAATTATGATTTTGCTATCTGTTCTTTTGGCCTAGCATATTATCAGCTCCAATATTCTATGCATGATGGGATTTAGGTTTACATTCCCAACTTCTGTAAACCTTAACAAAATAAATTTAAGTCTCTAATTACACAGGTATTATATGATTCTGATAAACTGCATACCTTCAGGGAATAGCGTGTTAATTTCATACTCTAAATGGATACAATTGCTTGAAAATTGTAAGAGGAACAAAAGCTTCACCATTTCTACAAAGTTTGGATTTCTTGTCTTTCAGTTTACCAAAAATTACAAATAAAATAATGATAATAGTATTAGAATAATTTCGACATAGACCAGAAAGAATTAAAAGGACAAAATAAGAAATGAATATCATGTTTAATTAGAAAGGACCGGGAGGAGCTTGATAACCCAAGAATGGCCTTCCACAAGCAAAACCTTGAAGATTCCGATCGCATTCAACATGAACTGTATGTTTAATAGTGCGAAACAGATCTGAGAAAACTCCAAATCCAAACAGACCTCCAATAATAATCGCTACGCATATTACGCAAATGCAACAAGAGCAAAGCTGGGTTGGGAAGCAACACATCTTTCTTAACACTTTTGCTTTAATTTATTAATGAAATTTCGATATTGGAAGAGGCTGAAATTGAGAGAAGAATGAGTAAATTAAAGCACCGAGTCTCGATTTGGATTGGAACAAAGATTAGATTGAAAAGGTTGATGGGAATATATTTATGGGTTAATTATATCAATCAGAAAAAGGAAAATGATAAATTTGAAACGAACAAATTGATTCAATTCAAAGCTTTGAATGTCCAGTTCATTGTTTCCGTTTTTAGTTTCTATTAATAGAAACTAAAAACAGTCTATGAACCCAACTTAGTTGACGAGTTTTTGATAAAATAAATATTGTGAAAATTGGAGAATATATGGGTAATAAAAGAAATGTTGAGCAGTAATAATCTCATTTGAGAAGCTGTAAACTGATTTTATGGCGCAGCTCATAATTTTTTTTTAATTTTTTTAATTTTTTTTTTTTTGTTTTATCACCGGTATTCAAGCCACTTACGTGTACATCAACTAATCCTCAAGACCTATTAAACACTCTACAAATTTAATATTCTAGGTAAGCCACAAATTGGACACCTCTTACGCGCAGCTCATAATTTTTTTATTTTTTATTTTTATCACTGGTATCCAAGCCACTTACTTGCACCTTAACTAATCTCCAAAACCTATTAAACATCCTACAAACTTAATATTCTACGTAAGCCACAAATTGGACACCTCTTACACCCTACAAACTCAGTATTCCAAGTAAACTACAAATTAAATTTGTAATAGGTGACCATAAAATTTTAACTTAGATATTAATAAAAGAAGCAAACATTCTTTGTCCAAGGTTTTGGGATTGCTTTGTTCTCGTATTGTAACTAGAGGTGTTCAAAAGAACCGGTTGAAACCAGAACCGGTGGGTACCCTGGGTTTGGTTCTGATTCCTACCTAGAATCAATCGTGAATGGATAGGTTCCGATTCCAAATTTTTGGAACCGTTACTATGCAGTTCTGGTTCCTATAGTTAGGAACCGGAACTAGGAACCGAGACTAATATAAAATAAAATTAAAGATTATAGGGGTTAATAAAAACTTTTGTAGAAAAAGTAATATGAATACATTTATATTTATATTTCATAACATTTAAAGTAAGTTGGTTTAACTTTTGAGAATCTACCTTTAAAAAGTAATTGAGTTTGTAATTTTAAATTTATAATTTGTAATTTTATTTTTGTTAGCAAGTGTCAGGTGGGGGGGTATCGTAAGTTTCTAAGGGTTTTTTTTTTTTTTTTTTTTTTGTTGTGTCATTTTAAAAACTTTAGGGGGCCATGTGATTTTATAGGGTATCCAGAACCGGAACCGGAACAGTTATTATAGGTTTTGTTTCTAGATACCTAGGAACCGGAACCGTCAGTTCCGATTCCGATTCCTTTAAAAGTATAGGGTCCTCGGAACCGAACACCCCTAATTGTAACCATCTAAAACTAATTTTTAAATTAAATTAGGTAACATTGTAATTAAATTTGCGTATCTTAAATTAAATTATATGTTTTCCTTTTTAAATTGTTTTGGCTAATATACTCGTAAGATGGAGTGAGTCAAATTGGAGTAAACCAATATTGTAAAATCTCAGTCGGATTCAGATTTTGTTAATCTGCTCATTCGCTGAAGAGTTAAAAGATGAAACTTTTGATTATACAAAACAAAAGCTAGTTTATTACATTATAACAAAACTTTACATTCAGAAGCCCTTAGGTTGCCAGCGCATTACATAAAAGAACCAGAAACAAGATACTAAACAGAACACAAATTTCACAAAACATTTTCATCACCATTCAAGCCCAGAGGCACTCTTTTTTCTTTCTGTTTAGCTGGAGATTTCAATAGACTTGACCTCAGGTTTCTTCTCTTCCTGTTTCGGCACAGTCACAGTAAGTACGCCGTTCTCCATCTTAGCCTTGATCTGATCCATCTTAGCATTCTCCGGCAACCTGAACCTCCTCATAAACTTCCCACTGCTCCTCTCAAAGCGATGCCACTTATCATTCTTCTCCTCGTTCTCTCGGCTCCTCTCTCCACTTATCTGAAGAACACTTCCGTCTTCAACCTCGACTTTCACTTCCTCCTTCTTCAGCCCTGGAAGATCAGCCTGGAAGACGTGAGCTTCCGGGGTCTCCTTCCAGTCAATTATGGTGTTGGCAATGGCTGATGTGTCGCGCGCAGAGGAGGGTGCATTAGCAACCGTGGTGGTGAATGGGAAGCCTTCAAAAGGATCCCAAATGTCAAGAGAGAAAGGGTCGAACACGTTGCTCCTGCGGCCACCGAAAAGACTTAGAGCCATTGTTTAATTTCTAAGTTTTTCGTTTGTGTGTTATAAATTCTTGCTTGATTGGTGAAACTGAATGTACTAAGTGCAAAACCGAAACACAAGTGTCATCACTCGTCTTCCCGAGTCGGTAGCACTAACTCTTCTGCAACAAATCTTTACACGTGCCATTCTCAACTTCAACGGACTGAGATAATAACAGCGCATCAGATTTTAGCTCAATAGACCAAGAGAATAGAAGCCCATTAGTTTTAGCCCACCTATACGGATTCGGCTGTTCTTAAGCCCAATGATATTCTTTGGAGCAAGAGATAAATAGCCCATGTTTGTTTCACTCTTTTAAATTATTTTTATGTTATCCTGCATAGTTTAATACTTATGGGTATCATTATTCTAAAAATTAATCCAAATCAAATAAGATTTTTTTCTATTAAAAATGAAAAGAGGAGGACTTATTTTCTATTATCCTATTCTATTCAACTTAAAATAATTTTTCAACCATATTCAACTAAAAACAATTACCTTTCACTCATTCCAATCTGAAAATTAATCCACCCAAGACCACTATTGCCTGACAGCAACCATTATTGGCCGTTGGCGTCGGAACGACCCAAAACCAGTCGGATATGGCCACGTGCGCTAATATGGTCCCAGATTCACCATGGATTTGCTTAGAAACGGCTAGATCTGGTTGTTGATGACTACCAGATCTGGCTATTGATGACCACCTGATTTTGGTAGTAGATATGGCAGTTTTCTGCCAAATCCAAAATGGATTTGGCAAGAAAAGGTCATATCGGCACACGATCAGCCAAGTCAGTCGGTCGTGCACTATTCCGACGACTGTCGGTTGTCGTCCGACGGTGGTTGCCGATGACCGACAGTGGCTTGGGTGGGTGGGTAGGGGTATTTTTATTAATTTTTTAACTTTTATTGTAAGGGGTGTTTAGCTAAATTAGCAAATGTAAGAGATTAAAAAATAATCTAAATGTTTTCTAAAAATATACTAAACAACTTTTCAGCATTTTATTCAACTCTTATATAATTTTTAGATATTATACCAAACATATTTTCAGAATCCTATCTTATTCAATTTAATCCTAACTCAACTTAAAATAATTTTTCAAAATATTATTTTTCAAATAATCTACCAAAGAAGCACATAATCATTCAGGTTTTGTTTGGCTCACATTTGGGAATACTATTATTAGTATTCTCAATAAAAACAGTAAAATTGCAAAAACTCACAATATTATTAAATATTATTCAACTTTTTTTAAACCCCCTAAATTTGTTAATTTAATTAAATACCCCTAAATATTTTTTTAAAAATTGCAAAAAAACCCCAACAACCCACATTTACCAGATTCCGGCCACCACCACCGGAAGATGGCCGGAATCTGGTATAATTGCGCACTACCGATTGAATCTGGCCGGTAGTGTGCCAATCTAGCCTTTTTCGGCCAAATCCACGATGGATCTGGCCAGAAAATGCTAGATCTTTGGCCGTAGTCAGTCGTCAATGACGGCCAACACATGGTCGTCGTTAACCATCAACGACGGTCGTATCTTCGACCGTCGTTGACGAGCAAATACAGTCAGATCTAACCATAGATCTGGCTTGAAAAAGGCCATATCGGCGCACGACCAGCAAAATCCAGTCGGTCATGCGCCGATACAGCAACTCTGGCCACCCTCCGGCGGTGGTGGCCGACTATCCATATTTAATGGGTGAGATGAGGGTGTTTTTATTAACTTTTAATATTTTATTATAGGGGTGTTTAGTAAATAAACAAACATATGAGATATTTTTATTAATTTTCAAATCTTACATCGTAATACATGTCTAATTCAACTTTTTTTAACTTTTTTCAAAAAAACTTTTCTAAAAAATGTAAAAAAGTGAACCAAACAGAGCCTTATAATTCCAAAATCTAATAATCATTCATAATTCCAAAATCTACTCTTTTTTTACGGAACTTTAAGAGTTTTCTTGATAACAAAAAACTTTACTTCAATTGACATTGATATCAAAAACTCAAAACTTACAGATTTTCTAAATTTGACTAAAGAATAGGCATGTAATGTCATATAAAATATGTACACAATGAAAAGACATTTACAACTCTTCATCATCATCTTCAGAATCATCTGAATCTGCATCATCAAGGGCGACAACTTTGGAAACACTAACTCTAGTAGAAGTAGAAGCAGTTCGAATCTTGAATGGTAATCGCGCATTCTTTGTTACAATACCGCAGCCATCTTCCTGATCACTCTTCAGGTCTCCAGGAGGCAAGAAACAATCGATGGACAAACCCTTTATGTTAAAATCCACTTCTTCAATGGCCCAAATCTCTTCCATTCTCGTCCTGGAATGGGTTTCCGAGTTCTCTCCAAACCTGAACAAGGACACACAAGTCCTTCCAGCGTGTGCAATATTAATGCCATCAACAATTTTGTAGTCTTGGATCAATGACTCCATTGTAGTTTCCCAAAATATGCTTTCATTTTTTGCGGTTTTGATTCTCAGGAGGTGACAGTCTTCAAGTTGGACTAACAAGCCTGTTCTCTGGCTAAAGTATCCCCAAACTGTGTGACGGATTATCTCTACATTGCTAGTACTTCTTGCTCTCAGTGCTGAGGATTCAGCTTCAATTTTTAATACGAAACAATCTTCATCGTTGATCGTCTTCTCTCCAACGCAGATTGAATTGGAGAACAAATTTGCTGTGGACCTCGGATCAAGACCCTGTTCAGAATGAACCACTTATGAGTAATTTTCAATACAAATTCATGAAAAACGTGATTAGGTACTTGGTTAATTAGGCTAATCTCAAATGGAACAAAGCTAAACCTTGTACAAGACATAAAAAGTGATGGAAACTAACAATAGACTGGCCCAAAACTTTAATATAATTTTTTCTCCGGTTGTTGACCTTTTCAGTATGGTAGACCTAACAAACACCAGATAGTTGTTTGTTGGCCCCCAATCGTGGCGAGAGGTAAGAAATTGATAAATCTAGTGGGGCAAAGCTCAAAGTGAAATGGGTCAAGAAGTAAGAAATGGGGCAAAACAATTAGTTTTAAGTGAACATGGAATTCAGCCCCCATCTTTAGAAAAAGTGAAAGAATCCTGGAAAAAAGTTGGGGGTTTTAATAAGCTTTAACGACATGATCCAGCTATGCAAATTTGCCCGTAGAAACAGAATACTATGAAAATCAGTGAAAAGGGTTCCAACAAAAATAAAATATATCATTTAATCAAACACCTGAACTAGAAAATTTTAGGTGGGACTATTTGCACGGAATTGGTTGGTTTTAAAATGAATGATATCAACTTTATGTGTAACACAAGTATAATCAAGTAGTTTTGGCACGTTTAAGAAGGGAAATCTCCATCATTAAGACTGCATAATCATGTGATATTTGATCAAACGGTGAGAGAGAAAGAGGGTTAATTTAGTTACCTGCAGAAAACGTCTAAGAGGTCTAGGTGGACCCCTTGAAGCATGAGAACGATGCCACGGGGTCTGCCTCCAGGCAACCTTGCCGTCACTCCCGGCACTGATTTTGCAGCCTGAAACTACCAGCTCCAAGCACCAAAGCTCAGGCCTTTTCTGCCATAGCACAAATCCACCTATCTCCCCGCCACCACCATTCTTAAAGTTCCTCGCTTTCAACACCTTGTCGTTCAAACTCCCTTCCCCTGCTGAAAATTCTGAAGCCGCCATCTTCACCTTCCCCATAGCATACATGCTGTCCACAGAATTCAATACCTTCTCCCCCCCAACTGCTGCTATGTACTGCTTCACTATATATAGCGCCATTGAAGCATCCTGCATATTACAAAACACTTTTATAAGTTTCTTTCAATGCACTGTTAGCTAATATATAACATAAACGTAATAAGATTGTTTAAACATACAATGGGGTGGTCTTTGATGTTTTTATTAATGGGGTTGCGATCATCGGAGTGGATGGGAAGAGGGATCAATGGGGCACCAACGACACCAAGAAGAAGCTGGATCTCAGCATTTCGGCTACCAAAAAGAGCAGGCATGGAGGGAGAAGACGATGATTTTTCATTGTATGGCTTAATCCAACACTTCATATTCTGCCATGATCTGTGTGTGTTCTTGTTGGTAGTAAACATCTCTTCTGGGATTGGAACCTCCAGCACTGTCTCCAACCCATCTTCACGATCAAAATTTGGACAAAGTTTCCTCATCAGATACTCAAAACAAAGGACTCGAACAAAAAACAGAGAAGCGTTTTTGGTTAAAGTTTTTGGCACAGAAAGAAATGGAAGACTGGTTAAGAAGTATATGAGTTTTGGTTTGGTTGCTTTAGAGATTACTAAAGAGAGAACATAACATCATCACCAACCGACCATTGGACCCTTCTAACGTGGTCTGCTTTGCCTATGTCGTGGTTGCACGCTCGCTGTATTCACAGAAATTTTGTTTCTGCTTACTATTCTTATTGCCAGTTCCTGATCAGGTGTGTGCAGGTTTATGTGTACTCGTATGTCTTTTTAACCCAACGAATTTGGTCCATCCGATTTAAGTTGTTGTGGTTGATCTTATGTGATCATGATTTCAGTTTGTATTTGACTTGCAGTAAAAGTGTTATCAAATAGAGTTTCACCAATATGCATTCACTGAAATATGTTATCTTCAAAGATTACCTTACCTTACATTATCTTTATCAAAAAGCATTTATTCTGAACTCAAACTTTATATAATAATCTTATATATACATTGGATGAATATATTTTTAGTATAATTAATGATTAAAAAAAAATTTACATATTTGTTAATTTTAGAGATATTATTTTTATTGAAATTGCGTCCAAATTAATTAAATATGACAACCAAATTAAGGAAAATTTCAACTACAAAGCAAGAAAAATCTTTTTTCATTTTTGACAATTTTGAAATGCTTTGGTTTGACACTAGACAGCTACGAAATTCTTTAATTTTTCATTGACTTCATGAAATAATATTTCATCCTTTGCTGCATTCCACATTATTATAAGTATTCAATTTCAGTTACCTAACTCAATCTTCTATGACTTTTAACACATTTTTAGTGTACTGTATTCTCACGGAATAATCTTTTTCTTTGATAATCGCCCGTGGGTGACTGGGTGGAGCGATAGGGACTTTTAGATATACTTGAAGAGTTTATCCGATCATTAAGTTCAGGCCTCGAAGTATTAATCTCTGATTAATTAATGATAATTTAATTAATTAATTAATTACCCGTAAACAGGAAAAAGGGAAAAGATAAAAGTTGAAGAGGCAGAGCCGGCATGGAAGAAGCACTTTGTTGGGTTTAACATCAACAAATCTAACCCAAACTCAAAGGTTTAAATGGATAAGAACAATAACAATAATATCACCCTTTCATAATTTCACATTAAAATTAATTAATTACTCCATGCTTTACGCCGAACCATTTGACCGACATTTTTAAGAATAATAGTTAGTTAAGAAGACACTCAATCTAACGGTGTCGCTTTGGTTTTTCAAGGCAATGTATGTATCCATTTTAGGGTTTTTGAGTTAATTGAACTACAACGTGGATGTGGGGTTGCGACACGTGTGTACTTATATCCAATTAACAAGTTTTTGATATTATTTGTTTTATTGATTTGGTCGGGGGAATGAAAAGGGATAAATGAAACAAGAATTTGGAATTGATTATGGAATGCACGTTCTTGTTAATTAAAATTCTCATATAGTTCATGGGTTGGCTTTTGTCCACGAGTGATAACTTATAAATTATTCTGAGAGTATACTTGTTAAGTTGTTATGGGTGTTTTCTTGTTTAATGTTGTTCAAAGTGTTTTATAAAATTTTGTCTACCATATATAAAAAATAATATTTCACTAGTAAGTTAATTTTACACCTAATAAATCCAACATAAAATTGTTCTACTTATTATAATTTTTTTTTTTTTTAATGACCGAAGATGTATGTGTCAATTTGCACATAATTCAACTAATCTCTTGTCTAGGATCTTTAAACTACCAGTCGGATAAGAATTATAGTGGTCACCCTTATTAACAACTGTGAGGCTCGAACTCGAAAGACCATGTTCGATCCTCCTCTTGCTCTTTTACTATTAAGGAAACTCAAACTTAAGAGATCATATTAGATCATCTTTTACTATCATGCAATCAAACAGTGGTTTACTTATTATAAGTTACTCTTATAACTTCAACCAATATTTTGAATGCCTTATAATAAATAAAACCCTTTTAATATAGTACTTTCTAAAAATGTTTAGAAGGTCTTTGTAAAATTTCAAGTATTTTTACATAAAAACTTATGAAAATAATAAATATTTAAAATGCAAGTTGAAAAAGGCAAAGAGACATTAGACTTTGCACTATTATTATAATTTTGGACCCATGCCTTGAAGGACCCCCACATCGTGGAGCTCTGAATAAACCAACGGCAATCTGAATCTCTAATATATAAATTAAAAAAAAAAAAAAAATCAGATAAGAATCATAAAATATTTTTATTTACTCTCAGTCTATTTCTTTTCTTATTCTTTAAAATTATTATTATTATTATTTAATTTGAACAATATACACATACCTAAACGTTGGTGGTTGGGGTGATTACCCCCCAAAAGTCCAAAAGATATTAAAAGAAAAAATTGTCAATAATGTGAACTTCATTTAAATTTGAGTGACAATTGAATTAACAAAAAAATTATTTAAGAAATTACAATATATAATTTTTATTAATTTGATTTCTATATATTTTTCTTTGATATAGAGAAGAAGTGACAAAAGCTTTACCATGTTAAAATTATTATACAAAACAATTAATTAATAACCACCTATGAATAGTCAGGTGGGATGATAGAAACCCTTAGATGTATTATTTAAGAAGTTTTGAGTTCGATTTCCTTCGATTACTAATAGGGATGACTACTAAGGTTTATCCAATCGTTAACTTTAGGGTCTTAGAAGCATGGTTGTTAGTATCCTACGATACTTGATACGTATCATACGATACGGTTTGATACAGGTCACAAATGATACGTATCAGAAAATATATCTTAAACCTTTCGATACGTTGATATGTATCCTACGATACAATACGTATTCATTTGTATCCTTAAAAATGTCGATATAAATCGATACGACTTTATTAATTTGGGTCAAAGGCCCAAAAATTTTTTCGAGTCGAAACCGAGTCACCCAACCCGATTCACTAAAACCTATCCAAATTTACACATTTTGTATGGAGAAAATAAAGAGGAATATGTGTTACCCATTTTGCATGATAATAATAATATAAGTGGAGATATAGATATTGACATTAATTTTGAAAATGATATGAATGGTTGAAAGAAAATAATATAGATTCTTAATTTTGTAATTAATTTTTATTATGTAATACTATAATTTAAAGCCAATAATACCATAAAATTCTTTAATTAATCTTAGGGATGATATTAATTTTTAGAAAATTTTGATTATTTTATTAATTTTTTTAAAAAAGACGTATCCTACGATATGATACGATACACGATTCAAAAAATTAGGTTTTCGATATATGATACGATACTTGATTTGACAACCATGCTTAGGAGATTAATTAAAGTTCATGTAAACTGGTCCAAACATTTTTAATCATAAAAAATAAAAAAATAATTAAATAATGTGGGTCGTTAAGAAGGAGTAAATGACCCAAAATATGAGGAAGGGTTTTTGGCTTTTTGAAAACCTAAAAAGCATATAAATAAATAACTACAAAATGACCATCAATAAATCCATTTATTTAATATATAAAATGTATAATTATGAGAATAGCACGCGCCTCCACTCGTGTGGGGTATAATAATGCCAAAAATATATTATTTGTTTAAACAACAATGAGTGATCGCCCACTTAGTCTTCATTGGAAAAAATAAAAAATAATTAAACGACAATTAATATCAATTTTGCAGCCAATTACACATTTATTAACATAATTAATGAGAATATTTATGATATATTAAGAAGGTATTTGTCTAAGCTTATAAACTGGCCAAACTTGCTTATAAGCTCTAAAATTAAGTTGACCTGTTTGTTTATAATCTTTTTGAGCTTATAAGCCAAAAAAAATAAGTTAAGGGAGAGGTACTTTTTTTTTTTTTTTGTTTTGCTTATAGCACTCGCTTATAAGCTAGTTTGACCAAGTATATTACCACATTATCCTTATTTAATTTTAAAATTCTTGTATACCCTTATTTAATGTAGTACCCCTTTTATTCATTTTATAATAAAATGTACTTATAGCCACATTTTACCAAACACGTCAACTACTTATCAGTCACTTATAAGTACTTTACCAAACACGTAATTGCTTAAAATTTCAATGCTTATAACTAAAATTAACTTATAAGTACTTGTTACTTATAAGCTAATTTTCATAAGCTCAGACAAACACTCCCTAAAAGCATTTTTGATACCTTTGTTTGACAAATAATTTCATTATTAACAACCGAAAACAAGTGTAAAAATTCAGATGAAAATGCAGCACTAATCACGGCAGGATTATCGCGCAACTCTGTATTGACCACGTATCAAATTATGAATCTAATTATATTGCTAAACCTGTAATTATTTGTCTTCATCCAACCTAATCACTTTAGCACCAATCATGCATCACATTTTTTGTTTCCTTCCCCATTAATCTTTTTAATTATTATTATTTTTTTTAGTTTTGGTAGATGGTGTTAGATTAGATTTTATTTAAGAACATGGGAGCTCATTATAATATAATTAAGTTAATATGTATATTGATATTGACAATGTGGATGATGATGGTTAAAATTGATGAACCTCCAAAAATGTTATCATTATTGGTATACCTAATCTGATATTTCCAATAGATTTCTTCAAACTAAGTCTAATCTTGTCATGATTTTCATCTTGATTTTGGAAATCATCAAACTTCCATTAGTGGTAATTTTGATATTAAAGAGAAACCTCATTTTTAGATTTGTTTTAAGATTCATTGTTCTAATAACAGAGTGTATTCAGAGATGGACCCCAATTTTTTTTTTTTTTTTTTTTCCCTTAATGAACGGGATGGTTTTTGTTAGTTTACGCGCACCTCAACTAATCTTTCAGAATTCTGAAACTACCGACAAGTAAAAGCTTCAATGGCTAACCCTATTAACAACCAAGAAAAGATTTAAACTCAGGACCTGTTGAATAATACACCAAAAAGATTCTATCGAATCACTCGACTACCCAGAGGTAATTGTTGAGATCTCAACTTTGAAAGTGTAGGATTACTCAAATTAAACTACGACATGAATAGAAGCATTTCCATCAGTTGAGTTTTTTTAATTTTATCATTTTAAGAGTTTATAGTAGGCCTTAGTCTCTGAACAAAGTCACAAACAACCAGCTTCACGATATTTGCTGGGAACTGGCCATTGATTCACATCATCAAACGTAAGAACAAAAATTTGAAGAAGATAGAGAAGACTACATCATGATACCAGTGATGCAAAGCAAGCAAAATACAATAGCTCATTGATACTATTTTGGCCCACATAAAATAAGAACAATAAGATCATAAGTAATACAAGAGTCTGTTCAAACTTGACAGCGATATGAACAGCATGAGGATAGGAAATAAAATAACTCGGCGGCGAATGTAGAGACAATTGGTACTGAGGATGGTACCTGTCTCTTTGCTACAGGATTTCATGATGAGGGTATGTTGAAATGAAACAGCCAAGAGATTACGAAGGCGAAGACCATACAAGCTAGCAGGAAATTCAGGAACCGGTGGCCCTGCCAGAAGTTTCGTGTGTCAGCTTGGTGTACATGTGCAGTTGCTGCTGGTGTAGCATCACTTGAATCATTCCACTGCTCCACTAAGTCAGCTTCATTTGCACCAGCAACGTTGCGTGCTGTTGATCCACAGATCTCACAGGTTCTGCAATCAGATAATTTGAAGGAAGATCATTGTAATTGTTTACAGAAAATTTGCAGCCCCAAAAACAGTATCTATAAATGAAACATTTGACTTGAATTAAAAAACTATTCTCAGATTGGCTTTTGAAGCTAAAACATGTCAAACTTTTCATTGCCGTAACTCAGTATATAATGTTTGGTACAATGGTAATGGATGTCTATACAAATCATCTATATTGATTCTGTTTTCGACCTACTAATTCAATATTCGAAATCCCCAAAAACTAAATGAAAGGAGCATTAGAAAGTTCAAACACTTGTTGAACAACGGCAAACCAAAGATGTATAAATAATTGGTTAGCCTAAACAGAAGACCTAGTTAGAGCGCCAGCCAAAATGCTCTGTTTCTAGTTTCTACAAGTAGTCAATTAGCAGACCAACGGGTACGAAGTTCCTGAACTGGATTCTTAGAAATATTTAAAAAATTAGAAAATTTGTGCACATATAATCTATATAGGTGATTGTACTTGTGTATATATTCAACTGCAATTGCTAAACACAAAATCAAATCCTTGACTTAATTTTCCCAGTTTACAATTTTTGTCTACTATACATGATCAAATTATGTCAACTACAACGACATAAAAAGTGATCAAGATAGTGAAATTTTTAGACTAATTACATTACATAGTTTAAGTGCAGAACAAGTCTCAATTGACATGCCACTATAATTCCAGTCTGTCAACTGTAACTTTTTCTAATCTAGTTATCTACCATTGACTCAGCAACCCACTTCGATTGTTCATTTTTCTTCAGCAGACGACATACCATCACACAATGGACTTAAAGTTGGCAAATTGATATATATTAGTAATGGTTAAGGCAACTGAGAAGGAATATTTTACTCAAAATGCATGCATTCTGATAACTGGGTGCCCAAATTCAAATATTCAGAGTTTGAATTATTAGTGTGAAAGAGAAATGATACTTTAATAAAAAATAATAACGTAAGTGTAAAGTTGTGGTTGAAGTTTGAACCTCAGTATAATAGAAGAAACAGAAACTAACAAAGGAAACAGAGACTTCACGGCGAAGGATCATTTGTATTATTGGAATGACAAGCAAAAACATCCTGGTGATTCCATCTTTAGCTTAATAACTACTTTGATTCTCTTTGTTTATAAAGTCTGCCATTAACTTCCTCTTTACTCTTAACAAAGTAGAGATTTTATTCTTACTTAAGTTCCCATTATCATTATGTTCATGAACTGTTCACCATATATTCCTCCAACTTTACTAAACCAAAAAACACCAAAGTCAAAACCTTCAAAGAAGATTTACACAATCCACCCCACTAAAAACAAATTCATGACAATTAACAACCAAATTGCAAGGCAACAAATTCAAGATACACATAAACAACATTTCATCACATAATCTCATTCATAGAAATCTTAAAACATACAAAACTACAAAGATCATTAATTATTGATTTACTTACTTGTTTCCTTTAATCTTGAACCAAGCTTCTGCACAGTGTTTATGAGCAGCAGCCAAATCATCCTTGCATGAACAACCCAACTCAATTGGAAGGCCCGATTCTTGATTAGATGCATCCATGCTCAGATGACAAATCCTACAATCCCTCTCAACTTTTGCCAAGTGTAGTTTACTCTCACTCACTACACCACATTCTAGATCCACCTCTGACACAGAGGATCTTCTCTCTTTAATCTCAGTACTACTACCAGACTTACTGGAACAAGGAGAAGATGAACACCTGTGCTCCTCATTATCTACAACATCAACAACAACATGGGCTTGGGGTTGGGGTTGGGGCTGGGGCTGGGGCTGGGGCTGGGGTTGGGGTTGGGGTTGGGGTTGCAAAGATTCCATCTTTAATACCCTTATAGTAAATCTTCATGAAATGTGTTTTCGAGACACAGTTCATCAATAATGCCCACAAAAGGTTGATGAAGAAGCTCTCTGCTTCCTCCTCACCTCAACTTTAAGTAAAGCAAAAATAATGTGATTTGTTTGCCTTCAGATTTTTCAACAAACTAAGTAACTGTAGTGTGGTAGTTGATCTTTCACTCTCTCTCTCCCTTTCTCTCTCTCTCTTTCTCCAGTGTAGTGTCAGTTTAGGACAGAGCTTGGAAGAAGAGAGAGAAAGATCAAAAAACAAGATCTCACGAACATGAAGTGAAGTGAACAAATCCCATTTCTCGTGAAACTGAAGTTTTATTTTCTGAATAATAACATAAATTAGATATTTTTATAATTTATTTCATATTCTGAGACGACTAAAGAGGATAAAAATGATTTAAGGGATGATGATATTGATTGAGATGACTTAAATAATTGATTGATTTTTTTTTTTTTTTTTAATTTCTTGATACATACAAGAAAAATTATGGCAAAAGCAGATTTTTGCTTGTCTACTTTAGTGCTTTTTGGTGAGTACTGTTTGTTATTGCGTCATAGAATGGACCAGCTCAGAGATTATTAGATTATGGTCAAGAATGACCTTGCTTTATGAATAAAATAAATAGTTAGACAAGGGTAATGTGGGGAATAATGAGAAAATAAATAAAAGTATGTGTTTAATTGATTATAATTTTATTCTTATCATCATCTTTATAAAAAGCAGAGAGAATAAAACTAAATTAAACAGTAGATGGCTGCTGCATAATTGCACATGATTTATGAGGAAAGCTGAGAATTAAATTAAATTAACCTAAGTGTAATTTAGGGAGAGTCCTAATTTTTACTTTTGGCCAAAATTGTAATCTAGAAACTGACATTTTAGCAGGAGACATGGATCAACTTACATTATTTTTTATAATATATTATAAAAACAAATAGTAATAGAATTAGAGGTCCTACCAGCCACCTTGGATTCTGCTCAACAATGCTTCTGCAGTTCTTCTATTTTTTTCTATTTGTTGTAAAGAATTTTTTTTTCATATAAATATTTAAATGTACAAATATGGAGGGAGTTTTAAATTTGGCGTTGTTAATAAACTTGAAAATACTAGCTTGGCCAAAATTAATTAAAATTTGGCTAATATATTTAGATATTGATGAAAAAAGGAATAAAGATGAAACAAAAAGTCAATGTTCTTGGGTAGGGATGAAAAAATTAATTACAGATAAGACAAATATTTAATTAAAATGTATCAACATTTACATTTGAAGTTAATTACTTAGCAATTCGAGGTACTAAGTATGCAATGTGTATAATATTTTTAACATGAAAAGAACCATTCCTACCTTTCCTTATTTTTTCTTTTTTTCATAATGGCTGAAAAGGGTATCAATATATCAACCGAGTCTCCACTCCTTTTAAGAAGATACCTTCACTCTGCTAGAAGGGATTTGTAATTTGCTTTAAATTGCCATTTGATGGCAATTAAACTTTAAGTTTATTGCTTTCGGTAAAATTTGATTAATTTTTTTCAAGTTTAATGCTAAACATTTCTAATTCTGCATATTGCAAATCAAACAAAAAAAGTTATATGTTGAATACGTGATAGTTACGAGTTGAATACGTGATTAGAGATGGGCACGAACCCGGTCGAAACCAGGGACCCCTGTCTCTGACCCCAACCCGAAAGTGCAAGGGGATTTCTTGGTCTCGGCCCGAAGCCCAAACAAAGAATTCGGGGAATACCCGAATTAGGCCCAATTCCCAAACGGTGAATTTTGGGAATCTCCGAGTTTTGTATCCTTGAGCCTACCTTATCATTTTCTCCAAATTATAATGAATATTAAATTTATAATGTACATATTAAAAATAATACATATATATATTTATAATGGTTTATTATATTTAATCTATTATTATTTATTACTCATTTATATATGGTTTCATAAAATGTTCACACAATTATAATTTGGTTTTGTATAATTTATGGATTCATTGATTGATTTTCAACTATGCAAATTAATATAGTATTAAATGGTTAAAATTAAACCTTACTACAAATACTAATAATAATAATAATATTATTATTATTATATTTGGGCCAAGTCGGGGCGGGGACAATTTGGGGCCCGGGCGAGGCGAGACCAATCCCATCCTCTAATTCGGGGACTGATTTTCAGCCTGGACTCGACCTGAACCCCGAACCATTCAAGAAAACTCTGCCCCGTTTGGGTCGGGTCCCCCATATGGCGAGGATTATGCCCATCCCTATACATGATAGTTAGGTGTTGAATACATGATAGTTACAAGCTAAATACGTGATAGTTACGTGCTGAATATGTGATAGTTATATGCCAATTATATAATAATTTGATCAAATAAATTAATCAACATACTCTTAAAACACTTCCAAATAAATTAATCAACATACTCTGCTAGAAGGGATTTGTAATTTGCTTTAAATTGCCATTTGATGGCAATTAAACTTTAAGTTTATTGCTTTTGGTAAAATTTGATTAAATTTTTTCAAGTTTAATGCTAAACATTTCTAATCGCATTATTGCAAATCAAACAAAAAAAGTTATGTGTTGAATACGTGATAGTTACGAGCTTAATACGTGATTAGGGATGGCACGACCTGGTCGAAGCCGGGGACCCCTGTCTCGGACCCCAACCCGAAAGCGCAAGGGGTTTCTTGGTCTTGGCCCGAAGCCAAACAAAGAATGCGGGAATACCGAATTAGGCCAATCCCCAAACGGGGAATTTGGGAATCTCCGATTTTTGTATCCTTAGCCTACCTATCATTTTTTTCAAATTATAATGAATATGAATTATAAGTACATATTAAAATAATTATTATATATATATATATATATCAAAATAATGAATATGAATTTATAATGTAATATTAAAAATAATATCTATTATATATTTAATGTATTACAAAATTTATAATGATTTATTATATTTATCTATATTATTTATTACTATTTTTATATGGTTTCATAAAATGTTCACACAATATAAATGCTCTTGTATAATTTTGGATTGATTGATGATTTCATATGCAAATTAATATAGGATTAATGGTTAAAATTAAACCTTACTACAAATAATAATAATATTATTATTATATTGGGCCAAGTCGGGGGTGGGGAAATTTGGGGCCCGGCAGGGAGAGACCAATCCCATCCCCTAATTCGGGATGATTTTCAGCCTGGGCTCGACCTAACCCCGAACCATTCAGGAAACTTCGCCCCGTTTGGGTCGGTCCCCATATGGCGGGGATTATGCCATCCCTATACATGGTAGTAGGTGTTGAATACATGATAGTTACAAGCTAAATACGGATAGTTACGTGCTGAATATGTGATAGTTATGTGCCAATTATATAATAATTTGATCAAATAAATTAATCAACATACTCTTAAAACACTTCAAATAAATTAATCAACATACTCTCCCTGAAAAAAAAAAAAAAAAAAAAAAAAAAAAAGAACTAGCTTATATCTATTGAAACAAAACAGATTGTGCATATTATGGTCAAAATATGATAGTAGAAGTTACAAGATAATGAAAACGTACACAAAATGAACTCATAAGTGATGCATAACAAACTTTAGGAAACCCCCATTAAGACAAGGAAATTAAAAGATGGATATATAACTAATCTCAGCATCAAAGAAAACGATAGAAATGTCTGATCTTTTAGTTGATTTATATTGTTGTACATATAGGATTAAAAAAATCCAAAGTTGTTAAATAAACAGTTAAAGATGACCACCACCGAGTAGTTGTTGCTCTTTGAGGGGTTTGTTGCACTTCTGGTGGGTCTTGTGTCTACCACCATGACCATGACCCTAACCCTGACCCCTAACACCACGTCCACGACCCTTACCCCCATGACCACTGCCCCTTCCGCCTTCACCACCATCATTACCTTTCGTCAACACCATCATTGCCTCCGTTAGCACCATCATTGCCAGCTGGTGGAGTAGCATTCAAATCGATCAAAAAAGCATCATTGTCTCAGTTTCTCATCAATTCCTTAATTACGTTAGTTGTTGCCGTTCGAACTCTAATAGACTATGTCTTTGACATTCCTTGATATCCAAGTTGACCTAGGATAAGAAAGCATACTGTAAATTACAAGAACAGTATAACTTTTTGCATCAAATTTCAAAAAACAACCATGAATGCTTTAAAAACATCTTTTGCAAAGGCAATAGGTTCTAACTGCGGCTTCTAAAACTACTTTTGCAAACTAGGTGTTTTTAAACCAATTATATACCGAAGCTACAAGGACTTCAGACATCTTTGCTAAAGTTAGATGGGTCAAAATTACATTCAATATGATTTTTAGTGTGATTATAGCTCATGTAAGTTGAGCAATTAACATTTATTTATATATTGATTTACATAGTTCAAAATTTTAATTTCATCTTTGATCATGTAAATTCAAAAATCATTGGATTATGATATACAATTATATTATTTCTCAACTATCCATNTAGATGGGTCAAAATTACATTCAATATGATTTTTAGTGTGATAATAGCTCATGTAAGTTGAGCAATTAACATTTATTTATATATTGATTTACATAGTTCAAAATTTTAATTTCATCTTTGATCATGTAAATTCAAAGATCATTGGATTATGATATACAATTACATTATTTCTCGACTATCCATATGCTTTCTAAATTTTCATTATCTAGTAAATTCGGTCTAAGATCAACACTGTATGTCAAATTAGGCACATAAACCTTCTTCCTTTGTTGGCTCATATATCTCAACTTAACTATCATTTACTTATGTACGGATTTATGAAAAAGGAAAGTTTGCAAGATATTCTGAATGATGTTTCTTGAGGGAACGAAGAATTAGATTGACTAGCTAAACACAAGATTGCACTGGGTGTGGCAGCTAGACTTGAATATCTTCACAAAGTCACAACCCATGCATTATCTATAGAGATGTAAAACCTGCAAATGTGCTTTTGAATGATGATATGGAAGCTAAAATCGCTGATTTTGAGCTCACAAAGCAAATGCCTAATGCTCAAACACATAACACAACTTCAAATTTGGCCAGAATCGTGGGTTACATAGCTCCAAAGTATCACCAGACATGAAAATTCATTGACAAGTGTGACATATATAGTTTTGGGGTGTGACTGGCAGTGTTGGGAAAATTTATTCAGTCATTAAATTTCATTAATAAATTTTCAATATCAATTACACTTGTTGTACCGTTTCCAGGTGGCCTATTTGTTTATATTGGATAAGGGTCAGCACCGGATTAACCCAAACGACGTGTGAAGTGGAAACTGCCAAAGACAGTTTTTCGCCTAAAAATCTGCTTGGTAATTGTCGCCCATATATAAGTAAAGTTTTTCTTTTAGAAAAAAAAGATTCACTCTCTCTCTCTAAAAACATTGTTGAAGAAAATTCTCTATGGTAGTTTTTTCTCTCCAAATTCAACTTTCGCTTCAAAGTTAAAGAGAAGAGGTATTTATGCTGTAAAATACATTGTAGTTCGTTTATGTAAAAACTGTGATTGCAATGGGTGACTATTAACATGATCTTGGGATTAGTTTAGAATATATGTTATTCTGAATTTTTTCCAACATTGGTATCAAAGCCGTGGTTTACATTGTTTTTAATTTCGTACTATTGTGTTAAAGCATGTTGCATGTTACTTAAATGCAGTTCTGAAATTTCATTTTTTGTGCATAAAAGGTTGTCTTTTTGGTAATGATAATTATATTATTAGATTCCTTATGAAATTATAAAGAAAATGGCTTTTGAATCATAAAAAACGGAGTTAAAATGACTTAGTTATGCCTCTTTAAAGATTCGGGTTTTGGGTTATCAATATATCAACCGAGTCTCCACTCCTTTTAAGAAGATACCTTCACTCTGCTAGAAGTGATTTGTAATTTGCTATAAATTGCCATTTGATGGCAATTAAACTTTAAGTTTATTGCTTTTGGTAAAATTTGATTAAATTTTTTCAAGTTTAATGCTAAACATTTCTAATTCTGCATATTGCAAATCAAACAAAAAAAGTTATGTGTTGAATACGCGATAGTTACGAGCTGAATACGTGATTAGGGATGGGCACGAGCCTGGTCGAAGCCGGGGACCCCTGTCTCCGACCCCAACCTGAAAGCGCAAGGGGATTTCTTGCTCTCGGCCCGAAGCCCAAACAAAGAATTCGGGGAATACCCGAATTAGGCCCAATCCCCAAACGGGGAATTTGGGGAATCTCCAAAATCCCTGTTTGGGGGGTTTTGTATCCTTGAGCCTACCTTATCAATTTCTCCAAATTATAATGAATATTAAATTTATAATGTACATATTAAAAATAAAAAAATAATACATATACATTATACATATATATAACATATTTATTATGTATTACAAATATTTATAATGATTTATTATATTTAATCTATTATTATTTATTACTCATTTGTATATGGTTTCATAAAATGTTTGCACAATTATAATTTGCTCTTGTATAATTTATGGATTTTCAACTATGCAAATTAATATAGGATTAAATGGTTAAAATTAAACCTTACTACAACTAATAATAATAATAATAATAATTATTATTATTATTATTATATTTGGGCCAAGTCAGGGAAGTTGGGGCGGGGACAATTTGGGGCCCGGGCGAGGCAAGACCATTCCCATCCCCTAATTCGGGGATTGATTTTCAGCCTGGGCTCGACCCGAACCCCGAACCATTCAAGGAAACTTCGCCCCGTTTGGGTCGGGTCTCCCATATGGCGGGGATTATGCCCATCCCTATACATGATAGTTAGGCGTTGAATACATGATAGTTACAAGCTAAATACGTGATAGTTACATGCTGAATATGTGATAGTTATGTGCCAATTATATAATAATTTGATCAAATAAATTAATCAACATACTCTCCCCAAAAAAAAAAAAAAAAAAAAAGAACTAGCTTATATCTATTGAAACAAAACAGATTGNTAAGTTTATTGCTTTCGGTAAAATTTGATTAATTTTTTTCAAGTTTAATGCTAAACATTTCTAATTCTGCATATTGCAAATCAAACAAAAAAAGTTATATGTTGAATACGTGATAGTTACGAGTTGAATACGTGATTAGAGATGGGCACGAACCCGGTCGAAACCAGGGACCCCTGTCTCTGACCCCAACCCGAAAGTGCAAGGGGATTTCTTGGTCTCGGCCCGAAGCCCAAACAAAGAATTCGGGGAATACCCGAATTAGGCCCAATTCCCAAACGGTGAATTTTGGGAATCTCCGAGTTTTGTATCCTTGAGCCTACCTTATCATTTTCTCCAAATTATAATGAATATTAAATTTATAATGTACATATTAAAAATAATACATATATATATTTATAATGGTTTATTATATTTAATCTATTATTATTTATTACTCATTTATATATGGTTTCATAAAATGTTCACACAATTATAATTTGGTTTTGTATAATTTATGGATTCATTGATTGATTTTCAACTATGCAAATTAATATAGTATTAAATGGTTAAAATTAAACCTTACTACAAATACTAATAATAATAATAATATTATTATTATTATATTTGGGCCAAGTCGGGGCGGGGACAATTTGGGGCCCGGGCGAGGCGAGACCAATCCCATCCTCTAATTCGGGGACTGATTTTCAGCCTGGACTCGACCTGAACCCCGAACCATTCAAGAAAACTCTGCCCCGTTTGGGTCGGGTCCCCCATATGGCGAGGATTATGCCCATCCCTATACATGATAGTTAGGTGTTGAATACATGATAGTTACAAGCTAAATACGTGATAGTTACGTGCTGAATATGTGATAGTTATATGCCAATTATATAATAATTTGATCAAATAAATTAATCAACATACTCTTAAAACACTTCCAAATAAATTAATCAACATACTCTGCTAGAAGGGATTTGTAATTTGCTTTAAATTGCCATTTGATGGCAATTAAACTTTAAGTTTATTGCTTTNAATATTGATGGATATCTGAACCAAACACAATTTTTACTGTACCCTTTATTGAGAAACTCATTGACAGTTTTTTAAAGACTGAACCAAACGGACCCAAGAAGATTACGATTTTGAATTATCACACTATAATCATGTGTATTCATTGGTCGACCAATTATGTTTTACTTTTATGTAAAGATAGAACATAATTATGAATACAACTGATATTTATTATAAATGAGATTGTTAGAAAAAAAATGTGATAAGTAATCTAGGGTATTGCATACAACATACAACCTAAGTTTCACAATTCAAGAAGTTACATTTTCCTAACAGATATATGACTAATGTGCTCTCGAAGTATGCATGGTCACACGACATCTTTACTAAAGTATGAACCTTAAAGAAGCACAGAGAGAGATGGTCCCATCATGTGTGAGTGGGAGATATTGGATAAGGGTGAGCACCCATGATGGATTAACCCAAACGACGTGTGAAGTGGAAACTGCCAAAGGTAGTTTTTCGCCTAAAAATATGCTTGGTAATTGCCGCTCATATATAAGTAAAGTTTTTTCTTTTAGAAAAAAAAGATTCACTCTCTCTCTCTAAAAACACTGTTTAAGAAAATTCTCTACGGTAGTTTTTTCTCTCCAAATTCAATTTTTGCTTCAGAGTTAAGGAGAAGAGGTATTTATGCTATGAAATTCATTGTAATTCGTTTATGTAAAAAATGTGATTGCAATTGGTGACTATTAACATGATCTTGGGATTAGCTTAGAATATTTGTTATTCTGAATTTTTTCCAACAGTTTAACATTTATTTATACAAGAAGTCAAGAAATCCATACAGGAACAAAACAACAAGATTATTGATACATACATGACCTCAAGATACAAATCCCCAAACAAAGAGTAGAAATACATAAACAATAAAAACAAAAAAGCCAATTAAACAAAGACAGCAGCAAGAAAGCGCATAAAAACCATTGAAATGCAATAAACAAAAGAAATGCGAGAAAGAAAGCATCAACAACCCATTGTCCTCGGCTCTTGGCCTAGCCCTCCCCATTTGATTAAGCCTTTGCACTAGTCTTTCATTAGATTGCCTTTGTAGGATCTGCTGGTTTTGGAGATTTGCCTGTGTTGCAATTTCATCTTGAAACTGTCCAATTGTTGCTTATTTTTTTTCAAGTTTAATGCTAAATATTTCTAATTCTGCATATTACAAATCAAACAAAAAAAAGTTATGTGCTGAATACGTGATAATTACAGGCTAAATACGTCATTGTTATGTGCTAATTATATTATAATTTTATCAAATAAATTAATCAACATACTTTTAAAACATTTCCAAATAAATTAATCAACATACTCTCTCAGAAAAAAAAAAAAAAAAAAAAAAAGAAACTGGCTTATATCTATTGAAACAAAACAGATTGGGCATATTATGGGCGGAGACAGTGGTGGTAGAGGACAGCCAGTGGTGGGAGAGAGTTTTCTATTTAAGGGAAGGAGAGCAATTCCAATTTTTGATTTAGGAGAAAAAGTTTGAATTTTAGGAAAAATTAATTTTGGGAGAGAGATTTGATTTAAGGGGAAAGGAATTTGAATTTGGGTTTAAAATTTTTTTTTTTTTTTTAATTTAGGGGGAAATGATACGAAAATTCGGTGATGTGACAAATGATGTGACATATATCACTTGAGTTGTCACATCGTGATGTGAGAAGTTAGTATAAACCTAATATATTGCCAATTGACGACAATTAAATTTTAGGTTGATTGCTTTTGGTAAAATTTGAATAATTTTTTTCAAGTTGAATGCTAAACATTTCTAGTTCTGCATATTACAAATCAAACAAAAAAAAGTTGTGTTGAATACGTGTTAGTTACATGTTGAATACGTGATAATTAGATTAATTACAGACTAAATACGTCATTGTTATATACCAATTATATTATAATTTGATCAAATAAATTAATCAACATACTTCTAAAACACTTTCAAATAAATTAATCAACATACTTTCTATAAAGGCAGTATTATGGAAGGAAGAAACAAACTTTCACCATAGTTGTTGAGGAAAGAAGACACCAGCTTCCATCATGGTTGTTGAGAAAATACATGATTGGCCAAAGATAATATTGCTCGACATGATTTGGATTCATTAATACGTTTCTCTCGGGTTTGGCCCGGCCTTGTCGAAATCCCCGTAATATATAAAAAAAAGGTTAATAAATTCAAATATTTTTAAGAAAATAAATTAATTTTTAGTATTAGGTTGCTCCAGTCTCATAAATACTTTATACTTATTATCAAAGTGAATAAGTTATAATATTAGAATATTCAAACGAATCTGCCATGAGAAGATTAAATGAATATAGTTAAAGAGATATAAAAAAAAAAAAGTTCATAATTTATTTTAAAGTCTCAAGCCATTTTCCATAAGGAAGGGAATACAAATTACACCCAGTAAAACAAAATAATACTAAATCAGTAAAAATATACCATCTGCCTCTCATAAACTTAATATTTAGTATATCCTAATTTTAACATCTCCTCTTCATAAATTTGCAGCATGCTAAAAGCTTAGGCTGCTGTAGTGATGTTGGTTCTGGTGCTATTTTCCTCCCATTAACACGAAAGTTTTAACTAAAATGGGGTTTAGAAAGAGTTCTAACGTGATTCAAACAACATTAGTTTAAATAAATATAATCAATACCAAGGCCGTAAATTGAAATGAGGCATAAAATTCAGATACATTTCATACGATAGTTCGTTTACCAAAAAAAAAAAAAAAAAAAAAAGAAAAGAAAAAAAAATCTAAACAATCGGGGAATTGGGAGCAGATTGAATTAAATTTTGGGGAATGCCCTGATGTATTTTCTATTTGGGGATGGCATCTACACTTTTTGCAATTCCTAGCTTAGGTTTTGGTTTCGGCGGGAGAGTTGGTTATGAGTTGAACTGAAAAATAACCATGCCAGTTAACGGCCCAAATACCTTTATTCCCCTCCCCCCACGACCCAGCTGGTACGCCCAGTCTGAATTTATGCATGGGGTTGACAGCCACGGTACTCGAACCCAGGCACTGGAGATGGAAGTCTGGCTCTGATACCAATTGAACTGAAAAGGATATCCTGTCCAGTTAACGGCCCAAATACCTTTATTCCCCTCCCCCCACGACCCAGCTGGGGCGCCCAGTCTGAATTTATGCATGGGGTTGACAGCCACGGTACTCGAACCCAGGCACTGGAGATGGAAGTCTGGCTCTGATACCAATTGAACTGAAAAGGATATCCTGTCCAGTTAACGGCCCAAATACCTTTAATGTGAGATGCAGGTCATGGTGAAGCATATTTGATACTGAGAATTTGACTAGAAAATGAAGAATGGGGATTTTTGATGTTTGATTGAGAAACAACTTTTTATTTCTGAAAATGAACTACTTTCAAAAATCTAAATCAATAAAATAATAGATCTACTGCTTTTCGTTAAATTAGATTAAAAAAATTCAAGTTTAATCCTATTTTATGAAAACCAAATCAGTCTCGTTAGTTTTTAGTTCTCATCTACGGATAGTATTTTGTTTCTCAAACTTAGATCAAAGTATAATGCAATAAAATCACCACCACATTGTTACATAAGTTCATCAAAGGATAAAGCTCATAATATATATTCCCCAAAACATGTCATATTTGTATACCAAATGAAATTCCATGATCAAACAAGATAAGGAGCCTCTTCACAAAATCAAATTTCCACCTTTCCATAATCAACAAGATAATGACTTCATTCTATACCATGCATTTAAGATAGGTAACTGGCCATGATGAGTTTTAGCTCAAACCCTCAACTTCAGGTCGCATAGCATAAGTTTGTGTTGGTACCTGAACAGACAGAACGTCTGTCATCATGCCCATCAGCTTGTTTCGTCCCTCATCAAAGCACGTATCTTTTCTTACACCTTGTTCTGATATTCCCATTTGCGAGCCAGCGGTAGTCCCTTGACTCAATCTGTAGCTTGCTGCAACATTGCCTGGTATTCCGACACTGCTACTTTCGAGGCCACTCTTAATCCATGCAATGTTGTTCAAATCTGTAGCTATAGAGATCAATTCATGACTTGCGAAAGCAGGAGGCTCCTCATAATCAACAAACTCAGGTCCCAGTAGTGAGCCATGTGAATGGTGCCCTAATGGAGATGCACAGCAACCATACCCACATTGTGAAGGAATAACAGGCTCACTACGAACATCTTCTAGGAATTTGTGACCAAAGTCAGGTCTGGGTACTTGAACCAAAGGTCCCTGAGTTGGGATTGTACACGGAATCTCAGAGCTGGCTGTTGGGCCACTTGGAGGGTTATAAAAACTAAAAGCACTAATACGAGGAACTGGACGGGGAAGTGTAGGATGCTGTTCTGGTCCAGAACCACATTCGGTTTCCTTTCTTTGAGCTATCCCTTCATGCATATTTGGTCCGTCATTCATTGTGATGTCCCTTCCTTCTGGGGGATTGAATGGGCTTATATTACCAACTGGACATGATAAGGTAGGATGATGGTTTGGTCCAGCAGGAAACTGACACTCCTTTGTTTGAGCTATGTCTTCATGCTGGTTGGGACTATCATCCATCATGACATCTCTTCCTTCTGGGGGCCTGAATGAAATAACATCCCCAGCAGACAGGGTTTCTTCTGAGGATGCCTTTGTTCTGTCATGACTCCCGTCTTCCATCATGTCACCAGACCCCGGTTTAAACCTTCCAATCTCTGCATTTCTGCGCCTTAGGGTTGAATTCCAGTGGTTCTTGATTGCATTGTCTGTTCTACCAGGCAGTAGCCTCGCAATTGCTGCCCATTTGTTCCCATGGACTGAATGGGCTTGAATTATAATACGATCCTCTTCATCTGCAACAATTCAATTACATGATTTCATTAAAATTCACACATAACCATCACATCAATGATTAAAATAATGAGTACCGAACAAGAAACTGCATGTCTACTTCAGGTTACATGCAGAAATCTACTCAGAGAAATGCAAATGACAGTTCACAAGTACTACCTTTTCATAATATAACTTCTTTTCATCTCAAGAAATGGAATGGTAGGGAAACTGTGAAAAAAGAAGAATGCACGTACCAAGCTTGCAACTTTTTACATGTACAACAAACACTACCAGAGGATGCCCCTTCCAAAAGATAGAAACATAGACCAAACATTTACCAATGCTATCTCACTTCCATTCCTTAAGGAATGGCAAGCCAACTCTTAATTACAGCAGGAATAATGCTACGTGACTATGTACAAAGTCAATATGAAAACATTAAATTCATAATCTACTCATATTCCCACCCCTTTCACAAAAATAATCTACAACAGAAACCATATCTAAGTCTAAGCCTCTATGTGCGGCATCATCCATACTAAAAGTCCTTTTCCAGCTTGCAATTTCTGACAGCTGTAAAAAGCCAAATAAAGAGTTCACTGTACCATGGAACTACAATAAAAGAAGTTTAGCAACCTCAGTTTCAATATTGGAGAAACAGAAAAGAAACATGTACATATCATCCATTAAAATCTCAAGTCTCAGTGAACCAATTTAGGTTGAGCTGGCAAAAGACAAAGTAATGCATCAAAGGTTGCACAAATTAAGTAGATATGTCTATGCAGACACATCTCAAACCCATATGCATCTCTCTTAAGTCTGTCAACACTTGTGCCAGCACAAGGTAAGAGAAATGGATCAGGAGAGAGTCCCTCTGAAGTTCAACAATACTACTGATCCATTATGAAGTTGACCATCAACACACATTATTTTGAGCAATACAGCTTGTCAACAAAAATTCAAATAGGAAAGGAAAAATAAGACAAAAACACATACAGGAGCATTACCGTGATGGATCACATCATCCGCATGTATAAATAGAAATAATTTTTGATGGACATGTAAATGGTGGCAATAGTTCACAAAATATTTGAAATCAGTGGTGTTACTTGATAAACATGCCTGTTCTTCAATTAAGACAGGTCACAATCTTGAGTATTATAAGGGTTACTTCTCTTCTATGTACACCTTACGATCCACACCAGAATATCCTTGATCAAAAGCTTGAATGTGTCAAGGTAGAGACGGATAGTTGTAACCTCTTATCGATATTTTACCAAAACAATAACACATTTTCTTGGCAATCCATAACTGACTATTTTCTAGCACAAGCTCAAGTGCACATGTGAGTGATCTTCGATATTTTCCAAAAATAATAACACATCAATCACCAAAAACATCAGAAACTTCTTTATCCAATTAAACAGAAGGATAATGAACAGACTTAATAATCTCTTCACCAATCTTTATACTTTGTTTCATTCTCACATCAGATTTGCTCTTTCCTTCTAATGTTTAAAAGTTTATGCTTTTTCCATACTATTTACTCTTTATACTTGGATTCATTCTAACATCACATTTCTTACAACCCATAAAAAGCATTCCACCATACTCAAGTTACCTATTGATTGAAAAATACACCCATCATGCCCTTGGTTTTCAACCAATGTAAAGGTTAAACTCAAACACAAGAGCTTCAAGTAATTGACAACATACTAAACACCTACATCTCGGAAAGGGACTACCAACACTAGTGCGACAAAAACAACAGGATATTCAAAGGTGCGCTGTGATATTGTCTCAATAGAGGTTCCAAACTTCAAAGTATTCCAATAGTTCTGTCACTGTCATTTGAGCCTTTTACCAGCAAAAATTCCCAAATTAATGGTATTGTTGATTGCAACTATTGAATCAAAACAGGCAATATCTGTGTGGTAAAGATGTGAGACTCAACCAAATAGCTCAAGTAAATAAATCATCAACGTACTTCAACACAAGTAGCAAAAGTCATAACATAAATAAATAAATAAACACTAGTTACTTAGTGAAGATGGCATAAACAACTAAATAACATATCAATAATTGCCATGTAAATAAACACATGGCAAAAACCTAATACTGAATTCTGAACATCTTGAACCAAAAAACTCTCCAAAAATTTATCAAAAATGTTTCATTCTACTACTTTCATACTAGCCACGACTCTCCTGAATTCTCCATTACGATCCTTCCCCATAACAAAAACATATTCATAACCAATCAATTAAGTAACAAAATAACACTATACAATTAAATAAAATGATATTAAACACAACTCTGGAGATTTAAACAAGCAAGCAAAACCACCATCACAAGCGTCAATGCAGATTAAGAAACCTCCCAATTTCAAATAAACTACAACATTCACAAAATTCAGGAAGAAACACAAAAAACAAAAACAAAACAAAAATTCATTCTTTTCCACATGGTAAAATTAAAAAATAAAGAAAAAGAGCTCAATACAAACATAAACACGAGATAAAGAAAGATTTGGAAAAAAAAAAGTTACCAGTGAAAGGCTTGCGCTTAAGGCAAGGGTCAAGCTGATTACACCAACGAAGTCGGCACGATTTTCCAGACCGACCGGGAATTCCTCGCGCGATCATCCCCCAATTCCTCGCCCCAAACTGACTCACCAGTCGACTAAGCACTGCGTCCTCCTCCGGCGACCACGGCCCCTTCACTCTACTACCTCCGCCATTACGACTCCCCTCTCCACTTCCACCACCTCCACCATCTCCGGCGGCGCCGACCTCCGCAAGAACCTCCGCATCACCGTTGCTATCGTTCTCTTTATCGGTCATTGTTTCGGTTTTTTGTTACCAGTTGCTTTGTTTTTCTGTTTTGTGTTTGTTAAGAGTAGTACCTACCTGCCTAACTGCAAAATGTGCGTAAGTGGGAGCGATTTAAGGGAAGCGAATGTTTCTGATTCTTTTGTTTTCACGTTTTTGTCAGGCGGTTTTTTTCAAATGACTATCATGTCCTATTAAAACGACGCCGCTGGAGTGCTGTTGGCCTCAAACGCCGTCGTTTCACATGCTGTCACTGGAGTTTGACTTGGTTGACTTAGTGTAGCGGTGACTTGGGCAGTGGGGTAAGGATGTTTCAAAACCTTTTAGACTTTTGTTTGAAAGTGAGACCAGTCTTATGTTAGAATTTTGGCCCCTATATTTTAATGAATTTACGAAAAAAAATCACTGGTGCTATTGTAAATAAAGTGATTTCTTTAGGCTATTGTATTCCTTTGGAGGTTCTGTTATTTGGTAGGCCAATCAAACCGCCTTGAGATTTTAAAAGTGGAAAATAATAATGACACTGATATAATAAAATGACATATTTACCCCTAATATGGGCTGCAAATTGGATTTTTTAAAGCCCACAGCCTAACATTTCAGTTGCCAGTTTTGGGCCATTGGGCTACTCTCTTGTGGATTGTTTTTTGAAAAAATTGGGCTTTAAAATAATTTAAATTGTATTTGAGTTTTTTTTTTGTTTTCTTCTAAATTCTGATCAACATAAATTAAATGAAAGCCATTACAAAAAGGGAAGGCTAATAGGCCTAAGTTTGTTGTATAAGGGAGCGAGGAGGATAAAATAATAATAATTGGCTTTGTATGTTTCCTTATTTTTTTCCTATTCTATTCATATCATTTAAAAAATACACATTTGTTTCCTATTTTGAAAATATTATTATATTTTATTCAATTTTTTAGGCATCTTAAGTTTGTTAATTTAACTAAACACTCCCCTAAAAAAGTTTAAAAATTAACAAAAACACCCCCACCTACCCACATTTGTCAGATTTGGACCACCATCAGCGGTGGTGGTCGGAATCTGGTATAATGACGTACTACCGACTTGATCTAGCTGGTAGTGCGTCAATCTAGCCTTTTTCGACCAGATCAATTGTGGATCTGGCCATAGCTAGTTGTAAGCGACGACCAAGATATGACCGTTGTTAACGACCAAACGCGAACAGATCTAGCCGTAGATCTAGTATTTTTTGGCCAGATCCATAGTAGATTTGGCTAGAAAATGTCATCTCGATGCATGACTGGCCAGTTTCAGCAGATTGTGTGCCAAAACGATGACTCCAACCACCCTCCAACGGTGGTGACCGACTGTCGGTATTTAATGGGTGAGTGAGAGTATTTTTATAATTTTTAATATTTTTATTACAGAGGTATTTAATAAATTAATAAACCTAAAGAATATTTTTATTAATTTTTAAATCACACCTCATTATTTACTTTTCCATAAATACTATCTTCAATACTAAAACCAAGGCACGCAAATAAATAAAAATTAGAATTAAAGCAAAGTGATTGATGAGTCATGATGATGCTACCTACCAAGTACTCCTGAACGACATTAATACATAACAGAATTGAATTGAATTGATCATGTGTTACTTTTTTTATTATATAGTTGTAGTACCCCCCGTCATGATCCATAAATGTCCCACTTTAATCATATAATTCATAAATAAAATTTTATTCATATGCTTAAGATTAATCGAATGAAATTATATTTAATTTGATACTTGTTTACCGTTACAACTGTTTCTTTTTAAACCAAATTATTTATTATTAAGGATATCAAAATCACCTTCCAATGAATTTTTGCCATGTGTATACTACAATGTAGATGACAGTTTAGTGCAATAAAAGTTGTGCAAAAAATACACACTAATGTATTCCCCATCAATTAAAGTTCAACATGCCCTTAAAGATAATGTGGTATTAGCTATCAAAAATCCAAATCGCCTCAAAGAGATATTTTATATCAATCTTATCTAATTTTAAGATAAGGATTAAGGAGTGATTCTCACGTATCAAGACAACTTGCAAAAACACTCATTACATTGACCTCAAAGGAATAAATTGACATCTCTCTTCATGAAAAAGGGGCTAGCTGGACATATGAGAGCTTGACAAACATTTGAATTTTATTATTTTTTCTCTGTAAACAAAATATTTCTCCATTTTTGTATGTCATACAGGTAATATCAGAAAAATAGTTAAAGAATAATAAAATAACAGTGGATGTAGGATTTGCTTTAAGCATCCGAACTACTATAAAAATCTCTCTTATCAATATTTTATTGATGTTTCATCAAGCATATATCATCTCAGTATCATAAATGCTTCTCATGAATCATTCATGTGTAATTTCTAAGAATAACTTAGCACTTTGTACATACGAGTCGTTAATGTTAAAATCAAGCATCAACAAAAACCAAAACGACAACGTAGCTCTCTAGAATCGACAACTTAAAACTTGCACGTGAGGTGGCTCCTATATGTGAGAGATATGATGAGACATGGGATATGGCTTAATTAAAGTAGGATGGTATATTAGATAGAGTGATTAAACTCCCTCACCTAATTATGCATATTTCTTTCACCTTCAAGAATTGAATGGTGGTATTTCTCATTATCTGTCAATGCCTTTCTCTTTCGTTTCTTTGTCTCCAAAATATTGTAACGATCTTATCTTCAATTAACTTAAATGCGCAGACATGGAAATGTGGGAGTCTCTTTCAATTTAAAGGTAAAAATCAAAAGAGAGACTGACTACCAGTCAATACTAAAACTCCCCTTTGGAATTATTAAATTGTAGTGGTTACATTGTCTTTCTTGTCTCTCTAACCCTAATCTAATTAATTAGGTTTTTAAAACTATTGCTATTTAAAGAAAATTATTTGAAAATTTTCTTAGCATTAGGGTTTGCAATTGGCAAAATCACTTTTGGAATGAAAATGAGATGAGCAACTCCAAAACACAAGATGGGGGTAGAATCAATTCGGATGATAGGTTAAAGAGCAACACATCGAAAATGACACTAATTAACTGTTCGGCTATAGTCGAATGACAAGACCTTATGTTACTTAAAGGTCTATATATAAAACATTTCAATATCATGAAGTAATTAACAAGAAGAATGAAATTATTTCATCTTTCATGCATGGTCCCCTCCAATAAGTTATATGTGAAAAGAATTTAAGTTGCTTAAATAAATTTGACTTAATGGATCACATGGTCATTAATGGTGTATGGAATAACTTAAAGTATATATACCTAGCTTTGTTAAAGGAAAAGAATGAATTGAAAGAAGATGAACAGACAAAATAAAGAAACTCGAAAAATTTTAAACAGTAATGGAGAGGAACAGAATAAGAACAGAAAAAAGATAGAGAGTAGTGCATGGTTTCCAACAAACAAAAGTGCATGTACCAAAGTTTGGCTTCAAAATGTCACGCCCACGCCCACGCATCAAAGAAAGAAGGTGCGGTGAAGGGGCCAATCGGGCTTTTATTTATCGACAGAAAAACGAATGCCCCGCAAATGTGTTCCATCGTGACGACAACGAGTGGCCTGGGACTTGTGGGCATGCCATCTTCTTGACGTGACTAGGATTTGCACAACTGTGAGGGATCATCTATGCATCAAGATCATCATAACTCAGATGAGATCAATCTTGGAGCAAATCTTTGGTACAACGGATGCATATACAACTAGTTAATAAATGAACACATGTCATACATGCTTATTGACACAATGCGTCCTCATTGGGTGGTTTTAGGTTACACCGAATAATTATTCTCGATCCTGATGCCATTGAATTCGAATAGGAGAAGAGAATGCAATAGCTTTTTTGCTCAACAATTTAAGGGCCCGGAGAATCTTACTTTTTAATAGAAAAAAAGAGAAGAGTAGTATAGTTTATTCTTGGAGTGATGCAATTTAATGGTATTTTCAGAGAGCTTTGTCATGAAGAATAATTTAAGAAGGCAAAAGGGTATGCATTTATATTTTGATGTTGGTATAGAGGCCAAGTGACCATGACTGAAAACCAAACTCCTGGTAAATAAAATAGGAGAAATTAATAATTAATCAACATGTATATTATAGATAAGCGTTAGGTTTATTCCATGGCAATTGCATCAGATTGATGGGTACTACTAATTAATGGAATCCAATGTGACAAATAGAGAGTCATCTTCATCAAAATCCAGTAATAAACATACCGGCCAAAGAAGATGAAAATAATGAGGAATGAATGAAAAAAAAAATCTTCAATGGGTTCTGCATCGCAGGGTCCCAAAACCCTAATTCCTTATCAGACACTTGATGTCCCACTTCTTACACACACCTGATTGAAAGCTGTAAGATTTCATACAAAAACAAACAAGTTGAAGTGGGGTAGCTAGGTTAGGATATTGTCCTTAATTATGAGAAATCCTCTCAATTAAATTTTGACACGGTAACTCCGTTACCCCATGCGCTTGAAGAGAATTAAAACAACATTAATGTCCACCTTCCAAATCCACATCATTAATATTTTTAATTAGGGTTTAATAGTTGTTATTAAGTTGCAGTGCGGGTCGTGCAACAGGGGCATCTTAGGTGGTTTTTTTCCCGGTTCGTTGGCCCTTTTTCGGTCATTCCTTAATTGATCATATTAATTTAGTATTAACCTAATTAGAAGCATGATTAAGAATCAACGTTTGCTGAATTTTCAGTTTCCATCATAAAGATTTACGTGCAGTTTGTTGGACTGGTTAATTAATTAAGAAGTTGTTATCATGGTTGACAAAAACTTAAACGAATCGAAGAAGAATTATGTACTTCTTAATCTTAATTAATTTAATTTTCTTTCATAATACAATCTGATTAGGCAAAGTGGTACCATTTTGAAAAGAATAATGAAAGAGTTATCAATTAGTTGCTAACTTTTTACCAACTCCTCAAATTTCTAGATTCATAGAAGTCACATCTCTAATCTCTTCAGGTTCAAGTCACCAAGAAGATAGATATCATTAAAATCTCTTCACCAAGAATATATATATGTGTTAATTTTCATGTTGCAGCCTTGCAGGAGATGATATTTGCCAGTGCAGTTGTGGTCCAAATCTCTTCACTCTTCCAGTGAGGGAATAGTTGTAGGAGTTATATATCATAGGACCACCATGATCGTCGTTTCAAAATAACTCAAAAAGCTATCTGGCCATCACCAAAATCCAATATTATCTCCCAAATAATTAGAATAATGAATACAGGTTTAGGTAGGCTGCGGGTTTAAAAAAAGCAGTGTGGGCAGGCAGGCATTCGAGAAATTTTTGAATGTGATGTGTCATCACTGAATGATATAACTGAAGAGTTGTCCATTAAATTCAAACTCAATTGAATGCAAACAAGAAAGAAGAGTGTAATAAAGTTAATTGGCCCTAAGTGAATTTCAGAAGTTATGAGAAATTCAGGATGCAGTAAATGGCAGGGTTCTCTCAACGTCCTTTTGCTGTACAAAATGGGCAACAAGGGCTGAGTGGAGATGAAATTTATGTCTTACAAAGAAGGAACATAAGTCCTCAGAAATGCACCCTTGTGATGGATACATTACCAGAATGCAACCAAAAACCCTACTTTCAAAATCTCAAATCAGACACAGCCACTCATGAATATTTACCCCACTGAATATTTTGCTTGAGATTGAGGGTAAATATTTATATATGGTGGTGGGGTTTGCAATTCCACCATAGAAAGCCTGCACTGTGCTTGTGGCCCATTGATGCTTCACTAGTGTGGACAAGATCTAGCATCATCCATCATGATCTATATGTGTCAATTGAGAACCTCTCTGGTGCCCCCACTCATCCAACGGTGAAGATGCTTTTCTCATCACCCATGATGTAAACTCAAAAAATTATATGCGACCTGGTGAATTTATAGTATACATGCACATCATGAACAAACTTAACTTCTCCCACGAACTGGCTTGTTTTCTCTCACTTTCTGGTTAGAAACTAACGAGAAATCATAAGCTAGAGCCTAAAAAAGTTGCAAAGTAAATGAAAAAGCAAAAACATTATATATATTTTATTGCATCGAAATATTCTAAATCCAAAGAAATAACAGAACAGTCATTTAAGTTAACTCTTCTTCAAGTTTCGACAACCCAAAACCTAATTGATGGTGTTGATACAAAAATTCGCACCAATAAGAAAGATATAATTGACTTTGGTGGAATCGGAATAGATGTGAGCGTGATTACGTGTAATCAGTGATAGATGAATTATAAATGCAATAGAGTAAGTGATAATAAGATTTTTAAAGTGGTTCGGCGAAGTAAGCTCTTGAGCCTACGTCCACTGTTCTTGTATTTGTTGTAAGAGCTTACAATAAGAGTTCTATGGAAAATTTATAACCCCTTTTTTATCATTTGAGAAGGTTTATATACAATGTTTGTACAAAGAAAAAAACGAAAATAAAGATATTACAATTGATTTGAAATGCAATTCCGATATTCTCGCAATTGGGCGCTGTGGTTACATAGAGATTGCTGTTAATCTAATCATTCCCGTAATATCTAGGATTCAAAGTTATCTAGGAATCGATTGAATGATTATTCGGATTGTTCGTTACTAGTTTGTGCTAGATCGAGCTTATATTGTGTTAGACAACCGATAGAGTCGGACCGATTCTGGGTCGAGCTAATACCTCGCAACTCACCAAACTTGATGAAAAATTCACACACAATAGATGGGAAACAACACCCAGGGATTGAGTGGCTCAAAAAGAAACAAAGAGAACTAAGGGTATACAATCTTTATACACAAAAGCAGCCCAGATGAGCAATAATTAATTAATTAATCTCCGCCGAGCTGTGCTTATAAATTAATTAAGCCTCAATGATTAATAATTAAACAACTCTAGTCTATCCAACCACATCTTTCGTCATTCATCTGAGAAGACCATTTCCAAATAATTCTATGAGGAGCTAAGTATATAATTAAGTATTAGATCTTGCTTCATAGAGTAGAAATCTCTTTCCATTTTTATATATCGTAACCTTGACCAAATTATATGAACTTCTGACCTCATAATAAGCTCAGTTTATAATTATACAATATTTCTTTCTTTATATACACTTTAAGGATGTACAATTACTAAGATTAATATGATCCACATATTAATTTTTGATTAATTAAAAAAAATTATACCAAATCCAGGCAGACCAAATTTCTAATCATCAATCCTGAGAGTACAGCATGTCCTGCATCTTTGACCAATCAAGCCAAATAAAACCTCAGCTCCGACAGCTTGGATCCCTTTGGATCCACACCTGATTCATACATGTATTTTTTAGAATCAAACATATGATCTTCTCTTTGACCTTTAATTATCTATACTAACAAATTNTCTGCCGAGCTGTGCTTATAAATTAATTAAGCCTCAATGATTAATAATTAAACAACTCTAGTCTATCCAACCACATCTTTCGTCATTCGTTAGATCTGAGAAGACCATTTCCAAATAATTCTATGAGGAGCTAAGTATATAATTAAGTATTAGATCTTGCTTCATAGGTAGAAATCTCTTTCTATTTTTATATATCGTAACCTTGACCAAATTATATGAACTTCTGACCTCATAATAAGCTCAGTTTATTATTATACAATATTTATTTCTTTATATACACTTTAAGGATGTACAATTACTAAGATTAATATGATCCACATATTAATTTTTGATTAATTAAAAAAATTATATCAAATCCAGGCAGACCAAATTTCTAATCATCAATCCTGAGAGTACAGCATGTCCTGCATCTTTGACCAATCAAGCCAAATAAAACCTCAGCTCCGACAGCTTGGATCCCTTTGGATCCACACCTGATTCATACATGTATTTTTTAGAATCAATCATATGATCTTCTCTTTGACCTTTAATTATCTATACTAACAAATTAATTAATGTTCACATCATAGAGAAACCAAAGTCCTAAATAACAATATAGAGAATGAGAATGCATGACAAAATTACTTAAAAAGTTTTAAATTCGAGTCTCTTCTTAAGTACTAATAGAGGTAGTTACTGAAATTTTTATTTGACCGATAGTTTAAGGGTTTTAGAGAATTAGTTGAAATATATGTAAACTAATTTGAACACCTCCGATCATAAAATATATATATATATATAGCAAATTAATTACTTGCTCTTGGAGGAAAACAAATAAAATTAAATGGGAATGTATTCCTTGAGAAATAAGCATAAATTAAGATGGTTTGGTGTGAGAGATAGAACATGGAATGGACCACAAAACCTTCATTAAAATAATAAAACAAAGAAATAAAAATATTAATACTTGCCACCCAACTTGTTGGGAATTTCTAAGAAGAGATAGCTGACCCACTACTGGTAAAACCTTTTCCATGTGTCTGGTTTGTTAAGAGGCTGGGGTCTACAATATTAAATAAATAAACCCCTTAATTAATTTCATTTTGGGTTCGGTAATTAATCTAGATTACATCTGTATTAAATGGGTTTAATTTAAATAATACAAAATGGAAAAACAATTTAGTCATTGTTAGAGCACTTTGTTTCTTCCTTTTATATTCAGCCCTCCCCCCTTATAAACCACCCACTTTCCTCCACATCATAAAGAGAGAGAAGAGAAAGCTTTGAAGAAGAAGAAGAGGGAGAAGAAGAGTCTGGTGTTCTTTCTACTGCAACTAGAGGACGCATCCAAAGGGATCGCATTGATCCTAAATCTTCACTCATATAATTTCTTTTTTTGGGATCATGCTATCCCTTTGGATTCCTCCTTTGGTAGCTAATTATACTTATCTTATCGTCTGCCTGCAAATTCTTCATGCATAGTCTTTCACCTACTATTTATTATACAACTGTATCAACTACCACATGACTTGCCGCCATACTCACCGGAGAACTACCCGGCCGGCTGCCACCGGAGTTACCGCGAAGAGAAGGCAATGCAAATATCTCCAAATCAAGTAAGTCATAACTAGATGTATTATATGTTGCTCTAATATCTTCACCAAACGTCCCTTCAAGAGAGTCAACTTTCTTCTTTTGATCGAAATGTTTTTCAGTTTTATTTGAGAAACTCTGCATGAATTTTTATATTAAAAAAAATATATATTTTGGCTTTCCTATCTATATATAAGGTTTCATTTAGCTTAATTTATGGTTGCATATATGAATTTAAATCTTAATATATGAACCCGAAATCCCATATGTGAAAATCTTGGATCTGATTTCTTCACGAGGATGCGAGTTGTTCCTAGTAATGAGGATTATTAATTTGCTGAATTTTTTTTTTTTTTCCCAAGAGGCATTATTGTTGTTTACAGTTGTCATCTATGAAATTTTACTTATTTTATACAGACACAGTCACAAATACACAAACACTCTCTTTATGACGAGCCAAAGCTGAAACCAAATTTATATATATATATTTATATAAAACTGGGACAAAACTTAACTTCGAGGAAGTAGAAGTACTATACATATATATATAAAGATCTTTACCAGATTCAATTCATATATAATCATCCATTACTTTGTTGCAATATTTTTAACCATTGTGGAAGGATCGATGTTCTTTTTTTCTGTTTTTTTTTTTTTTACTTGTTTTGAGAAGTGAATATATGGAAATGAAATTCTGAGAAAGAGATAGTCAAATTGCTGTGCAGTGATTTACATGCACACATAATTAGTTTGTTTCTGAGTAATAATGGGTATAGTAATCCTGTGGATGAATCATGATTAACACAGACTATGAAGTGGAAGCTAGCTATGCATGCGAATAAAACAGTACTGGTTTGAAAGTGAAGATAATAATTTCAATATGCCTTCAGCTACAATTTTTACCCCATTTTTAAGAGACCTTTTTGATCATTACATGCATCCAACAAGTTAATTTGACCTTTTCAAAAGGTTACTTTTAATTTTTTTTCACTATAAATGATTTAAACATCTTAATTAACATAAGAGTTTGAAGTTTTTCTAGCTATAGCTATAGCTCAACTTGATTTATATAATGTATTGAAAAGATAATCACTTTCTGCTTGTCCAAACAGTCCTAGAGCTATAGGAAAGGTCTTCTAGATGAGCAGACTAACATGGCCTCAGTGGTTCCCCAGTTGAATGAAGAGTTCAAATCACATGCTTAAAGGACTTTAATTAGAATCCAAGGCAGTGACAGATGATATTTAAGGACTTCTTTTCTCTACTTTGGGCCTCTCTTTGAGTGTCCCAAAGGCAAAGGAATCATAATACACATGACATGTGATGAGAGACCTTAAAAAAGTCCTTTAAAACTTACTCAAATTTTGAAATAAAGGGTCTTTTTATGATCCCCTTCTAGCTATTGCACATGACCCCAACATTCTAACAATCCCATCTCTTACCATTTCATCTCTCTTTTCTCACATCACATGCCTCCAACCTTTCTCCATTCATGAACCTCTCAATCAATACAAGAAGATGCCTTTATTAGAGAAACAACAAACACCTTTTTAAAATGACACCGATTCTTGCATGCAATACAATGGATCGAGCTTTATTTCACTACCTCTTATATTAATGCAAGCAACTTTCTTTTGTTGTAAATCAAAGATTTTCTTGCCCAACTTACATTGATCACTCTAGTTTCATGCAGAACAATTTCTTTTTACAACGTGACGGGCATTCACTTTGGCAGGTCAAACATGGATAGCCCTCTTGCGATTCTGTGAAATGCTACTTGTTTGTTTGACAAAATGATATGATTCTTCGGTTTGTTTTAGATGAAAATCACACAGTTTGCTAATATATGTTTGAGAAGATGCATATAGAGTTTCCTTGCATCTGTGTTGTTCTTGATGAAAAGATATTGAAAATATTAAGCTGGGGTCTTGCCACCATCATTGGTGAGGCTATATATATATATGTGTGTGTGTGTGTGTGTGTTTATAAACTGGTTTAGGTAGCCATCGAGTTCTGTGACAAGTATTTTGAATCTATCAAATTTCAGTACACTCATGATTCATAGAACTTAGAGGCTTTTGTTTTTTCTTCTTTTTCTTTAAAAGAAACACAATTTGCCTGTAAACTCACTAATAAAACTAGAAAGCATGACCACTTCACTAGAATTCAATCACCATTCTCAAAAGTTTTCCAAAGCATATGAACAGTTAATCTGCAGAATCAATTATCCTTGAAGAACATGCGTGGGTGCGATGGCCATCAAATGAACTAATTAAAACGAGTAGTAGTACATTTAGAAGATGGGGTCCTAGGCTCAGAAAGCAAGATTTTTAGACGTTAGAATTAATGTACAAATTGTCTTCAAATGTGAAAAATGCACTCCAAAATGTCTCCTTCTTCGACTACAGAAGCTTTATCAAGGACACATAATAAACTGCAAAACAAAAACCCTAGGTATCATTTTTCAAGCCCAGAAGATTTTTCACACTCCTTGCCTGGGGTCCCAAATCCCTTGTCTTTGCCTCCTATTTCGAACTCCCGTAACCCCATTTCTTCCCTTCAATTTTTGCCTTTTGTGTAACACATGTTAGATGCTATATTTGAATTCCAAAATTTAGATCTTTTAGTCAACATGCTAAAACACGAGTTTACAAATTATTAAATATTAACTTGTTTCTCAAACCCTCACTGAATTTGATGAGAATAGTAATACCAATGGTTAGAAAAAGTCAAGATATAGCCGAACACTGATCTGTAAAGCTGATGAATTATTCTCATAGCTCCTGATAACGACAATTGATGCTTCATAAATTTTCTTGATTTTTCTCTTAGACCAATGCACATATCATTGTATACGTAAGACAATTTCTATGACATGCTTTAACTAAAGGGGTAGCTACAAAAACTGTTTAAAATAATTCAAACATTGGTGATGAGAAAGTGTGTGAAAAGAATCACCAAATCCATGGTAAACGTAGAACTCAGAAGAAAAAGTGAATGTACTACTGCAGAGTGCGGACAACTTAATTATAATTTTTCTTAATTAGTTGGATTAATAAGCGTAATCTCCTCTGCACCACTAGTTTAATTATGGTTAATTCATAACTAAGCAACGCTTTTTGGGGGAGGAAGTTCGCGGTCAAACCTACGGCAGTCCCACCAGCTGTCATCATTTTGTCTGTGCGTCAAATCCCCATGGATTCTAGATGTTCTAAGAAGAACTTAATTTAGCTGTCTGTAAAACTAGTAATGTCAAAGATTACTTATATACAGTATTCTCCATGTTCAATATCTAAATCAAGATAATCAAGATAAATACAAAACATAACTGTGAGCTGTGGAAGAAATTTGTATACAATTTTGGAAGGTCTTCTGTCAGATAAATAGATAATACTTAATGGTCAATGTTTGTAAGCAATTTTCTTCAAAATTCCTTTAACCAAAGTTTAAATTCATGGTTTTTAGTGAAGGAAGATGGCCATTCAACAACAGATCCTATAGAGTGGGTGGCGATATGTCTGTTTAGGTTAAGGGTGCAACAGGACAGAAATGGCATAAGGTCATTGAGGTGGGGCATATACAAAGAAATCTTGTATTGTCTGATAAGCCAAATTGCAAAAAAGTAACAAGAAATGACCTGATAAATTGACAGGCCAGCTGCATTACCAAACAAAATTGCACAAATTAACATGCAAAACTTAAATGTCAGATGGGAGCCTTAGTTTAAGAGTACCCAGTTTAATATTTTTATAAAATCTTACATAAGATAATAACATTTCAACATAATTGTTCTTTACTGGTTCACATGGTGATCAATCAACTCCAGGACCTGTAATGCTGGCAAGCATTTCATGAATATACATACCATGACAAAACTTTCATGAATATACGTACCATGACAAAACTTTCAATCTAGGTTTGTCCATCTAGTGAGCCATTATTGATAATGTTTTGACGTATTAAAAGTTTCTGTAAACATTCAGTGAGTAAATGAAAGCTGAAATTTTCTGCAGAAGAAGTTAATAAATTTGAATTCTGGAATAAGTAAATAACATCAAGTGGACTTGAACTTCCAAGATGAGGAGTACTTCAGCTTTTCTGTGCATTGTATTGATTTAAGTTTGGAAAGTATCTCTAACAATTCCTGTGAACCTCAATAATTTTGTTTGTGGATTATTCAGGTGGGACAGCTGCAGCTGCAAGACACATCAAAACATGAAGTTTGGCACTTTCAATGGCAACAAAAGAACATTTGCCTCCAGTAAGGAAATTATGGCACGCAACAGCTAGTAATTAAAGTGGAGTGAGTAGGCATCAGTAGAACCCTATGAAGCTGAGGCTTCAAACTGTCTTATGATTCATTCTTTTTTGAAGTGTGACCCTGCAAAGAATGAGGAGTAGAAGAAGGCATTATAACAAGGAAGCTGAGGCTCCAACCCTTTGATCATATATAAGAGAAAATAATTTTGTCTTGTGCACATACAGTATTAAGTTTGCCAAATACTTTTAATTATATCAAATATCAATACATTAATCCATGAAGATCAAAACCATTTTTATTTTATATTTATTTGGTGTTAAAGAAAATACATAAATGCTTTTCGAAATTGAAAAATTATCTAAATTAAATACATTTAAAAAAAAAAGACTCAAGTTAAGAGATGCTACTTTATCTAGGGGTGTTCAAAAAAATGCAAAAACCGAACCGAACCGCTAACCGAACCGAAAAACCGGTTAACCAAAAAAACGGTTCCATTATGGTTTGAAAAATTCAAAAAACCAAATTTTCGGTTCGGGAGAAATTAGAAACGGTTAACTAAAAACTAGTTTTCTAAACCGGTTTTTCAAATATATATATATTAAATAAATAAATAATAACGTAAACTCTAATTCACTTAATCTAAAATCCCAACCCAAATTTTTTTTCTTAGTTCCCAATGTATTGTCTATATTTACAATTTAATTTAGGACAAAATTAAAAAAAAAAAAGTTTTATAAAAAAAAAGGGAAAACCAGTTCAAAACCGGTTAACCACTTTTTTTTAAAACGGTTAACTGGTTTTTCGGTTAACCAAAAAACCGGTTCGGTTTCGGTTCAGAAATTTTCCCGAACCGAAAATCCGATTCGGTTAACCGCTTTTGAACACCCCTTTATCAAATACTTTTCAAATTAAAATATAGTTTTGGTCAATTTTATTTCTCATAATGTCTTTTAGATTTGATTTTGGTAAGTTGTGGGACAATGTGACTCCTGACACCGCTCTTAAATTATCGAGCAAACGACTTTTTCCGACCGAAGGGTTTGCCTTAATGACCTTTTCCATCCAAAAAGTTTTAAAATACCACTTTCCCACTTAAAGTTTATATTATGATCAATCGCCAGCTGATTCTGACATCTTTGCAACCCTACACGATCATTATTTTCTTTCCCAATCATCACTTACTAAAACCCCTTAAACTTTTCTCTTGTCGACCCTGCCAATCGTCGACAATCGAGTGATTTGTGGAATGGGTAGCTGCTCCTCCCAAGTCAGATTTCGATCAATCTCGACTACCAAAATTCAACTTACCACCACTAAAAAACTCACCAACGTCCCCTCTTCAAAAACCCTAATAGTCTGGACCGAGTTTACTCTCTATTGTCTGTCGAATCGGAAAGTGTATTCTAGATAGTAAACGGAATATAAACTTTGGGTGAGAAAGTGATATTTCGAAATTTTTTGGGTGGAAAAGTGTCATTAAAGCAAACCTTTGGTGGGAAAAATTGTTTACTCTAAATTATCCTCTAATACTTTTTGGGAATTATGAAATATTTAAAATAGTTAGAAAGTGATGGGCATGTTTGGTTTATTATTTCTCCCATATTCCCAATCCTATTCTCCAAATAATGTTGGACACATTATTCCAGAAATATTACCCTATTTTTTAATTACTTTTAGACCCCATAAGGTTATTAATTTTATTAAATACCCCCTGAAAAAAAAAGTTTAACAATTAACAAAAACACTCCCGTGACCCATACTTGCCAGATTCCGGCAACCACCGTCGGTGGTAGCCGGAATCTGCCACAACAGTAAATTACCGACCGGAATTGGCCGGTAATTCACCGATCTGGCTGTCAACAACTGCCAAAGAAATGGTCGGGCCAAATCTTAGCCATCGTTGACCAAAAACGACGGCCAAAGATGGCCATTGTTTTGGCCTTTTTCGGCCGTCGACGACCACAGAAGACCATAGATCTGGCCTTTTCCGGCCAGATTCGTGGTGGATCTGGCCGGAAAAGGCCATAACGACGCGTTACGACACAGATCCGGCCGGTCTGTGTCGTAACACGATTTTCTGGCCAGATTCCGGCGGTAGTGGCCAGATTCCGGCAGTAGTGGCCAGAATCTAACACTGCAGGTGGTGGGGGTATTTTTATCATTTTATATGTTGGTGTGTTTAATTAAATTAGTAAACTTATGGGCTTTTTTATAAATTTCTAAATTTTACCTCGTAATACTCCTCTATTCAACTACCCAATATTATTCTTAAAATCCTATCCAAAATAATAAATCAAACGCACGCAATAATATTACTAATTAATAATTTAATAGTATCCAATATTATATTTTAATATTATAATATTTTTTGGGGTTTAGTAATCACATGTCTAAATATGAAAATACTCAATTTTTGTCTCTTCTCCTAAAAATAAAATTAAATTAAAAAAAAAAAAAAAAAAAGACTAAAAAAGCAAGCAAACTTCTCTTTACCATCCAAAAGATCCTCTATTCCAATAAATTGGAAATGTGAAGCCATTTAAAAATCAAACCCTACCCTCGAAATCGTGGATTTGGAGCTCTAAAAGAAAACAACTCAAATTGTTCAAAATCATGGCTACATTTCCAACTCCAGGATTCCCCTTATCAATTCGCCTTATAATTCTTCAATTTCTAACCCTAACTGCAGTTCCCATTGCCTCAATGTCTCTGCAAACCCTAACTAATAACCCCCATTTCGATCGCGAAACTACTCTTCTTGGTGACGCCCAGATCGTTGAAGACAAATCCCACGTGCAGCTTGTGAACCCAGTGGCTTCAAGTTCTGGTATTTTGATCCACAGCAAGCCATTCAAGTTTCTTGATCCAAAGGGCTCTAAACCGACGTCATTTTCGACGGAATTCTCGTTTTCGATATCTCACGGTAATGGTGATGGCATTGCTTTTGTTGTTTTTCCCTATAACTCTGAATTTAAATTTGTGGGTCAAGGCTCATTTGGGGTTTTTAGTGAGCAAAAGTATTTGGGTATTGAATATGACACTAAAATGGATGGTAATGTAGGTGATTTGAATGCAAATCATGTGGGTATTGATGTTAATAGTCTTGTTTCAAAGACTGTTAGTAATATTTCATCGTTAAATATGGTGTTAAACAATGGGGAAAAGCTTAAATCTTGGATTGATTATGATTCGAGCTCAAAAAGGATTGAAGTTAGGTTGAGCAAATTCGGTGAGAGAAGGCCTTATTATCCCATTGTTGCGCATGAGATAGATTTAGTTAAAATGTGGGGAAATCAAGATGTTTTTGTAGGTATAGTTGGAAGCAATGGCAATTCAGAGCAAACTAGTAGTGTTTATTCCTGGAACTTTAGGTTGAGAAACTTTCCGTATTGGTTGCATTCATTGCCGGTGGATCCACGGGCTCATGAGCATGGTGATAGGTTTAGAAATCATAAGAGGGGTATTTGTCCTCTTAAATTTCTTGCTGGCTTGATTTTTGCAACCGGTTGTGGAGCTTTGTTGGCATTCGTGGTGCTATTTGCCTGGGCAATTGTGAGTAGACAGACAGAACTACCTACTGAGTATCATGTGCATCCGGTGGATTTCAAGTATGAGAAGATTGCTGTAATAGTAGAGGAAGATGGTAAAGGTGTTAAGAATTAGAACATGGAAGTATATGATGTTTTGTTGTGACTTTATGTTCTTGTTATCATTACTAACTACAATGAACTATGAAGTTCTTGTTGTGCAGCTTGTAGTCCCCCGTGAACTATCTTTTTGATGTATAATGAAGTGTATGATCACTTGCAATTATTTAATTGTTGTTGTGGTTGGTAGATTTTGCATGATTCTCTTCTAATGATTGACTGTTAGTTATAGTATGAAGAACCAAGTAATGAGATACTTATCTGGGCAAGGGCAAGGAGTTGAGGAACAGAGGCTAGGCTGAGGGAAATTGCTATGGAGCAAACTCAGTATAAGCATATGTATAGCCATGATAGTATATAGATAAATAAATTTGTCTTGAAAGCATTGAGCATCCAAGTGAATAGGGGTCCTTGTTGTCAATATCTGGTTATGTTTGTCTGTGAGGACATTTTATTATTCATATGTCAGACAACTTAGCACCTGTTTTAAGTAAAATTGGTCTAAATGTTATGTAATTAGTTATAAGTTTTAAATCCTTGCGGCTTGGCACTTTCGTTTCCTTCTTGAATCTTCTTTAGGGGTAATGTTGCTAGCAGCATCACAAATATATTTTCTCTGCAAGGAGACAAGGAGTAGCATGCTGAACATTGTTGACCGATTCCCATGACACTAAATCGTGTGTAAGAATCTTGTCCACTTAGGCCACCAGGGGCTGTTTATATGGGTTGTAAGACTATATCCTTACTCCTGCACCAGGGGCTGTTTATATGGGTTGTAAGACTATATTCATACTCCTGCAGCAGGGGATGTTTATATGAGTTGTAAGACTATATCCTTACTCCACCAGGGACTGTTTATATGGGTTGTAAGACTGCCCTTAATCCTCTGTATGTTCAGTTACCTATTCAGATTGCACGTTGATTTTGACATGTTTGGGCGTTGAACTTTTGTTATCCCAGTTTACTAAACAGGTTATTGAGATAGAGGGTCCGTAGAGGAGTTTTATGTCCCATCATTGCTTAAAGAATGTTCATTTTGGCTCATCCTATATAATACTAAGTCATTTCGAATATAAACATTGAAATCGAGAGGCTGTCTTGTAATAAAGCATCTAGCCCACGAACTGAGTTCATCCCAAAGACAAAAAATATCTGGACTACTGCCTATTAGCTATGCCTTGTCTTTTTTATTCATGCTAATATCTGGCTCTTTGAAAACCCCTAAATAAAAATATGTGAATGTTCTTGTTTCCACACGAAATATTGTTCTATATTCTTCTTTTAATGTTGACAGGTCACAGATACTGACAGCCCAACCACCTACTCGCAAGTAATAACTCTAATCTCTATCTCAATCTCATCTCCATGCTGAGTTTAGATTGAAGTAAACTTTTGTCAGGTCCTCTTTCTATGCAAAAATGCAATCTCCTGAACACAACAGATCAAACGGTTTTGGGCCAACGGATATTCTCACGCAAAAGCTATTTGCGCAAAAGGGTAGTCACAGTCTGTATAAAATAATGAGACATGTTGCATCCACCATTAAGAGTTGGGTGTGAATCAAATTCTGTTTCTTCTCTTTTGAAATGAGTATAAAAGTATCAGAAAATTCAGTCTTTTGACTCTTTTCTAATTGGTTTTACCTTTATATATCATTAAGGAATCATTTCCACTTGGTAAAGAAAGCTATTTATTCATGCCCATTTTCAATGGCCAATATGGGCTGACACTGACTCTGCATTCTCAATTCTCAATAAAGCTAAAGTTTTTCAGATATTTTTTTTTTTTTTTTTTTGGGAAGTACAAGGTGAGATGAACAATAAATGCCCAAATTTAACTGCTTCCATTAACATTCTTCTGTGCGGTCCACAGGTCGTCAGGTCCAGTCCTTCTCCGCTTAGAATCTCTAAATATGTGTGCCCAAGAAAAGAAATTAACCATTTACTGCGAATAAGCAATTAATGGCTAATTAAATTCCTAACAACAGAACAATCAATTCAACTACCATTAAATGCACATTTAATAATCCTTCTGTCATTTAATGCTTATATATTGTTATAGGACGCAACATATTTTGAAAGACTAAGAATAAATTAAGTTTTAGAAAAAATAAGGGTTGGTAGATAATCAAATCATTATGTAAATGGTAGAATTCGTAAACAAGCAGAGTTGAGACGTAACTTCTCACTGGTGAATCCATAACAGACCCCACCAAACACCCACCACAGCCGTCTGATGAAAACTTCTATTAGATTCTACCATAATCGAATGTCTGAGATAAGGCATCACAAAATGGGTCCATGAAACTCGGGCTGACTTAACAAAAAAGAGATCCAGCGAATCCTGGGAAGTATACCAAACGTGGGAAAGAACATCAACTTATTAAGCAACAAAATAAAACAAGCCAATGAAGAAAATTGCTTTTTGTTATTTGCTGTCTGATTCTCTCTGTAAGTGTGAACTTGAGAAAAAAATAAGGGGCCAAAAAGGAAAAAAAAATTACCCTGTTTTTTTTCAAATTTGGAAGAGTTAAGAGGTTGTCATTAATTAGTGCACGATTTTGCATGAATATAGTTGCGTATATAAATAGGAGAGTTGTGAAGAAAACAGGCTGGCGGTGTTAAATATAATTGAAGAGGAAGAAAGTTTTGCGCTCATGGTTGGGGAAAGAGACCAAGAGCAGAAAATGGAGGGTGGTAACAGTAGTGAAGTAGTGGATTCTTATAATGGGAAAGTGCATGATGATGAGGTTCCGGAAACTGCCCATCAGATTAGTACTGGTTAGTATTACCATTTTTAATTTTTCTGGGTTGTTTTTGTTTCAGCACTTTGCCTTGTTTATTTTATTTTATTTTATTTTCTGGGTTTGTTTGATTGAAATTGTGTGTTCTTTATAATGATACCCTTTTTTAAATGTGCAAGTTGAAACTTTTATTGAAAAATATTGAGACTCTGTTTTCGCAGTTTATCTTGTTCTGTTTGACGGAGTTTAATTTGGATTTGGAAAGTGGNAACAGTAGTGAAGTAGTGGATTCTTATAATGGGAAAGTGCATGATGATGAGGTTCCGGAAACTGCCCATCAGATTAGTACTGGTTAGTATTACCATTTTTAATTTTTCTGGGTTGTTTTTGTTTCAGCACTTTGCCTTGTTTATTTTATTTTATTTTATTTTCTGGGTTTGTTTGATTGAAATTGTGTGTTCTTTATAATGATACCCTTTTTTAAATGTGTAAGTTGAAACTTTTATTGAAAAATATTGAGACTCTGTTTTCGCAGTTTATCTTGTTCTGTTTGACGGAGTTTAATTTGGATTTGGAAAGTGGGAATTGTGTTTTCTTCATACTCTTTACAGAATGAATGGGTTTGGTGATGTGAAAGTTGAAACTTTATTGAAGAAATGGAGATTTTGTCTGATTGGTTCTGAAAAGGGATTGAAAGAACGTTTTATTTTCTGGGAACAAAAATGAGATTATTATTTTTTTGGTTAATTGAAAGATATCTTTTTTCTATTTGGTGGAAGTGCGTGCGGTTGGATTATCTGGGACTGAAGAAGGAGGGGTTTAATTGATGACTTTTTGTTGGAGACTTTATTTAGATCACGATTTGTAAGATTTTTTGTGGCTTGTTGTGTGAAATTTACATGCTTGATGGGGGTTTATTTGTGGTTTACTAGATGAAAATGGTAACCTAAAATTCATCACTTTGTTTTTTATACATCTTATCTGTAATGTATCTCATCGTGCTGACCTTCCTTGAAAATAGAGAAAAAGGGCTCTTAATTTCTGGAAATTATTTTATTTGGGTAATTTCTGTTTATGTAGCTTAATGATGTATTATTGTTCTTATGCTCATTATATCTTTTACCTTGGAAATTCTAGATTCATGGTTTCAGGTTGGGTTCCTCCTCACTACTGGTATAAACAGTGCCTATGTATTGGGATATTCTGCGGCTGTGATGGTCCCTCTGGGCTGGATATTTGGTGTAATAGCTTTAATTGCAGCCACAGCAATATCACTTGATGCAAATATTCTTATCGCCAAGCTTCATGAATTTGGAGGCAAGAGGCGTATCCGATACAGGGATCTCGCTGGATATCTGTATGGTATGAGTAGAAAGGGAGAGAGCTAGAAATGTTTTTAGTAGAAATTATTTCCTCCTAGTTTGTGTATGATGGCTTATATTCAGACGCTAATCTGCTAGAATTGGTTTGTGGTTTTCTTTTATACAAGGAAGGAGAGCTTATTCTCTAACATGGGGATTGCAGTACGTCAATCTTTTCATGATTAACACTGGATATATCATTTTATCTGGCGAGGCATTAAAGGTTGTTCAAATTCTGGAAACAGGCTTTGTTATATTGATGACCTTCAAGAAATTTGTAGATTGGCTGATTTGATGTTGTTTACATTTGCAATGCAGGCTGCCTATGTTCTATACTTTAATGACAATGCTATGAAGCTTCCATACTTCATTGCCATAGCTGGGTTTGTATGTGCCTTGTTTGCCATAGGAATACCCCATCTCTCTGCTCTCGGGGTTTGGCTAGGAGTTTCGACATTCTGTTCCATGGTGTATATTATTATAGCAATTGTGCTGTCAGTTCAAGATGGTAAGTTCTGATCCTACAATGTTTGTGCCAAAATAGAATCAATTGTGCCCAGTCTTTGGTTTTAACATTAGCAAAAATCAAGAACTTCTTGAAGTCAAACCAATCAAAACTTATCATCAAGTGATGTAAGGTTAAACTTTGAAAAAGTGATCAGCTACATTAGCATCTTGGACAACATTGCCAATTTCAGACATCCGTTGGCGCTTGGTAACGAGATAATTTTATAATTAAAAGGCTCTCGTTTGTTTTATTCCACTAATTCTTTTGTTAAATTTTCAGTTGATCATAAACTTAGAATTGATATTGACATGCATATTATATCTTATAGATTATATGTAACATGTACAGTCATTCGGAACTTTGTTCACTTCTGACTTAAATTGGGCCAGTGATATACCTTTCTTTGTTTTTCTTGCTTGTTCAAGTTGATAATTTTGTGGTGTTGAAATGTTATTGATTGTCTCTGTACTGTCATAGGGATCAAAGCTCCACCGCGGGATTATAGCATCCCTGGATCAACTACGAGCAAAATCTTTACAACAATAGGGGCATGCGCTAGTGTTGTGTTTGCATTCAATACTGGAATGCTCCCAGAAATACAGGTAGGTCAACAATTCAAATAAGGAGTGTTTGCCAAAATAGATATCTGTCATTCAAAACAAAATAAAGAAGGTTAACTTATACGAAGGCTGGTTAGGGTATAATTTTTGTATACATTTCTGATACATATAATAGTATTTTTCTTGTCTTATGAGTAAATAGTGATAGCTTGAATTGTAGGGAAACTTCTAGTTACCTCTGACATCACATATAGTGGATATTGCTCTTGTGGTACTTTCCACAGGTACCAGGAGGTAGATGATTTGTAAATTTATGTCCTATATACATTTTCAATCTTTGCCTCCAAAACTTACCATTTCCCTTATAATTTTCTTGTATTAGGCGACAATAAGGCAGCCTGTCGTTGAGAACATGTTGAAATCTTTGTACTTTCAATTCTCAGTCGGAGTTCTACCATTATATGCTGTGACTTTCGTCGGCTACTGGGCGTATGGATCCAACACAACAACGTATTTGCTCAACAGTGTCAATGGTCCAGTTTGGATGAAGACTGCAGCCAATATTGCTGCTTTCCTGCAATCCGTCATTGCTTTGCATGTATTTATCCTTATTTGTGACTTTCACTTTTAAAAATCAATCTATTTTCTTCGGTTACTAATAACGTTCCTCCACATCTTGCAGATATTTGCAAGTCCAATGTACGAGTACTTGGATACAAGGTTTGGAATTAAAGGACGAGCACTGTCAGTTCGCAACTTATCATTCAGAATTGGAGTAAGAGGCGGCTACCTAACTATCAACACATTTGTTGCTGCACTTCTGCCATTCCTTGGTGATTTCATGAGCCTCACAGGGGCCATCAGTACATTCCCATTGACATTTATTCTTGCAAATCACATGTACCTTGTTGCAAAGAAGACCAAACTGTCTTCTTTAGGAAAGCTATGGCGTTGGTTCAATGTTTGTTTCTTTTGCTGCCTGGCCGTCACTGCAGCAATTGCTGCTTTGAGACTTATTGCTGTAGATTCAAAAACTTACAATCTCTTTGCTGATCTATAACTTGATTCATCTTCAAGTTTTTGTCGCTTATTTATAAACAATAGAATAATGTTTTACTTTATCTATTTTCTGGATCATCAAGTCTTTTACCTCCCAAATTCTACTTCAAAAGAATCGAATTTTCTGCCCAACATCTGTACTTGAACCAAACTTTATTGACTTAATATTCATGGCATAACTACACTGTTAATCTTACATTGTGGATTCTATTTCAACTACTGACGAATCAAGCAGACTTCATCTGCTTCAAGGATACGCCTAATTAAGCTACTTTGCATACAAAAAACTCATGGGTAGTTCAGCGGCAAAGGGTCTAAAGGCGAACTAAAGGGGTCGTGCATAGTTTAATTTACAGTCTCAGGTTTGATTTTTTATTAGATGTAAAGGTAATATCTCTATCCATGATTTACATGAGAGCTGCCGCGGTAGAGTTCAGTTACATAAACAGGATTTCTTTACTGCATTTTACTTGCTGCAAATATCATCATTCATAGCGAAATCAAACACAAATTTTACCCCCTGGTTTCGAAGAACAATCCAATTTTTTTATAAAATAAACAGGATATAAATTTAATTTATCCTTGTCACTATTGTTCGCAGTTGTGTGTATTTTATTCACTGTAAAAAGTTTTTGTAATTACAAATTCATGGTTATACTCTTTTAAAGGTTATTGTAATAATTTAACTAAATGACCATTTGGTCATATATTATATAATAACTTATGAAAAATAACAATTTGATAATTAATTGACCACTTTTGACCATCTAACTTAAGAAAAATAACCGTTTGATTGGTTCCATGACGCCATCTCATTCTCGTCTGGTGTAGGTATGAGACACAGCTCGGGTCGTCGTAAGCTCGAGTTCGACTCGAAAACAGTCGAGTCGAGCTCGAGCTCGAGCAGCTCATGAACAGTGAAGAACCGAGTTCGATCCGATCTGAGCTTGGCTCGTCGAGCTCACGAGATTAAACGAGCTTTGGGGTCAATTTGCAAGATTTCAAAAGTTGATTTTTAAGTTGTCAAAATTACAAACAACACCCATGCGATTCACAGAAAAAATAGATAGCTCAAACAAAAACTCAAAAGTGAAAACCCATTTCAAAGCTCAAACAAAAACTGGAAACCCATTTGGGATTTTTTCATTCAACCCTAAGTCCGAACTCTCCGCTGCCACTCGCCGTAAATCAGTCACTCACGAGTCACGCCGCCGTCGTGGACAAGTTCTCCGGTGCCATTCGCTGTCACCGACTCACCGAGCTTCTCCGGTGCCATTTGCTGTCCTGACTCCTGTCACCGTAAATCAGTAAGATTTAGTTTTGGTCCTCTGCGTTTGTCCTTAGAGCATTTATGAATGTAATGAATGGATTTTATTTTAGTTTTCCTTTTGAATCACAAATTATTATATACTTTGCTGAGGCTTTGATTGTCAGTTTCTTAAAGTTGAATCACAAATTATTAGATACTTTCCTTTATGATGTTTGTCAAATAGTGTACAACACATACAGTAGCGTGAAATGAAAAACCGACTGAAAAAGATTTCCTGCTGTCAACAAGCAAAGCATGTTTACTTAAATAAAATAGTTTCATCTGATATGGGCATTGATTCTTTAATAAAACAAACATGATTGTTTCTGTTAATTCCAAGCCTTACAACCTCACAAACATGTTGACGGACCAGCGCAGTGGACACTGTACAGTGACCACCCTCTGGTTGGTCCAAGCAAAAAGTTCACGGCCCCATAACTGTTGTTATACTTGCTACACCTCCCAACTACCCACTCAATTTACTGGGTTATTCTCTTCTTGCAAGTTAAGTTGGTTGATCACTGTAAATTTCTGAATACGTGAATTGGAGTCGCTAGTTTGGTAACTTTGGTTATCAGGTATAATTTCATTAATTCGTCCCATAATAACTAAAGGATTGTTGGCTTTATGTTGAATGTCCAGTATTTGTGGTTGTATATTTGCCTAAAACTTCAAACACGGGTGTATCTTTTCTTGATTGTAATGATTTGGGTAGTTTTGCTGATCAATTGAAAGATTTGATAAGTTGTGAGTTGTGACGGAAACCTGGAGTCCTGGACTTATTGACTGAAGATATGTTGAAGCAAGGAAATGAGAAAGAAGGGACCACTGATGTTTTGTTTGTCAATCATGGAAAGGCACATCCTAGTTTATTTTAACCGAAGTTGTGAGGCCTGTAAAAATCTAAACAGCTTTATTTTCTGACATTGTCATCTGGATTATGATTATGTGTTTGCTTATCTTCATTTGATTTCTTTGTTTTATTGTTTTATTGAGGATTCAAAATTAGAACTGCACCGAGCTCGAATTCAGGCTCGAGCTCGTTCAAGCTCGTTTAAGCTCGTTTGATCGAGCTCGAGCTCAAGTACAACTTCATACTCGCGAGCTCGAGCTCGAACACGCATATTGAAGCTTGATTGAGCTCGAGCTCGCTACTGTTCATCACGAGCCAAGCTCGAGTACCGAGATACTCGGCTTGTATACATCCCTAATCTGGTGGTTTCTGGCAAACCTTAACACCGTCTTCACCGTTCACTCGACTTTGGTTTTCATATCTGAAGAGATTAAAACATCAAAACGAAGCTCCCCTAGCTTCATTAGATTCTTACGCAGATATACCTTGCTATAACGTAAGTTTCAATCCTCTTTTTTCTCGGTGTTCTTTTTTTTATTTTTTAAATTTAAGTTTTCGATCTGGTATCTGATGAGACTGAAATGATCAGAGATGGATTTTTAAGGGACAATTTCTGATGGTTTCATTGTATCTTACATTCCATTGACATGGTTTTTTTTTTTTTTTTTTTCGTTTTTTGAAACTTTGTAATTAATGAATTCGGGTCATGTCTATATTCTACAAGTTTGCGGAACCTCCAAAAACAAGTTGGGTTTTTTTTTTTTTTTAAGTTAAAACTGTAATGGTTTCTCGTAAAATTATAATCTTGAAGAGTTCAGAAGATTTCACTGTTAAGCTACGCATTGAGGTAGAACTTATGTTTTTGTTGTTTGGATGTTCTGTTTTTGTTAAATTTCTTGATTGAATTGGTAATTGAGTTAGTACTGTTATCGTTCATTGCTTAAGTAATATTATTACTTGGATCTGGCTAATTAGAGAAGTTTTTACTTTTTAAATCATAGGTTAAACTATAAAGTCCGTGATTTTTCTGATTCTTCTTTAGAGATAGCAGTCTGTGAAGAATTGAAGGTCTTTTGATACTTTCAGTTACCATATAAACTTTGCTGAACTTGGAGTTCTTAGGGTATTCTAATCGTAATTAGAAATTATTGAGTATCATTTTGAGCAAACCATTTAGGTTGATGCATTTGTTATCTTATCTTATTTGAATTTTGACAGTGGAGTGTTTGGCTTCGATTGCAGTCCTGTTTAAGATTTTGAGCTACTTTTCTTGAAGGCTTTTCTGGTTGATGGTAAATAATGGCAAGAGTTAGAGATAGAACTGAGGATTTTAAAGATGCTGTGCGGCATACTGCTGTTTCTTTAGGTTATGATGAGGTATGTTTACTCTTTCAATTCATCAAATTGAAGTTGTTATTAAGATGTTTTATTTTTAGAAGTTATTTGGAAAATTTGAATTTTTTAAAAGGTTAAATTTTTATCACATTTACATTTTAAAAGAACTTTAAGAATAGAGTCGCCTATTATTGTTAAATGCAACATGTGTGAAGGTTAATTATGTTGGTGTTTCTGATTCATGCATTAAGATCATTGATCGTGGAGTTGTATTTTGCTATTTATCTTTGGTCTGTATTTTTCATATTCATTTTTTTATCTCAGTTCCTGATACCCTTGTTGCTGCAGAAATGTTAAGATTGATTTTCGTATACCCATTTGAGTTAATTCACTTGTGTATGGAAACTTATTATTGTTCATACTGCAATCATATGTTTGATACATTCTTGAATCCTAATTTCTTTTCCCTTGTGTGATTGCTTTTGATAGTCCAAATTGGCAGCCATAATGGCTTCTTTCATAATTCATAAACCTCGGCAAAGATCATCTTTTACCAAAGCTGCTCTCAAGACTGTAAGTTCACCACTGTCAACTTGCTGCCTTTTGATTTTATGGGAAGAATCGCAATTCCTTTACTTACTTTCTTCAAGAAATAAACAATTCCATGTTTTTGTGCGATCTATTTAGTTAACTATTTTTCCACCCTGTCAGCTTGAAAGCATTGGAGCTTTAGAACAGTTTATGTCGAAGCATCGAAAAGATTATGTGGATCTGCACCGTACAACTGAACAGGAAAGAGATAACATCGAGCATGAAGTAAGTTATGGGGCTTTCAGGGTGCTGATACAAACCTTTGATTTCTCAAGCTTGATATGAAATTGTCATTCTGTCTGCCTCCAAAAGTTCTTGCTTTATGTTTATTCAAGGATATAATGCATCTTTCATGAAACTGACCCTGCCTAAATGGAATGTACTGGGTTTTTTCTTGTAAACAAGTTGCATTCTCTCCACAATTGTTTGTTTTTCCTAAAACATTGACATTTATTCAAATTTATGCAGGTTACTGCTTTTATTAAAGCCTGCAAAGAGCAAATTGATATTCTAAAAAATAGCATAAATGATGATGAAGCAAACTCGAAGGGCTGGCTTGGTCTTAGAGCTGACAACTCCAATGCTGATACTATAGCTCACAAACATGGAGTGGTATGCTTGTGTTATTCTTTTTGCTTAATTGAGTTTATTCGTTAATTTTGAATTCTTATTATGTTTATTTGCTCTAAATTGTATCATATGTTAATTGAAATATGTTTTGTTTTAATCATAATATTGTTTCTTGCTTAAAATTGTGGGGGTACGTTTCACCTAACTCTGAGAACACATTAACTCTTCACAATTGGTTTTGCTATTTGAATTCATATGTTACCTTCATTGGTTTATATAGCATAACCTGCTTTGGAAACACAAGTTATGTGGTCTGTTTCCCTTCTAGAGTAGTGTAGTTTATATTGAGGAACCATGATCTTATGTGATTTCTGTCAAAAATAATCTTGTCTTTTAAGACATTGTTTGACTTATTACTTTTTTCTAATCCACAGGAAAATTTTATTCGCAGGTTCTGATTCTAAGTGAGAAACTTCATTCAGTCACTGCACGGTTCGATCAGCTCAGAGCCATCCGTTTCCAAGATGCTATCAATAGAGCGACACCAAGAAGAAAACTTAAACGTGTTGCCGATTCAAAGGCAGCAGATACCTCAAGATCAAACATTTCAGAGATCAGGGAGCTTGATGGACCTCAACCTGAATCTCTTAGTGTCCAGCAACAATTATTGGATGATGAAACACGTGCTCTTCAGGTAGTTTGAATTTTTTATCTGATAACTTTTCACAATCACAATGTTGTCAATTAAATGATTACCTAATAGCATTTATGTCCTTGTTAAATTGAATCTGCCTACTGTTATACTTATTGTGCAGGTAGAGTTGAGTAGTCTCCTTGATGCTGTTCAACAAACTGAAACTAAGATGGTTGAAATGTCTGCACTGAATCATCTCATGTCAACGCATGTTCTGCAACAAGCACAACAAATAGAGCTTCTTTATGACCAGGTCAGGATGGTTGTTTTTCAACTTCTGTTTCCATCAACACCAAATCACTTATCTCTGTCCATTTAGTGTTATCGTGAAATTGCTTGGAGTGGTGGATTAAATGGCAATTACAATCTACATTATAGTACCTGACTGCACATAACTCTAGTTGCATCCTAATGCTATAGTCAGATAAGATATTTGTCTTGAGGCACTGCTACAATATATCAATCATGCCTAAGGCATAAGCATTTTGTCGCATATTATTGACAGTGATTGTTACAATTCTCTTTTGGTTTGTCAATTAATTGGGGTTTCGGTGTATTTTTTTATAACTCTTTACATTTTCTCCTTAAATTTTCATATATACAGGCTGTCGAAGCTACAAAGAACGTAGAGCTTGGAAACAAAGAACTATCTCAAGCTATCCAGCGTAACAGCAGCAGCAGGACCTTTCTTTTGCTTTTCCTATTTGTACTTACTTTTTCAATCCTCTTTCTTGATTGGTATGGTTAAATTTTCTTATTTCATCACCCAAAAAAGTTACTTGTAGTTTTGACAGAGTAAAGAGAAAGAAAATAGATAAAAAAAAAAAAAAAAAAGAGTTCTGATAATATCTGTAACCCTGTTCTCTTTCAAGTTTCCCCTCAGTCGATTACTTCTTGTTTCTGACAGCTGAATTGAAGAGACTGAGAATTTAATACCATGTATTTATTCATCCATATTAACATATAAAGATGATTTTATAATTTCTCTTCTTATTTGAATAAAAAAAATTCTATAAAAAAATTCTACATCCGAATTCCGCAAAGGGGCCAATAGTTGATCAAACGATGAAATTACATTTCAATTTAACAAACAAACGATATCTTCTCTTCAGCCCAATTACAGTTTCTCTCAGGTTCTGAGTGTACTCAATATTGTACAAAGAAAACAGCAATATGAAAATGGAAATGATACGTGGGATCTTTACTGAAACCTTTTGATTTCTAACCCAGAATCAAAATTCTTCTTCTGCATATATATATATATATATATATATATATATATATATAGACATACACACACAGAGACAGATACTGATGCAACAGGCAGTAAGGATAATAACTTACGGATTCAGTTGATCACCAAGTTCGTCTTCTGTTAGTTCTGTATGAAATTGGTAAGTCTTTAGACTTGTCACATATACAACCAGGATAAGGGTTTGCGTAGAAACTCTCCTCCGTTCTTGGAGAATCTGCAATAGTTCTTAAATGTGGTGCTCCCATCCTGTCTTCATGTAAACTCTTAATCTTTGATTTAAATGATTCCCAAGATATCAAACCCTTGTCGTATTGATCAATCAATCTCACAAAATTCCATCTGCAACAACATTCAAACTAGTTTTAGAGATGGTTCATTTCATTTTTGTTCGAAAGATAAGTATATATATGTATTAGGATCTTCACATACTTGTCAGGGCAGATGGTTTTCCGGAAACCTTCGAATTCTCTTTGACCCTTTACGGCCTTGGCCATGTTACCATCGTATGTGTAAACAAAAACATCACTTTCAAGTGCTATAATATTGTCCAAGGCAGCAAGCTGATTCTGGCATTTCCTGAAAGGTTCTAATTCTTCTTCTGTAGCCAAATCGTAATGAGTTATTACATTTGGATACTTTGCTCTAAGTTCTTTAATCCCATTTTGACCATAAATGTCTCCTGCAACTATGTAGATGTTTGTATCGAAAGGAAATCCCATAGCTTCGAGGAAGACAGCAACCTCTCTAGGGGTCATGGGGCATACCCCATTGAGCCTTCTCTCTGTGCTATTGATCTCTTTTTCCTTCCAATGTTGAGTTTTATATCTTAATCTTCGCAGCTCCTCATCTTCCGCTTCTNGATAATATCTGTAACCCTGTTCTCTTTCAAGTTTCCCCTCAGTCGATTACTTCTTGTTTCTGACAGTTGAATTGAAGAGACTGAGAATTTAATACCATGTATTTATTCATCCATATTAACATATAAAGATGATTTTATAATTTCTCTTCTTATTTGAATAAAAAAAATTCTATAAAAAAATTCTACATCCGAATTCCGCAAAGGGGCCAATAGTTGATCAAACGATGAAATTACATTTCAATTTAATAAACAAAACGATATCTTCTCTTCAGCCCAATTACTGTTTCTCTCAGGTTCTGAGTGTACTTAATATTGTACAAAGAAAACAGCAATATGAAAATGGAAATGATACGTGGGATCTTTACTGAAACCTTTTGATTTCTAACCCAGAATCAAAATTCTTCTTCTGCATATATATATATATATATATATATATATATATATATAGACATACACACACAGAGACAGATACTGATGCAACAGGCAGTAAGGATAATAACTTACGGATTCAGTTGATCACCAAGTTCGTCTTCTGTTAGTTCTGTATGAAATTGGTAAGTCTTTAGACTTGTCACATATACAACCAGGATAAGGGTTTGCGTAGAAACTCTCCTCCGTTCTTGGAGAATCTGCAATAGTTCTTAAATGTGGTGCTCCCATCCTGTCTTCATGTAAACTCTTAATCTTTGATTTAAATGATTCCCAAGATATCAAACCCTTGTCGTATTGATCAATCAATCTCACAAAATTCCATCTGCAACAACATTCAAACTAGTTTTAGAGATGGTTCATTTCATTTTTGTTCGAAAGATAAGTATATATATGTATTAGGATCTTCACATACTTGTCAGGGCAGATGGTTTTCCGGAAACCTTCGAATTCTCTTTGACCCTTTACGGCCTTGGCCATGTTACCATCGTATGTGTAAACAAAAACATCACTTTCAAGTGCTATAATATTGTCCAAGGCAGCAAGCTGATTCTGGCATTTCCTGAAAGGTTCTAATTCTTCTTCTGTAGCCAAATCGTAATGAGTTATTACATTTGGATACTTTGCTCTAAGTTCTTTAATCCCATTTTGACCATAAATGTCTCCTGCAACTATGTAGATGTTTGTATCGAAAGGAAATCCCATAGCTTCGAGGAAGACAGCAACCTCTCTAGGGGTCATGGGGCATACCCCATTGAGCCTTCTCTCTGTGCTATTGATCTCTTTTTCCTTCCAATGTTGAGTTTTATATCTTAATCTTCGCAGCTCCTCATCTTCCGCTTCTGTGAGATTGTAACTGCAGCCTGTAAAAGAAAGCATGTCTTTTTCATATCTGCAAATTTTACACTTCCCAGTTAGCAAGATTAAATGACGAAAAGTATATAAAAATCAAACTTGTAATCAGCCAGATATTGTTAAATACCTCAAATGAAGAGCAACATAAGGAGAATTCATATTCTTTAGTCTTTCAACCAATATGTTTCCAAGCTCTACAATTCTGTCTGAGAAAGCGAGAGCCTGATACATTGCGCGGCAACGAAGCCTTTGGATTGAAATAGCAAGACCATTGTTAACAAGACGAGCATTAGTACGAGTAAACTTGATAACCCTGTATTCCTTGAATAGTGGAGCTATCTCTCCTCTATAATAACTAGCCTGCATAAAGTTAAACCATTGCTTTTAGATTTAGAAGAGATTATTGTGTAGTTTATATATGAGGATTTTTGAATTATTTCTGTAATGTGCATACTTTAGACCAAGAAACTGGGGCCATCTGAATGTGATTTACTGCTTCCAATTCTGGTGGGAGAGACTCCACGATGCTGATATCTTCTTTCAGTACTTCCATGAAATGCCTCCAGTTAAATACGTCCTTAAAATCGCTGTATCAATTCAAATCACAAATTTGTGAAATGGAAACAAGGAATCGAGTTAAAAACTCTTAATTTTTTTTTAAGATTGAGTTTGTGTTTTACAAATTCAGTAACTGAAAGCAAATTCTGCCTGGTTTTTTAGTCTGTAAAACAAAGAAACAACTTTTAAGAAATGAGAACGCACAGAACATTCATTATATTATACCTTGGGTCTGTCCAATAGGATTTGTGATCTAATGAAGGGAGAACCAAGGTGGCATTCATGATTTTTGCTATGGCAACCATATCGCTTATCTGAGATTGTCAATAAATTACATTTTGAAAAACTATAATATTTCAGAACCAATAAGAAAACAGAAACAAAAACAAAACTTACTCCAGTTTTCATTTGATTCAAGCCACCATTGGCATGAACCATTAGATAGCCATTTGTAGAAGTGTCGTCTCCTAAAGAGAAAACAGTGTTTGCAAGTCAGAAATACAGTAGGTGATTAAGCAAGCCAAGAATTTGAGAGTATAGTATAGAAGCTAAATATTTAGACTTACTTCTTTCAGCCCGAGATCGGTTAATGCATTGGTAATACTTGTCGCTACTAATCTTCGTCCAAATATTGTGATTCTGAACGACGAGAGAGATCAAAAAGCAAAACTAGGAAGGATCAGAAACTAACTTAAACAGCCATTACATTATTAAAGAACAAGACTTTAAATATATTAAATAGAGTCTTGTTATATGAAGCTAGAAGAAACACGAAGTATTTGATTAACCTAAGCTTCCCGCTGAAAAAAAATAAAATAAAATTGTAGGATTTTAATAGTTTTAATAGTTCTACATTGATTAAAAAAAAAAATTTCTCCTAAGGTTTAATGTCATACTGGTTTTTACAAGTTTCTCGCTCTAATCCTTCTAATAACATGAATTATCTTCACATAAAACATTTTGAACTTTTAACCCTAAAACCACTTATTAGGAACTCGGATTGGCCCGATCAGTTTGACCAGTTAGGTCAAGACTCGGGGCCTTCACCGATTTAATTAGCAAAGGCAGAAAACCGGCCCTCAAAATTACAAACACCCCTTGCTCCTTCCACTCACCCCCTCTCACATTCCGGCACTTTCTTCCTCATGCTGACATATTTAGATGCCTAAAATCACCCCCAAAACCTCCATTGGCCTCTTCGGCATCTCCCCACCAAAAAACCCAACACCCCCAACCTTGATTGCTCGTCGATTGCCATCGACCACCCTTAGGGTTTCGCGATTTTACTTTTTTCCTTCATTCCCAGCGCCGAAGATCACTCCCAACCCCTCCATTTGCCTCGTCAACATCTCCCCACCAAAACCCATCGTCACCTCTCTACAAGGGTGTTTTTGTTGGATTTCAAGCCTAAAGGGATTGATTTGTATTTATTGAGAGTGTACTTGCTATATTTTAAACCTACAGGATGTATGGTTAAACCGCCAATCAAACCGGTTAGACCGCCAATCAAACCAGTTAGACCGGTCAAACCGTGACGCAATCCCCTAATCAAATTGTCACACGGGTCGGGTTCCTAATTATTGCCTAAAATTAGATTAAATTAGACAAAAGGCTTTACATTTTCACGTAGGAGAAATCAGTAAACACATTTTGCATGGATTCTAGGTAATCAAAATATATTACGTAAAATGTCTAACCTGAAACTTCGACTTGGTGGATTCAAGAGCCATATTATTATTGTTTCTTTCCACAACCGTCTGTTGAATAACTTGAATCAGCACACGCTCAGATTTGAAGTCATGCAAAGTGTTCATCAAAGCCGATTTTGCAAGCACCAACGTGGAGAAAAACGCCACCAAAATCAATCCAAAAAGGCAACGGTCCATGCTAATTCTCATTGCAGGCCACAACGAACGTTCTTTCCTTCTGAAAAACGCATTATAATGTTTATACGGCGAGTAATTCCCTCCAAACTCTTCAGGTATTTCAGAAAATCGTCTTCTTTTGTATTTCATCATCCCGGGAGAAACACTCCCCGAGCTATTATGATCTGCAGAAGTGGCCATTAAGGCTATGCAGATTATACGTTGAAAGATTAAGAAATTAAATAATCCCTCCAGCTCCAAATTAATGGAGTTAATTTAATCTTTGAATATTTTTATCTATTTTTTATTTTTATATGAAAAATTTCTTGTTTGAATGGAAATGGAATGTAATAGGAGCGTAATATAAGGTGGGGTAGACAGACTTGTGTTGTGTTTGTTAAGGTTTTGGTTCTTTTAGAACAATTGGATGGTGCTAATAATGAGATAATACTAATTTAGTTGTAATATATGAGGCTTGGATATCTTAATTTGACAAGTTATAATGACTTGTATAACAAACAAAATCTTATTATCTTAATTTTAATTTCTTTTGTTCTACATATGTTGTTATAACCAATTTTCAAGGTTCAATTTTTTATTTTTTTATTTTTATTAAGCATTTGATAATTCATAATATTTTACAATATTATTATCATTTTATTTTAAAAAATATATTAATTTATTTTTTATTTAATCTTTAACTTCTTGTATTGTTTTCATTTACTACAATCAAAAAAATATATGTATTAGTTTTAAAATGAGATTTAGTTTTTATTCAACTACAAAATTAGTATTATCCAAAACAATTTATACACCAAACATAGTATAGTATAAAAACAATACAATACAATACAATATCCAATCAAACATCATATAATATTTTGTATAATACTATATAATGCAACACAATACTATACCATACAATACAATATAAACAGTATATTATAGTGTGTTAAACATGCCTTGAATAACTAATTCGATTATTCTTCTCTCTCTCTCTCTTTTTTTTTTTTTTTTTCCAAAATTAGGAGGTATAGGTATTTTTTTCTCCAATAAATATAAATTTTCGAATGATAAAAGTATGAAGAATATTGAAAACGTCAAGGTGCGTGCAAAGCTGCAAACTGGTATGGACACTCTGTTTCAAAAAATAATAAAGATAGGCTAACAAACACATCTCACAATTTTTTCTTAACAAATCGCACACGTGACAATTGAGTTGACAATTCCCACTAGAACAGTCACAAAATGATTTCGACTAGACTTAAGAAACGACCGCACCTTCATAAGGAACGACCGTTATGAAAGAGGAACGATTGTTCCTTGGATGAGGAATGGTCGTTCCATGGATGGAACGGCGACCATTCCATAGGAAGAAATTAATGACCATTCCTTAGGACAGAATGGCCATTCCACCTAAAGGAACGACCATTCTATGATGGACTGGCCATCCTTCCTACGGAATGGTCATTCCTTCCTTATGGAATTAATGGTCATTCTTTATACGATGAACGGCTGTTCATCCCTAAAGAATGGTTGTTCCTTATACGATGAACGGTTGTTTGTCCTTAAGGAATAGTCGTTCATGTTTAGTAAAAATTGTGATTTAACGTGGTAATGCCTACACAGTGTCACATTGGCGTTTGTGAAAGAAAGTTGTAAGATTTGTTTCTCAACGTAGTATTTCCTTTCAAAAAAATGTATTGAAATCTCTTTATGCATACATATCCGATGTGTGTACTAAGAAAATGGCTAATTTTGCCGATTTTCTCCATAATTTTAAATATGCCCTGAACTTTAGGAATTATCACTAAACTTCCCTAAATTTTCTCTAATATGCCCTAAACTTTTGGAATTATCATTGAATTCCCTAATCTTTCTCTAATTATTGACAACATCCCTCTCTATTTGGGATAATTAGCAAAATTAAACAAAATCATAAACCAAAGTACCAATACTTATGATTTATGAAGGACCCAGGAGGTCAATATCACTTAATAAGTCTGAAATCCAAAGCTGATTTGTATTACACTAAGGAGGCGTTTGGATCATATAATGTTTTATTATAGGGGTACATTATATTAACGGAAAGATCATCTCGAAGATTACTGGAAATGTTTAGAAAATGTGTTTGGTTGATTCGAATAAATTAATGAATAATATGTTTGATTGAGAGGATAAATGGGTGGGTATGTTATATAGATTACTAAATTGCCCTCCTTTTTAAATATTAATATAATAGTTTTTTATTATTATTTTTTGAACTATTTCTTTTAACTCCTTACATTTGAAATTTTGCTAAAACACCCCAGACATATAAAACTTTAATTTGTAGCAAAATCACCCCCACCCACCACAACCCATTGCCAGTAGCTAGCCACCACTGTCGGCAGTCGATGGAATGGAGCACGACTGGCTGCATATGGTCGGTCGTGCGCTAACAAAGCCAGAAAGGACCAGATGTATGGCCATTTCACAGCCAAAGATGTGGCCATGAAACAGTCATAGAAACACTAGATCTAGTCATTTCCGGCCTTGGATCTGTAATCCATAGTCGGAAAAGGCCTTACCAGTGCACGACTAACCAGATCTCCCCGATTGTGCACCATTACGGCGATTGGCAGTGGTGGGTCATGGTTGGCGGTGGTCTTGGGTGGCTAGGAGTATTTTGTTAACTTTTAAACTTTTTTTGTAGTTGGAGTGTTTTAGCTAATTTCTCAAATGTAGGAGGGCTAGGTAATTGTTATTTGGTAGACATTTGAGGGTAATTGTGTTCGAAATGGTTTTTAATTAATGGCAAAATAGGAAGAAAAAATCATATTACCTTGGTAATATTTTATAACACCTCCTAACAAGGTAATAAAATTACTCCCCATATTACCAACAATAAACACTATATGCAATAAAAAATTATAATAATATTTTATTGCTTATAAATCAAATACAAGAATCTTACAAAATGAACTAATATTACCTTTGTTATCTTATTTACCCCGATCCAAATGGCCCTAAAAGTTAGGGAAGTACAAAATTATTCCTAAAAAATAACGACTGTGTTTCTTTGAGAATATTCTTGGGCTTGAAATAGAGCCGAGCCCATATTTCAATTGTAGAAAGTAGAAACCATTGCTTAATGTTTATAGATCAAACTTACCGTCTATAAGCCCAGGTTCCCTCTATAAAATGCCAAGTATAAGAGGCTAGGGTTTTAGGTTTGTGTCTCTCGCTCGCAGTAAGCGCCTCAGCTCAGCTCAGTTCAGGTCACTTTCAGAGATCTTTAGCCACCGAGCCCAAAATGGTGAAGGGACGCCAAGGAGAGCGAGTCAGGTCTCTGATCTAACCCTAAACCCTAACCCTAGTTTTCGTTTAACCACCGTGAATCTTTATTTTTTTTCATTTCGATTTTTGAGGCTTTTTGTTATTATTCTTTGCAGACTCTATGTCAGAGGAACCATTCTCGGATACAAGAGGTAATCTTTTAATGACTTTCGATTTATCATGCAGTTACTGTTATCGTTTTTTACTTGGATTTTGACTTGCTTTGCTAGCAATAAGTTTGGTTCATTTAGATTAAGTAATGAAAGAATGCTAAATTTGAATTGATTTTTGTTTAATGAGTTACTAAGAAATTGAAAGCTTATCTTAGAGTTAGCTTCTGTTTGTATACAAGATAATGTTTTTTGGGTTTTTTTTTTAGTGAATGGTGTTTTTGTTTTACATTGTCTTGAAATATGAATGATATGTATTTGTATTGCTTTGATTTTTCTGCGTTGAGTTTTCTATCTTAGAGCTCTGTGTACATTTGGTTGCTAAGAACAATAACCACGAGAACTGGAATCAGCAAGTGTTGGGTATTCAATGTTCCATTTATTCGCTCAGTTTGCTTTTCAACTTCATGTTTTATGAAGTTTGTAGAAGAGAAATCTACTAGTGTTGGTTATTCTATGTTTCATTAATTAGCTCGGTTTTTGTATTATTATTTTTTATGAAGTTTCTTGGAAAATGGTATAGAGAATAATAACATTAGATATTTGCTCTTCAACTTAGTGTTGATTGTGGTTAAGTTTTTTTTTTTTTTTCTATTTTGTATAGGATAATAACAGTAGATATTTGCTTTTTGAACTTATTGCGTTGTGAAACTAATATGATCATGATTGTTAAGTTTTCTTTTTAATCTATTTTGTACAGAATAATTACATTAGATATTCACTCCTCAACTTCATGTTTCATGTAGTATATTATCGGGATTGGAGTTAGGTTACCTTTTTTTATTTTGTTGGGAAATAGCTTTTTCCTGTTCCTGCATTTCTTTTGCTGATGAAGTAAATGATTTGGACTTCTGTTTTACTGAATGGTTTTGGGTGGTTAGGTCAAAGGCAAACCAGTACCCAAACACCTCTTTGATCCAGATTGAGGGAGTTAACACCAAGGAAGATGTGGCATGGTATGCTGGAAAGCGCCTGGCTTACATTTACAAGGCTAAGGTGAAGCAGAACGGGTCACACTACCGTTGCATTTGGGGTAAGGTCACCAGGCCTCATGGTAACAGTGGTGTTGTTCGTGCCAAGTTCAAGTCCAACCTGCCCCCAAAGTCCATGGTATTGAAACCCTATTACTTTTCTAATTGTTATTTAATGTTATCCTGGATATTTGGTTTTTGATTTTTGGAGTCTTTTCCTATCTGTGCAGGGTGATAGAGTTAGGGTCTTTATGTACCCCAGCAACATCTAAGGTACTTTTACCATTTCTATATTTTCCATGAGGCATTTTTGTTAGGTATTAGGTTGGCATGTTCAATATGGGTTGTTGTTTCTTGGTATGATGTAATTTTGTTAGGCTTTATTTTGACAAATGTATGTGTTAGTTGCCTCCAAAATAAGGGTTTATGCTGCTGTTTTAGGTCAGTAAATTGTATCAAGTAGTTCTAATTTATCTCCTTTTTTATCATGCAGGTCCTCTCCAGTCTGTAGATGCCGGATTGAGTTGAGTGATGATTAGATGAAAAATGAATTTTATTTGTTTTTATAAGTTAAGGTTGAAATGTCTGTGTTTTGAGCAGAATCCTTTTTGGTTATTTAGGATGATAAATGGAACATTGTTTAAATTTACTAATGTCAGGATTTTTCACCCTATTTGTTTCTTGTATTTTGAATATTTGGGTGCTTGACATCTTATTGAATTAAAATCTAAATAGGTCTATTATCCGTGCATGCTTGCTTCTTTCCAATTCTGAAGTTGCTTATTATTTGCTGAGTCCAACGAGTTATAGAATTGTCGACTTTGAAATGTTGGTTTGGTTGTGGTACCATGAGATGAGTCCAATTTTATGATATTATGCATGCGCACCCATTTTATATGTGAAGGATTTTCTGCCTGATTTATGGTTTTGGACAAGTTTCGTCCCAGTTTCTATTGGTAGGTTGTGAGGTTGCCATAACGCTAATTTTTTTTTTCAAAATTTTGGTACCAAATAATAGTGGATGGTTAGATACTTCTTATTAACTACTCGACTTTCATGGATTTGAGCAATTTGTTTCATGTGGCATTTGTTTACCTTTGCTGACATTGCCTTCAATGTTTTGCTGATTATGGACAAAGACAAAGATTGAGGTTGAGCATAATTAAGGCTCCGTTTGGTTCATTATTGGGTAGTTTTTAGAGTAATATTTTTAAAAAAAGTTAAATTGGGTGGGTATTATGATATAGAATTTTAAAAATTAACAAAAATACTTCTTATGTTTATTTATTTATTAAACATTCCTATAATAAAATATTTAAAGTTAACAAAAATATATTTAATTCACTCATTAAATATGGACAGTTGGTCACTATCGTCGGAGGGTGGTCAGAGTAGTTGTATTGGTATATGACCGATTGGATTTTGTCGCTTGTGTGTTGATATGATCTTTTTCCATCAGATTCATCGTGAATTCGGTTGGAAAAAGTCAGATCTATGGTTAGATTCGGTCTTTGACGGCTAGATCTGGTCGCATACGAAGACCAAACATATGGTCGTCATTGACGACTATCAACGGCCAAAGAACGGTCAGATATTTGGTCATAGATTTGGCTTTCAGCCAGATCTATCTTGGATTTGGTCGAAAAAGACTAGATTGACACACTATCGGTCAGATTCAGTCAGTAGTGTGTCATTATACTAGATTTTGATCAGCTTTCGGTCGTGGTGGTCGGAATCTGGTAAATTTGGGTTGTTACTTGTTGGGGTATTTTTGTTAATTTTTTTAAAAAAAATAAAAGGTTGTTTTGTTAAATTAATAAATTTAGGCGTTTAAAAAATTTGAATAATTTAGAATTATATTTTAAAAATAGGTGAACCAAATACAAATTTTGTATTAACTTTATGAATAGTTTTCTCAAGATACGTACCAAAGGGAGCCTAAGTCTCTCTTTTATATTGATCAAATATGGGCTCCTCAATTAGGTCATCGAAGTGTTATTGCATTATTCTATACATTTATTTGAGGTCCAAGAGAAGGTGTCGGTGGCATGATGCCTTAAATTAAGTAATGGGTTGTAAGCTGGATGATATGACTTGTTGATGGACAAATGGGTTTATGATATTGTTTTAAATAATACAATATATGCTTCAAGCTTCATTGAAGGCCGGCTATAATTGTTTTTCAATACATCTAACTACTTTATTTTCACTTTTTAACCCTATGTCACGTTCATGAGGACCTTCTCGTTTTTCCCAAACAGGTTAAGATAAGAGTTTTCTTTTTTTTTTTTCTTTTCTTTCGTTCAATGAATCTATTAAATTACAAACGTGATTAGTGGTTATCTTGTGAGATTCGAACATACGATCTCTGAGAAATCTAAAGGTATCATTCAGACATAACCAAGTGATTAGATGTGGATTTTTTAAGATAACATTTTATTTATATATTATGATTTGTGTTTGATAAATTAAACCTCTTAAACTCTTTTTTTGCTAAAAAAGAAGAAACTTTCATCCAATTTAAGCAACTTTTATGGCAAGTAATCGCAACGTAAAGCACTCTCACACCTTGTACTAAACGTGTTTTCAGTTTTCACCTATTTTTTATGCTTAAAAAGTGTAACTCTCATTGGATGATTTCTTAAAAATAAAAATAAATGATGAAGTATTAGAAACGTTACCAAAATAAAGAGAACAGAAAAACGTTCAGTGGGATGAAGAAAGTGTGTTTGTTTTGTTATTTGAGTAGAAATTTAAAAAAAAATAAAGAAAATGTTTTGGGTTATTATATGTTTTAAAACGGTTTACAACAATACATGAAAGATAAAACACTAATTTTAATAGAAATTTCAAAAACGTTTTCAAGATATATTAGAAAAAATGGGGTTTACAAGATAATGCCAAACATGCCCTTATGGTCCCTATTAATAATTTCATATTTGAAATTGTTATGCCTGGAAAAGTAGGACTGATATAGAGCCCTATCAGCGTAAGTGGTCAGAGCCTAGGTAAGTCCAGCAGTCGTTCAGGTGCAGCCACGTTGCACGCTGACGCAAGAGGCGTGCTCCTGCCAGTGTAGTAGGTACGCGTCAGGCTGGTGAAAGGGTAGAGGTGATCCACGTGTCCAATCCCTGCAAGAATCGAGTAAATCACTCGAGCAGGTGAATAACGGGGCGCAAGGAAGGATTTGTACGGCAATCTGACCCACTCTCTGATTTAGTAATTATTATCTCAATTCATCTCACTATAAATAGAGAGCTCATCTCTCATTTGTGAGATTAGCTAATTTCTCTCCGGAATAGCATACATATTTTCTCTTTTTGTAACTTGTAAATCAGCTCACTGAACGTGACCTGATCTCAGTCACTTGTTTAAGTATCCGAACCAATTTAAATATTGTTCTCCATTTCTTATCCATTCTTATACCCCCATTCGCGTGTGTCTTATGAGTCAGCTCAATATTTTATACGTGTATTTAATTGGTATCAAAATCAAGCATCAACAGAAATTATCTTCGTTAAGTCAATTAAAAATGTTTAAAATACACATGAAATAATATATAATAATAGAAAAAGTAGGCAACGTGAATTGCATATCTCATGCTGTTATGTTGATGACAGGTGCGAAACATGTATTCTGTTATGCATACCAAAGTTTGACTTCCCAATCCGACACATAAATTAATTAATTAATTTTTGAGTTAACGATTTTTTTTCCTTCTCGAATAATGGCTTGATGGCAATTTCCCACACTATTAAAATATCATTTTATCACTTAAATTTATATTATGAGAACGAATTTTCAAGTTGTTAGGATTTTTGAAAAAATGAGACTGATAAGTCTTTTAGTGATAAAAAGTTGAATTTTAGTGCTTAAGATTGATTGAAATTTGACTTTAGAGGAGCAATTATACAAACTTTAATTGCTCGATTATTGGTGATTGACAGAGTTGCCAGTAGTAGGGTTTGAGGAGTTTTGGTGAGTGATGATCATAAAAGAAACTGGTGGTATTGTAGAGTCGCAACTATGCCAAAATCAGAAACAGAATATAAATTTGGATAGTAAAATAGTATTTTAAAAGTCTGTGGATAAGAAAATATCATTAACCCATTATTTGAGTGAGAAAAAGTCATTAACTCTTAATTTCTTGGCAAGAAAAATTGGAAGAAAATAACTAGCGAATGGATCAAATTTTAGGCACATTATAAATGCATAAATAATAACAAAGTCAAAATTAGGTAAAAATTGTGGTAAAAGTTTTGCCGCACGTTGTGGCTGAATTACTACAGAAAGAATTAGGCAAAAGGGCAGGAGCAGCCTTTGCCTTTGACAAATCTTAACACGAGATTTGAAAGAGCTTATGGACCGGTCTAAAACCAGCTTTTGACAATTCTAACTTTCTTGTTTTTTTTTTAATTATTATTATTATTTTTAGAATAACACTACACCAATAATATTTTCACACAAACTTTCTCTCACAACCTTAACGTGACAGTTCGTAATTAGTTAATTCATAACTGATTTCACATAGGTCCCACTAATTAATTGCGAGCTGATCAATTACAAACTGTTATATTAGGATTGTAAAAGAAAGTTTGTGAGAGAAGGATATTGATGTAGTATTACTTTTTTTTTTTTTTGGTTAAATTCTTAACATAAATCAAATTTATTAAAAAAAAAAAAAACCCATAGAGTCAATTATTTTCCAAATTAATGGGGATCCCTAATTCCCCATACTTTGTACTTCAGTCAAACATAAAATTTATCAAGATTTTGCCACGTAATTAATATGAATGTATTGACTTGATGTATATGAGGTGTATTTAATATTTTTAATATAAGGTCACATCAACCAAAAATACTAAAGTACCGAAGAGGCTCATCCATTAATTAATTTAATATAAACTTTTCATAAGATTAATGTAATTTTAATCATCAAAATTACCAAATTAATTTGAAAGTTTAAGACAACAACAAGAATCTAACCAAAAAAATAAAAAAAAAACCAAATAAAAGAAGAAATTGAGAATCAAAGACAATGACTAAAACCTTTTGATTAGTTCATGGATCATCAAGATGGACGGATGAGATTGAAAACAGAAGCCATGATACGATACGGTCGGTCCCAACATGATGAATAAGTTGGGTCCCATTAAAAAGGGATACTCTTCGCATGATCCAATATTCTAGACCTGGAATTTTAATCGCATGGGCCAGATTCATACAATCTGATTAAATAATATTTAAGGCTGCGTTTGGACGCAACTTACACCCTAATTTTAATTTCTTCCTAGACATTGGATTAAAAGTCAAACATCCCTTAATTTAATAATCTATAATTGATTATTAATTTAGTATTGTTGGGTAGCTTTTTCTACCTCAATTAAATTACATTACTCCCTTTCTATATTTATTAATCAACTTTAAATCCTGCATTTAATAATCTATAATTAATTGTTTTTTATTAATTTGGTATTATTGGGTAGATTTTTCTACCTCAATTAAAATACATTACTCCCTTTCTATATATATTAATCATTTAATAATTTATAATTGATTATTAATGTGGTATTATTGGGTGGAATTTTTCTTGCACAATTAAATTACATAACTCCCTTTCTATATATATATCAACTTTAAATCTTGCATTTAATAATCCATAACTGATAATTAATTATTTGTTTATTAATTTAGTATTACTGGGTGGATTTTTCTAGTACAATTAAATTGCATTACACCCTTTCTAAATTTATTAATCAACTTTAAATCTTTTATTTATTAATTAATAAATCATTAATTAACCCACCTGAGATTGAACTGGAAAAGTAAAAAAAATCTACTTTCCTTACGGTGCACACCTCCACATCATCCACAGTACTAATATAAATATATCTATAAAATAAAAATAAAAACTACAAAATCCGGATCCGGATCCGAATACGAATACGAATACGAATACGAGACGAGCACAACATAAACACAACTCTTTCTTTCACGCGTTTACCTTCTATCAGCTTTAATTAAATCTCTATTTCTCTGAAACTTCGTTTCTTTCTTTGGGTATTTGCAGAGCCACATTCTTCTTCTTCTTCAGTCTAGATCCGTCATGAACTCTGTTCAACGTTACCTAGATCCACTTCTTAACTCTACATCTCAACGCACCTGATCCCTTTTCGCAAAAAATCTCATTTCTCCGATCACCGACGATTTATTTTATTATTTTATTATTTTAATTTTGTTTTTAAAATTGTTTGAAGATGAAGAGTTCGAGCAAATTTTTCACGTTTGGGTTGGTGGCGTCATGGTATTCGTCGAACATAGGAGTTCTGTTACTGAATAAGTACTTGTTAAGTAACTATGGGTTCAAGTACCCGATCTTTTTGACCATGTGTCACATGACGGCTTGTTCTTTGTTAAGTTACATCGCCATTGCGTGGATGAAGATGGTTCCTATGCAAACTATCCGATCTCGGCTTCAATTTCTCAAAATCTCGGCTTTGTCTTTCGTGTTTTGTATCTCCGTTGTTTTTGGGAATGTATCGTTGAGGTTCCTACCGGTTTCTTTTAATCAGGCTATTGGTGCTACGACGCCATTTTTCACTGCTGTTTTCGCCTACTTGATGACGTTTAAGCGTGAGGCTTGGCTCACTTATGTCACCCTCATTCCTGTTGTTACTGGTGTTATCATCGCTAGCGGGGTATGTATTTAAATGCTTTTTTATTTTTTTATTTTATTTTTGTTTGTTTGTTTGTTTGTTGAGTTATTGGTGTGTTTTGATTGCTGGGTTTTTGTTTAATTGAGTAATTTGGGTTTTTGTTTATGGGGTGGGTTGAAATTGAGCTCCTTTGGTGTAATTTGGGTTTGTTTCAGGGCTTGATGAAAATTGGGATCTTTTTAAAGGTTTCTGGTGGTTGATGAAATAATATTAGACCTAGAATGAACTCAAATTAACTTAATGTAGTTAGTTTTTTTTTTTTTTTTTTTTTTTTTTTNACCATTTGGTCATTATTATATAATAACTTATGAAAAATAACAATTTGATAATTAATTGACCACTTTTGACCATCTAACTTAAGAAAAATAACCGTTTGATTGGTTCCATGACGCCATCTCATTCTCGTCTGGTGTAGGTATGAGACACAGCTCGGGTCGTCGTAAGCTCGAGTTCGACTCGAAAACAGTCGAGTCGAGCTCGAGCTCGAGCAGCTCATGAACAGTGAAGAACCGAGTTCGATCCGATCTGAGCTTGGCTCGTCGAGCTCACGAGATTAAACGAGCTTTGGGGTCAATTTGCAAGATTTCAAAAGTTGATTTTTAAGTTGTCAAAATTACAAACAACACCCATGCGATTCACAGAAAAAATAGATAGCTCAAACAAAAACTCAAAAGTGAAAACCCATTTCAAAGCTCAAACAAAAACTGGAAACCCATTTGGGATTTTTTCATTCAACCCTAAGTCCGAACTCTCCGCTGCCACTCGCCGTAAATCAGTCACTCACGAGTCACGCCGCCGTCGTGGACAAGTTCTCCGGTGCCATTCGCTGTCACCGACTCACCGAGCTTCTCCGGTGCCATTTGCTGTCCTGACTCCTGTCACCGTAAATCAGTAAGATTTAGTTTTGGTCCTCTGCGTTTGTCCTTAGAGCATTTATGAATGTAATGAATGGATTTTATTTTAGTTTTCCTTTTGAATCACAAATTATTATATACTTTGCTGAGGCTTTGATTGTCAGTTTCTTAAAGTTGAATCACAAATTATTAGATACTTTCCTTTATGATGTTNTGTTTATTGAGTTATTGGTGTGTTTTGATTGCTGGGTTTTTGTTTAATTGAGTAATTTGGGTTTTTGTTTATGGGGTGGGTTGAAATCGAGCTTCTTTGGTGTAATTTGGGTTCTTTGTTTCAGGGCTTGATGAAAATTGGGATCTTTTTAAAGGTTTCTGGTGGTTGGTGAAATAATATTAGACCTAGAATGAACTCAAATTAGCTTAATGTAGTTGGTTTTTTTTTTTTTTTTTTTTTTTTTGGAAACTGGATGAATATCAAATTCGAAGTGGAAACCAATTGTTTTGTTGCATCAATTGGGTGACTTTACTTCAATTTAATAATCATAATTTTTAGCTTTGTTGATTTGGGTTGTAAGTATAATATGGTAAGTCTTTAAAATTTTTGTATACAAAATGAAAACAAGTCTATTCTATTTTACAATTAGTTTGGTTTTTAGCTAGATGCAACTCTAACCCGTTGATGATTTGAAGTTTTGTGTCGATAAAGTGATCTCATTTGTTAAGTATTCTGCTTCTAATTGTTTTTATTGTTTTTTATGTGAGTTTAGGGTGAACCAAGTTTCCATTTGTTTGGATTTATAATGTGCATTGCGGCAACAGCTGCCAGGGCACTTAAATCAGTGCTACAGGGAATTTTACTTTCTTCTGAAGGGTAAGGAATCTCTGTTATTTGTTTCTAGTTGACTGCATGAGTTCTTGGTGCTATGTTTCAAGTAATTAGGAAATTAGAAAAGGGTATTGAAAAACGTGTAATTTTGTTTTTAGGGAGAAGCTGAATTCCATGAACCTCCTTCTATACATGGCTCCAATAGCTGTCGTGTTTCTACTCCCTGCAACACTTATAATGGAAAAAAACGTGGTTGGTATTACACTCGCTCTTGCTAGAGATGATGTCAAGATCATCTGGTATCTACTATTCAATTCGGCACTAGCTTATTTCGTAAATCTGACCAACTTTTTGGTCACAAAACATACCAGTGCTCTGACTCTCCAGGTATGCCTCATTTCTGTATTTATTCTTTGACAACACATTTGTTATTCTTGCATTTCTTTCAATGTTTAGACCTAATAACTCAATGTCATTCCTTAGTTCTGAAAATATAAGCAAGTTCACAAACGTAACTAGACGAGAAATTTCCATGATTAATAATCAATAGACAACTTAAAGCTGGTTATAAACCTGCGATCATTCTGAGTGGATATGCTTTTGGGGTAATAGGAGTATAGGGCCCCAGTAGTGGTAACAAAAAGGACAGTAAGGGAACCATGGTGGGGGTTCTTCTTGGATTTGTTGTCTTGGTTAAATTTGGATTGTTTTATTGTTTTGAGATGGAGTACCTACTCAAAGTTAATGGTCATATCTGTGTACGGTATCCATATTCATAATCGAGATATTTTTTTTTTTGGGGGGGGGAGGGGAGAGAGGGGGGAAGGGGATGTTGTCTCTGGATATATTGCTTCAGGAGAGGATGCATCTAGTTTTGATATCTTCTGTTGGCTTTGAGGTTGTGAAATTTCTTTCTGTTGTGTTGGCATGCCTTGAGTGGTGCTGAAAACTGTTGGATGTTATTCCCTTGACTGTAACCTTGGGTGTATGCACGGAGGTGGTCAGTGAGCAATTTTAGTGACACAGGTTTTGCTTTTGGTTTTCAAAGTTCTGCTTCTGTTTTCACTTATGTTGCTTTTGGAAAGAGTGGGACAGGTTGATGTTGGAAGATAAGCTATATTTTTTTGTAGTTGGAATAGGACATTCAGATAAATTGCTGTATGTTCTAAGCGTAGCAACAAGGATGACATGGAAATAGATCATTTCAGATTGTTTGGCTGTCTGCAAGGAAAAACGAATTGTTGCACATGGAGGAGATTTTTTATTAAAATTGTAGGCTCAAGGATAAGAGATAGTCCAAAGTGTGCCCTCCTTTAACATAAAATTACCCTTACATTCACACTTCAAGTTTTACCAGCTTGGTTATCTTTGTTGTAATTTTTTATGTTATAAAACTTGAAGGTCGAGCAATCTAACTGATTTGCTTAGAAGAGTTCTACAATCTTGGAATTGTAGTTTTACTCTTTAAGAGGTGGTGTCTCAAACCCTCTAACGTATTTTTCATTTTGTTATCATGTTTATTATTCTTTTAAATCTAGTTCTTTGCTGCTTATCATTGCAGATTTTGTCTTGATACATTCAAACGATAATTCTTTCTTGCTCATTTCTTCACTTTTTCTCAAGTATTTCATAACATATACATATGTTTATGTGATGATATTAAAAGCTTTTGGCTTGTCCAGGTACTAGAAATGCAAAGGGGGCAGGGGCCGTGGTGTGTCAATTTTGATATTTAGAAATCCCGTATCTGTAACGGAATGCTTGGTTACACACATGACAGTATTTGGAGTAATCCTCTTAGTGAAGCAAAGAACGAGCAAGACAACATGAAGGAAAATAATATGTGCAATCATCATAAATTGTTCCCGCAGTGCCAGGAGAGAGGCAAACCTTCCTGGAGGGCAAAGTTGGGGTGCATGTGGGCTGTGGTGGTGTTGGATTTTGCCCAGTTAAAGTCTATTTTTTTTCCCCGGAAACCTGAGACTTTGGTTTCCATTTTGTATCAGCAACAAGCGCAGGTTAGACAAAAGTAAAAAAAATCCAATAAAAAGGGACTGATTTGTCTCTGTTTAGCCCGACTTGGGGTTGTAGACAAAGATTGTTTTACCTTTTTAATTCTTTCAGTAAAGATTTGTAGAATGGGTCTCTACACCATAAGTCTGTTATTAACATTTGTCATATTGATTAATCAATGAAAGTTACCTATATTTCACCATTCTGTGTTTCATTTTGTTGATGCTTCAAAAGTTTTCTTCTTGTTTTGCAATTTTGTAGTTTGGAAGACCATTTTTTTAGTTACTACAAACCAACAGGCACAAAGAAAGAACATATGAATTAAACAAACCCACCAAATTTTGTGATATTTCAATGGGTTTTGAGTGTTGAAACCAAGCAGCTACCCGTGATCACTAAAGTTAAAATTTGATTACACTTAAACAATTCTCACTTATAAGGAACCAAGAGTGCTCAAGTTGGGATCATCCTGTACCTGTTCCAGGCTGTTTGAAACTGTGGCCTTTACATCTAGTGAATGCAGGAAGGGAAAAATAAAGCTAGATTCTTTTGGACCCATATGAAAATTATTTTCTTTAAAAAGGAAAAAGAAAAGGATTCTTACTGTTGTAGAGAATTAGCATCTGAAGAAATCTGTCCTGATTTCTTCACGAGCTCTTCTCATTGCTGCCTCCTGTACAATTTGGTAAGTTCATCCACCAATCTGAGGCCAAAATATGAGAGGGTGTTTAGAAACTGAGAAAAAGAAAAAGAGTCCAAAAAATTGGATGTCAAGTGATAAAAATAAATGCTTAAAACATAGTCACAAGCTGGGAAAATGGTAGATCCTTAAAACTCCGATCAAGAATTGTTTTAACAAATTGGTGGAAGGAGGATGACACAAATATGTTTTGAATAGGAAATGAGAGTGGCTTCTTGCAGAAATTTAAACCCATATTATGTCTCTGTGTTGAAAAACTTTCACGAATAATTTATATGTCTCCATAATGACATTGAATCACCTAAAGAAAAGTCATTTTTTTCATGGAAGTAGTTTTCAAGACCTAAAAAGTCCCAACAGATTGAACATCTAAAACCTTCACGGAACTGGGTTAGGAGAACAAAAGCAATGAGCGACAGAAATAATAATAATAATAATAAAATTCTAAGTATGCCAACAATGAAAAAAATAAAGAAATGAACAAAAGTTTCAGCATTTAAAGTGAATCAACTCTTCTGTTGATTTTTAATAATGCTCTCAATACTTGTTTAAGCAGCCGCAGTTTAGAATCTCAGAGTTACCCACATCATACTTTCATTTAATTGTTTCACAAATATACATAGCTGTACTAGTTTACCAGTTCACTTGCTCAAATGCTGTGTACATGATGATATATTCTAATTCTGATCACGCAAACTCTCAAATCCACCAAACTCCTAGATGAGGATAACTTAATCACCTGTCAACATATGGTGTGTTCCTTATCCACGTCAATTTTATAAGAGTCTGAAGCCGCTTGAGAACCTGCACAATAAATTCAAAAATAATTTAACAAACCTAAAATATAAAAACGTACCAATAACACTAGTGGCAGCAAAAATCATTCATTTGCCACGGTAAAAAGATGTAAGATAAAAGCACAAATAATTAGACTTTAATTATGCCAAGTGTTTCTGACAACACTGATACAAGTTCAGTTAAAAGTAAATGTTATTCAATAGAAAAAACTTTTAAATCTTCCAATCCAGCTAGTTACATGTTCAGAAACACATAAAAAGCAGAAAGCCAAAGATAATCTCTATCATATTCCATTCGGAAGTACAATCCAAAATTATGGTCTTTGCAGAGCAAAAAGCCAAACTTGAAAGCTATATAATCTGGCATCAAAACAATAACAGCAGCTATTTCAAATGTAAAATACTATTACTAATGTTTGAAGTTTGATGCTTGATCATGGAGTTCATCAATTAGCACACAAAGTGCATCAGGAGGCACGACACACAAAGTGCATCAGGAGGCACGTTTATTTTACAAAGTAAGTATAAAAGGTTCACATAACTTTTTAAACTTCAAACTGTTGAGCAACGGAGGGAGAAAAAAAAAAAGAAAACTTCTTGAATCAGAAGATGCATAGTTCTCACCAGTGACACAGTTTCATCATCATCAGCATGCATCCATTTGAAGAAAAGTGGAAATATACGACTAAAATGAGCCAGTAAAACAAGGCCAAGAGCACTGAAAAGTGGCTCAATATATTTTAGCCATGCTACATATCGGTCCTTATTTCTTGGCTGGCGCTCCAAGTGACTAAGCATCTCATTCAGTATCCTTTCAAACCTATACAAAAAAGAAATATAATTTACAAAAGCTACCAATGTTGACAGGAAAAAGATGCTGTAAACTTAAAATTGATGGACAATTAGAAACTCATGGTTGACAAGATCAAGCCATACATCAAATATCATGAAGCAGCATTACTTTCCATTGTCAATCTCAATCAGCAATTTGGAATTCCAATGCATGAATACAGGATAACTCATAGTTGCAGTACACAAGTACATTTTCTGCTGTTTAAGGGAATCAAAACCTAGCCTATCATAAGCTCCTTGCCGATCTACAAATAAAAACTACAGTGAAGTATCTAAGGCCCTGGAGATCTCTGATGCACCTTTGGCCAGTCACAGCATGGAAACTAACTATATATTCAGGTTAAACTCAAAATGTAGAAGAACTCTCTAAATTTATGTCACCCAAAAGATTTTAACCATATTGAAACATAAAAAGCGTCCCTGCCCCTGGAAAGAGGTCATAAATGCACATCCATTTGTGATCCCAATCGGTTACCACCCCATAAAATAAAAAACTACAAAATCAGGATATGCAATAAAAAAATTATCAAAAGCAAAACAAAGATAAACAAGTATACCATGAGCTACGGCAATTACTTCTCTGTGTACTAGTCACAAGAAGTACTGACATCTCAACTACAAGGTGCCATATCTCGTCAGCTGAAGCAATATTTTGACAGCAAGCATCAAGAATCACATCTTCGTACAAACTAAGATCCACAACATTCACATTTTTTGCAAGATGTATAAATACAATCATGCCCTGCGCCTGAAATTATTTTAAAAAGTGTATCATTTAACAATTAGCAAATGATTACAAAAGCCATATCATATAACATATTAATAAAAGCACATACTTTGACCTCCGGTGACCAGTGGTCAAGCGTGGTCAATGCACAAGGAATCACCAAATTACAGAACTTCCCCAAATCAGGATGCTCCACCTACAAAAATTAAAACATCACCTCTTAAAAAACAAAGTTAAAGAAAAATCTGAAACCGCACAAGAAATTTTCTTTGAATACAATTCTAAGATACAATGAACTTCATGAGAACAAGTCAAAATGTTCCCAAAAAAAGTTTTCAGATACAATTCTTTAAAACTAGCATAACATCAGAAAATGTAAAAAATTAAAGTGTTTTATCTGTTTCCGATAGTCTTTTAATTGTGAACACTATTTTCAGATATTAAATTTAAATACAACTCAGATTTTTGAAGTGTTTCTAACGTTTTCAAACCTGAGTAACCAACCATCGGAACTGATAAGCCGCCAAAATCGCGAGAACAACCGGAACCCGAGCCGAAGCGGCGGTTACTTGATCACTCTCATTATCTATATCAATCGAACTCTCTTTAATCCTCTCCTTCAAAAGCGGCACCACTTCTGGCAACAACTCAACAAAACAGCCGTACTCGTTCGCAATAGCATGAAAAACCGACTCAGCAGTTACTGAAATGTGTTCGGGGATCCATGTGAGAGATTCGTGAGTTGAAGTCCGAGAGGAGATCAGAAGACCAAGCGCTAGAGTCACATTTTTGAGTTTTTGCTCATTCGGTGCCGTTTCAATGTCAAGGAGAGTGCATAAAATTGATTTTACGGACACGGTGGCGTCCTGTGGCGGTGTGTAGTTTGTTTTCTTCAGTGAGTCCAGTATCGGATTTGTTAACCTAAAAATTTAAAAAAATTAACACAGAAATTTAGTTATGAGTTCATTTTAGAAAAAGAGACAATTGCGAAGAGATATGAGAGAGAGCTTACCGAGGGAGACGGTCATGAAGAGCTGAGTGCGATTTCGACATTTCCGGACTCAGTCGAACTCGAAGAATTGTCGAGTTATTTTCGCTTCAGTAATTTGTAAAAACGACCACTTTCTTTCTATTTACATGAAGGAAAAAAAAAAAAAAAAAACAAAGTGGTTATTTTACGAAGTGGTCATTTTTTAAATTGCTTTAGGTTAGACTAGTTAGTTTCGCTCGCTTTTCTTGTTTAAATGAAACCGGGAAATCAGTTATGAAACGGAGTCAAGGCAGCTGTTGATTTTTACTCAATATAGGGAATTAAGATTGTNTCCGGACTCAGTCGAACTCGAAGAATTGTCGAGTTATTTTCGCTTCAGTAATTTGTAAAAACGACCACTTTCTTTCTATTTACATGAAGGAAAAAAAAAAAGAAAAAACAAAGTGGTTATTTTACGAAGTGGTCATTTTTTAAATTGCTTTAGGTTAGACTAGTTAGTTTCGCTCGCTTTTCTTGTTCAAATGAAACCGGGAAATCAGTTATGAAACGGAGTCAAGGCAGCTGTTGATTTTTACTCAATATAGGGAATTAAGATTGTGCATAAATGAAATTGAATGATTCATAAAACCCATTTACTGTAACATGATCTAATTGTCATCTCATTAATGAAATTAGGTAGTTAAATTTAGCTTCCAAAGAACTCTATTTTCCTAAATGATATAACAAACCAGAATTATATGGGTGAAAAAAACTGGTAAACCAAACCGGTTTAGACATTTTTCAAACCAAACCGAAAAACCGATTGCAAAATCCAAACCAAAACTTAACCGGATTACTGCTTAAACCGATTTTAAATCGAACCGAATATTCATTGTCGGAAACATTGAGGGGCAATCTCAAAAATGTTTTAAGACAATACGGTGCAATAAAAAATAAGAGATGAGAATAAAGATTTCGCCATTGATGTTGAACTGTAAAAGCTGAAAACAAAAACCCCAAAGCCTGACCATATTTTCTTTTGAAGATCAAGGACTGCAAATGGTCATTCTCATAACTGCGGAAATGCACAATCCCATAATCGTTAATCACAACAAAATGCCCAACACAGATGAGCAAAAACGAATAGAGGAACCATAGGTTTATTAGTTCCCCTCAACAATAATCAGAGGGATCAAAAGGAAACCACACCGACAAACAGAACAAAGCCACACCAAATAGATAATAGAAAGCGGTTGCATGTTCAAGCTTCTGGAACTGAGGCTGCTGCACGCTTCATTGATGCAGACTTGATAAGATGGTTGTAGCTACCTTTCTCCTTGAACAGCTGAGAAAAGTGATGTTTACAATACAAAATGCCCTCAAGGGCTGCATAATTTGATGGGCTTAAGGAACAACCACCATGAGAGCACTTAAAACATGTCTTGTGATAGGCTTGGCTCTCCACCGCTACCTGATGATTTTTGACACATGAAATCCATATTAAAACTATATGCTTTGAAGGTGTATGTACAAATAAGATATTATTGAATGTTTTAATATCTGTGACAACACATTACAATAGATACAAGCAGAACGATCTGATCCCAACAAATTATTAGCATTTTGCTTTGAAGTTACAAACTAATGAGGCCTTAAGACTCCTGTAACATATATCTACGTAAAACTAAGTAAACGCTTCCAGATTAATCTTTTTCTGCCCAACAGTTTTCCAAACAGAATATACAGACAATCATACTCCCATTGTCCTTCAAAGTCAACTTTACACAAAACTAATGTAGACAGATTAGCTAGCACCGAGGTTGTGTGAGGCCGACACACTTGAGTACCTCAATTTGTAACTAGGAATTTGTAAGCATAGAACAATACCTACATCTAGTAGGTTATGATATAAACTGTAACTCCTTGGAAAGATAAAGCAAAAGGGGAGCAATGGAACACAGGCTCTGCAATTGGAAAAAAATGTAACTTTCTACACAGAAAGTTACAATTTGATGACTTTTAAAATCCTGGGACCCTACCTTCTCCAGTGGATAGACCGTTTTGCCGCAAGTAGCACATTTTTCTTGTGTCCCAGAGAACATGCTGGCAGCTTTGCTAGGTGACCTTGTCTGAAATTAACACAAACTATTGGGAATCAGCAAGACCTCAAGTGACATACGACATATCTTAGAATGATTTACGCCAGTAATAATAATCCTTTTTAAAAGATACTTCAACCGAATTTCAAATATGTTCAATGTAGTACGGAAGATTTACCAGTTCAGGAGTTAACTTCTCAGCTGACTTTGCAGCTGTCAACAATGAAACCGATAGCTAATTAAACAGGTAAAACAAAACTGTCAAGAAATCACACAAAGAGCTTCTTCATCTTGAAAACAAGATACATACGTGACTGAAAATTCTTGTTGAAACTACCAGTCTCCTTGAATAGCTGCTCAAAATGAGGCTTACAGTAAAGTACACCTTCCATGGAGGAGTAGTTGCTCAGCTGAAAACATTCAAATTTCCCACCTTAATAAACACAAAACTAGATAATAAAAAACAAACCATACCATCAACAAATCTACATGCATAGTACATTTCAAATTAATCAAATCAGGGTTCAGAAACCATGAATGAATTTAATCAACTTTAACATCATTAAACCTATTAGAACCTAAAAAAAAAAAAGAAAATCTTTCAAAGTAAACCAACATAATTTCATTACATAAACCAACTTTGGCCTAATAATTTTTTACTTATTATAAATAATATCAACTAAAGGAGTAGCAAAATAACCACGAACATACATAAAAAATAGTACCTTTAATGTCCCTTTGCAATGTGAACACTTGAAACAAGATTTATGGTAAACAACCCCATCTGCAGATAATTGTTCAACTGGATAAACTGTCTTCTCGCAAACCTTGCACTTCTGTTGGGTACCGGTAAAAGACATAGCTACTATGAATAATGCCTTAGATCTGACTCTTCTGTGTCTCCCTCAAAATCTAAAACACGTAAGACCCATTTTTTAAACATCAAATCCCGTAAGCAACCGATCTGAAGCTTCTTTTAAATAATAATAATAATAATAATAAAAAGATAATCCACAACAAATTTTATCTACTAATGTCAAAACAAACTTAAAAAAAATACAAAGTAGGAAGATTCGTTTGGTCAAAGAAATGTACCTCGAAGAAAGCTTGGATCTCGGAAGAAGTCTAAACAAAAAAATTGTGAAAAAAACAAGACAAAACCCAGATGGGGGAGTCAAAGTTTGAAAGAGGTTTAAAGGAGAAAAGAGAGAAATGGGACAGAAGAGCGTGGTATCGGGACGCTTTTTGCAGGCAAAGAAATGGATTGGTGATGATGATGATGATGATGATGAGAGAGAGAGAGAGAGAGAGAGAGAGAGAGAGAGAGAATTGAAATAAATAAATAAAAACATAAAAATATCTTATTCGCTGGAAACACTTTGTCTCGTTCAACCAACCAATGAAACTACGCGTCTATGATGGGGCTATTTACATTAATTTATATTAAAATTTATCTTAATTTTTTAAATTTAATTAATTTATTAATTCAATTAACTTAATTAAAAGGGTGTTTCATTTATTTCAAATATAATTTTTTGAACCATTCTGTAATCTATATATAAAATTGATAGCGTGAATTCCATTATCAAAATTTGGGTATCGAATCCATAATTTAAAAAGGATTAAATTTAAAAATTAATTAAATAAAATCTCAAATCATAGATTATATGAAATATTCGTGTTGCAAAATATTATTTAGAATAATAATTAATAAGGATGGTGGCGCACCCAAAGATTTCTATTCTATGTTGCCATTGTCACGTTGGTCATAGATTATAATTTATGAAAAAAATAGTAAAATTAAAAATTTTTAACTACATAATTAATATAAAATTAAAGGTCATAAAATTAATCAAATTAACTTTAAGAATAATATTATACCAATAATTATCTTTTATAAACTTTCTCTTATAATTATGATGTAATAACTCATAATTAATCAATTCATAATTAATCTTATATGAGTTTTATAAATTAATTATGAGTTGATTAATTACAAAAAAAACCTTTAAAAATTGCTTGAAAAATTTTATGGAAAAAAATGTTGTTAATTTTGTAATTCTCTTTTAACTTTTAACTTTAACTTTAAAAAGGGTGATGATGATTTCTGAATTTATTAGGAGGGCCCTACACCACATCAGTGCTAACGGTGGCCCAAATCAATATTGTGGCTGACTGTGACGGTAACTTCTGATTTCGATGTGAAGTTATCAAGTCTCTTTAGAGATTTTAATTGTGTTTAACCTTTATGAAATAATCCTAATTGGGCTACTAAAGAGCCCATGGGCCTGCCCCCAAGAGAGCCCAAGAAAAATATCTATGGTGAATTTCACTATTAACTTTTTTATTTTTTTAATAATTGAGATATTCAGACACAATTATTAACATTCTACAAGTTTAATAGACTAAAATAATTCCATAAAACACTCTTCAAGTCCAATAGACCAAGATAATTATACAAATATGGTAAGTATCTCTCCTGCGACTTGAACACTAGACCGCTGAATATATGTATTTCATCATTTAAGTTTGAGGTATGTTCACCTTGCCCCAATACTATGGGATGCAAACACTTGAATCCTTTCATATGACTGATGTTAGTACTGTTGTTGGTCTATTTTCTTAACAATGTAAGGGTAAATTTGACATATTGACAGCATGTACAGTGTTAAGTTATTTCAATTATGTGATAGATCTAGTGCAAAATGTAGCAAACCCCAAAACTCAGGGACGAACTGGGAGTGTATGGCGATAATAATTACCTGTATTGTGGCATGAACTGGGAGTGTATGGCGATAATAATTACCTGTATTGTGGCATGAACTGGGAGTGTATGGTAGTAATTATAAAGTAAATGAACCACAACCAATACCCTATTCTCATTATTGGAGACCTTAATATCGTTACTTGGCATATTTATGAACTGGGAGTGTATGGTAGTAATTATAAAGTAAATGAACCACAACCAATACCCTATTCTCATTATTGGAGACCTTAATATCGTTACTTGGCATATTTTTGTCACACATTGCTTTTCTAGCCTATTTAATCCTTCCTGTAAGCCAATAAAGCTGAGCAAAGCAAAGTTTTTGTTTTGAAAGAAAGAGGTGATTAAAGGAAGAGAAAATTGCAAGAAATTTAGGGGATGACGAAGTTGGGAAGGAAGAAGAATGAGTTGTTCAACAAACAAAAATAATTCCTTCCCAAGATCGCTCATTCTAATGATTTCTTCTTCCTTCCTCTCCCTGCCCATTACAAGAGTCTTCTCATACTTGAAATCTGTGATGCACATGACAACAGTTTTCTCATACTTGAAATCTATAATATGCACAATGAGCTCTATCTATTCACAACTTTCAACCTTTACTTTTCATAATCATGAAATTAGTCTCTTTCCAAATTATATCAGATGCACATATTTTAATTTGTAAAGTTATATATTTATAAATATGGATTAAATGAGAGGTCTATTGTCAAATTATTCAAATTCACATATTTCAATTCAAATGCATATTGTGTTGAAACTATCGCCAAATCAACAAAATATTAAGTTGAAAGTAAAAAGACAATTAATTTTTACCTTGTTCTTCCCAAATTCAAACACTACTTCAACATTCAAGATAGAGAATTTTATTGAGTTTTCATAATCTACAGCAATACAAATACTATCATGTTCACCCCCCTCTCTTCTTTTTCAATATTTTTCTCTCATAGGTTTTCCACTATTACAATACATGTAAAATGAGCAATAGTAAACCTAAATCACATTTGGGTTAAACTGTTCTAGACTCAAATCTTTACAAACCAATTCCAAACCTAATTACTAATTGGACTTACCGTGTGCGTGACCCTCGAGTGCAACAACGTTTGTCAATAATCCGTTGACCTCGTGTAAAGTATCAACCACATTCAACAATTTGGGCATCAGGATACACTTGAGTCATTTCCAGTTTGGCTGAAACCTTATATACGTCGTGGTGTTAAGGATGTTGATGGTGATGGAAATTGTGGAGTTATACAGTCTTATTTTGGTTATTACAATAAAATATTTCACAACTATTATGATGACTATAGACCGATATGTGGTGACTATCTTGAAGGCACTTGTAACTTTGGATCAAAGGAGATCTTATTTTCCCTCTCATCTTTTGAGCCAAATCCGAAATATTTTCATCAACCATACCTCATATCTGTTATCTCGTAGCTTCAAAATATAACGTTGTGTTACTCTTATTATCTTCCACTTTATGTCTTACTTTCCTACCTGTTCTACCATCAAATTCCAATCACAAAATTATTGCAATCGGATCTATCGGTGTTTATGCATCCAAATTCGCCTATAACTCTGATATCATGCAACTAGTTCAAATACCATATTTCACATGCGAAAGATTGGGCATATTCATATATTGCTAAATGTTATGTTGGTATCAAAGTCCTATATCAATTAGAAGACAAAAGCTTTGATGTTTATATAACACAAGTACACCCTTATTACCCAGAAGCGCATTTTCAGGACAAAACTGTATAAATCCTAGGGTTCAAATCAAATAATACTTTTGGGAACTCATCTACTATATGTCTAGATCTGACATATATCAACGCGTTAAATAGTTCATTGTTTCTTGTCGTCATTACTTTTGTTTTATTTCATATAGTATTTCAATTATTGTAAAGCTAGTAAACATGCTCAACAAGTGCAAACGTTTGCTGAAAATAATTTTCAAATTATCAAAATTTTGCTTTCAAAAACAAGATCTTCAAATTGTTCTACGGTTCCCTTTATGCTTACTTTATAGATGTAAATGGAGGCTATACATGGTGGATGGATATGGCACTTGATTATTTAATCACCCCATGCCAAAAGGGTTTATGTAAGTTATTTATCAAAATTTGATGGAACTACATATATGCATCCATTAATTTATTAGAATCATATAGAATTAATAACACTGATGATGCCAAAATTATTAAAATAATACTTAATTATATAGTTAGTTAAAGGAAGCTAGGCCCAGCTCATCCTGTGGACTGTACCTGTACTGTCCCTCAGCTTATGATTGCGTGGATGGTCCAGATTAAACTTTGGAACATCACATGATTGATGGATACTGACCGTTGAGATCAACAACCAACGAACTCTCCCGCCAAACCTAACAGAAATTACCTCCGCTATGTTGCTCTAAAATACACTCACCTGTAATTTCACAATTCACACACAAACAAGTTTCTCTCTCTCTCTCTCTCTCTCTCTCTCTCAATTAGCAAGAAACCAAGAAAGTAAATCAACCATGGCGTCTTTTTTCTTCACTTTCTCTCTTGTTTTCCAGCTCTCTCTTTTCCATGGAAGCTCCTCGCTTACCACCATCGGCATCACCTACACATCACCCACCACCACTACTGCCGCCAATGCGCCGCCACTGCCGCCGGAACGTATTGCTTCCACTGTTACCTCTCTAAACTTCCAGGCAGTTTGCCTCCCTGGGGCTGATCCTTCAATAATCCGAGCCTTCGCTTACACAAACACCTCCCTTCTCCTCTCCATCCCCAACATTCTGGTCCCACCGTTAGCCTCGAATAGCTCTTTAGCTCTCGGGTGGCTCTACCGTCACGTACTTCCTTTTTACCCGCGCTCAAGAATCTCTTTAATCTTAGTTGGGAACGACGTCTTCGATTCGACCCCGGATTTCTCACCTTTTCTTCTCCCCGCCATGAGAAATGTCTATTTAGCCCTCTGTGATCTCGGCATTAATAAGGTTCTGGTTTCTACAACCTTCTCCTTCTATAACATAATTACGATGTCGTTTCCGCCATCTTCGGCGCGGTTTGAAGAACCGGCGGGGAGTCTTGTTCTGAAGCCTTTGCTTCAGTTCTTGGATGATACAAACTCGTCCTTTTTGGTGAATCTTTATCCGTACAACATGTACAGGCTCTACAGTGAGATACCCCTAGGGTTTGCTCTGTTTCAAGATTTCCCTTTTAATTTCAGGGACGATTTGGTGACTGGCGTGAGGTATAAGAATCTTTTTGACATGATGGCGGACTCGGTTGTTAGCGCCATGGCGGTGGCCGGCCACGTGAACACCCTTATCATTGTGGCGAAGACTGGATGGCCGAGCTCAGGTGCTGATAGTGGTGAGGTGGAAGCCACTCGGGGTTATGCTGAGATGTACTTGAAGGGTTTGGTGGCGCATTTGAGATATGGGTTGGGTATGTCGTTGAGAAAAGAAGGGATTGCTGAGGTGTACATTTACGAATTGGTTGACAAAGAAGGGAAAGGTAACATAAGTTGGGGGATTTTGCATCAGAATTTGACTAAGAAGTACAAGGTTGAGTTCTCTGGTGGGTTCAAGATTGGTAGATTTGGAGGCTTATTGATGTTTGTGGCGGTTCATTTCTCAATTTTGCTCTGTATTTAGAAGCTCCACTCTGTTTGATCATTGAAGTTTGATTAATGGGGCTTTTTAGTTTTCGTGTGATCTGTTTTACTCACTGTTTAGGATATTTTTTCAGATTTGAGGTTTAATTCAAGAACCATTCTGATGCCCAATTGCATTGTACATTGTGTTTGATAGTTGTGTTTGAGGATCGTCAAATTGTTGGCAGTTTTGTATTGTACTTGAGTTTGCCTCTAGAAACAGACGATGTAAACATCAATTACAGTTTTGATGAATAAAATTTAGTGTTCATTTGTCACTTTGGATGAGAGTTCATGTGTTCATGTGCTTTTGTTTGTTTATTCATTTTCTGACAGAACTGGCAAAAATGGCTGAAGTGTGTGAGGTTATGCCACAAAATGGCTCAAAAGAGTGAAAGATGTTAAGAACTGGCAACTGGGTGATGCAGAATTGCATATGCTGTTCATGTGTTACTGAATGAGATATTGAGAGTGCAATTGTGTTTCTGATTTAATTTTCTGCCTTGCTCGTATAATATCTGGTTCTACGTTATGGCTTAAGTTTAAGTGTGTAATTAGCTTCAAGTTGGCAAATAAAATGTGGCTAAATTAAGACTGGGTGCTTTGTAGCTGAGTTTGTTCATAATTCTAATCAACTAGCCAATCGCTAATGATTGCTAATTTTACTGATATTTCTTTCAATTTCATGTTATTTTGCTACATATCGAAAATAACGAAGCCAAGTAATATAACACTTTTTTTTGGGTAATTAAGTTGTCTGAGTGAGTTTGTGCACACCTCGATTAATTTTTTAGGTCCATTAAACACTTTACAAGTTTAAAAGACCAGTTAAATCACAAATATGATAGATGACTTCAAGATTGAAACCCAAGAATTCAATAAAAAAATAAACATTCTTGACCATTAGGCTAGTTCCTGATAGTTTAAGTAATATAACACTCCCATGCTCTTCATCCAACTCTTTTCATGACATGAATTTCATTTTTTAAAATGTAATTAGGGTTTATAATTTAAACTTAAAAGGTGAAAAAAATAATAATAAAGGGTTTATTATTTTGGTAACTAATTCATAATTTTCTATTCTAGCCTTCTAGGTCCTTTGTAAAACGTAAACCTCCTTTCATTCATTGCGTTTGCATGTCAATGTACTAGTAACGTTTGCATGGCTAGCCTACTGGCTGAAACGGTATCTGGTCTCCAATTAAGACACGTGACCAAACTTTATTTTATTAATTATAATTTTCTCTAAAATTCTATACCTTCTGTTATGCCAAAAAATACATTGAGATAAGAATCACCGATCAAAATGAGTTGTCTATCCCATCTATTAAAGTTCAATAAGAGCTACATGATAAAATAACATTAGCTATAAAAATCAAACCGACTTAAGTTGTTATTAAGAGTATTTATATTAATCATATCCAATTTTAAGATAAGGATTAAAGAAGGGTCCATATGTATCTCCATTAGGGGTGGGCAAAAAATAGGGTAGAATCGGAACGTTGGGTACCCGGGTTTCAATTTCGGTTCTTACCTAGAATCGGTTGCCACAAGATAGGTTTTGGTTCCAAAAAAAGGGAACCGACATTATACAGTTCCAGTTTCGATTCCTACAAGAAGAAATCGAGAATCAGAAACCGATACTTAGATGAAATTTTGTGAAAATATGAAGGCTTTTACGATATTTTATGCTTCAAATAAAAAAATAAAAAAAGAGTTATAAATCCAATTCGTTCTTTAATAAGAGTGTCATGCATGGACGCGGTGGTGTTGTTCCCACGGAAATCATGATCTGATTTGTGTGCACTTCAATTCCCTTTTAATTTTTATTCCCTTGCAATTCTTTTTTTCACCTACTCTAACAAGTAACCCCCCGCCTAAATTAATTCAACTTCAATTAAATTCCATTAACTATTATTATATACCTACATTTACTAGTCATAGTATTGCTGATAATATATGCCAAAAATTACAATTCATTTAAAATATATGGGAGATAAAATATATTTATTAGAGTAAAGAATTTTCATGTGCTATTTTCATAAATTTTTTAGTCATAGTATCATGTTATTGTAATTGTGTCATTTAAAATGTTATGTAATTTTAATTTTGGGAGGATGTAAATTGATATGTTATTAACTTATTATGTGATGTTATTGTGTTATTTAATGTGTTATGTAATTTTAATTTTGGAAGGTTGAAATGGATATTGGAATAGTTGTAATTTTTGTAAAGTTTGCAGGGTGTATTTGTCATTTTAGAAAACTATTGGGGTGTATTGTAATTTTTTAAAAGGGGGTAATTGATATTTGCCTAGGTACTCAGAACTGGAACCGGAAGCGATGTTCCAAATCAAAGGAGCCAATCGATTTCGGTTCCTTCAAAAAGGGATGGGTACCCGGAACTGCCCACCTCTAGTCTCCACAACTTGCAAAAACACTGTTACATTGAGCTCAAAGATATAAATAAACACATTTCTTTATAGAAAAGGGGAGCTGGGCATATGAGAGCTGGGTATATATTTGAGCTTCAACCATTATTTTTCTCTATAAACAAAGCATTACACCATCTTTGTATGCCTCATAGGCGTTATAAAAAAACTAGTTAGAGAATAATAAAATAACAGTGGATGTAGGATTCGCTTTAAGTATCTGAACCACTATAAAAATCTCTCTTGTCAATCTTATATTTATGTTTCTTCAAACATATATCACCACTGCATCATAATCAACTCGCATAATCATTTCACGTGTAATTTCTAAGAATCTCTTAGCATTTTGCACGTGCGAAGTCGTTGGTGTTAAAATCAAGTATCAACAGTTTGGCGGTAGAAGGAGGCCTGATTCACATTAGCTCTCCATGTTTTTTCCAGCAAGTTTTAACTTCTTCAGCAAATTTCAGCTTCTTTTTCTAGAATCACGTTATCTGATGACAAAATCTTAGTAGGATAAAGTTTGAATCTGGCAAAGTGGTAGTAACAAGAATTGTATCCCTCCGAGTTAGCTTTCCGATGGTCTAAGAATCATCCAAATCCGAGATCTACAGCTCAAGTTATCGTCAAAATACTGGAGCTTGTTTTAGATTAGAGCTCTCTAACTCTCAAGCTCTCTAGCTCCCAAGCTCTCGAGCTCTCAAGTTCTCTAGCACCCAAGCTCTCAAGCTCTCAAGCTCTCTAGCTCAAGCTCTCGAGCTCTCAAGCTCTCTAGCTCAAGCTCTCGAGCTCAAGCTTTCGAGCTCTCTAGCTCTCGAGCTCCCAAGTTCTCAAGCTCCCAACCTTCAAGCTCTCTAGCTGAAGCTCTCGAATCACACGCTTAGATCCTTTAGACCTTGAGTTCTCAGATCAAGCCACGTGTTTTTTAATAAAACTTCTTCTGTTCTTAGATTAAGCCACGCGCTTTCTGATCGAACTCTTTAAGTTCTCAGATCAAGCCACACGCTTTTTGATCAAACTTCTTCTGTTTTTAGATCAAGCCATGTGCTTTCTGATTGAACTTTTTCTGTTCTCAGATCAAGCCACACATTTTCTGATCAAACTTCTTCTATTCTCATATCAAACCTCTTTTCGCTTTCTAATTGAGCCTATGAGCTCCCTTATTCGCTTGAGATTGCGCGGTCGAGATCACGCTCCTTATCCTAAGATCATGCGCTTCAAATTGTTCAAATCGCACGCCTCAAGTTCTCAGATCGAGCCCCTATCAAATCGCGATCAGCTCTTAGCTCTCAAATCACGCTTAAATCTCAACTCTGAGATTGCGAATAACCACAGATCGTGATCAGCTTCGGATCACTCCTAGCTCTCAAATCACAGTCCTAGCTTTCATATCGTTATAGCATATCAAGATCTCAACACCCGATCACACCAAGTGTAATTCGATCTCTTTAGTTTGAGACTGCAGCCTATAGCGCAACAGCCATTCAGATCAAAGACATGAGTTTTAAAGCACGATTACGCACTCCAAAAACTAAAGGGCTTCTGTTATGCCAAAAAATACACTAACATCAACACCACCAATCAAAATGAGCTGCCAGTCCCATTAATTAAAGTTCAACAAGAGCTAAAGGACAAAATTTAGCTGTCAAAACCAAACCGACCTAAGCTGTTATTAAGAGCATTTATATCAACCTATCCCATTTTAAGATCAGGATTAAGGAGGGGTCCCCACGTGTTCCCACAATTTGCAAAAACACTCATTACATTGAGTTCAAAGGTATAAATAGACATCTCTCTTTATGAAAAAGGGGGGCTAGGCATATAAGAGCTGGGTATATATTTGAGCTTCAACCATTATTTTTCTTTGTAAACAAAGCATTACACCATCTTTGTACGCCTCACAAGCGATATCAGAAAAATAGTCAGAGAATAATAAAATAACAATTGATGTAGGATTCGCATTAAGCATCTGAACCATTATAAAAATTTCTCTTGTCAACATTTTATTTATGTTTCTTCAAAAATATATCACCACTACATCGTAATCAACTCTCATAATTATTTAATGTATAATTTCTAAGAATCTCTTAGCATTTTGCACGTGCGAAGTCATTGATGTCAAAATCAAGTATCAAAACCTTCTATTCCTTTACACTTGGGATTCCAACTTATATTAAAGAACTCTGCCGTCGACATCCATAACTCTTTGTACAATCAATATCTCTCATAGAGCTTCGTCACGAAATTCCACCATCAACATCTGTCTCATAACTCTAAAACTGTTTGTTTCAATCTTTAATTTGAGTTGCAATAACATACTATGAGTGTGCCTTTGCATAATTATGGCTCAACATTATGGCTAAGTGTGTGATTATAGAAAAACACATACTACAAGCGGGGGAGCTCATCAAACGACGAAACTATAAGTATCTATGATACATAGCATAACGTACACAAGTTTTTCTCTAATAATTATCTCTATTCCCAACAATTTTATGAATAATTTCATCTTATTGTGCTACATATAACAATGCTAGAGACTTCATTAATTATTTTAGAGAACCGCAAATGAATAAAAAAATAAAAGTGAAAAACGGCTAAAACGGAAACTAATGAAGGTAAATATATTATAATCCTAAGTTAATTAGTAGTCTTTTGAAATAAATTAGAGCCAGTGTCCCATATTTGACAGGTATATAAATCTGTGGGCTATATATGAAGAATTCATTCGTAATATCTTTCATATCTCAATTTCTTTGGCTAGCTATTTATATGAATATTCATCTTCTCAATTTCTTTGACTACTTTTTGTTGCATCCATCACTATAAAGCTCAAAAATCAGTTGAAGGAGCTCAAAAATCAGTTCAAGAAGTAGTAGCTGTCTTACTCTGGAGTCTAGACAAGACTTAATTGAAGCAGCTTACTCTGGACAAGATGCAATTGTATAAGAAGTTATTTGAACTAATTAAAACCCTTGTTATTTATTTATCTAACCATGGGTTAGTCATATTTGTTGAAGCCTGGCGATGGTTGGAATTTACTTACACTCATCAGAAGACAATAATTACTGCAGTTGAGTTTATAGTTTTAATAAGTTTTATCACATTAATTTTGTTTCTACTTGCAAAGTCTCAGTGGATGAAATCCTTCATATATAATAATAATAATAAGCTAAATGGTAGGCCTTTTAAATTATTTACAATTAGTATCTTAATTTAACAAGTATATAAATCTATCGATTATAAAGAATTAATTCATAATATATCTAGTTTACTCGAGACAAGTCGTAGTGGAAGTACTCTGCATTATAAATTTTAAATGGGCCGAGCAAACCATTATGAAGTTTTATGTTGAATATATTTTATGTTAAACAATTTATTTTTTTATAATAACATAAAAAGTGCACAACATATGCACAGGATGTGCCTAGGGACATAGCCAGGATTTTTAGTAAATTGGTTCAAAACATCCAAGTTGATAAATTTATAATAAAATATATATTAAAATCCCATATCTTATAACTTAGGCTTTTCAAAATCTAGGAATTTAATCTTTTGATTTCAAACTCATTTTATTAAACTCAACAAAAACCTATTCATGATCTTTCACCAAAAAAAAAAAAAAAAAAAAAAGCCTCATATCTTATAACTTAGGTTTTTCAAAAAATTTCTACTAACCCAACCAATGAAAACTCATCAAATCCAACTTTAAATATCAAGCAATTAACCAATATATCAAAATTAAAACCAAATCTCTATAACTTAGGGTTTCATCACTTCTTTAAATCTATTCAAAATTAACTTAATAACTAACCAAAATTTATCAAACCCAATTTAAAAACAACAATTAATTAACTCATACCTCAATATAAACAAGATTAATCAAAACCCGCATCAAAATATAGGAATTTAATCTTCTAATTTAATACTCATTTATTAAACTCAACAAAAACTTATAGCTCATGATCTTTCATCAATTAAGAAAATTAAAAGAAAAGATTTTTAAGCAAAATAATAATAATAATAATAATAATAAACATCATCTTATCTTATAACCTTCAAAGGAATAGTCTTTGAGTAATCTAATTAAAGAAAGAATAAACTACGAGAGAGGAGAGGAAATGAAAAGGAGAGAAAAGGCAAAAAGTATGAGAGAGAGAGAAAGAGAGGAAATGAAAAAGAGGGAAAAGGTAAAAAAATGTTAATTAATTCAAATTTTTGTGAGGTCAAAATTGTAAATTTCATAATATATAAAGATTATTTTGATTTTTTCTAAAAGTTGAGTGGGTTCAATTGAACCTACAATTGAGTATGTGGCTAAGTGCTTGTAGTGCACCCCATAATTTAGTGGTTTTATTTATAAAGAAAATGTGATAAAATAAGTTTAATTCTAATCGATCCTTAAAACAAATATGACCAACTTTGTAGTGAATAATAGATTATTTTGTTAGTTATATAGTGCCTTGACTCAATACAATAGTGTCTTAAATTATTTTACAATTCATAACATTAGATAAACAACACCCAATTCAAATTTCTTCAAATTATACTATTAACTTTTCAGTGTTACGTAGAAACAACATGCAATTCATAGTATTAGATAAACCCCATTGCATAATTAAAAACATGAATATCTTCCCATAAACATTCACTTCTTTATTAGGAAACTACTTAATAATTAAGAAATTCTTCTTAATAAAAGTAAGATTTTTGGCAACAACTCTTTTTCCTTTGAAAAAAAATAATAATAAAACAAGTCAAGAATTCAACATGTGGTTCTAGAGAGATCTGTGGTGATGATTTTGTAAAAAAGAAATTAAGTTAAAATAATGCATTTTTGAGAGTCTTGTAAAGGATCTAAGCTACCGTACAATGAAGGCAACAAAACGAAATAACCTCTTTCTTCACTGTCAATGTTTCAGTTGGAGAGAAGAGTGTGAGTGAAGTGAAGTATAATTTTAATTTTTAATTATGAAAGAAGAGGACCGAAACAACCTTTTATTAATTTTTAATTATAATTTTAGCAAAATGAAACAACCTTTTTCTTCAATGTCAACATTTTAGTTGGAGAGAAGAGCGTGAGTGAGTGAAGTTTTAGGCGATGGGAGAGAGTTTTGATTTAGAGGAAGCAGGGAATTTGAAGTTTTTATTTTTTATTTTTATGTTTTTGGGAGCTGATGTGGCAATATAGTGACATGGCAGATGATGTGGCATATGCCACATTGGCTGCCACGTCATTCACTGTGGAGGTGTTAGTAAGGGTGTTAGTTGATGTAGTATTATTGTTTGCCAGTCAGTACAAAGCCATCATCTCAACGAACAAAAAGTCAAAAACAGAGTTTCCCTCCTTTTTTTCTCTCCAAGAAATCACACACAAACCCTTATCCACGAAATCGAATTCGTTAAAACAATGTCTATCGGAAAAGAAAGACAATCCTCGCCAGCTTCTCTCCCCATGCCCCATCCCTTTCTGACTCGTTTTGCAACAAACCTTGTGAACAGAGCCCTCCCCAACCACTATGGCCCTCTGAAAAAAGAAATGAATCGATGACAACAATCTATCTTGACACCGAATACTGCCAACTCTGGTAAGGGAAAAGAGCCAATGTCTGGTTCTGAGGCCAAAATGGAAAACTTGAAATCTGAAATTTCTTCTACTAAAGATTCTACCAGAGAAGAAAGGCAATCCTCACCGGCTTCTCTCCCTAAACCCCATCCCCTTTCTAACTCGTTTTGCTTCAAACCTTGCAAACAAAGGCCTCCTCAACCATTGCAGCCCTCTAACAAAAGAAATGAACTAATGATGGTAATCTTAACGGTGAATACTGCCAACTCTGGTAAGGGAAAAGAGCCATTGGTTTCGAGGCCAAAATGGAAAACTTGAAATCTAAAACTTCCTTTGTTGAAGATTCCAATGAGGGTTTTGCCGGAAAGTTCGATAGATGTAAGGTTTTTTTTAAAAAAAATTAATTAATTAATTTTGCACGATCTTGCGTTTATACATACATATATATAAAGTTAATTGGTAGGCTTTTGAAATTAATTAGAGTTAGTATCTGAATATAATAAGGATATAAATTTGTGGGCTAATTAATTCACTAATTCATAATATCTCTCGTTTACTTGGGACAACTCACAGTGGAAGTACTATGCATTATAGATTTCAAATGGGTCAAGCAAACCATTGTGAAGTTTTATGTTTGAATATATTTTATATTAAATAATTTTTTTTTTTATAATAACATAAAATGTGCACAACATATGTATAGGATGTGCACCCCATAATTTAGTGGTTTTATTTATTAAAAAGATGTGATAAAATGAGTTTAATTCTAAAGGATCCTTAAAACAAATATGAAAAACTTTATAGTGAATAATAGATTATTTTGATGGTTATGCAGTGCCTTGACTCAATACAATGGTGCCTTTAATTTTTTTTCCCAATTCATAACATTAGATAAATAGCACCCAATTCATATTTCTTCAAATTATACTCTAATTTTTCAGCAAGATACGAGGTCCATTGCTTGGTCTGGATGTGGGTACAAAATACGTTGGTTTGGATGTTCCACATTCGAATAATAACTTTGTATCGCCTTTCCGACATGAGTCTGCATAATTTAGTGGTGTAATTTAATTTTGTTTATGTGGATGTTAATATGTAGAAATTAGTTACTTTTGTTTTATGTTCTTGTTGATTCTATGTTTGTGTTTGTGACTTTATAATTTGGGTTATTTGTCAACGTTTTAGTGTTTTGTTTAGGAAGAAAGGAATTGATTTCATTGTGGGTGAATTTCAATGCCTGGTAAAGTTTCCCCACCACTTTATATTCTTACTTCTTTTTTCTTTAACCAATTAGTTTAGTGTGGTACATTTAGTGAAGATCATTGATTGAGTTTTGTCTCAGATTTTTTGAATGATACTCTTGGATTCAAATTTGTAGGGATTGACTGGCATAAATAAGTCGGCTTCAACACCACCTAGACTCTTAATCATAGAAAAACTTGCACTGACCTTAACAAAAAAAAAAAAAAGAGGATGAACCTAGTCTGTCTATTTGTACGCATTGGCTTAACTCACTCCTAACCTCCCAAAAAGAACATAACACATAATGAAAAAAGCCTAGTAAAGGCTGTACAAGGGAATGAGAAAGGGGTTTGATAAGAAAGAGTTTGGGAATGTACTGCTTTATGATTTTGTATTTGTCACCAATAGCAAAAACACTCTGCTAGGCCGACACTAACATTGAGAGACAAAAGCTAGGGGAACGAATGAGACTAGATACCCCAGTAGTCCTAGCTGTAAATGATGGTACTAGGCGTTGTACGTATCAGCCCCTTCAATGTTGTAGCTAACGCATTTAGTATCTCGCCTAGGGAGTACGTTCACAAGAATGAAACTTCCTTTACAAATTAGCACTATAATTTTATATTAATTATTAATTGTTGTAACTAATTCATTATATTTCTATTCTAGGTCCTCTTTATAATCCTCCTCCGAATCAGGTTGTATGGCGATCTTTTGCTATGTTGATTATAAATTCTACCTTTTGTCTATTCAAGTCATATGTTATTAGATGCTGGCATTGCGAATTAATTTTGGTGTTTTTGTTTGTCACCGTAGCTGATCATATTGCCCTAACTAGTATTGAGTTAAATTTTGATAAGACTAATTTGATTTCAATTAAATATTTAGAAAAGAGCCAATGTCTGGTTCTGAGACCAAAACGGAAAACCTGAAATCTAAAATGTAAAAAATAAACTAGTGGTCACATGAAGATACAAAACTCTTCATTATTCTATAGCATTATAATTAATTAACCTCAAACTGACTCATACATATTCTATTTTTCTTCGATCTTAATTGAAGTAATAGGCACGGTCGATGGGGAATCCTCAATATTTCCTTCAAAACTTTTAAACATAAACACAACAAAAATGATAGTGAACGCTAGTGAGAAAAGGCAAACATCCAATATTATGATACCAAAACCAATGAGGTGAATGGATACATTAATCTATTGGATTATAGAGAAGACATTTTCAGTTACCTCAATTTACCTTTGGGCTAGCGATTTGGCATCTTCAATGGTATGTTTCTTGAAAAATAAATACGCGTTTATGGAAAAACTAATTGCTTCCAATATAAATGCAACAATATAGATCTCCAACTTGTTTTTCCATAATTGATCTAGTGACATTGCTTCCAACTAGATGGACAAAATAAAAAATGCACATTTTTTCGTAATTTGATAGTTGATAAAAACCAATGCCACAGTTGAGTAAACCAATTCCTTTATTTTGAACAAACTACTTATTTTTTCTTTATTATATGAAAAGAGCCAATATCTAATTATGAGACCAAAATGAAAAACCTGAAATTTAAAATTTCCTCTGCTGAAGATTCCAATAAGGGGTCGACCAAAATGTTCGATAGATGTAAGTTTTTTTGTTTTTAATTAAATTTTGCACGATCTTGCGTTTCTTGCAATATGTATTGACCATTCTTTGCATTACTTAGCATTCAACGATTTCAGTCTTTCACACAACACACACACACACACACACACACATATATATGAGAATAAGTTAATTGATAGGTTTTTGAAATTAATTAGAGCTAATATATAAATTTAATATCTGAATTTAACAAGTATATAAATTTTTAGGCTATAAAAAATTAATTCATTAATTCATAATATCTCTCGTTTACTCGGGACAACTCACAATAGAAATACTATGCATTGTAGATTTCAAATGGGTCAGGCAAAGCATTATAAAGTTTTATGCTTGATTATGTTTTATATTAAATTTTTTTTTTTTTTTAATAATAACAAAATGTGTACAACATGTGCACACCATAATTTAGTGGTTTTCTTTATAAAAAAGATGTGATAAAATGAGTTTAATTCTAAACAATCCTTAAAACAAATATGACAAACTTTGTAGTAAATAATATATTATTTTGATGATTATTCAGTGCCTTGACTCATTGGTATATTTCTTGAAAAATAAATGCACGTTTAAGGAAAAACCAATTGCTGCCAATATAAATACAACACTATGGATCTCCAATTAGTTTTTCCATAATTGATCTATCACAAGTGACATTGCTTCCAACGGAATGAACAAAATCTAAAGTGCACATTTTTTCATAATTTGATAGTCGATAAAAACCAATGCTATAGTTGAGTAAACCAATTCCTTTATTTTGAGTAAACCACTAATTTTTTTTCTTTATTATATGAAAAGAGTCAATGTCTGGTTACGAGACCCCTTCAATGTTGTAGCTAATGCGTTTAGTATCTAGCCTGGGGAGTACGTTCACAATAATGGAACTTCCTTACAAATTAGCACTATAATTTTATATTAATTATTAATTGTTGTAACTAATTCATTCTATTTCTATTCTAGGTCCTCTTTATAATCCTCCTCCGAATCAAGTTGTATGGTGATCTTTTGCTATGTTAATTATAAATTCTGCCTTTTGTCTATTCAAGTCATCTGTTATTAGATGTTGGCATTGCGAATTAATTTTGGTGTTTTTGTTTGTCACTGTAGCTGATCATATTGCCCTAACTAGTATTGAATTAAATTTTGATAAGAGTAATTTGATTTCAATTAAATATTTAGAAAAGATCCAATGTCTGGTTCTGAGACCGAAATGGAAAACCGAAAATCTAAAATCTAAATGTGAAAAATAAACTAGTGGTCACATGAAGACACAAAACTCTTCATTGTTCTCTAGCATTATAATTAATTAACCTCAAACTGACTCACACATATTTTATTTTTCTTCGATCTTAATTGAAGTAATCGGCACGGTCGGTGGGGAATCCTCAATATTTCCTTCAACATTATTAAATATAAACACAACTGAAAGTATAATGAACACTACTGGGAAAAGGCAAACATCCAATATTATGATACCAAAACCAATGAGGTGAATGGATGAATTAATCTATTGAATTATAAAGAAGACAATTTAAATCACCTCAATTTACCTTTGGGCTAGCGGTTTGACATCTTCAGTGTTATGTTTCTTGAAAAATAAATACACGTTTATGGAAAAACTAATTGCTTCCAATATAAATGCCACAATGTGGATCTCCAACTTGTTTTTCCATAATTGATCCATCACAAGTGACATTGCTTCCAGCGAGATGGACAAAATCAAAAGTACATATTTTTTCGTAATTTGATGGTTGATAAAAACCAATGCCACAGTTGAGTAAACCAATTCCTTTATTTTGAGTAAACCACTTATTTTCTCTTTATTATATGAAAAGAGTCAATGTCTGATTACGAGACCAAAATGAAAAACCTGAAATTTAAAATTTCTTCTGTTGAAGATTCCATTAAGGGTCGATTGAAATGTTCGATAGATGTAAGTTTCTTTTTAATTAAATTTTGCACGATCTTGCGTTTCTTGCAATGTGTATCGACCATTCTTTTCATTACTTAGCATTCAACAATTCCAGTCTTTCACACACAACACACACACACACAGATATATATATATATATATATGAGAATAAGTTAATTGGTAGGTTTTTGAAATTAATTAGAGTTAATTTATAAATTTAATATCCGAATTTAACAAGTATATAAATTTGTAGGCTACAAAAAATTAATTCATTAATTCATAATATCTCTCGTTTACTCGGGACAACTCACAATGGGAATACCATACGTTGTAGATTTCAAATGGGTCAAGCAAAGCATTATAAAGTTTTATGTTTTATATTAAATATATTTTTTTAATAATAAAAAAATGTGTATAACATATGCACAGAATGTGCACACCATAATTTAGTGGTTTTATTTATAAAAAGATGTGATAAAATAAGTTTAATTCTAAACAATTCTTAAGACAAATATGACAAATTTTGTAGTGAATAATATATTATTTTGATGGTTATTCAGTGCCTTGACTCAATGGTATGTTTCTTAAAAAATAAATATGTGTTTATGGAAAAATCAATTGCTGCCAATATAAATGTAAAAATATGGATCTCCAACTTGTTTTTATAAGAAACTTATCTGCAATCTAAACAGAAATACAAAGAATACAATGTTCTTAGACTATAAATCAAGAATTAAGGATTACCTCCAACCATTGAAACAAATTCACGAAGTTGTATTTTGGCTCTTCTAAGCTCTCAAGACACTCTAATATTGATGGTGTATTTTTTTAGTTGAGTCCTTGAGCTTAGGGACCAAAACATTATATATAGCCAAGCTTCCATCAAGCTCTTAATGACATTGCTTAATGGCTGCCATAAATCCCAATCAATGGTTAAACAAAAAAGTTTGAAAAATTGAAGCAACAAATGTGGACCATTAATCTTTAAAACTGATTTATATTTAATGAAAATCAATTATCAACGTTACATGAGTAACGTAAGTTTTACATTCTCCCACTTGGTCCACATTTTTAACCATTATTTCATTAAGAAACAAATACACAAATCATGGCGACAAGTCCTCAAAAAAATGAGTATTATCTTCCATGTATTACAATGCATTTGATTTCTCAAGTTTTCTTTATATATGACAACCTTACTTAATGAATAAACCCTATGTTTATTCTTGGTCATACAGATGAATTTTCTCAAAACTCTTCATTATTCTCTTGCATTATAATTAATTAACCTCAATCTGACTCATACATATTCTATATTTCTTCTATCTTAATTGAAGTAATAGGCACGGTCGGTGGGGAATCCTCAATATTTCCTTCCAATGAGGTGAACGTTAATGGGAAAAGGCAAACATCCAATATTATGATACCAAAACCAATGAGGTGAATAGATGCATTAATCTATTGGATTATAGAGAAGACAATTTCAATCACCTTAATTTACCTCTAGGCTAGCGGTTTGGCATCTTCAGTGGTATGTTTCTTGAAAAATAAATACGTGTTTATGGGAAAACTAATTGCTTCCAATATAAATGCAACAATATGGATCTCCAACTTGTTTTTCCATAATTGATCCATCACAAGTGACATTGCTTCCAGCGAGATGGACAAAATCAAAAGTGCACATTTTTTCGTAATTTGATAGTTGACAAAAACCAATGCCACAGTTGAGTAAACCAATTCCTTTATTTTGAGTAAACCACTTATTTTTTCTTTATTATATGAAAAGAGTCGATGTCTGATTAAGAGACCAAAATGAAAAACCTGAAATTTAAAATTTCCTCTGTTGAAGATTCAAATAAGGGTTCGACTGGAATGTTCGATAGATGTAAGGTTTTTTTTTTTAATTAAATTTTGCACGATCTTGCGTTTCTTGCAATGTGTATTGACCATTCTTTGCATTACTTAGCATTCAACGATTTTAGTCTTTCACACACACACACACACACACACACACACATATATATATATATATGAGAATAAGCTAATTTGTAGGTTTTTGAAATTAATTAGAGTCTATATATGAATTTAATATCTGAATTTAACAAGTATATAAATTTGTAGGCTATAAAGAATTAATTCATTAATTCATAACATCTCCCGTTTACTCGGGACAACTCACAATGGAAATACTATGCATTATAGATTTCAAATGGGTCAAGCAAAGCATTGTAAATGTTGGAAAAAATATAGAATAACAAATATTCTAAACTAATCCTAAGATCATGTTCATAGTCACCCATTGCAAACACATTTTGTATATAAACGAATTACAATGTATTTACATAGCATAAATACCTCTTCTCCTTAACTCTGAAGCAAAAGTTGAATCTTGGAGTGAAAACTACCGTAGAGTTTTTCTTCAACTATTTTTGAGAGAGAGAGAGTGTGTGTGTATATCTTTGTGTATATCTCTAAAAGAAAAAAACTTTCTTTTATATGGGCGGTGGTTAGTGAGACACGCCGCTTGGGTTAATCTATCATGGGTGCATCCTTATCCAATATCTTCCACTCACACATGATGAGACTATCCTCTCTGTGCTTCTTTAAGGTTCATACTTTAGTAAATATGTCATGTGACCATGCATACTTCGAGAGCACATTAGTCATATATCTGTTAGGAATATATAACTTCTCGAATTGTGAAACTCAGGTTGTATGTTGTATGCAATACCCTAGATTACTTATCACATTTTTTCTAATAATCTCATTTATAATAAATATCCGTTGTATTCATAATTATGTTTTGTCTTTACATAAAAGTAAAACATAATTGGTCGACCAAAAAATACACATCAGTATTTGTCTTACTCGCATAAGTTCTAAATGTCGTGTGGCATCTTCTAAATTTCTGATGCCCTCATTGTGGGTAAGGTGTATTTTCATGTGTTCCCAATTTTGAGGCAATGATCTTATGACAGCTTGAACCTATTGTTCATCAGTTAGGACAAGACGTACATCTCTCAACTCACTAATCATGTTTGACAAGTGCCATAAGTGTACTCTCATAGTATGTTCAAGCTTTTTCTTATATGTGTCAAACTTGAACTTGATAGTCAGTGACCGGAGTTTGGTAATGGATGTACCGCCAAACTTTGTAGCAAAGGCGGACCACATGTCATTTGCTAATTCGTAATCTCGGTACTTTTTTTATGAGATTATTGTCTATGCTGCTCAACAAAGTGATACGAGCAGTGGAATTCTTCTTCTTCCACATGTCATAAGTTGCACGGTCTCTTCTATGTTGAGCCGTGACTCCTTCTTTAGGCTCTTCCATGGTCGTGGTAAGAGCTTCAAGAACCTTTTGTTCTTCCAAGACATAATAGATTTTCATGCTCCATATTTCATAATTGTTGCCGTTAAATTTTTCTCCTTTATTAAGTTCGACGATAATGTTCTTAGATGCAGATGTCATTTCTGAAAAAAATTACACATTGGATAATGCATGTTATACATTGCTTAGAACATACATATATATTTAATTAATTATATCAATAATAATTGTATATTAGATTTGGAATCAAAAGTTAACAATGTCAACAATCATCATCCAAAATTTCAATTTCCAATTATCATAGATATAATTAATTGCAATTCTAAAATAATATTAAGACACAATCATATAAGTATAATTCAACATAAATTCACATAAAAATTTAAATGTTAATAATAAAAAAATAAATAAAAACTAATTCCATTATGTAAATAGAATTTAACATGTAGTGAAATTAAAACAAACAATTTCCAAAAAAAATTAAATGTACTGCCACATTCCTAAAACTGGGAAGGATCTGATAATCCTTATCCTAAGGTCTTTATCTAACTTGTAATTAACCCTAGGCAAGGGAACTCCCAGTTTCTTGTGATGTCCTTTACGAGTGGAGACTCCTATAGATGCACCAACTGTCTTTTTGGCACCCCAATCTATGTACTCCTTGATGTAGTTGTTGACTAAACGTCTATAATCTTTATTGTCATCTTTAAGATTTTGAACTTTCAGCTTGTTCTAAACCAGATCAAGGAGATCAACGAGACTAGGGTAACCAAGAGTCTCTCTAAGGACTTTGTATTTCAACTCATCTTCCTTTAATCCCCCTATCCAGACAATTTCCTGAATCTTTTCATTCACATGAATGAAATAATTTACGAGTTGCACCAACTCATCCTCTGTGTCTCTTAACATCAATGTATGAGTTTGTAGAGTTCTAATCATGTTCATAACCATTTCCTTTTGAGCGGGTGTTCTAGCAACCATTGCACGTCTATAACGTACCATTTTTCTATAACAAATACAAAAAAAAACTATTTATTTATAAAATAAAGGTTGACTATATTTGATAAATAATATATATACGTGTTTATGGCTTAATAACAAAATTAGACTCATAATAACATATCAAGTATGCATTTTATTCTTTACAGCAAATAAAAAAAAATTCAGAACACTTCACGCGCCCTCACGCGCCAACAGAAGAAGCCACACGCCGATCAGGGCCTCCACGTGCCTCACACTGAATTCGGGTCGATTCAACCCGTTTCACATTTAACCGGGTCAATTTTGACCTGTTGACTTGTTTGACCTTATGGGTCGGGCGTTGACCAAGTTGACTAACCCGTTTGACCTTATGGGTCGGGTTTGACTAACTGGGTCAAATCCACGGGTCAACTTGACCCATTTTTATTTTGCTTTTTGGGTTGGGCCGGAGATGAATATATGTGGTTTGTAAATATGGCTAACACAAATCAAACAAGTAGCCCAGTGGTTAGAGAGTTGGGCTTTATCCTTGGAGACTTGGGTTCAAGTCTCACCAACCAAATTAGTTTGCATGTCTTTATTAAAAAGAAGTAAAACAAAAAACGACTTGTCATATATAAGGCTGGAATTAAAACGACATGTCAATCCTTTGTCATCTTCTACCTCTATCCGGGTCTGCAACTTGGTACCCGACCCAGAAATTAACTCGTACAGAAGCCCGAAACCTTAAAAAGGCATATCTAAGTAATTTTAACTCCATTTTTTATGATTCAAAAGTCATTTTCTTCATAATTTCATAAGGAATCTAATAGTCTAATTATCATTACAAAAAAAAAAAACAATTGTTTACGCACAAAAAATTCAAAATTTAGAACTGCATTTAATCAACAAGCAATATGCTTTAACATAACAGTACAAATTTAAAACAATATAAACCATGGCTCTGATACCATTGTTGGAAAAAATACAAAATAACAAATATTCTAAATTAATCCAAAGATCATGTTCATAGTCACCCATCAGGGTGTAAACGAGCCGAGCCGAGCCGAGCTTTTGGCTTATCGAGCTCGGCTCATTTACAACAGTGTCGAGCTCGAGCTTGAGCTCGAGCCTGGCGAGCCTCAAAATTGAGACTCGAGCTCGATAAGGCTCGGGAGCCGGCTCGATATCGAGCTTGCGAGCCTTGTCGAGCTTGAGCTCTATAAGGGCTCGCGAGCTCGTTATCGAGCTCGATAAGGCTCGATCAAACCACCATTTATCCGGGTTTGATCGAGCCAAGTTCCCTTTTTTTACAGTGCGTACAGCATTTTATATTTACATCCAATGTTGAATTAACCATGATAGTTTTGAACATTACAAAATGTCTATTACCTTACAGGGATTTTAGGGGTCTTTGATTGCGATTTGGGATTTAGGGCAACTGGGATGGGGAACTGAAATTGAGTAATTGACGCTCTGTTTTGGTATATCGTGTTATTTCAAATTTGCACTTTGGGGGGGGGGGGGGGGAACTGTCATTTTTTTTAAACTTTTTTCACTGAAAAAATCAGTTTAATACCTAATAGTTTAAAAAATCACCAAAACACCCTATTAAGTGTACAGTGCTTAATCGAGCCCACGAGCCGAGCCGAGCCGAGCCAAGCTCGCGAGCCCACAAGCCGAGCTTCACTGTGTTCGAACTCGACTCGGTTAACGAACCGAGTTCGAGTCGAGTCGAACCAAGCCTTATCGAGCCGAGCTTTAAACGAGCTTTTATCGAGCCGAGCCGAGCCGGCTCGTGAGCTGGCTCGGCTCGTTTACAGTCTTAGTCACCCATTGCAATCACATTTTGTATATAAACGAATTACAATGTATTTATATAGCATAAATATATTTTCTCCTTAACTCTGAAGCAAAAGTTGAATCTTGGAGTGAAAACTACCATAGAGTTTTTCTTCAACTATTTTTGAGAGAGAGAGCGTGTATATCTCTAAAAGAAAAAAAACTTTCTTTTATATGGGCGGTGGTTAGTGAGAAATTGCCTTTTCCAGCTTCCACTTCACACACCGCTTGGATTAATCCATCATGGGTGCATCCTTATCCAATATATGTTTTATATTAAATATTTTTTTTAATAATAACAAAATGTGCACAACATATGCACAAAATGTGCACACCATAATTTAGTAGTTTTATTTATAAAAAAAGATGTGATAAAATGAGTTTAATTTTAAACAATCCTTAAATAAATATGACAAACTTTGTAGTATATTATTTTGATGGTTATTCAATACCTTGACTTAGTGGTATGTTTCTTGAAAAATAAATACGCGTTTATGGAAAAACCAATTGCTGCCAATATAAATGCAACAATATGGATTTCCAACTTATTTTTCCATAATTGATCCATTACTAGTGACATTGCTTCCAACGAAATTAACAAAATCTAAAGTTCACATTTTTTCGTAATTTGATAGTTGATAAAAACCAATGTCATAGTTGAGTGAACCAATTCTTTTATTTTGAGTAAACCACTTATTTTTTCTTTATTATATGAAAAGAGCTAATGTCTGATTACGAGACCAAAATGAAAAACCTGAAATTTAAAATTTCCTCTGCTGAAGATTCCAATAAGGGTTCGACTGGAATGTTCAATAGATGTAAGGTTTTTTTTTTTTTTTTAATTAAATTTTGCACGATCTTGCGTTTCTTGCAATGTATATTGATCATTCTTTGCATTACTTAGCATTCAACGATTTCAGTCTTTCACACACAACACACAACACACATACACACAAATATATATATATGAGAGTAAGTTAATTGGTAGGTTTTTGAAATTAATTAGAGTTAATATATGAATTTAACAAGTATATAAATTTGTAGGTTATAAAGAATTAATTCATAATATCTCGTGTTTACTCGGGACAATTCACAATGGAAATAATATGCATTATAGATTTCAAATAGGTCAAGCAAAGCATTATAAAGTTTTATGTTTGAATATGTTTTATATTAAATGATTTTTTTTATAATAACAAAATGTGCACAACATATGCACAAGATGTGCACACCATAATTTAGTGGTTTTATTTATAAAAAAGATGTGATAAAATGAGTTGAATTCTAAATAATCCTTAAAACAAATATGACAAACTTTGTAGTAAATAATATATTATTTTGATGGTTATGCAATGCCTTGACTCAATACAGTGGTGCCTTCAAATTTTTTCCTAACATTAGATAAATATCGCCCAATTCAAATTTCTTCAAATTATACTCTAACTTTTTAGCAAGATATGAGATCGATTGCTTGGTTCGGATGTGGGTACAAAATATGTTGGGTTGATTGTTCCAAATTCGAATAATAACTTTGTATCGTTTTTACGGTATGAGTATGCATAATTTAGTGGTGTAATTTAATTTTTATGCATCAACTTGAGGGGGAGTGTTGGCGTAAGCTGTTATTGTAAACAATCAAGAGAAATTTTAGGCATTTGAAATATGTAACATCCCATAAATAAGGGTGGTTAGCGTGAGTCTAGGAGACGGATTTGTTTAGATTTTATTCTTTGAAATGTATATAACCTACGGAAAAACATATGAGTAGGGGTGGAAAAAACCGGTTAACCAAAAACTTGAACCGAACCGGTTTTCGGTTTAAAAAAATAATTGAACCGAAATCGGTCCGGTTTCGGTTAAAAACCGGTTATGAACCGAACCGAAAATTCGGTTCGGTTAACCGGTTAAATATTGGGTTGCATTATTTAGCCCAATTATGAATTATGGGCTGCTTTTTTCGGCCCAATTTGGTCGTCACACTCCATTTGGCCCATTTTTTTTTTTGGGATTATATGATCATGGAGTTTTTATGCATTTCAATAAATGTGCATTAATGTATATAATTTAGTTCTAATATAAAATCATCTATAGAGCTTAACGAAATTAGAAAAAAAAAAAAAAAAAAAAGTTGTGAAGGTTTTAAAGGGTTGGGTTTGGGTAACATGTTAAAAATAGCGTTCGGGTTCGAGTTTTCATTTTTTGACCTAATAAGATAACGAGTTGGGTTTGGTTCTGCGTTAATCTCCTCCGAAAATTAACTGAGGTGTACGTAAGTTGGTCTAGATAAATTGATTATAAAATTAAAAAAATGTTTGGTTTGGTTTAAGAAAATTTCACACGACACGAATGAGACACTACACGAGACTGCTTCAAAACAACCTATTGTCAGATCTATTGAAGGCAGCGAATGATACAAATGTCTACTTTGAAGGAAAATTATTATTTCGCATTAATTATTAGTTAAGAGAAAATTGATGAATAGCGGATGAAAATGATAATCAAGAAATTTTTTGGGAATAATTAGCAATTATTGTACAGTTAAAACACAGATTGCTCAACTCATACATATATAACTCTCAAATGCCTTACCGTCTGATCCATTAATTTTTACATTCGTTCATGTTGAACTTGGATTTATGTATCAAGAACATATTATATATGTGGTAAATAATGGATTCATGTTTAATTAATCTCTTACTTCTTTCTTCATAGTAGGAAGGATTCAAATAAATGTGTTGTTGCTAAAGTCTCACATCATAGTATAAGAACACTGTCGCCACCCAAAAATGCCTTTTAGGGACTAAACCGTGTGGGCCCAAGTGTCAAAGCGAACAATACCTTTGAGAACCTATTTACTATGTGTTTGGATCTGACATACATCAACAGTTGGCACTCCTCAATCCCTAAAGGATGTTTGGATTTCTGGATCCAACATATATTAACAATTGGTGTTCCTTGCCCCCTAACGGGTTGTGTTGATAAAGTCCCACATCGGTTAGGAGACAAGGACCTTGGTCCACCCAGAGATACCTTTTCAGGACAAAACCATGTGGGCTCAAACCCAAAACGAGCGGTACCTCTGGAACCCACTTATCATGTTGTAAATGTAAATACAGAAATATACAAAAGGATTGTAAATGTGAATTAATCATCAATTTGGTTGCCATTTTTTTTTTTTTTTTTAATACAAAAGAATCAATATACAGTACAAAAGAGGAGGATTTAAAATTTCTTGCTACCAGCCCTCTGTTGACTCGGCGATGTCCACGCATTTGGGATGATATTGCTTGGTCCCATGTTCAAGCTTAGAGGGCTAGTATATATATAAACCCACCCTTCACTGTTGATCCAAATGAGGTATTTTAAAATATCTTTCTTTTTCTTCAAAATTTTCACATATATTTATGACATAAAACGGGAACCAAATTAGGCATCAATATCATCTCTCTAATAGTGACAACAAATAATTTGTAGATTGATTTACGTTTTAAATTCATTGAAGGTTCTGTTTTATTTGCAATCCATGTACAATTCTTTATATTTGAGATACGCAAATAGTATTTCTTTTTATAAAATAAATTAAAAAAAAAAAGGTAGAATCAACACCATCTATGGACATTATGAGAAAATATACAGTATAAAATAGAACCAACTAGACAAAAAGATTGTAAATGTAAATTATTCTATTTGGTTGCCTTATTTTTTATTTTTTAAACACCAAAGAGCCAGACTACAAAATGAAAAGATTTGAAAGCTCTCTTCACCAGCCCTCTGTTGACTCGGTGGTGTTTATGCTCTTTGGGATCATATTGCTTGGTCCCGGGTTTGAGTCAGTAGAGTTGATGCATATATATAAATATTAGGATTGTAAACGAGCCGGCTCGGCTCGGCTCGATAAAAGCTCGTTTAGAGCTCGGCTCGATAAGGCTTGGTTCGACTCGACTCGAACTCGGTTCGTTAACCGAGTCGAGTTCGAACACAGTAAAGCTCGGCTCGTGGGCTCGCGAGCCTGGCTCGGCTCGGCTCGATTAAGCACTGTACACTTAATAGGGTGTTTTGGTGATTTTTTAAACTATTAGGTATTAAACTGATATTTTTCAGTGAAAAAAGTTTAAAAAAATGACAGTTTCCCCCCCAAAAGTGCAAATTTGAAATAACACGATACACCAAAACAGAGCGTCAATTACTCAATTTCAGTTCCCCATCCTAGTTGCCCTAAATCCCAAATCGCAATCAAAGACCCCTAAATCCCAAATCGTGAACCAGACACTCTGAAATCGGTAATCTCCTAGGAATGTTATTTGTATATATTCAGAACTGTTTTTTGATTTTGTAAGGTAATAGACATTTTGTAATGTTCAAAACGATCATGGTTAATTCAACATTGGATGTAAATATGAAATGCTGTACGTAGGCAGATTGCTATAAAAAATGGGAACTTGGCTCGATCAAACCCGGATAAATGGTGGTTTGATCGAGCCTTATCGAGCTCGATAACGAGCTCGCAAGCCCTTATCGAGCTCGAGCTCGACAAGGCTCGCGAGCTCGATATCGAGCCGGCTCGAGCTCGAGTCTCAATTTTAAGGCTCGCCAGGCTCGAGCTCGACACTGTTGTAAATGAGCCGAGCTTGATAAGCCAAAAGCTCGACTCGGCTCGGCTCGTTTACACCCCTAATAAATATACAATAAGGCATTAGCAACAATTTTCCACCCTGGTTTCATAAAATTCCAGATTCCACCCATTGCTTATTATTTTTCACTTAGAATTGTGACATAAAATGTGAACCAAATTAAGCCTTCACTGGTGATCGAAATGAGTTACTTTACAAAATACCTTTTTTTTTCTTCAAATTTTCAATTATATGTATGTCAATCCTGTTACCTTGGTGGTTTCATAGCTTGTGGTTTGGCAATTGGCATAAATCACCCGGGTTCAAGGTTTGACACCCTCAAAAAAACGAAAAAAAGAAAACAAAAAGATGGGGAAAAAGATGGGGGAAAAAAAAAATAGAGCAGAAGATGACGGAGAAGCTAAGTGGATCAAAAAGAGGTATTTTAAAACACCTCTTTTTTTTTTTTTTTTTTTATTATGATATTTTAAGAGAATATGCTTTAATTATATCTTTTAACATTTTTTGTCAGCATTAATATTTTTTCCCTTTTTTTTTTAATATAATGGTGAGGGTGAGGATTGATATACATTATTAACAACCTAGCTATAACTTCCTTTTTTTTTTTCTTTTTTTTAATTAAGGAAAAAAATAATAATGATAATAGTTAATCAAAGAAATATGTTTTTAGGTTTACAAATATGTTATATTATCATACATGAGATAAGAATCTAAAATAATTTCTCAAATTTCTTTTTAAATCTCTAATATCCTTACCAAATTGTAAGGAATTAATTGCAAGAATATTATCATACATGAGATAAGAATCTAAAATAATTTCTCAAATTTCTTTTTAAATCTCTATTATCCTTACCAAATTGTAAGGAATTAATTGCAAGAAAAACTGTAATAGCAATAATCGAGAAGCCTAGAGGGCAATTCCCTTTGAGCATTGGCTTCATCCTTCGCCTTGGGCTCAAGAATTGATGTTGTGTTTAATTGTTTGTATTTTTCACAATAGAATGTTTCTCATGTAAATAATCACCATGTCAATAACATCATTCTTATTTAAATCCTTAATTATCAAGCATAATATATTACGAGCAACTTAATAGATACATTATAAAAATCAACAAGGGAAAGTACAACGGTAATAAAGTTTAAAGTTAGTGCAAGTTCCTTGAGCTTCAGCTCCATGTTTCTCTTGGCAAGTTGCAATATAAGATTGTGTCTCACAAGCATTTATAGGGTTCAATATATCCCCACATGTTTAACATCCACCATACGTAGCTCATTATCTACAAGAATTACGAAGTGCATAATGAGATTAGTTCCTTAATCAAAGGATTATGGCATTATTTAAAACAAAATTATTTGAGATTGAAAATTAATCTACTTGTAGTGGTAAAGAGAACAAGGAAAAGAATGACAAAGATTGAGAAGATTTTCATCTTTGCTCTTGTACAAAAGATTAAGCTAATCCTATGTGTATATATATAAGGGAGATTTTGATATGAGTGAGGTTTAGTTGTTTACTTGTTTGTGGCCATGGATGATATATAAAGCAATTATTGTAATTAAAGCCATTAATACAAAACAATAAAACCATATCTGATACTATAAATCCATATGTGATATTAACATAATGTATTTTTCTTAATTGTATCCTTACCCTTAAATAATACTATCACAATCTCATAGATTTAAAATGGAGCCAAATGACAAAATGCACGTTAATCTTGTTACCTCGGTGGATTCATGCCCAGTGCTTTAACATCAAGTACCCTCGTTCAAGGTGTGACACCCTCTAATAAAGATGGAGGAGAAGCTAATGGATTTTGTTGGAATTGATTATAGATTAAAAAAGAAGTATTATAAAATACCTCCTTTTTTATTTTACTATTATATTTTAAGAGAATCTGCTTTAATATTGTTTTCAGCATTAATGTTAAAAGAGGTATTTTAACATTTTTCTTTTTCCAACATTAATATTGTTTCCACACACACACATATATATATATATTATTGGCAGCTTAGCTGTAACTTCCTTTTTTTTTTTTTTTTAAATTAAGGAAAAATAATAATGATAATAGTTAATCAAAGAAATATGTTTTTGGATTTACAAATATGTTATATTATCATAAATGAGATAAGAATCTTAAATAATTTCTCAAATTTCTTTTAAATCAAATGGATTAGAGTACTAAAAAACCATTTCTAGTTAACTTTAGATGCCAATGAATTTGAACTAATATTTTGCTATATAAACAGTCAATTTCTTCATTTTTTAACATTAAAAGCTCTATGCATCTTATTATTTTCTTCTATGTATTGGGATTATTCTTTTTTTCATTTCAAGTGTCTCTTGTCATTAGTTGAATAAATATAGATAGAACACCTTTTGCGCCCTTCACTATTTTAATTTTTCAAAATATTCGTCCTTCTTGTTCCTTTTTCTAGATCAATTTTCATGGTAATTCATGCTTTTCTAATTTAGAGAAAATATTAAGTGGAAAAATGAGATGCAAAATAAATGGATTATTACAGATCATTTTCTTTTTGTTTCATGATAGGCTAGCGAGCTGTTGAAAGAATAAGCTCCTTTGGTATGATTGTTCAAGGATTAATGTCAATATTCATGAAGTATAATCGATCATATTAAGAGAATATATGAATTCCACAAGGATTATAGTTAGAAAACTACGATAAAGTTTGTATACAAGCCATTGTTAGCAAACTAAAGCTAAGAGAATTACGAGAAACGGTTTTCGCTAATACTATTGATGATAATAAGGTTTTTAAATATAAGATTGGTTGAGAAGTAGGTTTGGATGAATTAGGATTTAACTTACTAATTGAGAGTAAATGATCTGATTAGGGAGGTGTTGAATGATAATTGAATTAGTAAAATGTAATTAGTTTTATAAAATATTTTGTATTATTTCACTATAAAAAGTGGACATAAATGTACTTTTGGAGATTATTTTACATATCAGTAGACTTTTGTTTAAAGTTTTATCTAATTTTTTTCTCTTCCATTTTTTTTTTTTTTCTATACAAACGCTTTGGATTTACCAAATTGAAACTCTAGAAGATTGAAAATGATAAATAACCTATAGATGCCTTCTTCGAAGAAAATATTCATTTTGTAAGAAAATTAAATTATTTTACATTAGTTATGAGAAAACAGTTTAATAAATACATCTTCTTTTTTTTCATAGTTTGTGTTCACAATTACGAAATTTTCTTTTATTGTTCTTATAATTAGCTCTAATACATAGAATTAGCCAAATGAGAAATTTCTCGTCAATCTTCTTGCCTTGGTGGGCCGTGGGTTCCTGCCTTGTGATTTGGCATTAAGCACCCGGGTTCGAGGATTGACACCCTTCTTGAGCACAGAAAAAAATAAAAATAAAAGGAAGCTAAATGTGTGGTATTTGGAGTTTAGTGGATTCAAAAAGAGGTTTGCAGTTCAGTTGATTCAAAATGAGGTATTATAAAATACCTTTTTCTTATTTTATTTATTTTGCAATTCTATGTAAATTGACAGTAAATAAATAAAAGAGTAAATATAAAAAGTCAAACTCAGTAAATGAATAAAATAATGAATATCAAAAGTCAAAATCAGTAAATAAATAAAATAATGAATATAAAAAGTCAAATTCATCTTATTCACTATTTCATTCATTTTTTACCATATCACTTTGTATATAATTATTTTTAAGTTTTTTTTTTTTTTTTTACATGTAGTATTATTCTATTAAAATACCTTTCTTTTTCTTCAAAATTTTTTAACTTTTTATTTTTCACTTAAATTTATGACATAAATTGTGAACCAAAATAGGCATTAGCATTAACATTAGCTTTCTCTCTAATGTGACAATAAATAATATGTAGGTTGATTTGCGTTTTAAATTCAATGAAGGTTTTTGTTTCATTTGTAATTTACATACAACTTTTTATATTTAAGAATATGCAAATATCATTTCTTTATATAAAATAAAATATATATTTGGAATGATTACCATCAACATTATGAGAAGCTGAAGTAATAGACAATATGAAGTATATATTGAAATCAAAGATGTAGATGAAGAAGAAAAGAAAGATTAAGAAAAATAGAGGTATTTTAAAATACCCTTTTTTTTTTTTTTTAACCTTTTATGTTTCAACATTAATATAGTTTTCCATTTTTTTTATGCATGAATAGTGATGATGAGGATTGATATACATTTTTTGCAACCTTTTGTGTTTCAACATTAATATGTTTTTCCTTTTATTATTATTTTTTTTTTTTTGGTTTTCTAATGTATGAATATTGATGGTGGGGATTGATATACATTGTTGACAAGTTAGTTGTAATTTCCTTTTCTTTTATTTTTTTAAGAAAAAATAATAATTATAATAGTTAATTATATAAATATGTTTTTTTTTTTTTATAATCGAGATGTCCGGATCAACTTGTGCGTAACCTCTTACATAAATATGTTTTTGGTTTTACATATACAATAAAAACTTTTGATAGTAATAATTGTGAGACTAAACTAATTTTATTATTATGAGAAAATTATAATTTAATAAATGTGTAGTTACAAAATCTTCATATGAAAATTTACTTTCTTTACAATTTCATCTTCTAAAATTTTTATAATTCCCTTTTTTATCGGTTGATATTCGTACCAATTCATGTTTTTTTTTTTTGTTTTTTTTTCAAATGAAAAAAATTGTTATAAAATGAATTCCTTATTGCATATCGTTTTATTTTTGGTTCATGTTTGTAGGCTAGGCAAACCATCAAAACATTAAGTTCCTTTGTATGAATTTGTTCTAAAAATTTCCAAATAGACAAAAAGATAATAAATGTGACTTAATTCAATTAGAATAATGAATAATGTGATAATAAATAAATAATGTTACATGTATTAGATACAATTCTTATTTAATTTTGATTAACTTTCCATTTCTCATGGTGGGCAATGAAAATTGTTTGTTTTGGGATAAATAAATTTTTATATAAAACTAAAGTGTCAATCTTTGATCTTTCCTAGTGGTTGAGACTTGAGATGGTTCAGTTAGGAAATTTTGGTATAAAAGGAGTTAATTCAAAAATAAAAATAAAATATAATCCTGATTAAAATATATTTAAATTGTTAAATTAGGAAATTTTGGTATAAAATGAATTAATTGAGTGTTGCTGTAGTTAACAATTTTGTGAGAGAAATCAAACAAGCAATAATAAATAAATACAAGGTTTTTTTTTTTGTTTTGACATAAAATATTAATATTTTTCTTTCTCTTTGATAATTCCTTTTTTGAATTAGTAATATAATATGATTTTTTAACCTTTGTGTTTTAGCATTAATATTTTTGTCTCTTTTTTTTTTTTTTATTTATTTATGATGGTAACAATCAGGATTGATTTACAATATTGTTGACAACCTAGTTGACTTGGAACTTCCTTTTTTTTTTTTTTTTTTGAGAAAATAATAATAATAATAGTTAATAAAGAAATACATTTTTGGCTTTACAAATATATTTTATCTATCATAAATGAGATAAGAATTGAAATAATTTCCCTGATTTCTTAAAATCAACTTTGTTAAATTAATAAATAACATTTCTAATTAGGCTATGATGCCAATGAATTTGACCAATTACTTTACTATATAAATAGCACATTTCGTGATCTTTTATGTATCAAATGTTATTATTCATCTCATTATTTATAATTATCTCCTCATTTACTATAATGCATAGATATTTTTTATTTTTTGGGTTCAAGATGACAATATCGAAGGAGATCAAACAAGATATAAGTCGAGTATTATCGATAATATTAGGAGAGGATCTTAACTCAATAAGAGAGAACTAATATTTCAGATCAAGAAATCATGGTATAAAAAGAAATAATTTGAGTGTTGGTTTAATTAAGAAGTTTATGAGAGAAACCAAAACAACAATAATGAATACAACAAATTTCTCTTTTGAATTAGTGATATAATATGATACTTGCCTTAATTACCCTTAATTAATACTGTAATATTGATATAAAAATCTCTTGAGATGAGTTTAAAAGGGAGCCAAATGAGAAAAATCTTGTCGATCTTCCTTGTTACCTTGGTGGCTTCATGCCTTGTGCGGTTTGGCATCAAGCACCCGGGTTGAAGGTGTTTGACACCCCAAAAAAGGAAAAAACCTGAAAAAAAAAAAAAGAAAAGGTGAGGGGAAGATGATGGAGGAAGAAGCAGCCTAAGTTGGATCAAAAAGAGGTATTTTAAAATACCTCCTTTTTACATTTTTGGTTTTAGCATTAATATTTTTTTCCATATTTTATTTAATTTAATTTATGATGGTGAGGGTGAGGATTGATATACATTATTGACAATCTAGCTATAACTTCCCTTTTTTTCTTTTTTTTATTAAGGAAAAATAATAATGATGACAGTTAATTAAATAAATATGTTTTTGGCTTTACAATTATGCTACATTATCACAAATGAGATGAGAATCTGAAATAATTTCTCATAGTTCCTTTAAATCAAACGTACTAATGTACTAAAAAACTTGATTAGCTTTAGATCCCAATAAATTAGAACAAATACTGTATTTTGCCATATAAACAGTCCATTTTGTCATCTTTTTTATATAAAAGGTTGTATTCATCTTATTATTTTCTTTTAGGGGTGTTTGGATCATATAATATTTTATTATAGGGGAATAAAGATCACCTGAAGATTACTGAGAATGTTTATAAAATGCGTTTGATTGGTTCAAATAAATTAGTGAATAATATATTTGGGTGGGAAGATAAATGGGTGGGTATGCTATATAGATTAATAAATTGCTTTCCTTTTTAAATATTAATATAATAGCATTTTTTATTATTATTTTTTGAATCATTTCTTTTAATCTTCTACATTTGAAATTTTGTTAAAACATCTCAGTTATATAAAACTTTAATTTGTAGCAAAATCACCCCCACCCACCCCAAGCTACTACCGGCAGCCAACCACCACCACTGGTCGTCGTCAGCAATCGATGGAATGGCGCATGACTGGTCGTATATGGCCAACCGTGCACCGGCAAAGCTATTTCCGATCATAGATCACAAATCCATAGTCAGAAAACGGCTAGATCTATGGCCATTTCACCACCAAAGATGTGGTCGTGCCATTTCCGGCCATGGATTTGTGATCCATGGTCGAAAAAGGTCTTATTGGCGCACGATCGACCAGATCTCGCCGGTCGTGCACCATTACAGCAACTGACGTCGGTGGGCGGTGGTGGTGAGTCACGGCCGGCGGTGGTCTCAGATGGTTGGGGGTATTTTGTTAACTTTTAAATTTTTTTGCGGCTATGGTGTTTTAGTTAATTTCTCAAATGTAGGGGAGCTAGGTAATTATTATTTGGTAGACATTTGATGACAATTATGTCCGAAATAGTTTTTAATTAAGGGCAAAATGGGTATAAAAATTAGATTACTCTGGTAATATTTTAATCCCAAGGGTGGGGGAGGGTATCGGATTATCCCCCACATTATCAACAGTAAACACTATTTGCAATAAAAGATTCCCATAATATTTTATTACTTGCAAACTAAATACCAAAATCTTACAAAATAAACGAAGATTATCCTCGTTATCTTATATACCCCTGATCCAAACACACCCTTTATGTATTGAGATTATTCTTTTTTCATTTCAAGAAAGGACGGGTGAATCTCTCACTAATTGACACATATACCCCTTACTTACAATTCGTAAGTATACTAGTACAGTAGTACTCTTTATTTATTTGACTTTTTTTAGTTGACCTTGTATGATTACATAAATACCCTTGAAGTTAGTTCATGTGATATTATAATTTATAGTTCATGATTTTAATTTGGAAGTGAAATAATTTCATATGATCTATTTAATATATATATTATATATATACCGAACCCTAATGGGGCCGGTTTTGGTTCCTACCCGAAATTGGTGAGTGGATACTTGCCAATTTCGATTATATCCTTTACCCATGCTCACCTATACTTGTATCTATTTTAAACATATTATCATTGTCCTAGTGGATGCTTTGATTGAATGCAAAACCATCGAGTAAAAAATTCCACTACTCAAAACAGAATTAACCAAAAGTGAGGTTCATGTATTTTTCCTACATCTTGCTATTAAGTGAATTGGATCAACATAAAATTTATACTACTTATCTTTACAAATTATCATTTTTAATTTTCTTTTTATAATTATTGTAAAAGATAATCTAATTAAGTTAGGATGAAAGGGCGAATGGTTATTGTACAATAAATTAAATGCATCAAAACTAATCCAATCCACAAAGATATCAATTCTAATCCATTAAAACGAATTTAAAGTATGCAATATAATCAATCCATTGGATTGATCGTCAGCGTGATAAAATTTTATGGCGCAAATATATGCTAATTTTGTACGTATAATCATACTCTATAACTATTATTATTGGAACCTAATATTATCAAATTTTAAGTATAAAGATGACACATCTCTCTATCAATCTTTTTTGAAGTACTCAATAGAATTAATTATTTAACTGCATGCCAATACTAAATGGAAACTTGATCGGGTGCGTTTGGTTTATTATTTTGGATATGATTTTAGGGATAGTATTGAATTATTGAATATGAGAGTATTACGAGATAAAATTTAAAAATTTATAAAAAAAACCCCCTAAGTTTACTAATTTAATAAATACCCCCAACATGCAAAATAACAAAAATACTCCCACCACCTGCAGTGCCAGATTCCGGCCACCACCGCCGAAATCCAGCCGAAAAATCACGTTATGACACAGACTGGTCGGATCTGTGTCGTAACGCGTCGTTATGGCCTTTTCCGGCCAGATCTACGGTCTGCCGTGGCCGTCGACGGCCTAAAAAGGCCAAAACGACGGCCAAAGACATGGCCATCGTTTTCGGTCAACGATGGCCAAATCATGGATCTGGCCGGAAAAGGCCAGATCTACGGCCTGCCGTGGCCGTCGACAGCCGAAAAAGGCCAAAACGACGACCATCTTTGGCCGTCAGCGACGGCCAAAGACATGGCCGTCGATTTGGCCTTTTTCGGCTGTCGTTGACCTCAACGACGACCATTTCTTTGGCCGTCGTTCACGGCCAGATCGGTGAACTTTCTGCCATTTATGGTCGGCAGGTAGGCCGTTGTACAGATTTTGGCTACCACCGACGGTGGTTGCCGGAATCTAGCAAGTATGGGTCGCGGGGGTGTTTTTGATAATTTTTAAACTTTTTTTTCAGAGTGTATTTGATGAAATTAATAACCTTATGGGGTCTAAAAGTAATTAAAAAAATAGGATAATATTTCTGGAATAATGTGCCAAATATTATTTGGAGAATAGGATTGGGAATAGGGATAAAAATAATAAACCAAACATGGCCGATGATGATTTATTTTTGAATAATATATTGTTATTTACATAAAAAAATATTTATAAATTTTGAAACTTTCTAGAAACTAGGAGACTAGGAGTGCGTTTGGGATATGTCACTTAATAGTTAATTCTTGAACTACACCAATGAACTGTTTGGTAAATTTTTTTGAAAATCCCATTATCCAACCAGATTACTGTATAATCTGCCGGAGGTGACGCTAGCGTAACCTTTTACCAGCAATGGTTGACGGTGTAATCTTTGGTCACTTCACGTCCTGTTGATAAAGGAAAAGATAAATGTCGGTTCTCTCTTTGTTTTGAACTGCAAAAACTGGATCTCTCTTTTTTCAACTGGTCCGACGGGGAATCACAAGGGGCAAGCTCTAAGTTATTGATTTTTGGGGAATCAGATTTAATTTTAGGGTTCAAAATTTTTTGTTAGATTTAAGGTTTTATTTAAATTATTAATTCACTATTGGGTTTGAGCTTAAGAATATGAATCTGTATAATATTATGTTTATCTTTTAAACCTAGTATATAAATATGTTTTTCTCTTGTATGAAAATGATAGCAAATTACTTTGGGGAGGCGTTTGGTTTGGGGTTATATGAGATTACTGAAATAATGTCATCTTATATTACTTGATTATCATGTTTGGTTGTCAAGTAATATAAGATTCCGGTAATCTTTCAATACCGATAATAGTTATTGTTGGTAATACTGGAGGTAATTAATCTGATAACCTAGTTATTGTTGGTAATACTGGAGGTAATTAATCTGATAACCTCAATTTTCTTAAGTATTGTAAGATTACTTGGTTATCATATTTTTGTTACAATTTTATCCTTTATTAATAAAATTTTTGGACAATAATGCCCTTGTTTTAAAATCAATCTATATTAATCCACCATTACAATTTTACCCTTATTCAATTAAGTTTTTGGACAATAATGCCCTTATATTTAAAACAAATTGCAGATCACCACCAGCAGTTGGCCAACCACCATCGGCCGCCGTTGAAAGTCGTCGGAAGTTTCCGGGAGGCTCCGATACGGTCGTTTCTAGCCATATTAATGGCCGAAAATGGCCAAAATGGAGTAGATCTAGCCGAAAATGGCCAGATTGATCTGGCCATTTTCGGCTAGATCTACTCCATTTTGGCCGTTCCATATCATAGCCTCCGGGCGACTCTCAGGGACTCCTGGTGATTTCCAGCGACTTTCAGCGGCGGATGGTGGTGGTCGGCAGTGGCCTGGGGTGGTGGGGGAGATTTTGTTATTAATTAAAGTTTTATATAAGGTGAGGTGTTTTAGCTGAATATGAAATATTGGGGGTTAAAAGAAATTATTCAAAAATTAATAATAAAAAAAATATTATATTAATATTTAAAAAGAGGGCAATTTAGTAATTTAAATAACATACCTACCAATTTATTATTCTCAACCAAACATATTAATATAACATATTCATCAATTTATGCTAACTAACCAAATACATTTTCCTAAAGATTTCCAATAATCTTCAAGGTAATCTAACTTTCCATTAATATAACATTCACAGTAATCTAATATTCCCTGAACCAAACGCATTCTCATTGTAATGAGAGAGGTGAGACAATATTGCAATAATATTGACTCTGTTGGACGTAACATGTTAATTAGGTGAATTAGAGTAAATCACACATTTTCTTTCTCTTTACTGTTTGTGGTTTGTGTGTGTTTTCTATCTTGATTTCATATTACTCTATATTGTTTCAAATAATTGGTTCAAAATATAAGTATGATTTGTTGTTTCAGGTAAATTTGACTAATAAGAAAGGGAGTACTGACCATTGAAAGTGTGGATATGATATCTCATTTGCCAGAACACATATTACATCACATCTTGTCATTCATTTATTTCGAACAAGCTGCTCAAGCTTGTGTTTCGTCCAAACCATGGGAAAAAGCATGGCACACATTCCCCTATTTGAGGTTTGGTTCTGAATTCTTCAACCAAGATACGCTGGATTTTCCGATTTTGCAGTGTGATCCCACTTTATTTGAACTGAATTAAAATTTAGTGTTTGATCCCCCTTTATTTGAACCGGATTTAGTTTTTGATTGATCCTTGCTAAATGGATATCTATTAATAGGTTAAAAGCCTTGAAGAGAAGAAATATACTTTTGCAATTATACTTATTAAATTATGTGGAGGAAGGCTACGAAAACGAGATGGTAACTATAGAGGATTTCGTACTTGAATTTAGGATTATATTAGAATTTTTCTCATCAATCATGGATCGTTGCATTGGCTATGCATTAGGATGTCATTTCAAAAGAATGCAAATTTCGACAGCGTTCCATTCAAGTCTTGATGAAAGTATGTACATTGTTGTCCGAGTTTGAAGATGAAGGCAAGAGGGGCACACTATGCTGCCTGCGTATGCCAATAAGAAGACAATGAGCATAATGTTTTCCGTATTTTTCTATTGTATATATTGTGTATGTACAGCGCTTGATTTATACAGATTGGAAGAGTTAATCAAGGAAATACAATTAGTGCCTTAAAGCCCGTAATCACACTAAATCAGGAACGTAATATTTGTTATTCAAAGTGAATATCAACATACCAAAATAGTCTTCATCACTTCCCCTCAAACTTGTGGTTTGTATATGTCGTAAACTACAAGTTTGCTTAGAAGATATGAATGTTGTCTACTGCATAATGGTTTTGTAAAAATGTCTGTGGGCTGTTCTATAGTACAAATGTGCATGGCTTTGATCATACCCTTTTGAACTTTTTCTCCAACAAAATGACAGTTGATCTCTATGTGCTTAGTTCTTTCATAGAAAACTGGATCTGTTACAATATCATTTGCAGTTTTGTTGTCGTAGTATATGTTGACTGGTTCTTTTATTTTAACTTCTAGATCCCTTAGAAGTCCAAGGATCCATGTGATTTCACATGTGATTTTGGCCATGCATGGCTCTATACTCTACTTTTGCTAATGAAAGAGAAACTATCTACTGCTTTTTTGTTTTCCAAGAGATGAGCTATCCTCCAAGCTTGATGCAAAACTCGGTGAGTGATTTTCTTGTCATAGAGCATGTGGCCCAATCTGAATCTTAATAAGCTATTAAATCAAAATTCCCATCTTAGAGGCAAGAGAAGTCTTACCCTAGGGCATCCTTTCAAGCACTTTAGAACATTTCATGTCATATCCATGTGAGATTGTTTTAGTTGATGCATAAATTGGCTAAGCATGTGAATTGCATAACTAATATTTGACCATGTCATCATAAGATAAATTAGACGACCCATGAGCCTTTGGTAATGTGAAGGGTCTTTAAGAGTTGGATCAACCTCTAAAGACGATACTTCATTATCGTATTCATGAGACGTCAGCTTGGAATTTTGTTCAACAGGAATAGCACTAGGTTTATAGGCTGATAAACCAAAGTCTAATATGAGCTCTAAGACATACTTGCGTTGACTGAGAGAAATACCAGCTGGAGATTTTGCAATTTCAATCCCCAACAAATATTTAGGCTCTCCTAGACCTTTGTTCTAGAAATGCTTATTGAGATGCTCTTTTAGGGTTTTTATTGTCACCTCAACAAAATTCTTAAAAGTACACGCCGTTAACAGACGGGCGTTGAAGTCATCTCACAAAACCTAAGACGTTTCGACTTTAGAATCTGATTCCTTGGGTCCATTTTAAAAATTGAGACTCACACCTAAGGCTATATTTATTTTATTATTTGGAGTAGTATTTTTAAAAAAGCAGAGTTCGGTTGTTATTGCGAGATATGATTTGAAAATTAGAAAAACACCCCTTAGGTTTGTTAATTTTCTAAACATCCTCAATTAATAAAAAGTTTATAAATTGATAAAAACATCCCCACCCACCCACATTTACCATATTCTGGCCACCATCGTCGAGAAGTGGCTGGAATCTGGCGTAATGGCGCACAACCGGCTGGATTTGGTCGATTGGTCGAAAAAAATCAAATTTACGGCCAAAGATATGGCCGTCGTTGATGACCAGATATGGCCAAAGATCTGGCCATCAATGACCAGATTTTTGGCCATCGATTTGACATTTTCCTGCTACATTCTATGATGGATTTGGTCAAAAAAGTTCAGATCGATGCACTACTGATCAAATCCAGTTGGTAATATGTCATTACGTCAGATTCTGGCCATCTTTCGATGGTGATGGCTAGAATCTAGTAAATGTGGGTGAATAAGAGTGTTTTTATTAATTTATAATTTTTTTTGTTGAAGGTGTTTAGTTAAATTAACAAAACTATGAAAGTTTAAAAATAATTGAATATAATATTATTTGATTTTGAGAATAGAAAATACATTTCGGGTTGGATAGGAATAGGATGGGCCAAAAAGGTCAAACAAACAAGCCTAAAATTGTTGTCATCATCCAACGGCATGAAAGTGTACACGTGTAGTGAAAAGCCTCTTCCTCTTTATACCAACTCTTAAGCTTCAGCCGTCCCATCACGATAGCTAAATCCCGCTCCCTGAAGCATTTCTGTAACAATCAAGATCCAGCTGCTTCACGATGGCCATATTTAATCATCAATTGAAATACGATGTGTTCTTGAGTTTTAGAGGTGAAGACACTCGGAAGAATTTCACCGACCATCTGCGCGCAGCGTTGGATCAAAAGGGCCTTAGAATATTTCGGGATCATGAAAGTATTGAGAGAGGGAAGGAAATTTCGTCTGAGCTACTGAAAGCAATTGAAGATTCCAAGATTTCGATTATAATTTTTTCAAAAAATTACGCCTCATCGACTTGGTGTTTGGATGAACTTGTAAAGATTGTTGATTGCTTAGACGTGGATAAGCATCGTGCAGTTGTGCCAGTTTTTTACGACATAAATCCGTCAGATGTACGGAGACAAACGGGAGATTTCAAGAAAGCTTTTGATAACCATGAAGAAGATTTTAGAGACGATGAGGAGAAGGTGCAAAAGTGGAGAAGTGCTCTGATAAAGGTAGCCAGTTTGTCTGGATGGCATTTGAAGGATAGGTACGTGTTTTTCTTTGAAGGACAGATATGTAATTTTATTCTTTTAAGCTGATTTAAACACCGGGTAAGGTGGTTTAGGAACAGTTTTTTTTTTTTTTCTCATTCTTTAACCAGTCTCATAGTCTAAGACAACCATATAAGAAGACAGAGAAAGTGACAAATTAAACCACGCTATAAAATTTTCAAGATTGATTGCTTTTATTATTTGCAACAAAAGTTATTATAATATTTTTCATTGCGTTAATGAGTTATTTTGGGTTGGAATTGCAAGTGAAATCTAACTTTTCAAAAGTTTTATATACCCTCGTTCATTCACTTTGTATCAGTGTGGAAGAGTTTGCAAATAGTGTTAGTATGTTTAGCATTATTCTTATGATGGATATGCGTAGAAAATGGGTATAGAGCACTTTATTGGGTGCAAATAACCTCACTCCTAAACAAATTAACAATGCATATTGTTATTGTTATCTCATTTCAATATAATTTATTGTCAAAATAGTGGGTGAGTGTCGAAAATGTGATGAAATATAAATTAAGCATGATACCATTTTGGTAACATACTAAATTTGGACTGGTAGATGCTATCATATCAGTTTGTAGCTGCTAGAGAACTTTTTGTGGGGTTCCTACCATAGTTAGTAAGACTTCCCAACAGTAATAGATCTGGGAATTTTATTTGAAAGAATTGTAATGGTTTTTGGAGCGAAATCATAATGATACATTGTAATGAAGTGCATTAGCTAATTTTAATTCAATGCTTATAAGATTATATAATTGAGATTGAATGTCAGTTCACATAAGTGATGTTTATTGAAAAGCTTTCTAGTAAAGTTTTCGGTCTAAAATGTGGTATGACCCATAAACAGAGCTGTTAGAATTTAAATAGATAACAAAACTATTAATTCCTTTTTCTTCAATGCTGTATTAAATTTGAACAGATGATTACTATTTGATGTACCAAAAGGCTCATATAAAATGTAATCAACTGAGGGAACACGGGTGTTCTAGCATCATATAAATGCAAAATTCAATTGATAACTTGAAGGATTCAGTTACTATTATGAAGTGTTTGGAGTTAAGAATTAGTTCTTGACTTAACTACTCGCATTGATGCCATATCAAAAATTCTGTGTCTAATGACTAGATTCAACGTATATGATTTGTTATTAAGTTGTTTCTATCCCCATGGTTTTTAGTCATTGTAATACTGGATTTTTCTTCTTTTTCAATCTGTAGGCATGAGTCAGAATTTATTCAGGATATTGTCAAGAAGACATTGAGTATATTAAATCCTTTACAGTCTATGATGCTTGAGGACATTGTAGGAATAAATTCTCACCAGGAGAATCTGATGAATCTTATAAGGGGTAGGCCTGATGATGTTTGCATGATAGGAATCTTTGGAATGGGAGGGGTGGGCAAGACAACGATTGCAAGAGTTGTTTATGAGTTGCTTTCTTATGAATTTGAAGGTCATAGTTTTCTCGCTAATGTTAAAGAAATTTCTGAAAAAAGTGGTTTGGTTTCTTTACAAAAGCAACTTCTTTCCCAAATTCTAATGGAACCTCATTATAACATAAACGATGTATATGATGGAATAAGTGTAATAAGAAGTAGGCTACAACATAGGAAGGTTCTTGTTGTCATCGATGATGTTGATAATGTAAATCAACTGAACACATTAGCTGGAAAACATCATTGGTTTGGTTCGGGCAGTAGGATCATAATAACAACAAGAGACAAACATTTGTTGTTGACACATGGAGTGGATGAGTTATACAGAGTTGAGAAACTAAATGATGATGACGCACTTAAACTCTTTTGTTTGAAGGCCTTTAAGAGTTGTCATCCTCCGAAAGACTATGTGGAAATTTCCAAGCGTATTGTGAAATATGCTGGTGGTCTTCCATTGGCTCTCCAAGTTTTGGGTTCTCTTTTGTTTGCTAGAACTATAGATGAATGGAAATGTGCACTAGAAAGATTAAATAAAGATTTTGAAAAAGAAGTTCTAGATGTACTTCAAATAAGTTTTGATGGGTTGAAAGAAACAGAAAAGAAAATATTTCTTGATATTGCATGTTTCTTTAAAGGGGAACATATAGATTATGTTACAAAAATTTTGGATGGCTGTGGTTTTTACCCAAGTATTGGAATACGTGTTCTTGTTGATAAATGTCTACTAACTATTTTAGACAACAACAAATTGTGGATGCATGATCTATTACAAGAGATGGGTAAACAAATTGTTAGGAGACAATCGATTGAGAAGCCTGGAAAACGGAGTAGATTGTGGGAGGAAGGAGATATCTATTATGTATTGACCAAAAACACGGTAAGTTATTCTGTAGAAAAGTGCAATTTCAGTACATAATCTCTTTTAACCATTTAAACCTCTACACAATTCATCAACTCCTTATATTGAAGTTATTAAATAATCGTTTGCTTCTATTGTTTTTAAGGGAAGTGAAGTTGTTGAAGGCATAAAATTGGACCCTGAAGGAGAGTTGCATTTGAGTGCTAAAGCATTTTCAGAGTTGATCAATCTAAGATTGCTAAAAGTCAGCAATGTTCAACTTCCCGAAGGTCTCGAGTATCTTTCTAATGAGTTACGGTTGCTCGAATGGCATGGATATCCTTTAAAATCCTTGCCGTCAAATTTGAAAATGGATAGAATTGTTGAACTTAAAATGCGTTCTAGCAGCATTGAACAACTATGGCAGGGAATGAAGGTAAGATTTTCTATTTCAAATTTATACTTTATTGATAACATTATACACACATCCCTTGAGTAATGTGGTAAATTAATTGTAGGATTTTTTTTTTTTCTTTTTTGTTTGATTTTCATAGCCTTTACACCAGCTAAAATCCATCAATCTAAGTCTCTCCCAGAAGTTGAACAAGACACCAGATTTCACAGGGGTCCCAAATCTAGAGTATCTAATTCTTGAAGGATGCATAAAGTTGCGAGAGATTCACCCATCTGTGGTAGTCCACAAAAAGCTTATTCTGTTGAATCTGAAGGATTGCAAAAGTCTTACTACTCTTTCAAGTAAAATTGATATGGCATCTCTTAGAAAACTTATCCTTTCTGGTTGCTCAAAGTTAAAAGAGTTTCCACAGAATGTTGGACGTATGGAATGTCTGTCAGAGCTGTTTTTAGATGGAACTGTGATTAAAGAACTGTCGTCCTCAGTTAAACGTTTGACTGGACTTGTTTTGCTGAATTTGAAAGATTGCAGTCAGCTTGAGAGTGTTCCAAGTAATCTAAATTATTTAAAAACTCTTAGAACTCTCAATCTCTCTGGTTGTTCTAAACTTGAAACTTTGCCAGAGAATTTGGGACAAGTAGAAAGTTTGGAAGAGCTTGATGTGAGTGGAACTGCTATAACGCAACCAGAGTCATCTATTTGTTTTATGGAAAATCTTAGAGCATTATCTTTTCGTGGATGCAAAGGAACAGCACCTAAACCATGGTGTTTGTGTTTATCCTCCAAGTTGATGCCAAGAAGTTATAAACATACCATGACTTTGATGTTGCCTTCTTTCTTGGGTTTGTGCTCTTTAACAAAATTGGATCTTAGTGACTGTAATCTTGGGGAAGGTTCAATCCCCAATGATTTTGGCAAATTGTTTTCATTAGAGGAGTTAAATCTAAGTAAAAACAATTTTGTTTTTCTACCAACAAGTATCAACCGTCTTTCTAAGCTTCAATGTCTTAAGTTGGAGGGTAGCGAGAGACTTCAATCTCTGCCAGAACTTCCACCCAATATTAATACGATTAGACTTGATGCTTGTCCTTCACTTGAAACATTATCAAATGGATTAGAATTTCGCAATTCGGAGTTTGCGGTGATTTCTTGCATGAATTGCTTAAAACTGTCTGATTGCTGCAGCATGGGACTGTTAATGTTGAACCGATACCTTAAGGTTGCTCTCTTTCTCACTCTCTCTATCTCTCTCACACACACATTAAACATTATTCGACAATATGACCATTTTTCTTTTTTTTTTTTTTTTGGTAGGCAATGTCAAATCCAAGAATGGAGTTTAGCATTGTTGTTCCTGGAAATGAAGTTCCTGAATGGGTTAAGCATAAGAGTGAGGATTCTTCAATTAGAATAACAAGGTCTTCACATGAGTATCCTAGAAAATTGGTGGGATATGTTGTGTGCTGTGTTTTTGTTGTTCATAAGCATCAACCTGCCCTTAGCGATGCTTTTGGCACACATAAGCTTTTCTGCGATTTGAAAGCTGATGAAAAACCTTCTTCTACATCTCATTTTATTTATTTCGAAGATAAGTTCGGTGAGGCTGTGTCAAGCCATCTATGGTTACTCTATTTGTCTCGTCATGAATACTTTGATTTAGAGTGGCATAATGAATATAAACACATTGAGTTTTTATTTTCATCTCAGTGGGGGGCAGGATTGGAGGTGAAGAGGTGTGGGGTCCGTCCAATATATGAACAAGAATTGAAAGAGTTATGCTAAACAATGAACCAATATAGTAGCTCTGCTTTTGAGGATTTGAATGAGTATTTTGAAGGATTGAACTACAACTAAGCGAAGTCTAGGTGACCATGGTAGGGCAAAACCTAGTGGAAATGGCTTTACTACAAGATTTAAAGAACTTAAATTCTCTTGAAAGGGCAAAGTGTAATTTGGTGTTGGAAGCCCAAATATTTAGAATGCTCAGAACAACTACTATAGATAGACAAACAAATTGTGGCTATACTTTTAAACGTTGAGGAAGTGCAAGCTGCTACAACATCTTTCTTAAAAGTTCTCTCAGCTTCTCGTTCAGCCTATTCTGCAAATCAAAAGTCTCAGTTGTCCAGGTATGTTGAGGCTCAACACTTTCTGTTATTGTTACTTTTTCTATTTTATTGACAGCTTTATGTGCTTTTATGGTATATGAAAGGTAGGATAGAAGGAATGTTGTTATTTTTGAGAGGAAACATATCAGTATCATTGATTTAAAAAATACAAAAAGAGTAAACAAGCCGTTTACTTCAAAAAGAATCATAAATAGATCTATGCAGTAAGGTATAAAAAAGAATGTGATTGTTATGTGTCAAAAATCGCATATGTATTAACTTCAAAAGTTTTTAATCATACTAAATTGTGTTGAGGATGGTAAAAGAAAGAAAGAAATGTTAGCATATGATTAAATAATTGCATGGTTACATGCAAGGCACAAAATGTGTGATAAACCACTCTCGCTTTAGCATGAAAAGGTTATCTCTTAGAAAAGGACAAACAACTGCATTCTTCCTTGTGGTTAATGAAGTTATATACATTTGTGACTCTTCGTGAAAAGATAACATGATTGTTCATACTATACGTAAGTCAATGGACAGTTATGAACATTCATTCTAATATTCTCCAAGTACACTACATATCTTGAAATTGTTTGTGAAAATTCAGTGTTCAGGGTCCTTGCCTGTCACCACCAGCCTTACAGCGGTGTCAAGTTATTTTTAAGAAAAAGAGGTACTGCTATTTTGGTTTAGCCTCGTGGTTAGCTGTGGATTATTCAACATATATATTCCAGATGTTGGCCCAACTATTTTGTATTTCTGACAAGACTAAATGATTGGTATCGAATTCAATATGGACATGAATTGGTCTTTAAAAGGTATCTATAGGGTAGTTATTATGGGTCCATAAGGTATCTTTAAATTTTTGTAATTTCTGAAGCATTTTGTATCTTGAAGGGCTGTAATAATATCCCTTAAAAAATATTGACAAATTTAAATCCTAAAAGATTAGAACTTGAACCATAAAACTTTGCTTTTTAACTCGTTATGAAAGGCTTGGGCAGTTAGACTTCTCTTATTTTTTATTGCATAATAATTTGACGGCCATCCTCATCTCGGCTATTCTTGGTTGGTGCAGATAACCAGACTCCTTTAAACCTGTGTCTGAATATTGAATAAAATTTGGTATAGAGCAATAGATGCTACTGTCTCCCTCCTGCCCATGGCGTGTATTCTTTTCCTTTGTATTTTAATCTCCCTCACTATATTACTGAACCGAATCGATGTGTATGTTATATACATGTTTATCAGAAAATAAAAACTAAAGGAATGAATGAGGTATTGATATAATCAATAAATTGAACTCAGTCAAATCAAACTATCAAATTTAAGTAATTGAAGAACAAAACTAAGACAATCAAAGATCAAATTCATGATTCCAGATACATGAAATAGAAGATGCTTTAGCCTAGACAAATATATATTTACTTCAGGTTGATGTCTTAGAACTTGATGAAATTTTCATTGTAATGATCAAACTCTTTTTTATTCTTTTGAATGAAAAAGAAAAGAATAGAAAATGGATGGTTAACTGACCTCCAGTTCACATCTGTGCATGTCAGTGGCTTGGAGAATATATTCACCATTGTACAAAAGTGTATTTTTTTGTTCTTTCTTTTCTTTCAGAAAATGTGATGGCCTTGTTAGATTCAGATGATATTTATACTGGTTTCTTGATTGTAGATGTCATTTTCAATCTAGAATGCTAGGTAACAATGTCAACTTAAAGATCGATTATTTTTTTAGGTTACCAAAATTTATGGAAGTTGTAGCTTTATTGTTCTGCGGGCACACTCTTCTTCACTCTGCTCATTGTTTTGCTTTATTGTCAACTGTCACTTTCATGATAAGATGGACTAGTGAATTTAGTTAACAAACTTTTCATTGCAGAATATTCAACTGTCCTTACATTGCATTTCAAATTTAATTGGATTAGTGCTAATGATTGTGAAATTTTTGTTTCTTCTTGGGGTTGCTACTGTATCAGGTGCAATGCTACCCCCCTCCCTCAACCCTTCGATCGCGCCATTACTATTTGGGAGGTGATCCAGTGATTGAGCTGCGGGGGGGTAACGTTCCCCCCAACAGTCACCTATGCACATATGATTGTGAAACTTTCCAATTGAGTGCAAGAGAAGGTTCTCATGGACTAGACAAAGATCAAATAGGTCTTTCTTTTACCTTTGTTTTTCTTTTTGGTAGAAATAACATGTCAGCCAAATGCAAATTTGGTAGAAAGATTGAAAGAGAAATGAAAAGTGAGATGAGAATCTTGTCTATGGACCCATTTCTATCCATACTAGATATTAGAGCTTGGTTATTTGACCATGATTCAAGGGTTTTAATATAGCATTTCACTATTTATATGACACAGACATGAGGTTGCACATGAAGTTGGGAATATTGAAGAATATTCAGAGTTTATAAAGGTACTTAAACATTAAATTATTTGCTTTAGCTTGGCTGAAAATGTTTGTACAGTTCAATATAATGCACCGGGCTTATCTAATACATGATTATTTGTTCAATTTAGTTGATCAGATTTGATATTAGATTGCCCTGCAAGTTTCTCTAGACTGATTACAAAAGACTGTTAACTTTTCTCTTTGACAATTAGATCATCCACTATGAATTATTGGCATAAAGTTAGTGTTAAAAAGAAGCATTAAATGGTGAAAGATAGGTCGACCAATCCATCAAAGAATTATACGGTCTAGGGAGCTTTTAAAAGTGGGTCCATTACAAAGAGAATGAAAGACGTTCTGAATCTCTTATAACAGTTGTGCGCATTTTTAGTTTGATTAGATTTTTGACCAAATACAATTCTTATATATAGTTGACAATTAGTCCTATGTTTCTTATAAAACAAAAAACAAAAACAAGATCCAAATGTATCACTTAGCCTTGACCGTCAGTCATTGATAAAGTCTTATCACATTCACAAGTCAAAGTGAACTTGAACAAGAGTGTGCCCAATTTTCCTAAAGGTAAGCAATCAGCAGTAACCTCATTGGACAGCAAACAATTTAAAACTTTTGAAGATTTTAGAAACTTCATATAGCACTAAGTTACAAAACAAAACAGTTAACTTTATCTTGAAAACTACCGTGTAAACAGTTTCAAGGGTCCTTTTAATTAAATTAATGAAAATATATCAATTATCAAAGCATGCTTCATTGGCCCACCTGCATATGGACATCGGATGAATATGATTTCCAAAGTTTGAAAATTAGATTGCATGAGCATGATCCCACTACTCAGTCAGCAATAAAAGTGAATTTAAGTGCCTGCATGGGCAGCATGAAATTCCTGAGTTTAGTGTTGAATCGTAATGCAAGAGAGAAGATCGAATGTGTGTTACTGAAATGCATTTTCTGATCATTGATAGATTTATCATGCACTTCAAATACAATAACATGGATTTATGCAGACTGAGAGGATTGTTAACCGTTCCTAAGAAAAACAAAAAATCTAGAATACAATAACATGTACTTTTTATTTTCAGTATCTTCTAATAAATTATTGGGGAACAAAAAGCTACAATGTTGAATTGGATTTTGTATTTTTCGCTCTTTTGTTGGGTAGCAATCATTGAATTTGAAAATTAATAATAAAGTTGAACAACTATCTAATTTAACTAATTGGTTATCACTTTAAATGTCGGTTGACAATATCTTTTATACAATGTATTTAACTAATTGTATTTTCTTAACATATTTGAATTAAATATACATTACATTATAATAATAAGATTCTTTAAAGGTAGAATATGTTGGTGATTAAACAAATAAGATTCTAATATGAAAAGATCTAGATGTGAATGAGTTGAATTTCTTATCCCTTGGTCTATTAGCAAACTATCTCTCCTAGCTAGGATTGTGAAAGATGTTCCATTAGAAATATTATTGTTATTGCTTTAACTCATAGTCCCCAAAAAGTGGATCCCACTCTAATAGCCCATAATAAATTAAATACATGCATTAAAATATGAAGGCTTCTTATTCCACAATAACGAAAACACTTTTTCACTCGTTCATATACTAAAGGATTTCATGTGGAAAAGAAAATTTTTCATGCTAATGGATTTGAGTCTATAACCATGGGTATTTTTCACTCTTTTATATACTAGGGGATTTCACTGGGATGAGAAAATGTTCCATACTAATGGATTCGGGTCCATAACCATGGATTCCAATGCCCGAGATCTTGTAGCACTTACCAATGAGACCCTATCAATTTGCAACACAATCATAGGCACATGTTAACACTAGAGTCGTTGAGGAATTAGAGGACATTGAGTTTTGATGTCTTTTGTCAACAACACTTTGAACTGACTTCCATTATCATCAACATATATACACACTTAAAAGTAGACCTGGCAATCCACTACCCGTACGCACGGGTAAACGGGTACCTGCAACCAACGGGCGGGTATAGGTATCCCATGATATGACCCGTTTAAAATTGACTCGTACCTGGCTTGCCCGTGACATTTGCGGGTGGGTCGGGTAATACCCACGGGTACCTGCAATTGAATTTTTTTTAAAAAAAAAATTCAAATATTCTAAATTCAAATAAAAGAACTAAAGAAAACATACCCTAAGTGAAAAGTTATCACTGAAAATAGTCAAAAAAACGCAACTCTCAGTCTCTCACTCTCTCAGACTCACAGACACAGTACTTATCACTCAACAACTCTCTTCTCTCACACGACAGTTCAGCACGGCAACGGCAGCACACGCGGACGAACTAAACTCTCTTCTCTCTCAGACTCAGAGTAGTAGAGCACACTCATCAGTCAACTCTCTTCTCTCACGTAGGCGACGTAGCACGATTGCAACAGGTCTTTTCTCTCACGTAGCAGCAGGTCAACAACACGCTCACAGCAGGTCAACATCAAGGATTATCCTAGGTAACGATATCGACGCCGTAGATCTATCTGATTCAGCTGATAAACCACTTAATAATTATTATCACAAAAACTTAATACTCACTATTACTACCTCTATTAATAACATTAGTGGAAACAAATACATCAGGGGATGTGAACATAACATTAACCATTAGGAATTAGAACAGGAGATTCTTATGCCTCTAATATAATCTTGTTTTAAGTGGCTGGAAATTGATGACTAATAAGCATGATACACGTCAATAGGTTTCCTTCTAGAAATAAAAGGATAAAACAAAACAATTATATTTATCGCACGCGTCTCAAACTGACTCAGAAAGATTATGTGAGTTTTTTTTTTTTTGGATGAATTGTTATGATTGGTTATTGGAGTTGAGGAGTGTTGATTGTTGAGTTGAAAAAATCCAGTCAATTGGTAGGGCTGGTTTGCTTGTAAAATATATGAGTTTTTTTTTATTTGAATGAATTGTTATGATTGGTTGTTAGAGTTGAGGAGTGTTGATTGTTGAGTTGGAAAAATCCAGTCATTTGGCAGGGCTGGTTTGCTTGTAAAATATATGGGAGTGTTTTTTTTTTTGGACGAATTGTTATGATTGGTTAATTAATTTAAATGTAAATACTTTGTTGTGTCCTTTAGATTGATTTGGTATGGAGGAGTCTACAAATTTCTTTGATGGGGCAATAGAAATGGGCCGTAATGTAGCCGTAGGTCAACCTCCTTCTAGTGGTAGTACTGTTTGTCCAAAAAAACGTAAAGTTTCAGATGTTTGGGGTCAATTTACAACATATATGGAAGACAATGGGGATGTGAGGGCAAGGTGTTTGATTTGTAGTAAGTCTTATGCGTATGGTAGTTCCAGTCATGGGACTAAGAATTTGAGACGTCATATGGAAGGTCGTCCTAAATGTACCATTAAATCAAATGATGATGGATTGTGATACTAAATTGAGACGTTTGAAGATTTCTCAAGAAATTTTTCATGAGAAGATGGCAATATGAATCATAAAACATAATTACTCATTCAATAGTGGAGCATGAAAGAATTAGGGATGTCCACATGTATTTAAATCATGAAGTTAAGCATTATACTAGGAACACCGCTAAGGCGGATTGCTTAAAGATATATTATAGGGAGAAGGAAACGATTAAGCTTGTTTTAGAGAGGGTTTCGGGTTGAATATGTTTGACTTCTGATATTTGGAGTTCTTGTATGACTGATGGGTATATTTTTTTAACGGCTTACTATATTGATGAGAATTGGGAGTTACAAAATAGAATTCTTAATTTTTGCCATATTTCTCCTCCACACTCAGGGGCTTTTTTGTCAGAAATAGTGTATGATTTCTTAAAAGATTGGAGGATTGAAAAGAAAGTTTTCTTTCTTATATTAGACAATGCAAGTAATAATGATAAAATGGAAGACACTTTAAGGAGTCAACTTTATGTGCAAAATGTTTTATTATGTGATGGTTCTTTTTTTTATGTGCGATGTTGTGCACATATTTTGAATCTCATAGTCCAAGAAGGGTTAAAGGTTAGTAGCGTGGATTTACATAAAATTAGTGAAAGTGTGAAATATGTTAAAGGAAGTGAGAATAAAAGAATTAAGTTTGAAGAACTTGTTAAAAAAATTGGTGTGATAAACTCAAAAGGATTGCGAATGGATGTTTCCACAAGATGGAATTCCGCTTATTTAATGCTTGAAAGTGAGTTAATATACTGTCGTGTGTTTGTTCATTTGTCACTGATAGATCCCAATTATAAAAGTTGTCATTCAGATGAAGAATGGGATAGGGGGGTGAGGATTTGCCAGTTCTTACAACCATTTTATGAGATCACTACTCTTTTTTCGGGTTTCCAATACCCCACAGCAAACTTGTATCTCAGAAATGTGTGGAGAGTTCAAGTGTGTTTATACGAAGAAATGGAAAATGAGGATAAAGTTCTTAGTACCATGGCAAGTCAAATGAAAGTACAGTTTGACAAATATTGAGATTCTTATAGCTTTGTGTTAGCAATTGCAGCAATTTTGGACCCACATTTCAAGTTTGAGTTTATTGAGTTTTGTTACAAAAAAGTTGATGGCCTAATAGTTGTATCAAGAAAGTTGGAGTTGGTCAAGCAGGAGTTGTATAAGCTTTTTGCTGCTTATGAGGGTCTAAGTTGCAATGAGGTTCTCGGCGATCCTTGGGTACAGACTAGTAGTCCTAATATCATTGGAGATGATATTTGTGTAAGCCAATCCTCTGTAAATATTTTTATATTCTTGTGATTAGTAAGGTTTTGTTTATTTTGTAATTTTGCTTTATTAAATTTAAATATTTAAATGGTGCAGTAATTTGACTACTACAAGAATAACTTTAGTGCTATTAAGAACTCTGAATTGGATACATATTTGGGAGAGGCAAGGTTTGATCGCATCAAATTTTGTAATCTGGATATCCTGGACCATTGGAAGAAAAATAGTGATCGATACCTGATACTTTCGATGATGACCCGTGATGTGATGAGTATACCATTAACAAATGTTGCTTCAAAGTCCAGTTTCAGTGTTCGTAGCAAAGTGCTCAGTAAATATCGAAGTTCACTTTTATCAGAGAATGCAGAGTCTTTGATATGCACAAGGACATGGATTTCTGGATATGAAGTTAAATGTAATATTTTAACTTATATTTCACATGTTTTAATATTTTTGTTTGTTAATATATTACGATAGTTAACTTATATTTTGTTAATTGTAGAAGATGAAATTGATTATGCTAAGCTTATTGTGCCATTAAGCCAAGTGCCAGCGGAGAAGGAGATTGCAGAATCAAAGGCGGCTTCTAACGCCGTCAATGTGTAGTATATTTTGTTTGTTTAGTGTGTTTGGTTAAACAATTCTATATGTTTAATTGTTTAGTGTTTACTATGTATGTTGAATGCTGAACAATTTTATATGTTTAGTGTTTACTAATTAGTAATTACTATGTATGTTTAGTGTTTACTAATTCTATATGGTGAAGTTTGATATAAATATGAAAAATATTATTATTGAATTAATGATGTTTGGTAAAATCTAATCAAATTAATTTAATCATCTATTTATTTAATATAATTAACCAAGTTATTCAAGCTTAATAAATAAATTTTATATCAAGTTTTTAAATCAATACAATTTACATCTTCAAGTATGCAATTTGAATAACAAAAAACTGTGAAAAATAACAAAAATCGAGAAAAATATTTTATACAGAAAATGCGGGTGACTTGTACTTGCATGGGCGGGTACGGGTCATGTATATATCGACCTGTTCGAAAAATTTACCCGTGAACTCGTACTCGTTTCACCTGTGACCCGTTGCTACCTGGTCTGTATCGGTCGACATGCCCGTTTGCCAACTCTACTTGAAAGCAATATCAATCTTTTAAAGTTTTGAAAATATCGACCTTCTAAAATTATGAAGAGGCCTCTATCTCACTACTAGTACTAGATATTAATCTATTGTAGGACAGGCACAATAAGTTAGGTTATCGTGCATAGCCGCATAATTGATCGGGCATATGCATTCGTTCTGCTCGAGACTTCTTCAATTGTTAGCTTGCAAATTGCATAATTGATTGGACATGCATCCGTTCTACTAAACACTTCTTCCATCACTAGCCTGCACATTGCATTCTCATCTTGCCTACAAGTGACACCATTAAATTTAAACTAGTATTATTTTCTTTATTTTTGCAGATCAACTACTTGTTGACCACTGACATAGCGAGAAAATGTTTGGTGAATTGGACTTCTTCAATAGCTACCATTTGCACTTTCTTCTCATGGTTATCCTTCTTGGAAAACTTCTGGGCTCCATTATTTTGCAACCTCTTTTTCTTTTTCATGGTTCTTTCGAATTTTTGAACTTCTTCTTTGTGGTTCTTTAGGAGCCAAATTTATGTCCTTGCAGTTGTAACATTCAATATATCAAAATAAAAACAGAAATTAAGCAATGTTTTGAAACCCATACCAAACCGGCTAGTGGGATTGGTCCTACCGGGTTTCGGAGAGATAGTCGGTTCACTGAGTTATAAAACTCATTTTTTATTAGACCGCTTGTACAGTGACAGACCGGCAGTCGAACCGGATCGTACATAAAACCGATCCAATTAAAATAACCCTAAATTAAACCCATTTCTCCCTCATTTAATTTCGATTTCATATGATATTTTGCAGTTTTCCTGCCGTCGTTGCATTCTTCTTCAGTTCATCTTCATTCTTCAATTCGAACTTTCAGGTTTGATCTTCTTCTTCATTTCGTTAACCTTCCATTATTCTTCTAAGTTTTTCTTCGGTTCTTTGTCTAATTTCATCTTTGGTTCTTCTTCGTTCATCTTCCTAATGCTAACTTCATCCTTCATTCATCTTCAATCAGCAATCTTCTCCTCCGTCAACCTCCAGCCACTGAATGATCTAGTTGTTTTCGGCCTTTCAATCTTCAAACTTCAAAGCTAATGTAACAATCTAAATATTATATAGATTTAAACTTCAAAACTTCATTTTTTATTTATTGTTTGTGTTTGATTGGAGTTGATTGTGTTGAGGAGTGTTTTCAGTAGATTATAGGTAGCTATTTACTACAAATAATCACCAAAGCCGGTTTGTTTTCTTATGTAAAAAGGTTTTTTGGTGGTTGCTGCTGTAGTTTGTGGGTGTTGCAGATGGGTTTCTGTGTTTATGTTGCAGAAGGGTGTCTTTGTGAGCAGGAGTTTTTGGGTGTGTTTTGGTGGTGTTGTGATTTTTTGGAAAGGCATGCTAAGAGCTTTTGTTTCAGCTTGGGTTTTTGCTCTAGCTTTAGTTTTTGTTGGGAGCTTTTGTTTTAGCTTGTGTTTAGGTGTTGTTCTAAAACTGCTTCTACTATTTCCTGATTTATATATAAAAGTTTTGAAATGGTTAAGAAAATCCTTTATCATATAATTAAGAGTTAAAATATTATTGAAAAAGATTCTCATGATTAGATTAGAGGGTCTATATCAATACAAATTTGTGAATCTTCGGAGTTGTTGACTGTTGAGAGCCACTAGTTAGCCTTAAGAAATCAGACCTAATGGGTACGCACAAGGCAAGGGCACTAAGCTCCATATACATGTACTTTCATGTGTTTTAACTTAATTTTAAAAATTAATTTGATTAGTAGGCAGTAAACATATATATCAAAATATCAATGTTCAGTGACATTTGCTTATGTGCACTTTGACAATTTAAAATGAGTTATATGAATTATGATATGGTTACCCAATTAAAATGAGTTGTCTGTAGTAATTTATGCTATTTTTTCATTCTAACTCTTTAGTTGTATTTTAATTCATTTGTAGGAATTGAGATTGATGATGGGACTCATGGGAGTTGATTCAATTAAAATTGGGTTCAAATCATTTTACTTATGGTTGATGGATGGTGGTTTGGTTGATGGATTTATATTTTGTAATTTTGTGTGCTGGTTGGTGGATTGATATTATGAAATTTTGCATGCCTTTGAAGTTTGAACTTGAGGATTGACTTTGTAAATTATAAGTGGTTGAAAAGGGTCAAACTTTGATGTTTTTATTATTGTTACAAGGTTTGTTTTTACAAAATTGTTAATACTGTATCAAATATTACTAGAAAATAGTTACTTCTTTGAAGTGCAATGGTGACTTCTGACCTGTTCAGTAAAGGTGTTTAAAACCGTGTACCCAAACCGAAAATTCGGTTTAGGCTATAAAGGTTCCCGATAACCGAACCGATTTGAGGGTGACCCGATTTTGAACCGAACTGAATTTTTGGTTTGGTTGCCGGGTACCTGATTTTTTAACCGAATGTCCTTCTTATACTAAAGCTAGTCTCTAAACTTCACAATCCAAAACATTACAGACTTCAAAAACCAATCCACCTTGTTGATTAAACAAAACAATCAACCCCAAAACTGAAACTTTTTTGTACTCAAAACTGAAACTTTTTTATAGCCAGATGAGGACTTGTCACAGGGTCTGAGAAATGGGCACTGGTTTGAGTGATTGAAAGGAAGAAATGATTTGGGTATGTGAGAAAATTTCAGAGGAATGTTTGAGAAGGAAATTAGAGACCTGCCCATCTCAATTGGAAGCAAATGAAATAGTTAAAAGAGTTTTTTGCACAGTTGAACCGGTACCCTAACCTGAACCCAAACTGAATATCCGAGTACCCAGTTTTTTCGGTTCGGTTTGGGTTCGGGTACCGGGTATTTTTTAACACCCCTACTGTTCATGCTCCAAGAACTGACCATAGCTCTACTAGCAACAGAAAGGGAGCGGCCCAAGTTGAGTTCAAAACTGCGTATCCAGCCAAAACAGCAGCCATACTTGTAAGCATGATCATCATAACTTATGGTAAAAGTCACACCAAACAAAGTTAAAATAAATCTATCATTGCTTGTTCAGCTAATCCACTCTAATCATGGCAAACTGAGATATGTAGCAGAGAAGTCCAGTTATAAGGAGAAAGAAAATTTAGAACTAAATTTAGTAATTAGAATAAAATTCGTGCATGGAAAACAATTTATCTATTGAAAATAAGGATTGACTTTTGGACTTGCACTTGTGTAAGAGAATTGTCAATACTCAAATTGTTTCATGAGATGCATTGACCATCCACCTATATGCACGGAATGTGAGCTACCATGTGCCAACATGCTCCTCTCCCCTTTGAGCATTGTTGCGTCAAAAGAGGACAGCTTATGATACGGAGTTTTCCCAGTGAAGCAGGGAGGCTCTTCCAGGGAAAGGACCGAAGCTTAGGGCAATTAGCAATCTCAAACTTTTCAAGCAAGGTGAGATCTTTGAGTCCCACAGATACAATTCTTAGATTCTCAAGTCCTCCAATCCAAGAAACAAGAGTTCCTGGAAGCAAATATTCACTATCTGGAAAGGATGTTATATCATGAGAACATACACTACAAATGGTGAAATCTCTAAGAGAGGCCAATCCTTGCAGTTTCCACTCAGATCAAAGGAATTAGGTAAGCTTGTCAAAGTTCACATCCAAATTCCAATATATTCGAGTGATGAACTTTTTTGGGTCATCATCAATAGAAATGGTTCCAACTTCGGGCAATCTGTAACCTTTAGTATTTTCAAGCTATTAAGTTTTGTCAGCTGAGAAGTATGTGAGAGATGGACAATCAACAATCTCCAAGTTTTAAAGCTGTGGCATGCAGTTGCTGTTACAATTTTGATTAATTAGCTTAGGTAGCTTAGGTAGAGACAGTAGATTTGTACAATAATGGATTTTCAACCTTTTAAGAGTAGGTAACTTGCCTACTAGTAAGGATTCAAAAAAAGGACAATCTTCAATCTCCAAGTGTTCAAGGAGACATTTGTAGCTTGTTATCACCTCATCAATCAACACCTTCAGATCTGGACAATCTTTTAGTACAAGATGTCTTAACATGGTTAGGAAACCCATATGTGGAAATGACTCGAGCTTTGGGCATGAGACGACTTGCAAAACTATAATGGACCTAAGGCTTACAATTGAAGCTAAGTTGGAAACATCCTTTAGTCAATGAATGCTTGATAGAAGCAATGTTTAGTGGTTCAAAACCTTGCGTCCACAGTGATGTTAGTTCAGAGTAATTAGAAACTGCCACGATTTTAGGTCCTCCATGGCACCACACAAATCCTTCCCGCAAGTATGTAAGCTCTGAGTATTACTTATTTGTAGACTAGTTAAAGGGGAGAGATCAACCAGGCTCCTCAGCATTGCCTTGTTGCATCCATCAATGTTCAGTTCAAGAAGTGATGGAGGCTTATTAGTAAACATTCCAACTTCAGACATTTACAAATAGTAAGCTTCACAAGGGAGGGAATTCGGCTGGGTAATTTCTCAATCAACTTTGGACAATTCTGCAAGGTAAGGTGATAGAGATGAGGAAACATTTCTTCAATTCCTTCATTAAATCGAGCTGGAAAACACCAATTCTCCCATTGCAACATATTCTTAATCTGTAGAATTTCCAATGAAGGAAAAGGCTAAACTAAACTCTCTGCATAAAACTAGAAATCCACTGTTTTTACACCATCCATGCCTTCGATATACAATTCTTTCAGTGAAGGTAGTCTCCCAAGTGATTGAATTGACAAGCTTTTTCGACAATTATATAAGTTTAAGCAGACCATACTAGTGAATGAAGGTTCCCCCATCCAAGATGGAAAATCTATATCACCGTAATGTAAAATTTTAACCTTTTTGAGTCCTCTATCAGGTTGTAGGAAGTTGGGGATACGCATTTCATCTTGTCCATGTCGTGAATTATTGAAGTTGCCGCTCCATTACATAGTTAATTCATCAAGGCCATGCTTCTCCTCTAGATTGGCAACCCTTGCATCTGTTACATCAACGACATTATGCAATCCGAAAATAGAAAGCTCCCCTTCAAGATTTGACAAGATTTGACATTCTGTTACATCCACGACATAAGGCTGAGTTGATTTTTTTCACCCACAACAAATTTGGGCAACACTCGTAGGCTGGTCAAATTACATATCCCCGATGGCATCTCTTGTAAACAGTTCGTATTTCTAATATCAAGATAATGCAAGTTCATTAGATTGTTGATCCTTGAAGGCAACTTCCTTAGTTCTGTACAACCACATAATCACAATGTTTGTAAGTTGACAAGATTACTTACTGATTCAGGTAAGAAATAAATTTTAGAGTGAGACATATTAAGGTAATGCAAATGCTTCAAATCACCAATGGAATCTAGTAGCTGCCTAACACAATAGCTGCTCAAACTTAAGGACCTTAAGTAACTTAATTTTGGCAATATATCATGAAGGAGAGTGTTACTTAAGTAGCAAGATGCAAACCAATCTGATGCATGAACTGGTAGTGCTATGAATGTTCTTAAAGACTTCATCTTGTAGTAGACCTTAAATCTTTGAGGGTCTTCATATGTATTTTGAAGAAGTGTATCCAACTTATCGCTATTGAACTTACCATCCAAATTATACTATATTTTCTCTGCAAGATGTTTAGCCAAATCATTTATAAGGTCATGCATAACAAACCGCATTTTGTTGCTACTTGATAGTTCAAAAAATGACCTTGCTAATAATTCATTAAAATAACTGCATCCCACATCTTCTGGTTTCTTTCCTTGTTGGTGTTGAAGAAAACCTTCAGCCATCCATAACAAAATCAACTCATCCTTCTCAAATTCATAATCTTTTGGAAAAACTGAGTAACAAACAAACAATTTCTTCAAATAAGGAGGAAGATGATAGTAGCTCAGCCTCAAAGCTGGGAAAATACCACTTCTATCGTCTGGAAAGTCCTACATCTTCCTAGTCGATACAGTTTCCCAATCACTAGGATCCAATTTGCTCCGCCGCTAAAGGCAAACCTTTACACTTTCTCACTACATCCTCACTAATCTTTTTAAGACGTGGGTGCTCATTTAGATTTCTACTTCCCAATGCATGTTTTACAAACAAAGAAAAGCAAATGACATCAGACAATGCCTTTAGATGATAAGTGGGAACAGTACCCATAATTGATGCAAATCTTCATTACGAGTTGTAGCAATTATTTTACTTCTAATATCACATGTTGTAAAGGGTCTTCTTAAAATATCCCATTTTTCATAATTCTCATTCTTCCAAATGTCATCTTACACAAGTAGAAACTTTTTCCCAGAAAAAATCTCTTTCAATTTCACTTGAAGCAACTTCAAGTCACTTCCATCATAAGTCTCACAAGTAAAATTGTTTTTGTTATCTTCACAAGGTCAAATTCTTCAGACACACAAACCCAAACTTTGAAATGGAAATATTCCAAAACTCTATTATCATTGTAAACAAGCTGAGCAAGTTGTTTTACCAATACCACGCATTCCAACAATGGGGATCACACAAACACCATCACCACCAACATTTTCATTCTCAAACAACAATTCGACAATCGCCTCTTTATCATTTTCTCTACCGTAAACACAACATTCATTAGCTAAAGAAGTCGACTGCATTCTTTCTTTAATCAAATTAACCTTTCTTGGAACAACATTAACTTGCAAGTTGAGATTATCTTTTTCTTTCAATACTTCTTGAAAATTTATAGTTATCTTTCTTAACTCAGAACCCATATTGAAACAAGAATGGTTGATTAAATTCCTCACACTGGCTTTGATGGCCGGATATTTTTTCCTCAAAGCTTCAGTGGCAAACTTATCCAATACGTCTTCCAAATCGTAGGCTAAATCTTTGAGGTCGTCCAGCCAGATTTTCACCATGCGGTCAGACAACTGCTTCTCTTCGGCATCATCAAGTAGAGGTTGGATATTGTTGTAATTCAAGAGACCAAATCACAGAACCAAATGGAAACAAAATCAGATTCAACAGCAGATAACAGCAACATATAACCAGCAGATATAATCCACAACAATATGAAGCAAATAAAAGATGAAAATAAAAGAGACAGAGATTTATAGTGGTTCGGTAATCTTATAGATTACCTACGTCCACTCTCCAGGGCAATAAGTAAGTTTTCACTATGAGAATAAAGAGATTCTTACAGAGATACGCTCACCCTTTACACAGTGTACACACCCCTCTGTAAACCCAGATCTCAAACACCTCTCATACACCACACCAATAACCAAGCATTAGAAACGATTTATACAGAAGAACAAAATAACAGAAAACACACCAGCTAAGACCTACCACAACCGTTGATTCAATCAACGCTGTTCGAAACCTCCAGCGCATCCTCATCTTGCAACAAACTTTCTCTCTCTGTTAACCAAGAGAGAAAGTTCCAGAGAAAAGGAAATGATCGAAAAACCTAATTGATATTAGGTTTATTGAAGGCTGGAATTTTACTGAACTGCCCCTTAGCTTTTAGCAAAAAACCCTTTGACTGCCCCNTCTCATACACCACACCAATAACCAAGCATTAGAAACGATTTATACAGAAGAACAAAAAACAGAAAACACACCAGCTAAGACCTACCACAACCGTTGATTCAATCAACGTTGTTCGAAAACTCCAGCGCATCCTCATCTTACAACAAACTTTCTCTCTCTGTTAACCAAGAGAGAAAGTTCTAGAGAAAACACGAAATGAGCGAAAACCTAATTGAAATTAGGTTTATTGAAGACCTGGAATTTACTGAACTGTCCCTTAGCTTTTAGCAAAAAAGGCTTTGACTGCCCATTTCAAACTTTGACTTCCACATGGCATAAATTAATTGCCACCTCAACAACAAAATCTCCACCTTGGCACTTGATTATTGCCCTCACTTACTGCCCTGGAAATTCCTTCTACTTTTCTTCAATATGAAGAAGGCTCTTAAAGAGCCTTAACTTTTCCAAAACAACAGACTTGGTAAACATGTCTGCAGGATTTTCACAGCCAGGAACTTTCTCCACCTTGATGGCTTTATCTTCAATCAAATTCCTTATAAAATGCAACCTGACATCAATGTGTTTTGATCTCTCATGAAACACATGAATTTTACATAAAAAAATTGCACTTTGGCTGTCACTCTTGATTGGAACCTGCTGCTGGTTCAAACCCATTTCTTCAAGCATTCCTTTGAGCCACATTGCTTCTTTAACAGCCTCTGTAATGGCAACGTATTCTGCTTCCGTAGTTGACAAAGTAACAATTGCCTGCAGGTTAGCTTTCCAAGAAACCAGATTATTCCAAAAAGAAAAACAGAAACCAGTCATGGATTTCCTATTGTCTAAATTTCCTGCATAATCAGCATCCACATATCCTACAATGATATTTCCCTGATTTTGCTCCCTACTATAAACAATACCAGTAGTCATTGTACCCCTCACATACCTAAGCACCCATTTTACAGCATCCCAATGATTCTTCCCAAGATTACTCATAAACCTACTTACAGAACTAAATGCAAAGGCTAAATCAGGTCTAGTACACACCATCAAATACATCAAGCTCCCTATTGCATTTGCATACGGAATACAGTTCATTTCCTTCCTTTCTTCTTCTGTTTCTGGGCATTGAACTGAACTGAGTTTAAAGTGCTGTCCTAAGGGTGTTTTGACAGGTTTGGAATTGCTCATATTAAACTTCATGATAACTTTTCCAGCATATTCCTTTTGTGACAAGATCAATTTTCCAATCTTTATATCCCTTTCAATATTCATTCCTAGGATTTTCTTAGCTTGCCCTAAGTCTTTCATTTCAAATTGTCTACTCATCTCTTCCTTAAACCTAGTAATTTCAAAAAGATCTTTACAAGCAACAAGCATATCATCTACATACAAAGCTAGATAAATGTAGCACTCACCATACAAACACTTAAAATAAAAGCAACCATCAAAGCTACTGAGAAAAACCCAGCATTCACCATAAACCAGTCAAATTTCTATACCACTGCCTAGGTGATGCTTTAACCATACAGTGATTTTTTCACAAACAAACCTGGTTTGTAGACCCCTTTTCAAACAATTCAGGCTGCTCCATCAGAATTTTTCTTCTAAATCACCATTCAGAAAGCAGTTTTGATGTCTAATTGTTCCAATTCTAAATCAAACTGAGCTACTAAGGCTAGGAGAATTCTGATAGTGGTATGTCTCACAACTGGTGAGAAAATTTCATATAATCAACTCCTTCAACCTGTTGAAACCTTTGGCTACCAACCTAGCAAACCTAGGTGCTTCTACCCTGGTATACCCTCTTTCCTTTTGAAAACCCATTTACACTAACACTCTACTGCCTTCAGGTTTGTTAACAGGATCAGGTCTGATTTTTGATTAAAGACTCCTATTCTTCCTCATGGCAAGTTTCCATTCCCTGAGACTCTTTACTAATCATGGCTTCCTTAACACCTAGGCTCTCATCAATCTCTTCAGCAATTTGAAGGCAAATGCTACCATGTCAGCATGTGAGTACCTCCTAGGTGGTCTAATTCCCTTCTTTCCCTATCTCTAGCTAGTTGATAATTTTGCAAGTCATGTCCATCAGCATCATTATCACATTTTCACTAAGCTAGACTCTTCCTCCTGGGTATGGACGAGATCTGAAACAGGATTGTTCAGACTGAAAATTCTCCACCTAAATCCAGATTTAAGACCTCTGTCCTATCTGCATTGTTACTCTCTTCTGACCCAAAATACCCAACTCATCTTCATTAAATCTGACATCTCTACTAATGATACATTTTTCCCTCAATATCCCAACATTTATAACCTTATGCCATCAGGATATCCTAAAAAATGCATCTAATAGCCTTGGTTGTAACTTATCAGTTTTTCATGAACAAAAACTGTGCAGCCAAAACCTAAGGTTACTATAGTTTGAGGATGCCCAGACCATTTTTCCATGGGTGTTTTTAAACATAGCAGATGAGGGTATTCTGTTAATAAGGTAAAATGCAGTGTGGGCAGCCTCTGCCCAGAACTTGTGGGTAACTTGGAACAGGATAATAGGCTTCTAACCTTTTCAGGATAGTCCTATTCCTCCTCAGCTAAACCATTCTGCTGGGGTGTGTGCCTTACAGTCCTATGCCTCAGAATTCCACTTTCCCTACACAGATTATCAAAATCTTCATTTATGAATTCTAAGCCATTATCAGTTCTAAGTTTCCTAATTTTCTTCCCAGTTTGGTTTTCAATCATGACTTTCCAATCTCTGAATTCCTAAAGGCTTCTTGAAATAAACCCAGACCCTCCTAGAATAGTCTATTATGCTGATGAAATATCTACAACTCCCAAGATGGGTGTTTAGTAGGTCCCCAAACATCTGAATGGATATAGTCTAAAATAGACTTAGAACAGTGTTCCACACTAAATCTGATTCTGTTATCTTCCCATAAATACAGTGATCACAGAAAGCCAACTCTCTATTTTATCTCCTCCAAGACCTTTTGCTTACCCCGCTCAACTAAACCTTTTTCACTAATGTGCCCTAATCTCCTATGCCCTAAAGTTGTTTTATTAGACTTCGGGTTAGGATACTGCTGCTGTTCCAGTAATGTTGAACCATTTAAGATATACAACCATTCCTCATCTCACCCTCATCACAACTAAGGACCCTTTAGTTACTTTAAGATAAACTTGAGCTTTAAACAATAGCAATTGAACAGACTTCCTAGAGAAACTAAGTTTCTTTTAGCTTGGTATGTACTAACCCAGTGAGCCATTTGAGCTTCCATCAGTAAATCAGCCTTACATCTCCTATTCTAAGACTCTAAAGGCATTATTTCCCATCAACACTTCCAGACTCAAGTTTCTTAAAGTTTGACAGAAAAATCCTGTTTGGAGTCATGTGGAAAGAACAACCAGAATAAGTACCATTCAGCATCAGTTTCATTTTCAGAAACAAATAAACATCAGAACTCTCATACCATCAGAAGCTATGTCTACACTTCCACTAGCATCCTTTTCCCCTGACTTTTTCTTCCTATCAGGACAGTCCCTCTTAAAGTGACCTTCCTTATGACAGTGAAAACATTTCCTAGTGAACTTAGACTTAGACTTTGATCTACCCCTGAAATTCCCCTTCTTGTGGCCTTTCTTATCAGGTTTCCTCTTACATAAAACCTCTACCATCTAGTTTACCTTCCTTTTTAAATCAGCATCCTTGTAGTAATTGCTACCACTACTATTCTAGTTTAAGGGTTTGCCTCCATACTTAAGGGTATCCACCAAATAGAGAAAATTGAAGTGAGTTAATTAGGATTACTTGATTTCATCCTCAACCTTAACACTAAGCCTTCTAGATCCTGTACCAGTTTCATAAAGTCATTCATATTGTCTCCTAATAATTGTTTTACCATTTTAAAACTGAACAGCTCTGTTTTAAAAACTAACCTATAGGAGAGGACTTGAAGGTATAAAGAGTTAGTTTTTCCCAAATTTCAAATGGTGATTCCATTTTCTTAACTTCCCTTAAGACCTTTCCCCTAAACCTAGAATTAGGGTACTGTAGGCTTTATCTAAAAGGTCTTTCTTCTCCTTTCAGACAAAAGAGTCTGGGAAACTATCCTCACCTTTTAAAGTGTCAGCTAAACCATCCTTAACTAAGATAGCCCTCATTTTCATCTTCCACAATCCTAATCATATCCCCTTGAATTTCTCCACCTCAAACTTAGACATATTCCTGGGTCCTATACTTCACAGATGCTTAGAGTAAAAAGCCCTAATTTACCTAAGACTTAAACAGAAACCCTAACTTGCAACTGTTTAAAAGAACTCAAATTAAGCCTAGATGTTCCTGATTCGCAAAAGATCTCTAACCTAGAGAACCCTAGGTGCTAGAATGATAACTAGCTCTGATACCACTTGTAATTCAAGAGCAAATCACAGAAACAATTAAAGGAAAATCAGATTCAAACAGATAACAAAACATATAACCAGAGATATAATCCAAAAATATGAAGAAAAAAAGATGAAAATAAAAGAGACAGAGATTTATAGTGGTCGGTATCTTATAGATTACCTACTCCACTCTCAGGGCAATAAGTAAGTTTTCACTATGAGAATAAGAGATTCTTAAGAGATACGCTCACCCTTTACACAGTGTACACCCTTGTAAACCCAGATCTCTCATACACCACACCAATAACCAAGCATTAGAAACGATTTATACAGAAGAACAAAAAAAAGAAAACACACCAGCTAAGACCTACCCCAACCGTTGATTCAATCAACGTGTTCGAAAACCCAGCGCATCCTCATCTTGCAACAAACTTTCCTCTCTGTTAACCAAGAGAGAAAGTTCAGAGAAAAGAAATGACGAAAAACCTAATTGAAATTAGGTTTATGAAGCTGGATTTACTGAACTGCCCCTTAGCTTTTAGCAAAAACTTTGACTCCATTGTCAAACTTGACTTCCACATGGCAAATCAATTGCCACTCAACAACAAATTTGCTAGTTTGTATTGTATAATACTAAAGCAATATGTATCACAGGAAGAAATCGACAATTATGTGTTGAAACCGGCCCTATACAAGAGCTGTTATTCCAGAAGAGGAAGACGGCAAAATGAAATGCCCAGTATGGTGTCGAAAGCACAACCATCTCAATTAGTAGTAGCCGGGATCATAGCAACAGTAACTATTAGGCAATTGACAGATAAGACTACGGTAGAGCAAGAATCATTGCCAAATTCTTAGGGTCAATATTACATTTATAGGATAGTTATGGGATATTGTCTGTAATTACAATTATTCTATTTCCAATTTATACTCATGTAATCAGTATATATATTGTACATATCGAATACAATGAGAAAGGGCCAATTACCTCTTCACTATCTGCTCCTATATGGTACAGAGCATCTACTCTCACGAGATTTTGCTCCTTGATCCTCCCTCTTTTTTCCTCAATTAATCATGTCAGAAATGAGTGAAAACATCAATTCCACTCAAAAAACCTTCTACCCGATTCTTCATCTTCAATTGGTGAATTATCACCATTAACACCACTCCATAAATCCCTCTGAAATTAACCCCTACCAATTTCATCCTGGAAAACTCAGGTTGAAACCTTAATGCTTGGCCTTGACCGATGGCTATCTCGATGGCTCTTTCCTTGCCCACCAAAAACAATCACTCATGAAAAACAGATGTTTCTAACCAGATCATCGTAAATGGCTTCGTCAAGATGCTTATTCGTCATGCGATTCTTCCTCATCCACCTTTGCCATTCAACCTTCACTTAATGGTTTAACAACAGTTGCTCAAGCTTGGAAAAAACTGAATGAGACCTACGCAAACGCTCTGTACTCGATATCTCACACTTCGAGATGTTCTCTCCAACATCAGCAAAGAGGAAAATATGTCTCTGAATATATGCTAGCCATTAAAACAGTGGCTAATGATCTAGCCTGATTGGGCATCCCCTCACAGAGGATGAAATTGTTCATCATGTTCTAAGAGGCCCACTTCCGAATTCAAAGAAATCAGTGCTGGAATCGGGCACGCTCTGAAGCTATTTCTTTTGAGGAACTTCATGAAAAAATGTCTGATCATGAAATGTTCTTAAAGCTTGATGACGCTCGTAAAGATTCCCACCGTTTACTGGTCACATACTCTAACGATCAAGCTCCAATAGCAGCGGCAGAAGTTACAACAACAAATCATGGCACAATCGAAATCCACACAATCGGAACAACAACTCTCCCCAGAGTCCCAACAACTTTCAGCCTTTCAAAGGTAGCGGTGGCAACTGCCAAGGTAACCACAACCAGGGAACAAAAACAACCAGCAGTGGAACACTCAACCTTGGCACGGAAACTCAAATTACCAACCCAAACAGTGTGTCAACTATGCGATATAACCTGGCCATACAGCTCGCTCTTGCAGAACCTCACCTCAAGCCAACTATACTGCCAGTGAGACAAACAACAACACCAATTGGATCATGGATTCTGGAGCCTCTCATCATATCATTTCTGATCTCCAAAATATGGCTATTCACTCTGATTATGTGGGTAATGATGGCATAATAATCGGTGATGGCTCAGGTATACTGATAACTCATACTAGCTCTACCACTCTTTCCTCATGTAATTCTACTTTTCAACTTAATAATGTTTTGTGTGTTCCCTCCATTAAAAAGAACCTAATCTCTGTTTCACAATTTTGCAAACAAAACAATACCTTTATTGAATTTTTCCCTAACAATTTTCTTGTGAAGGATCTGAGCACGGGGGCATCGCTTGCCAAAGGCCGGAGTAATTGAAATTTCTATGAGTGGCAGCAACCATCTCAACCATCTTCTCAACTTTTTCTCTCTACCAAACTCTCTTAATCAATGGCACCGACAGTTAGGTCATCCGTCTAACCGTATCCTTCACCAAATTGCTTCCCATCACTCTCTTAAAATTTCCAAGTCTCCTATTTCCAGTCACTGTAATTCTTGTCTTTGCAATAAAAGTCATAGGCTTCCATTTGGACCTAACAACTTGTCTAGCTCTAGACCTCTTGAATTAATTTATTCTGATGTTTGGGGACCTGCTCCTGTACTTGGTTTTGATCAGTCACGATATTATGTAATTTTTGTAGATCATTATACTAAGTACACTTGGCTTTGCTTGCTCAAATTAAAATCCGAAGTCCCACTCATCTTTACCCGTTTTAAAAACTTAGTGGAAAATTATTTTCAAACAAAAATTCTCACTCTATACACCGATGGAGGCACCGAATATAATGGTGTTCACACTACTGCTCTTACACTTGGCATTCAACATATGACCTCACCACCATACACACCCGAAATTGTTGGTACAGCCAAACAGCGTCACCGCCACATTATTGAAACTGGTCTTACTCTTCTTCATCAAGCTTCTATCCCCCTCTCATTCTGGCCTACAGCGTTTCTTACTATCATATATCTCATTAATCGTCTTCCAACTCCTCTTCTTTCACATATCTCTCCCTTTGAAAAATTATTCTCCATTTCTCCAAATTACACCAAATTACGTGTCTTTGGATGCCTTTGTTATCCTTGGCTGAAACCGTACACCAAGCACAAATTACAACCAAGATCAAAACCTTGCATTTTTCTTGGCTACTCCATTGCTCATAATGCTTACAAATGTTTTGACCCCAACACTGCCAAATTCTTCATTTCTCGTCATGTACTCTTTGTCGAGGATAAATTTCCCGGCATCATAAATCAAGGTACTTCCTTTTCCTTGACCGAGTTTGTGTTGAATCGCCGGTATCTTTACTCACCTACCTCCACACCACCTTTCCACCCACAAACATTCGGCATCTTGGGAGTATGTCCATCTTCTCTAGAATCTCCCATCACTCACCTCAAATCTCCACCGAGTTCGCGTCCAAGACCATATGTGTCCAAAACTCAGGGATTGACTCACTCATTCCCCTCTCGTCCATCACCCTCCAGTAACTCTCGGGATAGTGCACACCACCCTTCAACATCTCCTACTCCGACTGGTGCAAGTGCTTCACCTTTGCCGGATCCCTCCATGACCGTATCCTCAGATCAAGTAACTACCCCTATCCCTGTTTCTTCACCTTCATCCTCTTTTACTTCCTCAACACTACATTCACTTTCCCCTAAAACCCCAAACTCCACCACTCCCACGACCTATCGTTTAGACACCACTGTTTCCACTCACCCAACACACCATGAAAACTCGCCCCCACACGACTTGTCATCTCATCACCTCAAATCACCTGACGACCCACCGATCTCCACTCCCCAACCCTCCCATCGTATGGTTACTCGATCTCACAACAATATTGTCCAACCCAACACCACTCTTTCCGATTATCACCTCTACATGACCTCATGTCGTTCTACTCTTGATACCACGGAACCCACCACATTTCGTCAAGCCCAAAAACAACCAAAATGGCGTCAAGCCATGAATGACGAATTTGATGCCTTAACCCATAACCACACATGGGACCTAGTCCCCTCTCATCCCTCACAAAACATTATTGGTTGTAAGTGGGTTTATAGGATAAAGAGGCACGCTGATGGGTCTATCGAATGTTTCAAGGCGCGTTTAGTTGCAAAAGGATTTCATCAACGACCTGGCATTGATTTTTAATCCACGTTTAGTCTCGTGGTCAAGCCTACCACTGTTTGTCTTATTCTTACACTGGCACTTCACTTTGGATGGCCCATTCGTCAACTGGATATCAATAATGCCTTTCTTCAAGGCCATTTGGAGGATGATGTTTATATGGCTCAGCCAGAGGGGTTTATTCACACTGCTTATCCTACTCATGTTTGCAAATTACGGAAAGCTATATATGGTCTTCGTCAAGCACCTCGCCTTAGTATAATGAGGTCCGCTCCTTCCTTCTTGCTCAAGGATTCAGCAATTCCAGGTCTGACACATCTCTTTTTATTTTCTCTCGTCACGGATTAACCCTTTATTTGCTAGTCTATGTTGACGACATCATTATCATCGGGACTTCTCTTCCATTGGTCAACCAATTCATTCATCGTCTCGTTGCACGCTTCTCTCTGAAAGATTTGGGTTCTCTTCACTACTTTCTCTGTGTTGAAGCTACTTCCACTCCTTCCGGGCTTCTTCTTACTCAGAAAAAGTATATTCATGATCTTTTGGTCAACAACAATATGCAAGACTGCAAGCCTGTGTCTACACCTTTATCGGCCACTGAATCTCTCTGCCTTAACGATGGTAGCCCTTCTGTCGAAGCTCGGCCTTTTCGGAAGATTGTAGGTGTTATGCAATACCTCTCCCTCACTCGGCCAGATATCTCATTTGTTGTCAACAAATTGTCTCAATTCATGCATCAACCTACTGAGCAACATTGGCGTGCAATGAAACGAGTCCTTCATTATCTCTCTGGCACCATCTCACATGGTCTTTTTCTCCACCGTCACACTCCTCTTCAGCTCCATGCCTTTGCTGACACAGATTGGGCGGGTGATCCTGACAATCGCTCCTCTACCTCTTCCTATGTAGTCTTTCTAGGTGCAAATCCTATTAGCTGGAGCTCTAAGAAGCAACCCACTATTGCTCGCTCTTCCATCGAAGCTGAGTATCGTGTTGTTGCCTCCACTACTGCTGAAATTAATTGGATTCAAAATCTACTCAGTGAGCTACGTCTTAGCTCTTCGATCACGCCTACAATCTATTGTGACAATTTGGGTGCCACTTATCTCTCTGCAAATCCTGTTTTTCATTCTCGCATCAAACATTTGGCCATTGACTATCATTTTGTTCGTGATCAAGTTCTTAAGCGTCTACTTCGTGTTAGTCACGTCCCCTCTTCTGATCAACTTGCAGATTCCCTTACCAAACTGTTGAATCGAAGACTCCTTGAAGCACATCGGGCCAAGATTGGAGTCCATTCTGGTACCCCAATCTTATGGGGGCATATTAGGCAATTGACAGATAAGACTACGGTAGAGCAAGAATCATTGCCAAATTCTTAGGGTCAATATTACATTTATAGGATAGCTTGATTATGGGATATTGTCTGTAATTACAATTATTCTATTTCCTAATTTATACTCATGTAATCAGTATATATATTGTACATATCGAATACAATGAAAAAGGGCCAATTAACCTCTTCACTATCTGCTCCTATAGTAACCTTCGCAATAGCTTTCATAATGCCTGGTGGTTACCAAAGCGCAGAAGGCCAAGAACAAGACCAAGACCAAGGAACTGCAATCCTAGTTCTTTTAAAGCGTTTATTAGAACGGATGCAATAGCCATGGTGCTCAGTTTCGCTGTCCTTGTCCACTTGTTTGTATCAGTGGACACATCTAGATATTGGCATTTGAATACGTACGCCTATCGGGCCACTGTGCTCGCCATGGAAGCAATGGTGGTTGCTTTTATTACAGGCACATATGTAGTATTATCTCCTTCTTTAGGGCTTGCCATTGTCACTTGTTTAGTTGGATTGAGCTTTTTCGTAAGTCTAGTGTTTGTCTTGTTGAAGAAGCTGGCGAAGTAGCTGTGGCAGACCGAGTTAGAAGCTTAATTAGTACTGTAGCTATGACGTCAAACACAAGTTTTGAGTGGTTATTAATTGAACGGCAAAATTCTCAGTTGGGGTGTCACAACATTTTTAATATACAAATCAACTATTTATAAAATTAGTGTTAGGTCGGGATTATCTGTTATGCCTGAAAAAGTAGGGCTGATGCAGAGCCCAATTAGCATAAATATCAGAGCTTCGATAGACCTGCAGCTACCCAGACGCCGTTACATCGCGTGATGACATAAGCACCATGCTTCTGTCAGTGCAGTGGGTGCGCGCCAGACTAGCCAGGGGCTAGAGAGGTTCCACGTGTCCAATCCCTGCACCAAATCGCTCTAGTAGGTTGGCAACGGGACATAAAAAAGGATTTATACGGATAGTCTGACCAACTCACAAATTTAGCAATCATTATCTTAACCCATCCCACTATAAATTGAAGACTCCCCTCTCATTTGGGGGATTGGTTAATCTCTCTAAAAAAAATAGCATACGCTCTCTCTCTCACTTGTAATCTTTTGTAAATCAGCTCGTCGAACGTAACCTGATTGTTATTATTAATACAACACCAGTGGAAGTAGAATTCGCTTTTCTTGAGCATCCGAACCACTTTAAACACTGGTTTCCATCTCTTTCACTCTCATTCTCCCATTCAAGTGTGTCCTCTGGACCAATTCAGTATTTTATACGTGCGTTTGGTTGGTGTCAAAATCACGCATCAATAAGGTTCGTATATATGAACACATATATATACTTCACAAGTAATATATTTATCAAATTCAAAATGAATTTCCCTACGACAACGCTTTCATGTGTTTAATTAATTTTTCATTAGGATTTCGAATAGTTAATAGGTACATGTAAATAATTTATTTAGGATAAGATAATTATGAAACTTTTTGACCAATGTACGTGCCACCCTACTGTTTGTTAATCATAATTCATAGATCTATTATTATAGGGAACATATCATGAATAGTTATAAATAATCATTTTCTCTATTTCTTTATTTGTTTGTTTGTTTGAGATAAGTATCAAATATCCTGTACAGTTTTTTACTCATTTTATCTACAGATTTTTAGCCTTGAGTATGTTATTTATTTAAATCTCAGTATTGATTAGACCATAAAAAAAAGTCGAAAAATAGTCATCAACTCACTTATAATCGAAAGCCATTATGGGCTGAAAAATTGAATAAAATGAGATATCGGGTCTATCCAGCTTTTTGTTTATTTTCTCTACAAATTTTCAATAGATTCCAGCATGTTATTTGCCTAACCTCAATATATATTAGACAGTGTAAGGAGTTGGGAAGAAGTTGTTAATAATAGATTACTGAAAAAAATAGGCAAAAGAACTTTTCAGTCAAAACTTAAGAATTGATTCATTCTTAAATCTAGGTAAAGTCCATCCTAATAGTGATAGAAATGAACATGATAAAATTTTTAAAATATTCACACTAAAGATTGAGCATTAATTAAACATTCATATTTGGAAATTTGACAATTTCTAACTATATGGTTATTTTTCAGTAATTAAATTTATATATATAATTCCTCATATTTTGATAATAAAATTAGCTTGATGAGTACTGTGATAATGTTAAAAATTGCTGATATTGAATCTTTTTTACCATGATTCTACCTAGTTGAAGTCAACCCTTAAATAAATTAATATATATATTCAAAGAACCATACATTCATTAATGTTCTTAACGCTAATGAAGACATGATATATAATTAAACATTGATAAATTAGGTAAACCATGTGACAATATTACATATTATATGATTAAGATTTAAAATTTAAAATTATGATCATAAATTAGTGTCATGTGATGATATGCTTCATCTTTACATAAACTATCACGTAGATGATACAAAAATTTGACATTATATTCTATTTTTGGCTCATATTGTTGCAAACCTAATTCTATCAAATCTACCATTCAATACATCAGAAGTCTACTATTATTGTCAATGCATTTGGCCCCATACTCTAATAGATCAATTTTTTAATCGAATGATAATTTTTTTTTTTTTTAATTTTCTGTTGAATTTATAAGTGGCAAATTGTAGTTTGTATTGTATAATACTAAAGCAATATGTATCACAGGAAGAAATCGACAATTATGTGTTGAAACCGGCCCTAACAAGAGCTGTTATTCCAGAAGAGGAGACGGCAAAATGAAATGCCCAGTATGGTGGTCGAAAGCACAACCATTCAATTAGTAGTAGCCGGACATAGCAACAGTAACTATTAGGCAATTGACAGATAAGACTACGGTAGAGCAAGAATCATTGCCAAATTCTTTAGGGTCAATATTACATTTATAGGATAGTATGGGATATTGTCTGTAATTACAATTATTCTATTTCCAATTTATACTCATGTAATCAGTATTATATGTACATATCGAATACAATGGAAAGGCCAATTAACCTCTTCCACTATTGCTCCTATATGGTACAGAGCATCTACTCTCACGAGATTTGCTCCTTGATCCTCCCTCTTTTTTCCTCAATTAATCATGTCAGAAATGAGTGAAAACATCAATTCCACTCAAAAAACCTTCTACCCGATTTTCATCTTCAATTGGTGGAATTATCACCATTAACACCACTCCATAATCCTTGAAATTAACCCCTACCAATTTCATCCTGGAAAACTCAGGTTGAAACCTTAATGCTTGGCCTTGACCGATGGCTATCTCGATGGCTCTTTCCTTGCCCACCAAAAACAATCACTCATGAAAAAACAGATGTTTCTAACCAGATCATCGTAAATGGCTTCGTCAAGATGCTTATTCGTCATGCGATTCTTCCTCATCCACCTTTGCCATTCAACCTTCACTTAATGGTTTAAAACAGTTGCTCAAGCTTGGAAAAAACTGAATGAGACCTACGCAAACGCTCTGTAATCGATATCTCACACTTCGAGATGTTTCTCTCCAACATCAGCAAAGAGGAAGAAAAATATGTCTCTGAATATATGCTAGCCATTAAAACAGTGGTAATGATCTAGCCTGATTGGGCATCCCCTCACAGAGGATGAAATTGTTCATCATGTTCTAAGAGGCCCCACTTCCGAATTCAAAGAAATCAGTGCTGGAATCGGGCACGCTTGAAGCTATTCTTTTGAGGAACTTCATGAAAAAATGTCTGATCATGAAATGTTCTTAAAGCTTGATGACGCTCGTAAAGATTCCCACCGTTTACTGGTCAATACTCTTAACGATCAAGCCTCAATAGCAGCGGCAGAAGTTACAACAACAAATCATGGCACAATCGAAATCCACACAATCGGACAACAACTCTCGGCCCAGAGTCCAACAACTTTCAGCCTTCAAAGGTAGCGGTGGCAACTGCAAGGTAACCACAACCAGGGAACAAAAACAACCAGCAGTGGAACACCAACCTTGGCACGGAAACTCAAATTACCAACCCAAACAGTGTGTCAACTATGCGTATAAGCCTGGCCATACAGCTCGCTCTTGCAGACCTCACCTCAAGCCAACTATATGCCAGTGAGACAAACACACAACACCAATTGGATCTGGATTCTGGAGCCTCTCATATATCATTTCTGATCTCCAAATATGGCTATTCTTGATTATGTGGGTAATGTGGCATAATAATCGGTGATGGCTCAGGTATACTGATACTCATACTAGCTCTACCACTCTTTCTCATGTAATCTACTTTTCAACTTAAATGTTTTGTGTGTTCCCTCCATTAAAGAACCTAATCTCTGTGTTCACAATTTTGCAAACAAAACAATCCTTTATTGAATTTTTCCCTAACAATTTTCTTGTGAAGGATCTGAGCACGGGGGCATCGCTTGCCAAAGGCCGGAGTAATTGAAATTTCTATAGTGGCAGCAACCATCTCAACCATCTTCTCAACTTTTTCTCTCACCAAACTCTCTTAATCAATGGCACCGAAGTGTAGGTCATCCGTCTAACCGTATCCTTCACCAAATTGCTTCCCATCACTCTCTTAAAATTCCAAGTCTCCTATTTCCAGTCACGTAATTCTTGTCTTTGCAATAAAAGTCATAGGCTTCCATTTGGACCTAACAAATGTCTAGCTCTAGACCTCTTGAATTAATTTATTCTGATGTTTGGGGACCTGCTCCTGGACTTGGTTTTGATCAGTCAACGATATTAGTGTATTTTTGTAGATCATATACTAAGTACACTTGGCTTGCTTGTCAAATTAAAATCCGAAGTCCCACTCATCTTACCCGTTTAAAAAAACTAGTGGAAAATTATTTTCAAACAAAAATTCTCACTCTATACACCGATGGAGGCACCGAATATAATGGTGTTCACACTACTGCTCTTACACTTGGCATTCAACATATGACCTCACCACCATACACACCCGAAATGTTGGTACAGCCAAAACAGCGTCACCGCCAATATGAAACTGGTCTTACTCTTCTTCATCAAGCTTCTATCCCCCTCTCATTCTGGCCTACAGCGTTTCTTACTATCATATATCTCATTAATCGTCTTCCAACTCCTCTTCTTTCACATATCTCTCCTTTGAAAAATTATTCTCCCTTTCCAAATTACACCAAAATTACGTGTCTTTGGTGCCTTTGTTATCCTTGGCTGAAACGTACACCCAAGCACAAATTACAACCAAGATCAAAACCTTGCATTTTTCTTGGCACCTCATTGCTCTATGCTTACAATGTTTTGACCCCAACACTGCCAAATTCTTCATTTCGTCATGTACTCTTTGTCGAGGATAAATTTCCCGGATCAAAATCAAGGTACTTCCTTTTCCTTGACCGTTTGTGTTGATCGCCGGTATCTTTTACTACCTACCTCCACAACCTTTCCACCCACAAACATTCGGCATCTTGGGAGTATGTCCATTTTCTAGAATCTCCCATCACTCACCTCAAATCTCCACCGAGTTCGCGTCCAAGCATATGTGTCCAAAAACTCAGGGATTGACTCACTCATTCCCCTCTCGTCCATCACCCTCAGTAACTTCGGGATAGTGCACACCACCCTTCAACATCTCCTACTCCGACTGGTGCAAGTGCTTCACCTTTGCGGATCCCTCATGACCGTATCCCAGATCAAGTAACTACCCCCTATCCCTGTTTCTTCACCTTCATCCTCTTTTACTTCCTCAACACTACATTCACTTTCCCTAAAACCCCAAACTCCACTCCCACGACCTATCGTTTAGACACCACTGTTTCACACTCACCAACACACCATGAAAAACTCGCCCCCACGACTTGTCATCTCATACCTCAATCACTGACGACACACCGATCTCCACTCCCCAACCCTCCCATCGTATGGTTACTCGATCCACAACAATATTGTCCAACCACACCACTCTTTCGATTATACCTCTACATGGATCATGTCGTTCTACTCTTGATACCACGGAAAACACCCACATTTCGGCAAGCCCAAAAACAACCAAAATGGCGTAAGCATGAATGAAGAATTTGATGCCTTAACCCATAACCACACATGGGACCTAGTCCCCTCTCATCCCTCACAAAACTTATGGTTGTAAGTGGTTTATAGGATAAAGAGGCACGCTGATGGGTCTATCGAATGTTTAAGGCGGTTTTAGTTGCAAAAGGATTTCATCAACGACCTGGCATGATTTTTAATCCACGTTTAGTCTGTGGTCAAGCTACACTGTGTTCTTATTCTTACACTGGCACTTCACTTTGGATGGCCCATTCGTCAACTGGATATCAATAATGCCTTTCTTCAAGGCCATTTGGAGGATGATGTTTATATGCCAGCAGGGGGTTTATTCACACTGCTTACCTACTTCATGTTTGCAAATTACGGAAAGCTATATGGTCTTCGTCAAGCACCTCGCCTTAGTATAATGAGGTCCGCTCCTTCCTTCTGCGTCAAGGATTCAGCAATTCCAGGTTCGACACATCTCTTTATTTTCTCTCGTCACGGATTAACCCTTATTTGCTAGTCTATGTTGACGACATCATTATCACGGGAATTCTCTTCCATTGGTCAACCATTATTCATCGTCTCGTTGCACGCTTCTCTCTGAAAGATGGGTTTCTCACTACTTTCTCTGTGGTTGAAGTACTTCCACTCCTTCCGGGCTTTCTTACTCAGAAAAAGTATATTCATGATCTTTTGGTCAACAACCATAGCAAGACTGCAAGCCTGTGTCTACACCTTTATCGGCCACTGAATCTCTCTGCCTTAACGTGGTAGCCCTTCGTCGAAGCTCGGCCTTTTCGGAAGATTGTAGGGTATGCAATACCTCTCCCTCACTCGGCCAGAATCTCATTGTTGTCACAAATGTCTCATTCATGCATCAACTACTGGCAACATTGGCGGGCAATGAAACGAGTCCTTCATTATCTCTCTGGCACCATCTCACATGGTCTTTTCTCCACCGTCACACTCCTCTTCAGCTCCATGCCTTTGTGACACAGATTGGGCGGGTGATCCTGACAATCGCTCCTCTATCTTCCTATGTAGTCTTTCTAGGTGCAAATCTATTAGCTGAGAGCTCTAAGAAGCAACCCACTATTGCTCGCTCTCCATCGAAGCTGAGTATCGTGTGTTGCTCCACTACTGCTGAAATTAATTGGATTCAAAATCACTCAGTGAGCTACGTCTTAGCTCTTCGATCACGCCTACAATCATTGTGACAATTTGGGTGCCACTTATCTCTCTGCAAATCGTTTTCATTCTCGCATCAAACATTTGGCCATGACTATCATTTTGTTGTGATCAGTTCTTAAGCGTCTACTTCGTGTAGTCACGTCCCTCTTCTGATCACTTGCAGATTCCCTTACCAAACTGTTGAATCGAAGATCCTTGAAGCACTGCGGCCAAGATTGGGAGCCATTCTGGTACCCCAATCTTAGGGGCATATTAGGCAATTGACAGATAAGACTACGGTAGAGCAAGAATCATTGCCAATTCTTAGGGTCATATTACATTTTAGGATAGCTTGATTAGGGATATTGTCTGTAATTACAATTATTCTATTTCAATTTATACCATGTAATCAGTTATATTATTGTACATACGAATACAATGAAAAAGGGGTTCTTCTCCTTCTCAGACAAAGAGTCTGGTAAACTATCCTCACCTTTTAAAGTGTCAGCTAAACCATCCTTAACTAAGATAGCCCTCATTTTCATCTTCCACAAACCATAATCATTATCCCCTGTGAATTTCTCCACCTCAAACTTAGACATATTCCTGGTTCCTATACTTCACAGATGCTTAGAGTAAAAAGCCCTAATTTACCTAAGACTTAAACAGAAAACCCTAACTTGCAACTGTTTAAAAAGAACTCAAATCTAAGCCTAGATGTTCCTGATTCGCAAAAGATCTCTTAACCTAGAGAAACCCTAGGTGCTAGAATGATAACCTAGCTCTGATACCACTTGTTATAAATCAAGAGACCAAATCACAGAACCAATTGGCAGCAAAATCAGATTCAACAGCAGATAACAGCAACATATAACCAGCAGATAACAGCAACATATAACCAGCAGATTTTAAACCACAATAATATGAAGCAAATAAAGATGAAAATAAGAGAGAGAGAGATTTATAGTGGTTCGGTAATCTTATAGATTACCTACGTCCACTCTCCAGGGCAATAAGTAAGTTTTCACTATGAGAATAAAGAGATTCTTACAGAGATACGCTCACCCTTTACACAGTGTACACACCCCTCTGTAAACCCAGATCTCGTACACCTCTCATACACCCACACCAATAACCAAGCATTAGAAACGATTTATACAGAAGAACAAAATAACAGAAAACACACCAGCTAAGACCTACCACAACCGTTGATTCAATCAACGCTGTTCGAAACCTCCAGCGCATCCTCATCTTGCAACAAACTTTCTCTCTCTGTTAACCAAGAGAGAAAGTTCCAGAGAAAGAGAAATGATCGAAAAAACCTAATTGTTATTAGGTTTATTGAAGGCTGGAGTTTTACTGAACTGCCCCTTAGCTTTTAGCAAAAAACCCTTTGACTGCCCCTGTCAAACTTTGACTTCCACATGGCATAAATCAATTGCCACCTCAACAACAAAAGTACATACCATGCAGAGCTTTTATTAACAACCACATTTGTTAATATTCAAATGCGGTTGTTAATAAGGTCTACACATCACCTCTAATCTGAACTTAACTGAAAAACAACTGCTGTCTGAACAAATCTGAAAACAGTTCGCACAACACAGCCAATCACGCACACTGCGGCAAACTCCTATTGCTGCAGCGGTCGGTCTTCAACTTCATGCTTGCCATCTTCTCGCCGCAACATTACTTTTTTTATGCCAGGCATCTTCAACTTCTACCAAAAGATTCATACTTCAACAAATATTACAATGATTTAAGATGGTTAAGCTTAACAAAATATGATCTTTTGTTGTATAGGTTTTGGAATGAGATTTCATCTACATCTGACTAAAATATTACTCCGTATGCTCTTTTATTTCTGGTCAAAATCACACAGTTTTGATCATGCACTTGGAAAAATATATTACAGTGATACTAATGATTGCATTATATATGTTCCAGATTATCAATCACTCCATATTAATTGTGGGGGCCCAAATGTAACTATAAACAATATCATGTATGAAGGTGCTAGACATGGAGCCGTATTGAATTGTTTTGGTTCTACTCTTATCAATTCAGAGTGCATAAGAAACCTTACATCAACGGAAGATCTCTGTCTACTCAATCTTGAGACCGTATCTTTGAACCCTAGTGAGAGTTCTTTGATTTTACATGATAGTTCTTGAGCTCAATTTACATATGATGAACTACAGAATCATTATAGATTTTTTTTTTTTTTTTTTTTTGTCCTAATTAATATATTGCGATTGTGAACCATCATAGCTAGGATTTTTGGATTCTGACTAATATGTCGCTAATGCATTTATCATTGTAAAGAAACATTGAAACTTAATACCAAGATTGTAGACTTCCATTATTTAATTTGTTAGTATTCTGATATTCTCCTTATTAATTACACCACATTTATGTTATAAAATTTCTCTTGAAATCTCACTTAATACCAAGATCAATATAGATTTCCATCAAATTCTTCAAAAAATTCAAATAATATTTAAATTTTAAAATTGATTTTATTTTTTGTTTTGATAGAAAAAGAATCTTATTATTTTTTTTTTTTTTATAATTCATTCCAATAACTGGGTTTTACATATGGAAATAAGATGAGAATAAATTTCGATTAAATTTTAATTTACTCCTAGTAAATATAAATTATACATTTGTTATTCTAAAAGTACAAAAGCTTTTGGTTCTAGGCTTCAACCCAAAATGTTTTTTAATAACTTAGAAGCCCACAAGATATTTAATTAGTCTTCACTTCTCCTTCGCAAGTGACGAGAGATGTTACAAAATTTTTATTAGATATAAAATATATGATTTCATAAAAAATAAAAAAAAGTATATATATATTATTACTTAATAAATTTGAAATTCAAACCTAAAAATCATTTCTTGTAACTTTGAACATGAGATATAATAATCTATGAAGGAATTAAAATTGGTCTATTTAATTACTGAAGTGAGCAATTAAAATATGTTAAACGTATAGTGTTCTTTATAGTAATTTAATTTAAATTAAACCTGTCAAAAGTTTAAAAAAAGAAAAAAAAAAAGTTAAAATGGGAGACTATTAAAAGAAAAGGTGAGAACTAAAAATCATGACCCATATTTCAATTATGATTTCCCCACCGCGTGATTATAAAAACCAAAATTTGGTCCAAAGGAAAGGAAATAAAGTTTGCCCAAATTTGGCTCTAGGGAAGTAGCATGGAAGCTCAAGTGACAAGACAAAGGACTTGAAGAAAGAAAGATGTAACAAAATGTGCAGTCTTCAAGGTCTTTTTTCAGTACTTAAAGCTTAAATTAGAATTACTTGATTTGTAAAGATGGTAAAGATTTAAGAGAAAGGTAGCTAAGTAACGAACATTGGTCATAGAAGCAGAACCACTCACATAAGAGGAAAATCTTAACCCTAAAAGACAAAGACTTTGACTAGAGTGTCAACTACGTTATTAGAATTTCATTGCTTAACATAATATCATTTTCTTAGCGGAAGAAAAGGCAAAATTATTGTCCACATGGTGACATGATCAAGGGGGCAAGTAGCAGAAAATTTATGTGTAGAATTTCTCAACAAAACAACAAACTTAGAATTGGAGACTTTTCAAGCACCAAGTCTTGTACGTTACAAGAGCCTGAATATACACATATGTGATGAAAATTTATTGTAAAAGCAGAACCACTCATAAGAGGATAATCTCAACCCTATAATACAAAGACCTTGACTAGAATGTCAACTTCGTTATAGCGTTTAATTAAATGTCCTACTCTACAAAGGCCTTAACTAGGGTGTTAACTACGGCATATTTATTATCCACATGATAAGGGGCAAGCAGAAAATTTATGTGAAGAATTTCTCCACAAAACAACAAAATTGGAAGGTCTTGCAAGTTACAAGGTCTTGATCATACACATATGTATGGAGTTGCATCCATCATACAATGAACATTAGAGTTATCACCTTCATATCAACATCTGTTTCCATCAGACTCTGTCCACCAGTCGATACCTCTGAGCATACGTGCAACTGTCATTACATGAATGAATGACAGATGCATGTACCGTGAGCAATTAATTTGCCAATTAGAGTTGCTATCATAGTTAGAAAATTGAAGTGGTCCACCTCTCTATATTTTCAAATTTCATTGTTAAATAAAGAATGAATGCAAGACATAGACGCTTTTAAGTCAAGTCGAATACCTCTGAGCATACATGCATCCGTCATTACAACAATTTAACCAGAATTTAAGAGGAAGCTCAATTGCCCCAAACTTTTCTTTGGACAAAACGTGGGTTGGATCTCCCACCACATCTGCACATGATCTCTACTCTATCAATTTAGGAGTAATGATACATGTACAAGGAAATCTTGCAAAGATTTATATACAAAGTGATGTGACAAGAAATGAATGAAAGAGTGAACACAAAGAGTCAAATTCATCATATTCATTCTTTCATTCATTTTTTGTCACATCAGTTTGTATAAAAATCTTTGTAAAATTTCTTTGTACATCTAACATTATTGATCTATTTAGAGTGCATAAGAAACCTCACATCAAGGGAGGATCTCTGTCCACTCAATTCTGAGACCATATCTCTGAACCCTAATAGGAGTTCTTCAGTTTTACATAGTGGTTCTGGAGTTTAATTTACGTGAGATGAACTAGATAATTATAGATTTTACGTCCTCTAAAGCCTGTGCCATAAATTTCAACGACTGAGGATGCTTCTTCAGCTCGGTTTGATAACTTCACGCTATAAACATCTTTTCTTTTTTCTAAATTCTTACAAGAGTGTTACTTGATATATAACTAACTAAATTTCCAAAAATAAGAAACGTTTATAACATGAATTTAATAAAAAAATATATGACATATCAGTTTATATCAATTCCATTGATTTTAAGTTTTGGGGATTTATACAATGGTTTCGGAAAGTTGGAATATTAATAGTAAAAACTAAATATCATACATTCTCTTTTTGAATTTTTTTTGTGCTTTCTTTCTTATTTATTTATTTATTTATATTTCTATAGTCTAGAACTTTTGATTTATATTATATTTTCTAGTTATAAAATTGAGCTAGTGTCTATTGTTAGGAGATCGCACAGCTAAAAACACACTTTTGAGATAAATAACATATGAATAAAATCACATCACACAAAGAGACATAGTATTTACATGATTCAGTATTATCCGCCTGCATCTACGGATGTGAGAAATTTAGTATAGTTTCATGAACACAATATACAAGAGTACACAATACTGTAAACCAAAAACATAAAACAAAGCGAAAACAACCATGCTTAACCCAGTACTTAGAGTGGAAACAATCTTAGTTTCTAAAACACTTTCCCCATGGTGTTTAATAACCCTTACATCAAATATCTTATAGTCTCACATTCTCTCATAATCTTGAATTAGTTCTCATCCTTATATTTATAGATAGTATATGGGATATTATTTTCTTAATAGGATTCATATTCTAATTGTTAATCGGACTCCTAAATTATATTTTATTTACAATTGTATTTTTTATTAAATAGCTTTCCTGAAGACATATAATTTCACGTAGGAACAAATAAGCAAGCCACAATATCTCAACAGTTGCAGTTTAATCAAATAATGAATTAATTTGACCTAGTTATGTTGATATTGTTTATTGGAAACTAAAAAATAAAAACAAAATTACTATTAAACTTTTGGATCATGCAGTTGTGAGGTTAAAATATTTAACGTGTAGAATGTGGCAATAATAAGAATCTTCAAATAAATTAAATCCTTAAAATTGAACCAGAATTTATTTGCTTATGTGGAAAATTCTTAGCCATAGCCTTGACCATCTTATTTATACTACTTACTGGCCATATTAAGTTGAATTAGTCGGAAATTATGAGTTATCAATTTAATAAAACAATAGAAAATTACAATTAGTGTGGCGTTGAAGCCCATGCAGATACCATTGACGTTTCGTTATCAATTTAAATATCTTAAATGACACGTCCTTCCATACCATTTCCATCTCAGGTAAGTTAAGAGATCAAAATTTCTTGTATAATTACTAATTAGAGCTCATTTAATGGGGTTTATGAAAATTAGTTGTTTATAAGGTATTTTGAGTTTATAAGCATTTAAAATTTAAGCAGTTTGTATTTGGTTAAAATATTTATATGTGATTGATTAGTAGTTAACGCGTTTAGTAAAATGTGGTTTATAAGTATATTTTATTATTAAAATAACTAAAAAGAATGCTATATTATTTTATCAAATAATAAATTATATTAAGTCAATTTTTTACTATAATGTTATCAAAGTATATTTCGATCTTATTACAATATAATTTAATTTTAGAATTAAATAAACAAATATTTTATAGACAAATAGTTTATTAAAAATTTATAAGAATAATTTTTAGATTTTTATACAAAATAAACTAGTGAACAAATATAGTGAATTATAATTATATTCAAAAAAATAAAATTTCAATAAAAAATAAATTTATAATTTTTAGAAGCGTGAGTTGTTTGAAATATTAAAATAAGGTTATATGATAAAACTTAAAAATTAAATAAAGGTAATATGGTAATATATTTTGTCAATGTAATTTATAAATAGAGTGCTTATAAGCTCCAAAAAAAAAAAAAAAAAAAAAGTTGGTTTCCTCAACTTATTTTTTTGACTTATAAGTCTAAAATATTATAAATAAACAGATCAGTTTGATTTTAAAGTTTATAAACTGGTTTGATCAGCTTATAAGTTTAGACAAACACGTTTTTTATCCACTACCAAATAAAATGCTTCTTATATAAGATCTGACTGGCTTTTTTATAAACCAAAGTCATATTAATTAATTTTTATTACAAACTCCACTAGATTATGTACGTTTACTTGTTTACTACCGAACAATAATTTAGTTAATATGTGACCAACTCAAGGCCAAAAAAAAAAAAAAAAAAAAAAAGTTGTGGCGAGACGTTAATAAACAATTTTAATAAATAAACGTTATTTCTTTTTCTTTGTCTTTTTATTTTATATTTTTTTAAACTTTAAAATAAAAATGGTTGTCCTTTCTTTTAAATAATTTTTTTTTTTGTCAGCTTTTAATTTAATTCTAAAACTGGCTTTTCTCTTTTTAATTAAATTGTTTTATTATTTATTATTTTCTTATTATTTTTAATATTTACACTTCGAAATCAAACAATTTTTTTAGTTTTTAAATTTAAAATTGAAAGACTAAAACCAAGTAAAAAACTAGGGGTATCTAAGTTTCTTTATTGTTTTATGTTAAAATTATCTACAAGTGTCCATAAATTGAATAAAGTTATTTAGTGTTCAGAAATTGAACAAATTGAAATTGGTGTCCGTTTTGTCCTTAAATTGAACAAAAATACTTAGTATCTCTAAATTGAACAAATTGAAACTTGTGTCCAGTTTTTATTTCATGAAAAAAATTGTACCTAAACTGATAATATCCCTCGTTCAAAAGCCAAAATCTTTCATAAAATGAGGTTTTTCATTTAAATGGCATCGATAACTTCTCCCTAATCCCTCAATTTGCGTAAATTTGATTTCATAATCTATAATATTGGTTTTAGTGGAATAGAAGCTCATTTAGGGTGCAACACAAAATGTTTTAAAAAGTTTATCAGATAATTATTAATGAAATAATCTAAAAATACTCAAATTGTTAATTATTTTTAACTAAAAAAATATTACTATTTTTAATATTTTAACAAAATATACACCAAATTTTAAACCAATCAAGGACATGATTTGACTATCTAAAACTATTTTTGGTATTGCAAAAACCCCCAATTGACTATTATACATATGATGTGGCATGAAAAATCTTCTTGATATAGTTTGGGCATTCAATTATATAACATAAATCAGTAATCAATAAGTTAACATTTAACCACTCTATATTTATTTTTGATTAGTGATTGAATAAAATTCGCCTCTGGAAAATTCTACAAACGTCCCCAACTTTCAAATAAAAAAATATCCGAAATAAATAATTTGATAAAGTTGAGCATCCAATTATATAAATGAGTAACCAAGAAGTTAACATTTAACCACTCAATATTTATTTTTTATTAGTGATTGAATAATACTGTTTCCTGCTAGTCTTTACTACCAGTCTTACCGTACATTCCTCTGTCGACCAAATCTCTTTTACATCAATTCTTTTTTATACTAATTATGGTCATACTTCAAACAAATAACTATAGTTGATTTCATAATCCAATTCCGATTTTGCATGTCACACTTTCATGGAAACTCCCACTTTTTTCTTATACATGTATTTCGCTCATACTAGTATTATTATATGTTACTACAATATTATATTTTTGGATTCTGACTAATATGTTGCTAATGCATTTGTACCCCTTTCGTAAGTTTATTGTGAAATCAATATTTACTCCATACTTGGAACATGCTATGTCAATGTTGTATATTATAAGTTCATCTTATTTTTCACTTTTATTATTGCCAGGGCGATGCTACCCATGCAGGTTCCAATAAAAAAAATTTAATTTTATATATAAGAATTATTTTTCACCACTTAAAATGTTTTTTCTGGATGATTTATTTATTTATTAAAATTTATAATATAACCCCTCCAAACTTAATTTTTTACTCTACCATTTATTATCATTGGTAGTTACAAGTGTATCATTGTAAAGAAACATTGAAACTTAATACGAAGATTATAGACTTCCATCACTTAATTTATGTTATAAAATTTCTTAATAATACCTAGAGGAAGAATAAGCATATTTCTTGTCCACATGATCAAGAGGCAAGTTGCAGAAAATTTATGTGTAGAATTTCTCAACAAAACAACAAAATTGGAATTGGAGACTTTCAAGCATCAATTGTCTTGTAAGTTACAAGATCCTGACTATACACATATATGGAGTTGCATTCACCATATGATGAATATTACAGTTGTCACCTTCAGATCAAAATTTGTTTCCATCAAACTCCATTCACTGTTAGTACTAGAAAACTATGTGAGCAATTAATTTGCCAATTAGAGCTACTATTATAGTTAGAAAATTGAAGTGGTCCACCTCTACATTTTTAAATTTCATTGTTAAATTAGGAATGAATGCAAGACAGGGACACTTTTAAGTCAAGTCTAATACGTTTGAGCATATACGCATCTGTCATTGGTAGAGGATAAGAAAGATTAGTATCCACGTCAAGAGGCTGCAGAAATTTTTGAGCGCGAAATTAGAGGAGGAAACTTTTCAAGCTTTAAAGTATGTATTATGAGTTGCTTATATATATATATATATATATAAGAGTTTCCAAATTATGATATGAATTACATAACATAAAAAACAATGGGGTTGTCAAACTTGAAGAGAGTTTTTTCACTTGTTTCCCTAGTCTTGTTTGTTGTTATGTCACAATATTCTTCACTTGATGTTGCTTCTAATTCTACTCAAGAAGCATTGGCTCTTCTCAAATGGAAAGCCAGGCTTCAAAACCAAAGCCATTCTCGTCTGTCATCATGGACTCTTTCTTCTGTGAATGCCACAAATACTTCTACCCACCTCAAAACCAAAATAAGCCCATGTACTTGGTTTGGAATCTCTTGCAACCATGCCGAAAGTATCATTAGTATTAACCTGACTAGTACAAATTTAAAAGGTACTCTTCATGAACTATCTTTTTCAAAATTTCCCAATCTTGCATACATTGATCTAAGCCAGAATGAACTCTTTGGTTCTATCCCTGCTCAAATCGATCACCTAACAAATCTAGACACCCTTTACCTTTTTGCCAATAAGTTGTCTGGCTCTATTCCTAAGGAGATAGGCAACTTGAAGTTCCTTTCGAATCTAGAATTGAGTGAAAATCAATTGAGTGGCTTTATTCCTCCCTCCATTGGAAATTTGAGCAACTTAAAAGTTCTATACCTCTATGCCAACAACCTTTCTGGTGCCATTCCTATGGAGATAGGCAACTTGAAGGCCCTTTTGGATCTAGGTTTGAACGAAAATCAGCTGAGTGGCTCTATTCCTCCCCCCATTGGAAATTTGAGCAACTTAAAAGTTCTATACCTCTATGCCAACAACCTTTCTGGTGCCATTCCTATGGAGATAGGCAACTTGAAGGCCCTTTCGAACCTAGATTTGAGCGAAAATCAACTGAGTGGCTCTATTCCTCCTTCTATTGGAAATTTGAGCAACTTAAAAGTTCTAAACCTCTTTATTAACAACCTTTCTGGCACCATTCCTATGGAGATAGGAAATCTCTTGAAGTTGATTGACATAGAGTTGTCTCAGAATTACTTCACTGGTTCTCTTCCTGATAATATTTGTCGAAGTGGATCACTTACGCACTTTCGCGTTGGTGAGAACCATTTGCTTGGCCATATCCCAAAAGATTTGAGAAATTGCACAAGCTTAATTAGAGTTCGCCTTGAAAAAAACCACTTCAGTGGAAATATTTCAGAAGATTTTGGCATCTATCCAAATCTAAATTTCATAGATCTTAGTCATAACGAATTTTATGGTGAGATCTCATCTACTTGGGGAAAGTGCTCACAGTTAGGCACTTTAAATATTTCAGGGAATAATATTACTGGGAGCATCTTCCCTGAGATTCAAAACTCAACCGAACTACATGAACTTGACCTCTCTTCAAATCATTTAGTTGGAGAGATTCCAGTGGAACTTGGAAAGCTGACTTCTCTTAACAAGCTTATTTTAACTGGGAATCAACTTTCTGGTGGTATACCTCATGAAGTTGGTTTACTTACAGAACTTGAGTACCTTGACTTGTCGATAAATAGATTAAGCAAGTCAATCCCAGGAGATTTAGGGTACTTGTCAAAATTGCACTACTTGAATTTGAGAAACAATCAGTTTAACCTCGAAATTCCATTCCAATTAGGGAAGCTGTTTCAACTGTCGAAACTGGATTTGAGTCATAACTTACTCAAAGGAGAGATACCATCTCAGATATGTAATTTGGAGAGTTTGGAAAAACTAAATCTTTCCTACAATAACCTTTCTGGTTTAATTCCAAGCTGTTTTGAAGACATGCATGGCTTGTCAAGTATTGATATATCCTACAATGAGTTAGAAGGTCCAATTCCCAACAACACAGCATTTCGAGATGCTCCCATTGAAGCGTTACAAGGGAATAAAGGATTGTGTGGTAATGTAAGTGGATTGACACCTTGCAAGGCTCTCATATCACACAAACATGTCACACGAAAGAGGTTGATAATCTCCTTTCTTGTTTCAGGAGCACTTGCTCTTTTAATTGTGGTGAGTTTTATGTTCTTTTGTTTTCGAAGAAAAAAGCAAGAGTTACCGAAACAACGTAGAAGTGTGAACAAGGATGAAATTCTTTTGGTATTAAATTTTGATGGAAAAATATTGTATGAAGAAATCGTGAGTGCAACCGAGAATTTTGATGCCAAGTATTGCATTGGGAGGGGTGGATTTGGAAGTTTTTACAAAGCACAGCTTCTGTCAGGGACTATTTTGGCGATAAAGAAATTTCACTCCCTTCAGCTTGATGACATAGAAGATCAAAAAGAGTTTTTAAATGAAATAAGGGCATTAACAGAGGTACGACATCGAAACATTGTGAAATTTTTCGGTTTTTGCATACATTCTAAAGACTCTTTTTTAGTTTATGAGTATCTTGAAAGAGGTAGCTTGGCCACATTCTTGAGTAATGAAGCTACAGCAAGAGAATTGGATTGGGGTAAGAGAATAAATATTTTGAAAGGTGTGTGTAATGCCTTGTCCTACATACACCACGATTGCTTCCCACCAATAGTCCATCGAGACATATCAAGCAAAAATGTGTTGTTGGATTTAGAATATGAAGCTCATGTTTCGGACTTTGGAATTGCCAAATTTCTCAAGCCAAACTCATCTAATTGGACACAACTTGCAGGCACATACGGATATATTGCCCCAGGTATATATAATTCATTTGTTGTTGTCTTGATTATTTTGTTACTTACATAAAAAAAAAAAAAAAAAAATAGTTATGAAATATGATCTCATCATTTATCTTTCACTTTGTAGAACTTGCTTACACAATGAAGGTAACTGAAAAAAATGATGTATATAGTTTTGGAGTGTTAGCATTGGAAGTGATCAATGGAAAGCATCCAGGTGATATCATTCCTACTCTATCCTCTCCTTTCATTTGGGAGGATTTGTTGCTAAGCAATATTTTGGACGAACGCCTTCCACTTCCTCCACCTACTATTCAAGATCAATTGATAGGATTAATAAAGCTAGCAATTGATTGCTTGGATTCCAATCCAAAATCTAGGCCAACCATGAACATGGTTTCTCATATTTTTTCAGCCACAACAGATCTTCCCTAGACGCCTTCAGATAATCAAACCAAGGCAATTGATTGTGAGTAGAATGTCTTCAAGCTTGCAAAAGAAAAAAATAATTTGTGTCGTTTCTCTTTTAGTTAATTGTATGCATTTAGTTTCCTAGGCATTTTTTTTTTTTTTTTTTTTGGGTTTTAATCTTTATGTATTGGCATGCTTTCAAGAGGTAAGGCTCATTACGTCCCCCTCTTTAGGTGTGTTTGATTTCCTTTTCGTTTAATAAGATTCCCTCATTCCGTTGAGGTTTTATCAAAAATAAAAAGTTGCAAGAAGAAGTACATGTTTAACTTGCTTGAAAAAGCTTGTAAAAAATATTAAAATATGTTTAAAATATCATATACTAGACCAAAGAATTTAATGTATCTAATTTACTATCTAAGTTTACGGAAAAATATATATACAGGCAATTGGTATTGAAAAAAGATTTCCACAACTCAAACACAAAATTAAAGCAAGCACTAAAAATAAAGAAAACTAAACACAATAATTTTAAATTGGTTCGGCCCAGTCAATTTAGCCTACGTCCACTATCTACTCAAACAATCTATTAAACAAATGCTTACAATTGTGCAATTTTTAGAAGAGAAAAATTGCAAATTCCTTATACCATCCCAAAAAGTCCAATTACACCCTTAATAACAATCCACAATCACTATTCTTTTAGTGTCTATCTTACACTTTTTGAAATACATTAAAAGTCCAATCTATTAATCTATTTAAAGAGGAGAGTCCCCTTGCAACTCGCACTCCTAAGCAATATGGGATTCAAGGCACTATCCCAACAATTCCTCCCTTGGCTTGAATCCCCAAACATCACAATAGCATCTAAAAACCTTACTAAGATGATAGTCTTCTTTCAGATGATAGTCTTCTTTTTTTTCACAATAGGAACTAGAACAACTTTATCTCTTGATTTCTTAAGACACACACCTTCATCAAGCAAATATAATTGTTTTTCATTCTTTTTGCCTTGCAAAATCATAACATCATCTTTACACACTTTGCATCCACTTCTTTGACCAATGTAGGTATATCCACGAGAAGCCAACTCACTCAAAGAAATCAAATTGTGACTACAACTTGGTACATACCTCACATGACGAAGATTCTTGACAATACCATTGTGAAGCTTGAGACGAATGCTACCAACGCCTTCAGTCTTCACTTTCTCTTTATTACTGGCAACAATATTTCCATAATTTCCATCTTTTTTCAATTCAACAAAACAATCTTTATCATTACAAACATGCATAGATGCAACAAAATCTAAAACCCTAAACCTTTTTCACCCTTTTAAGTTTGAGTTCATCTTGACGTGTTACAAAAAATTCACCTTCATTATCAACAACCCAAGCATCATCATTCAAATCCTTCATTTGTTTGAACCTTCTTGAAAGCAAGCATATCCTCCCTTAATTTCTTGCAGCATGGTTGGATATGTCCCTTCTCTCCACAATAATAGCACCCCTTATTACCGTAATCTCTAACTTTTGATTTAGATCTCTATCTTGATTCATCACCTCTCTCTTGAGTCCTCCCTTAATTAGAACCTTCTGCAACTAGTAATCTCCTCTACGTGATGAGTTCTCTGATCCCACAATCCTTTTATTCTCGCACAACAAGACAATCACATCATCTAATTTTAAAGTAGATTTACCTACCAACAAAGTTTGAACCAAAGGTCTATAATATTTAGGCAAAGATGACAACAATATCAATGCATGTTCTTCATCCTTTAACTCGTTAAAAATAGCCAACAATTGAGATAATAGCCTATCAAATTCATTTAAATGATCATGGAGACTCGTACCTTCATCCATCTTCAGAGAATATAGATCCACCTTCAAACACAGTTTGTTAGTCAAAGATTTCAATGCATAAATGCCCTCCAATTGTTCCCAAAAACCCTTTTAAGTAAACTCAGTGAGCACGTTGTACTTTATATCTATAGTTAAAGTCAATCTGATTGTAATGATAGCTCTCCTCTGAATTCTATTCCATTCTCTATTAGACATCTTCTTTGGCTTACTCTGTTCTAATGTCTGATCAAGACCTTGTTATACCAAAAGGTCTTGTATGTCTTGTATCGTACTTTGCCATAACATAAAATAAATTTTACCATCAAATAAAGGAACCTCAACTTAGATATACCTCCAGAAAATTTAAGATGCTTGATAGTCGCCGATCTACTCTTAAATCCAACCTCCTTTCAAGCTTGCCTTCTCTTTGCCTTCTCCCAGATCACGAACCATGGGCTCTAATACCACTTGTTGAAAAAGATTTTCATAACTCAAACGCAAAATTAAAGCAAGCAACTAAAAATAAAGAAAACCAAATACAAAAATTTTAAAGTAGTTAGGCCTAATCAATTTAGCCTACGTCCACTATCCACGCAAACAATCCACTAAGCAAAAGCTTACAACTATGCAATTTTTAGAAGAGAAGAATTGCAAACTCCTTAACTATCCCAAAAAGCCCAATTACACCCTTAATAACAACCCACAATGACTATTTTTTTTTTTTTTTTTTTTGTCTATCTTACACTTGTTGAGATACTTTAAAAAGTCTAATCTATTAGTCTATTTAAAGGGGAGAGTCACCTTGCAACTCCCACTCCCAAGCAATATGAGATTCAAGGCACTATCCCAACACTTGATAGATGCATTATAACGCAAGCCGAGTTTACAGCGTGGAACCTCATTTCCACATTCATTTCTAATCATTATATTATTTATATTATTTCAGCATAAGTTAGTCTTTAAAATGAAGATAAAAACTTGAAACCAGCTACCAATTGCAAACTAATTAATATGATAGCAATAAGTTTAGATTAAATTATTTAAAGTTAAGTTAAACACTAAAACAAACAATAATTTCTTTCAAATTTTAAGAAGTCTGAATTGGAAAATGAGAAAAAGAGATGTATAAGAAAAAAAATTAATTAATCTAACATGATGTTTTTATTGTTAAGTGATGTTTAAAAATATACTTCAAAATATAAATGAGATGTATTTAATAATGGAATAATGATGTTATATGAAGACTGAAATTAATTTCACTTTATGTTTTGGGTCCAACGAAAACGGAGATAAAATTGGGTCCAAATGTGGTGTTCAAGTAAAATGGAAGTAGCTCTGAAGCTGAAGTGAGCTTGAAGATCTGAACTGAAATCTCTTAAAAATTGAACTGTTCTTTTAAACAACCTTCAGAATCCCAAAAGTAAGTATTTTTCTTTTTCTGTTCTTAACTTTCAGATTTAATTTCTACATCTAACATATTACAATATCTTTGGAATTATATATTTTTTCTAAATCTTAATCTCCTTTTCCTAACATGCAAAAGTTTTTATTATAAAAGACTTTTGATTGTTATTATGTTTCTTTATGAACGAAAATTAACTAATTTTCTAACATAATTTAAAGAATCTTTCTAAGAGAGAAAGTAAAAGAACAAGAAAATTCAATTCCTTAAAAACTAATAAAATTTAATAACTGACATCAAATTGATTGTTTTGACATGTATTCACTTATGAATTTTTTTATTCAAAATAGAAAATATTTCTAATTAAAATGAATATTTGGGGGAAAAATGTATTTCATGGAGAGTAATTAGAAGAAGACGTATTTTAGAAGAACAAAATGTCTTTAATAGGAATTTTAGTGAAGGCTATTCCAACATTATAATTTTAGGTAATGTAAAGAGAAATTTTAGGTGCAAATAACACCATTAATCACGATATAATCGACATATGATTTTTTTTTTTTTTTATTTTCTCTTTCTTATAAGCCAAACACAATTGTTGAGCTAGAAAATTTCAGAAAATAATTAAGTGAAGATAAATATCCGTGATTCTTCACTCCCCCAATTTATTGGTTTTCAGTTCTAAATAATGGGTCTATTTAGTATGTTTTATTCAAGAACATAAAAGAAGAGGCTATTAGAGTAGAGTTTACGAAAAATAAAACTAGTTCTTTGGTTAGGAAAATGTAAAAGAAATTATAATATTAATAAAGATTGGCTCACAACTAAATTTCACAAACTTTCTCTCACAACCCCTAGGTGGCAGCTCCTAGTTTTATGCTATAAATTTTGAATTTTGGGAAATTCATCAGCAAAACTAAAAGCTGCCACCTAGGGGTTATGAGAGAAAGTTTGTGAGATTGAATTGTAAGTGTACTATTACTTTTATTAAATTAATTTACCAATAAGTGTTTTAAAATACAACAATAAATCAAGTCAAATTTATAAAATGAAATAAGGATACTTTTGAAATTTAAATGCTTTATATAAGTTAAAAAATAACTCAAGGAGAAGCTCAAATTTTGATAAAATTGCTTATTAAGAATGCTATAAACATTTTTAACTAGTAGATAAACACAACCGAATAGATTCACTGTCTAACGTATGATAACTTTTCTAGTCTTCTATAGGCAGTGTGAACAGAATAGAGATTAATACGAAACCAAAATAACAGTAAACACACAAACATAAATAGTAAAGAAAAAGAAGAAAAAAACATGATTTACTCTACTTCACCCAATTAATAGACCACGTCCAGTAAAGTTAATATTATTTCAATATTGCCCCACCTCTCTCGTTTACAATGAATGAATTTGTCGTATTGTTTTCTATTATTCATTATTAGAGAAAAATATGTTTATATACTAGGTTTAAATGACTAAAACCTAGTATTGCAAGGATTCCTATTCGTAAGTTTAAACCTAATAAAAAATTATTAACTTAAAGAAATCTTTCAATAGTTATACATGGAAAAGATCCAAATCGCCCACTCACCGGGGAGCGGAGCCTCGCCTACTAATTGGGCAGTAAGACCCTCGAAAGCATCTGTGTGGCCTATTGATGCTGAAGGTCGACAACTCCACCACAGTGAAGGACTGCCCTTTTGTACTCTAAAATAGACCTGACAAAACGAGTCTAGACTCGCGGGTCGACCCGCACCCGCGTAAAAGTTATAATATACGGGTCTTATATATTGGATCCTTCTTTTGGACCCATACTCGGCTCGACTCGTTTTGCCAGCAAGTGAGACAGGTTGACCTGTGGGTACCCATTTATTTTAAAAAAAAAAAAAAAAAAACCAATTATTTTGGAATTGAAATCCCTAACCCTAAACTAAGTCCCTCATCTCGACATCTCCTCTCTGGCTCTCTCACATTCACTCACTCTCGTCTCTCACTGTCAAACCGTCACAGTCCACCATCAACATATCCTCTCTCAGACTCTCACAGCCACCGACCGCTGCTTCTCTACTTTCTCTTCTCTGATATATCGATTCTCTTCTTCTTCTTCTTCAACTATGTACTACCAAGTCTTCAGCTACTGATCCATAAGGTTTAACCAGGTAAACCTTTTTCACTTTACTATCTTAGCTTCTCGCTTCCAAAATTTATTGCTCTGTCACTACTTTGCTTATTTCTTGTTGCTTATTTCTTGCTGTTCACTTCATGCTTTGTGTTTTTGTTTGTCGCTGGAGAAAATATAAGAGAAATAAAATGCGTGGATGTTATGGGTTTATGTTGGATGTGTAGTGATGTGTTTAGAGTACTGTTGTTGAGGTGCGTTCGTGTGTGTTTGGCTGCTGCGTTTGGATGTAGATACGTACCTAGTATTCATAGTATTGCTTTAATTAGGGAGGCTTAAAAGATTATTTTGAGAGGGGGTGAAACCACCATGTATATCGTAGACGACGTAGAGAAATGGTGGGCAGTTACAAGATTATTTTTTTTGGCTTTAATGGTGGAGAAAGCAGGGAAATTAGGTATGGTTTTGAAGTAAATGAAGATGTGGGAGAGGGTGAAATAACAAAGTGTACAGTCATAAGGGAAAAAAGGGAGACGGGATAATGGAATTGAATGAATATTTAATATTTAATTTTAATTTGTTTTATAAATTTGATGGGATTGGATGGTTGAATGATGCTACTTTAAAATTATAAAAAGATGAGTTTGGGTTGTGAGAAAGAAAGAAATGGGGATGTAAAGTGAAGTGAATTGAATTTAGAGTAGTTGATTGTGAAGGTGTAATTATAAAAAATAAAAACTGCAGGAATTTTGGGGGTATAACTACAAAACTGAAAACTGGAGTGAGAAAAACAGGTATCCGCGAGTCCACCTATACCCGTATAGGATAGGGTCCGGGTATAATATTTTGGACCCGTTTAAATCGACCCATTTTGAGCCATACCCATTTGGACCCGAACCTAACTCGGCACGCCCACCCGTTTTGTCAGGTCTACTCTAAAAGTAATTCTTGTCCCTTTGACCCTTCATATTTCTTGAACTTTTTTATCCCCTTAACATATGTTTTTTCTCTACTTTGATCTACCTCTTCATTAAACATTAAATTGCCCCCTAAACATAATTTCTAGGTTCCACCATTGTCCGTAGGCGATGACTTGGGTTCTTTAGGCAATGACTTATGTCTAACGACTTCTGTAGACTTAAATCACCTATAAACGTTACATCAGTATATGTAATATGCACCTGCGCTATCATTAATTGGTTGTGTATAGTCATTAATTTTAGAGTAAACGACATGCTCCCACCCGAGGTTCAGCGAAACAAGAATTGGTACCTTAGTTTCATTTATCTCAGATTTCCACCTTAAAGTAACACTGTTAGCTACTGTTGGATTCTGACACAGATGTAGAGACTGCAATTACCGAACTGCCCTCCCATCTTCTTCTTCTTCGTCTCCCCATTTTTCCCATTCTTCTTCTGTCAGCTCCTCATCAAATTTCTACATCTCAATCAAATCCCCACCTAGTCCCATCTCTAAGATTCAACCAGTTTCTTTACCATCCCCTGTTTCAACATTGCATCAATCACCCTCTCTGCCGCACTTCTTTGCGCCGCAACCAATTGCAGATCGCCCAACCGCCATGCTTCCCCTTCCCCATATCTGCGTTTTGCGTTGCCATTGCTTCTAGCTGCACCAATCTACTCCATTACACAATCTACACAAGATCTCACCAGCGTGTGACCTAAACGCGATCACCTGCGCGCGACGTCACCTTTGGCGCTCGCCAACCAGTGCACGACGTTGCCTCCCACACTCGCCAACCAACGCCCGTACCTAGGTCAACCTCTTGCTTGTGGTTGTGTGCTAATTTTGGTTGTGTTGGGTGTTGAGTTTGTGGTTCAATCTTTGAGTGACTTGGTGGTGGTTGTTTGGTGGCGGCAGGGATGACTTTGGGGTTTTGAGGGATTGCGATGGTGGTGGATGGGTGGAATGGCGGTGGGCGGTGATGGTGGTGACTTTGGGGTTAAAAGGCGCTGGGTGGATGGTGGCGGTGATGGTGGCTGGGTGTGAGAGATGTTTTTGCAGAAAATGAAAATATTAAAATATATGAAATGACTATTTTAACCTTTAATTATTAAAAGAAAGGAAATGGAGTTGTTTCAAGGGTGGGAATCTGAAATAATTGAAACCAAGGATACCAACTTGTCATTTCACTAAACCTAGGGTGGAAACATGTCGTTTACACTTAATGTTATGAAAGTTTCTTCTTTATATATATGCCTAGTAAGATTTACTTGTTTCATCTTGAAAGTTGGTCAGAATCTTAAACGTCCAATTGCCCCTCCTCAAACTATAGAAAGTATAAACTATTTAAATTACTCTTTTAACTCTCAAACATTAAACCTCAATTTGTTGAAAGTTTAAACTGTTAAATTACTCTTTTAATCCTCTAACGTGAAATGAGATGTATTTGTAGAAATTTTGATAATTATCATTCCTTTAATTAATTTCAAAGCATCGTATCATAAATGAACAACAAAGAGAGATTTTTTTTTTCTTTTTTTTTTTTTCATATATAAATCTATGTAAATATTTTTCAGCTCAAATTACCAACGTCGCCGACATATCCCTTCAATTATGTAGAAATAAACATTTAGTAGAAGCCGTTACTGCATGCATCAATAATTTGAATAACAATGAGAACAATGTATTTCTTTATATTTCTTTTTCTTTTTCCTCTTTCTTTCTTTCTTAATATTTATTGTAATTGAAAGTTAATTTTAAATTAACAATTTAGAAGATAAAGAAGGGTGCCGGTGTGGAAACAAAAGAAAAAATGGTATAACAAGAAGTGTTTAAAATTAAGATAACTAAAATTATTTATCAAAATTACGAGATATTTTTAAAAATAATTAAAATATTATTATCTATTATATGAACTATAAATTTAAATATAATTATAGAAATTTTTTTTTTCCTCCAAACCCCCTAGCTTTGCCCCTGCTTATGAGATTTCTCAGAACTCTGATATATTTATTTAGACTGTCATTGCAAATATATCAAAAACTCGATGTAATTAAATTTAACCATCCAATAAGTTCTGATCATTTTTTCACAACTTAATTTTAAGTACTGCTTAAGATATATGTAAAAATAACTTATCAAGTTGTCAAAGTTTAATATTTTTAAATCTTTTAATATATTTAATAATTTGATCGTAAAACAAATGTCAAATATTTGCTTCTTTTTGTTGTGGAGAAAATATAAAATAAGGGTATATTAGTCATTGTAACAAGATTCTATGTCCGAGTTAACTTTTCTCAACATGTATGTCAATATTCATAATATATATTTCTTACTTTATTTAGTAACCTTGACTAATTGCCAAATCAATATTATCAGCTACTTCAAATATATTATCCATTAATTTAATTTCTTCATAATCTAGAGAGAAACAATTTTTGAAAAAGAAAAAAAAAATAATTTCTTTCTTTCATATATTATGTATTAGCCTATTAGGAATATTAAATAAATTTAATTTAATGTTATAAATTATTTATATTTTATTTAATAATACATTCTTAAAAATTATATATATTTACAAATGATAATATCATAAAAAACATCTGTGTCAATTAATATATTTAATATAATCTAATTAATTTTATGAAAAAATAATGTTTTAATAATTAATATATTTCTCATTCATATGTATTATTAATTAAGGGAGATTATCAATTAAGGTACAATGTTTTCATAAAATTATAAAAAAGGTCACAAGTTTCAAATTTATCAATTTAAGGATACTTAATAGAAGATTGCAGCTAAATTTAACATGAACCAAGGGCAAATTAGTAATTACGTAAATAAGTTATAAAAGCAAAAAAAGCAAAAAGCAAAAAGCAAGTCGATTAAAAAAACTTTTATCCCATCAGAAACTGACACATGGATCTAACAAATATTAAAGAATTAATGTAATTAAAAAAAAAAAAAAATCAATCTGCCAAATTTCTTGGCTGGGTTACGACATTTTAGTTTAACGTTACCTATTCTTGTTGAATTGCGAATTTTACGAAATTCTTTGTTTCAATTTAAATGAAATAAATCCTATAGTCTAAAATGATTTCAAAATATGTAACTGCAATGAATCGAATCAAAAAATTTATGGGGGCTTCATCTTTGGTTCAAAGGAACTTTTCATTTCGTTGTTTTGAGACCTTTTTCTTCGTTTTAATTTTTCCTCCTTGAACTGCAGAAAGCTCAAATTTTGAGTCTTCAAGGTAGGCTTCCACCGGAGCTGGTGAACCTTCCCTATCTAGAAGAAAATGTAAGACCAATTTATTATTTGTTTTTGAGATCTTTATATAATTACTACTTTTCTTTATAATTGTGTTTTTTATGTGTCTTCTCATTAATAGATTTATGCATGTGATTTGTTTTGTCATAGACATTTCTGGTTAATTTAAGGTATAAGGAAATTTAGATTTTCTGTTTCCAAAGTAGTTTTTACTACTAAAAACAGTTTTCTGTATTCTCATTGAATGGTAGATCTGGCCATGTTTGATGGTCAAAGACAGCCAAAGATGTGGCTACGTTGATGGTCAATGAATATTTACTGAATTGCCTCTCATTGTTAATATTAACACATAAACTTAACAACATAGCAATTTCTGTTTTCCCATAAATTTTAGAGAAATTTTGTTATTTAATCGAACCTTAGGAATAACTGTCATTAACTGTATCATAAAACATATAGATAACATAAACCCTGAGTGAGTAGGGTGGTATTGATAGTTTTTAATATTCCTGGGGCATTTAAAATATTAGCGGGTATAAATAATATATTTGTATTCAAATAATGACGGGGGCGCCATTCTAATGAGTCTATTCAGCTGCTGTACTTCGAGTGATAGCTAAGAAATTGGGCGCCAACTCCTGAATTCTACAGATCCTTGCCAATTAGGGATGCTCCCGTTAGCCATTCAACGCTCGGAGATGGCCAAACAACACCATCATTTGTGACCGCACAATTGGCTCCTTCTCTCACATTACAAACATGTAAGTCCCCCTTACTTCTTCTTCTTCATCCTCTTATCTCTAGTACGTTCTGATAAGAAATTTAACATGATCGATTTCAATTAGGTGAAATTGAATTGATTTACTATTACTTAATTTTGCAGGAACCAAAATGAAATTATCAAATTGAGCTTTAAATGATATTAAAGTTAATAATTTAATTTTTTTGACCTAATAAATTCTTAACTTGATAGAAAGCTAGATGATGTCTCACCTATCTCAAGTTCGAATCCCCCGTACTCAATTCACTCCATAAATCTCTCCGTTTCCTTGTTCTGTTTCGGCTTTTGTCAAGTTGTTTCTGAACACGTTAATTCGTAATAAGAGAGGATATTTTGTGCTTCAATGTTAAGTCATGTAGAAGTTTATATCAGAGTTATGAAATTGGCGCTTAGTTTTGCAAGTTTCACTTGGATAAGGATGCAGGCCTGAATTGTAGTTTTAGTTATTATTGAAGAGAGTTCAATTTCAAATTGTTCTATACTTGTTGAATTGTGAATTTTACCAAATTCTTTCTTTCAATTTCGAAGGAATAATTCTGCAGTCTATAATGATTTATTTCAAACTATGTAATTGTTATGGAATCGGATATAGTTTTTTTCATGGGGACTTCGTCTTTGGTGCAAAGGAAGTTTTTATTTCATTGTATTGAGATCACTTTCCTCATTACAACTTTTCCCTCTTTGAACTGCAGCAAGCTCAAAGTTTGAGTCTTCAGGGCTCGCTTCCACGGGAATTGGTGAGCCTTATGTATCTCCAGAAATGTAAGGACATTTTATCATATCTCGTTAACACTTATTGGACAGGTTGTGCTCTATGTCTTTGCCATGAGATCTTTCTATAATAAAAATTTTCTTATAATTGTGTTAGTTAGGAATCTTTTCTTTAATAGATTATGAATGTGATCTGTTTCATAATAGACAATTCTAGTAAGCAGGTTAATTTAGGTTAAAACCCTAGTTGTTAAGGAAATTTAGATTTTCTGTGTCCAAAATAGTTTTTTAATGCTCAGAAACAGTTTTCTGTATTCTCAATTAATAAGAACTTGGCTGATTAATTGTTTCCAGGATCATTAAAAAAATTGTCATAAAGAACCTCTATTTTCTGGAAGATACATGTTAGTTTCACTGTTTAAAAATCATTCTGAATGATCACATGAGAGTTCCTATTAGAAAGTTTCAATATGTTATTACACAATTTTAACTATCCAAACACGGAATTGAAAACAAAAAAAATATTTTTTGAGTTCTCATTCTTTAAAATAATAGTGAATACAAGATGAAGCTAACGTAACCTGAATCATCCTTTGGACATAGGCTTTTAGAATAAGGTTATGAATAATTTAATATACCAAGGCGCTCTTAAGAGAGGGTATGGATATACTACAGTAGCTTTTAGGGTGATATTATAAATACGCTAAAAGTATGTGTTAGAGGTCTGAAATGCTGAAAGAACATGGCATTCCATCTCTGAAATCCTTGTCTTATTGGCATCTTAACTTTAACTTGTTTCAGGAGAAAATTTTTGTATGTAACATATTCTTCTCCTTAACAGTGACCTAGCCCGCAACTACCTAGTGGTACACTTCCAAAGATGGGCTTCAATGCAGCATTTGACAATATGTAAGTAAAAATACAACTTTTTCTGGTTTAATGAAGGGAAATTTTTACTGACCCCTTAATTTCGTGGACTTAATATAAAAAAGATTTCTGTGGTTCCAAATTCACCAAAAAGTACCCTTTTCATTGATAAATGTCAGAAATGATCACTTGACCCTTTGATGCTTAATTTCAAAGAGAGTAAACATAAGGGTACTTTTTGAAGAAATTGAACTATAGAGACCTTAGTGTATTAGAAAGGTGTAGAAAAAATTTCCTTGATGATCTTGATCAATTCAGGGTTTACTTCTTCATGATATGAATAATGAATAACGATATGAATAATGAATAATTGTATGCAGCTCCCTTACCGCCAAAACTTATCAGGGGAAATTCCCACCGCTGGGGATACTTTACCAATCTCACTTTCTTGTATGCTTTGATCTTCAAAAACAATGCTTCTACTATCTCTGGGAAAATCCATATTGTTTCAGTTCTTTTCATAATCTCAGAAAAACAAAATTTAGGAACTTGAAGCAAACAGTTATCTGGTCCTGTCCTGAGGAGTTGGAAATTTGGTCAACTTAACAACCTGTATGGTATCTTAACTCTAATTGATATTACATTTGCAATTGTTATTGAGAATAGTAATCATAAACTACGGTGGTTTGGTGCCATGACTATGCAATTTCAGGGAACTTTCCTCCAATTATTTTTCTGGAAGGTTGCCTATAAAACTAGCAAAACTGAAGAACATGAAGAAGTTGTAAGTATTTTCATATATTTTCCCTCCAGTCGAGATAGTTTAAAATCAACAGAATACCTTTCACTTTGATGTGTGCAGTAGAATAAGTGATAATAGTTTTACATGGCACCGTACCAGAATTTATTGGGGATGGACTAATCTTGAAATGCTGTAAGATCTTGATCGTAGCAAATTTGATTTGAAATGCATAAGAAGGATTGTGATATTAGATAGATCCTCATTTTTTTTTTGCCCACTTCCGCTGTGTTGCTGCTTTATGAAGGGAAATGTATTCAAGTGGACTAGAAGGACCTATCCCTGCTACAATTTTCGCCTGGGAAGTTTGGATGACCTGTAAGTAGAAGAACTTTCTAACTTTTTCCCTATTAACTGTAGGGACTTGAATTTTCAACTACAATTGTAATCTTCTTTATATACAGGAGGATTACTGATATGAATGGCCAAAGTTTCCTTTTCCAAATCTGACCGCAACCTGTTCAAAAATTGTATGTTTGGTGCTTCTGATTCTTTGTATTATTTATTTAATGCTAAGCTTCGTATATAGAAGTAATTGCTGTCAGATCACTCAGTTACGTGAAACTTGTCTTCAGGATTTTGAGAAACTTGAATATGTCAGGATCTGTCCACACCATAATTTCGAAGTAACCACCACATGTAAGGCTACACTCACCATGTTTATATCTGTTTACAAATATTAATTGCCATGCTTATATTGATGTTTTAATATCACCTAGTAAATTCTTTCAGAACTTAAGGACCTCAGTATCACTGAAGTTTGAAGAACGTAAACTCACAAGAATAAGAGACATGATTCTTACCTGGTGCCTTAGTCACCTGTGAAATCTTACAACAATACACCTCATGTTTGTTTACATGTTATAAAATGGAGTTGATAACCTTAAGCTTGGCTCTGAAAAATTATGATATTCAGCATGGTTGTTGATAGCTGGTTACTACATTTATTGTGAAAGGGTCTTTCCTATTTCAAAGTGGTATTTCCGTGCAGATGTGTGTTCCTGGTAAATAGATTGCAGAGTAACTTGGACCTGGAAATTCTCTATCTAAACTTAAGTACATGGCTAATTTTGCATGTTTCTATATTGTTAAATGATTTATTTCAATGTTGAAGAAGCATGGTAAATAAATTAGGAGGAAAGTCGTGGTATTGTTACATAAACATAAAAGTGAATTATTTTTGCACATATTAAATATATAGGAGTAGATGGAGCTGAAATATCATTTAAGAAGTAAATGGTGGTAACTGTAAGATAAGGCCTAAATGGCATGATCCTTCTTGTGCTAATCAACATATTGTTTTTTTTTTCCACTTAAAATGTTTTATGTTCCTATCAGAGTGGAAGTATTTTCTTATAAATGGGCCTCAAAAAGGCATGGAAAACATGATGAACCTAATTTTAGGCCTGACAAGGCATGAGACCCATACCATGTTTCTTGTCAGTTGCTATGGTATTGTCTCAATCATACTTGTATTGTGTCTATCTCATGTTTCTGCTGTGTTCATGCTATGTGACATATTTAGTAATAAATTTAAACTGAAGAACTATTTTTTTCCTTTACCTTTACGTATAACTTCAGTCTTTATATTTCCTTAAACTTTTGTTAGTATTTATACAGCGATCTGACCTTTACAAGCTGGAAGGAGAAATAATGGCATTAGAACGACTCCAAACTTTATGTAGTCTCTATTTTCTGATGGAAATTGTTGTACTGTTACAATTACAGTGAAGTATTATATCACACTAAAATATATCACATTCTTCTTATTAGGTTCTTGAGTGGCAACATGCTCAGTGGAAGCATATCAGAAACATTCCTTGACACATCAAGTATCGTATGTTCCTACTTAGATGATTTGGTTTGATTTTCAACTTGATATTAATATAGTTTTTTTTTTTAGATTATCTTTGAGGTCCCAATCCTCTTTTTTACTCAATAAAAATACTATCAACTAGTTATCTTTGTACAAATTTTGAGGCAATAATAGTATTTTCTTTTGGTGGGTGTAATAATATTCATTTGCCCATTGCCAAAAAAATAGAAAAGAGAGAGAGAGAGAGGAGATTTCTTTCAATGCGACGTCCCATCTTTGAGTACATAATGAGAGGTGATTTCATAAACATAATTGTTGCTTCTCCATCTAGGACTCAGGTGACCTGGTTGCTTCATGATATCTTTTATACAAGCACATGCTGTTAACCATTCTTCCACCTGCATCCTTCCATGCATTACCATAAAACAATCGAAGTAACTTCTCTCACAGGTACAGCATTGATATTGCATTACGACTCAATTCAAGAAGGTCTAGGCATCACCACCACCTTCTGTCAAGCTGTTTGCCAAACCTGGTTACCTGATGTATGCTCCAATATTGGCCAACTGCTTCCTAATAGCTCAGAGCTTGAGTTGTTTTATTAAATGTATAGAAACTATATTGGAGCTTAGGGAGGGACCTACCCTATTGACAAGGTGCTGTAACATTGTCCTTTGGTAGCATCTTTAGAGTTAAGTGATTAGCTGTGTAGTATTTACTTCCGGTATAATTTGAAACCTGGATGGAAGTCCAGATTTAATAATTTTGAACCTGAAGCTCCGTAATCAACACATCTTCATAACATTTTTTGAAAATGCTCTCTTATTTCAAAATCTGTTCTTCTATGTCTTAATCGATTTCTTGTTGTTGACTTGGGATGGCATGTACATTTCCTCTTTGTTTTTTGTGGCACAAAAGGTCTTTTCCACCATCAAGATTATCAATTTGGTTAGTTCTAATGTTGCTTTTCATTTGAGGGCCACTATTTGAATTTTCTTTTTCTAAATCTAGTAACTATTCATTGTACAATTATTTAATCTAAAAGTAGATATATGAATTTATTTTTTATCCATTGTTTGCAGTGACTTTCCTTAATAAATTTACACCACTAAGTAGTTGTCCAGAGAACAGGAAACAATTCAAATTATAATAATGTCAGCTTAGTTCCCTTTAAATCTTCCACTCATAGTCTTCTTAACTGTTTTATCAGTAATCTAAACATGTTCCGAAGCTTCTATCAAAGAACAACATGTAAGGCTTCTCTTATTTCTTTAAGGTAACAGTACTTTGAATTTATATTACCCTTACCTCAAAGCTTCTCTAGTACAGACATTTGCACCATAAGAAACAACACATAGACCTAACTATCCGTATTGACTTAATAATATTATCTAAAGATTGACCGAAAATTCACTCTATTTTTGTCCTTTCTTATTTGTCTTAAAAAATGTGTGATATCCATTCACTTGATCAAATCCATTTTTGCAAATAGAACGGAAAAATAGAAAATCACATGTACAAATAAAGCTAAAATACAACAATATGTGAAGGATGTCTTTTACAGTTCTTTCTCTGTTTTATTAACATGTTTCATATTTTTCATAAGATGATAACATAAATATTAATTTTTTCAGTTTGTTTTAAGAAAATGTAAACCAGGCATTCTCAAAGTTTGAAAATACAAATTAGAACTTCTTATTTCATTTCAATTTTATTTTTGAAAAAAAAAATAACAAATAAATGAAGAATGCTAGCCAAATTTCTCTAGATATTCATGTTAGTTTCTCATAGTCTGCATAAAAATTTAAGTGGAATTGATTCTTTATATGATGTCAACAATGTGTAAAATCATAACTCTCTTCACTTGTAGAATCTTTACATGCTATAAGAGCTTTGTTTGTTAGGGATCGGATATAATGTATCAAACTTGTGAAGGTTACCTATATTTGTATACTAACACATCTAGATTTCATGTCATATAGAAGTGGAAATCTTTCATGCCCAGAATATCCCGCTGTAAAAATGTAAGTACGATTTCCTGGATCAAAATGTGATTTGCAATTTTTTGAAACTTTTCAATTTGAATACAATCTGATTTCGGAGTACTTTCTCCAGCAACTTCTAGGACTTACATTATATTGAGTATTGTCTCCTCATTTAGTACCAATAGACTGTCTTGTAGCATCAGTATTGCAATGGTATTAAGATAGCTAAGCTTAACAGATCTTTTGTTGTATTGGTTTTAGAATCAGATTTATCTATAGCTGACCAAAATAGCAGTGACTAAGGCTTTGTGTAGTAAGATTAAGCTATATATGCTGGTCAAAATAACAGAGTTTTGATCATGCACTTGGAAAATTATTTCAATGGTACTAATGATTGCATTACATAGTGCCAGATTATCGGTCACTCCTATAAATTGTGGAGGCTCAAATGTAATTATAAACAATACCATGTATGAAGGTGATGGTGCTGAATATGGAGCCACATTGAATTTCGATCAGGAGGCTCAAATGTAATTATAACAAATCGATCTATATATACTTTTGTTCTTCCTCTGTTTTTTTCTACTTCTACTGTGTTTCATATAGTTTACACAGTATGATCTCATCATTTATCTTTCACTTTGCAGAACTTGCTTACAATGAAGGTAACTGAAAAATGTGATGTATATAGTTTTGGAGTGTTAGCATTGGAAGTGATCAATGGAAAGTATCCAAGTGATATTATTCCTATCTATCTCTCCTTTCACTTGGGAGAACTTGTTGCTGAACAATGTTTTGGACGAACGCCTTCCACTCCTCTACCTACTATTCAAGATCAACTGATAGCATCATAAAGCTAACATTGATTGCTTGGATTCCAATCCAAATCTAGGCCAACCATGAACATGGTTTCTATATGTTTTGAGTCGCAACGGATATTCTCTAGATGCCTTCAACAATCAAACCAAGACACCTGATTGTGATAAATGTCTTCAAGTTTGCAAAAGATAAAATAATTTGTGTCATTTCTCTTTTGGTTATTGTATGCATTTAGTTTCTGGGCATTGCATTTTTTTTTTTTTTAAATCTTTATGTATAGCATGCTTCCGAGAGGTTAGGCTTATTACGTCCCCTCTTTAGGTGTTTTGATTTCTTTTTGTTTAATAAAATTCCCTCATTTGTTGAGGTTTATCAAAAATAAAAAGTTCCAAGAAGAAATATGTTTAACTTGCTTGAAAAAACTTGTAAAAAAATATTAAAATATTGTTAAAATATCTAGATCATACCTCAAAGAATTTAATGTATCTAATAGTATCTAAGTCTAAGGAAAAAAAAAAAATAGTATAGAAACTTGGCAGATGGATTATAATGCCTGCCGAGTTTACAATGTGGGACCTCATTTCCACATTTTTAATCTAATCATTATACTTTAAAATAAATGAGATGTTAATACGGATTAATGATGTTATAACTAGAAGACTAAAATTCATTTCTCTGTATGTTTTGGGTCCAACGAAAAGGAGATAAAGTAGATAAAGTTGGGCCCAAATGTGGTGCTCAAGTAAATTAGGAAGTAGCTCTAAAGCTTAAGTGACTTTGAAGATGTGAACTGAATCTCTAAAAATTGAAGTTTTCTTTAAACAGCCTCAGAATCCCAAAATTAGTATTTTTCTATTTGTTATTAGATTTCAGAAAAAAAGTGAAGAAAAATATTTGTAATTCTTCACTCCCCAATTTACCTGTTTTCAATTCTAGCTGATGGGTTCCTATTATGGTTTATTCGAGTAGAGCTAGCATAGAAGAAGAGCTTCTTGGAGTAAAGTTATGAAATATTCTTTTATGAAACATTTGTTAGTTCTTGGTTAGGGAAATGTAAAGAAAATTTATTAATTTACCATAAATGTTTTAATATACAAGAATAAATCAAGTCAAATTATAAAACAAAATAAGGATATTTTGAAATTTAAATAAGTTCAAAAAGAACTCAAGGAGAAGCTCAAAATTTGATAAACTTATTTTTAAATCGGGAAAATGGCAGAAGAAGCCCACAGAGCGGTGTTTAGGTTTGAGATGGGTCTCCAGGAGTGGGCACAGAAAGAGCTGCAAAAACGAATCTACAGTACCTGCCTCAGCAATTCGAGTAGCAGAAGGCTTGATGGACTATGGAGAAGTTTGTCAACCACCAGTATGATATTCTAAGGAAACCCTTGGTCCTATGGAAAAGATAAGTATGGGCCGATGGGTGTGGAAATGCAAGGAAAGCTATGGGTAAGGTTGGAAGGAGCTTACGGCCTGTGATTAATTATGTTAAATGCGCGGCGTATATCACGCATCGTCGTTACGATAAGGGAAGGGGAATCCTATAAACAGTGCTAACTCGTAGATAAACCAAGCCAAATAGCCTCGTTGTCTGGCATGATAACTTTGTAGTCTTCTATAGGCAGCGAAGGACCGCCCCCACCCTAGGCTTTATATATATATAATTCTTCTCCCTTTGACCTTCATATTTCTTAAACTTTTTTATCCCCTTAATATATGTTTTTTTTTTTTTTTTTTTTTACTTTGATCTACCTCTTCATTAAACATAATTTTGGGTTCCCCACTGTCAGTAATAGTGGCGGACCTAGGATTTTTGCTGAAGGTGGGCCTCTGCGGCTCCGCCATGTTGTTGCCAAACCACTAGTGAAAATTTAAAAAAAATCCACAAAACCTTAAGCAAATGAAATGATACAATATCAAGAACCTGAAAAGAAAGAATGAAATAACATAATACTTCCTACTTGATAAATCTATGAGAAGCAAAAGTTTGAGCAAATGTGTTGAAAATAACATCCAATTCAGAAGGAAAACAAAAAAAAATTTTATGCACAAAGACCTCTTCGGGAATCTAATTAACGATCCTAAATCCATATAATCAAGAGTTTATAACAATCACAATCCACCAAAACTATTCCACACAAATTTCTTATTTTTTCTCTTTTTTTTTTTTCTTTTTGGCTTCCAAAGTTATAATATAAAATTTCATGACTTTGATCAGACCTAGCCTAAGCTAAAGTAAACCAAACATAATCACAGTAACGTCTATTACTTTTAATATGAATTAATTAAAAAAAAAAGGAATTTATTGGTATAAACATAGATAGTAACTCAAATTTTTTAATAATTTTGAGCAGCTAACGATGACGTTTGAAATGTAAGAAAGTGGTGGGTGAAGGATAAAATAAACATCCAGTAAATAAGTTAAGGTTCAATTTGGGAAAGCGAAACATTCTTAGACACAAATACAAAACAAACTCACAAGATCCATGCCTTTTCCCATCAAATTAGAATAAAAAACAAACATGATTCAACTATAAAATAAATTAAATTGAAATGACCAATACACATATCTAAAACTGATAAACAGAAAAAACCGAGCTAATTGTGGCACCTTGAGTAGTAAAACTTCAACATTTTTATCTTCAAAGTTTTAAAAGCGAATAGCATGAGAAAGAGAATGAGAGAGTAAGAAATTTGGGGATAAAATCTAAAAAACAGGTGGAGCCATGAAAAAAGTTTTAAACTTTTAATGATGTGGAGTGAAATATATATATATAGAGCAAGTTTTTTGTGAGTATGAATATATAATAATTCTATTTTTTTTAAATCTGAAATAAGCCTGAGTATATATTAATAGCAATTTTTGTGGGCCTACATATCAGTAATTTTTTTTTTTTTAAATCTAAAGCTTACCCTCAAATGGGCTGGTTCCGCCCCTGTTCACTAGCAATGACTTGATAACATACACTCATTTATAATTAATTGGTTGTGTATATAGTCATAATTTTATGAAAAGTTTCATATGTATATACACAATATATATATGTATGTGTGAAAAGTTTCTCTTTATATATATGTGTGTGTGCCTAGTAAGAACACAGTATTAACGTCTAATTGCCCCTCCTCAATTTGCAGAAAATGTAATACAATATACTGTTGCAAAAATTTAAAAATATATTTCTTACTTCATTTAGTAACCAATAATTGCCAAATCTATATCATAAATTATGAATTTAAATCAATTCTCTCCCCAACCCACAACCTGAAATTCAAATCAATAATTCTTCAACCTGAAAATGTTCATGTTATAAAACCAATCTTGCTCTTCTTCTTTTCTTTTATTTTCTGTTGTGTTCTGCCTGTGACAACATATGCTTAGCTTCCAGTCATTTTAATTAACTTATTTTCTTAATTAATATTTTAATCTAATTAATTTTATGAAAAATTAATTTTTTTAATTAATAATATTTCTCATTCATATTATTATTAATAAGGGAGATTGTCAATTAGGGTACAATGTTTGCATAAAATGATAAAAAAAAAAAAAAGGACACAGGTTTCAAATTATCAATTTAAGGATACTTAAAGAAGATTGCAGCTAAATTTAACATGAAAAATGATAGAATTACCGACTGATGTGTACCGAATTGTGCACCGAATGACGTGACAAACCTGACCGTTGATTAATATTAATTGATAAAAAATAAACGGTCAGGATTGTGCTACGTCATTCGGTACACATCAGTCGGTAACTGTAGCATTACCCATGAACCAAGGGCAACTAGTAATTACGTAATAAAGTTATAAAAGAAAAGCAAAAGCAGTCGATAAGAAAACTTTGACATCATAATTTGACACATGGATCTAACAAATACAAAGAATTAACATAATTTTAAAATTAAAAAAAAAAAAATCATCTGCCAAATCGCTTGGCTGGGTCCAAGTCATGAAACCAAAGGGAAAATTACAGATGATAGATCAAACCCTGTAACATCGAAGTTTTAGATTTCCAATTTTATTTATTTCACGCAGCACAACATCAAACATTATCCAATCTAAAACATCAACAAAATTTTTATCAAAATCATTGAGAAACTCAAACACCCAAAAGAGCAAGATAAGAAACAGAGAAACCAACTCCGCATCAGGTTTCGCAAAGCCACAGTGGCATCGCATGTGGCGGAGCAGGGCTACAGCTGTATTGATTTTTTGTGTTAGATATTAAAAAGAGAGAAAAAAGAGTATAAGGAGATGCAAGATGGGTGGCTTCGATTTTTTGTTATAGAATTTCTTAAAATTAGAATACAAACCAGTCAAATTATTTTATTCTTTTGGATTTTTCAAATCAGAAATTGATTCAATTATTTACTATTATGGTTTTTTTAAATTTTAGAGTTTAATTTTAAATTAAAGGAAATTAATATATAGGGTATTTAAGTCTTCATACAATTTCTCTTAGATTTAAGGGAGAACGACTTTTTCCCACCCAAGGTTTGATGAAACGGCACTTTTCACCCATCAAGTTTCAAAATGACACTTTATCACTCTTCGTTAGGTTGTTAGTGTTTTCAGTTAATATTTGACTAAAAAGACGAAAATATCCTTAAATATATTTCTTAATTAGTTTATTATAAATTAAATTAGTTATTCAAAGTCTTTATTCAATTATTTATTAGTCCAAATAAAAGATACATTTTTTCTTTATTTATTTAATTAATTAGGAATATTGATTTTTATGTAATTAGTAAAAATGAAAAACATTATAAATAATAGTGATGTGATATTGATGACATTATAAATAAATACTAAGATTATTTAACTTTAAACAATTTTATAGAATACTCCTAACTTTTTAGGTGAGGTTAACTATTTTTTTTTTTTTTGAATTTTTAATATTTGACTTTTTGGCTAATTAAAAATAATAAAAATTTATAAAGTAAAATATTTAGGATATTTTCATATTTTCAGTAAAATATTAATGAAAAAATAACAGAAAACTAACGAATAGTGAAAGATCATTTTTGAAACTTGATTGGTGGGAAATGTCGTTTTGTCAAACCTTGGGTGGGAACAGTCGTTCTCCCTAGATTTAACTACAATCTAAGTAATAAGTATCCTTCAATTGAAAATTTGAAATTGTGACCTTTTTTTTTTTTTTATCATTTCACAAAAACATTTTATAATTAATTATATGCATATTATAATTATTACTAAAAATAATTTAAGATAATTAAAAAAAATTAACAATTGGGGCGCCATTCCGTTTCTATGAGCCTTATGGAGACATTGCTGAGACATTGAACTCTAAACTCGTGAATCCGAATGTGGATCCTTGCCAGTCAGGATGCTCCCGTTCCCATCCAACTCACAGGAGAGGAGCAGGTGAACAATAACACTTGTAACCGTAGAAAGGTCCTCCTTGCACATCATTGGCCTCTTTACAATTCAATCTTGATAATGTTTTTCTTCAAGATGATTTGCACGAAGAAATATAGATGACTTTACCTAAGGTTTTGCTAAACCGAGGGGGTCAATATTGTTTATAAGTTATACAAGTCACTCTATGGATAAAACAGGCTTCCATACCTAGAACCATAACTTACCACATAACTTTTTTACGGAGGATTTCAACTGCCCAAGTCAGACTATTCTCTCTTTATTAAAAGAGATAATTCTCACATGTGATGATCTTGGTCTATGTGAATGATATTGTCATTATAGGGAACAATTATGCCATGATTGTTCAAACTAAAAAATTGTTGCATTCCAATTTTAAATTGAAAGATTTGGGTTTATTGAGGTTATTTTTAGGGTTTGAAGCGGCCAGGTCTTCTAAATGAATTGGTTTTTGTTAACACAAGTATGTTTTGAAACTTATCTTTGAATCTGGCCTTTCTAGATCAGGCCTTCTATAGTTCCTATGGACCAAAATTCGAAGATGACTTCTGCAGCTTATTGATCAACTACTTAAACCTCTTGATGATTTTCTTTTATTTGACCCAGGCAGTTTTCAACGATTGATTGGCAACTTGTTATATTTAGTATGACAAGACCTGGCCTCACTTACTCTGTTAATGTGTGAGCCAATTCATGCATAATCCCAAACAGTCTCACTTGAGTTGCTCTAAATTTTAAGTAGTTAAGTTAGCACTTGGTTTGGGTTTATTCTTTCCTACTGATAATTCCATAAATTTGATGGCTTATAGTGATTTTTGACTGGGCATCTTGTCTCATGACAAGAAAGTCTATTACGGCTATTGATCTTTCTGGTTCTCCCTTATCTCTTGGAAATCCAAGCGCCAAGCTACCATCTCTAAGTCTTCGTCTAAGGTTGCATATAGGGCAATGACATCTACTGTATGTGAAATTGTTTGCTGGCTCAACCTCTTACTGAGCTTGGTTTCTCCAGTTTGCTTCGTTACTTTGTTTTGTGATAATTAGGCTTCTAATCATATTGTTTTTAATCCTATATATCATGAGCCCAAACACATTGATATTGACTGACATATTGTCCATGAGAAGCTTAAGGCTGGTTTGATTCAGACGGCTTATATTCTTCTCAGTCAAATTATTTGTTTACCAAAGCTCTTGGCCATAGGACTCATCATATTTGTTACAAGTTGGGATGTTCTTAATCTCTATCACCCTCCAACTTGACGGGGTATTAGTAATATCTTTACAGTTACAGTAGTTAGAATAGAGCTGAGTTGTTGTAACAGTTAAGCTGAGTTGTAAAGTGTTATAGTTAGTTGACTAGAGTTTAGTTATATTTTACTGGAGTTAGTTACAGTACCATATAAGTGTTGTAAGTTCTAGAAGTAATCAATAACAAACGGTATAATTCTTCCCCAATTTCTCTGATTTAATCGATAACACATGCGAGTCTCCCTTTCTTCTTCTTTCTTTTTCAGCCTCTATCTCTGTGAAGTTTTGATGAGAGATTAACATTAATCGATTTCAGTACATAAAATTGAATTGATTTACTATTTACTTAATGGAACCAAAATTGAAATTATAAATTGACTTCAACATGATATTAAAGCTAATAATTTAGTATAATGTTAGAATTTTGCTTAATAATTTAATGTTTTGGATCTAACACTTTCTTAACCAAGATAGTAAAGCGAGATGTCTCATCTATTTCGAAAATAGTGGACATTTTGTGCTTCAAATGTCGATTCACGTAGAGATTTATAATCTAAAATATTATATACTTATATTTTAGAATTTGGGGTTTTAGTTAAAGTTATACTTGGATATGGATGCAGGTAGGACATTGTAGTTTAATTTTACTTAAGTGGGCGATAGTTGAAGGAGTTCGATCTCGATTGTATTCTACTGGTCCATCATATGATGTCGTCCACAAGATCTAGGAATCCATTTAATATATCAACGACTTCAATTATATTATAAATCTAATCTCCCACACATCCTCTTCTAAACCTGCAGCCTGAAATTCACATCCGTTAACCAAAAAACAAGATATTTTTCAACCTGAAAAATGTTCATCTTCATCAAACCGTTGTTGCTTCTACTTTCTCTTGTTACTTTCTCTTTCATTCTGCCTGAAACAACATATGCTCAGCTTCCATTGCATCCCGGAGAAGGTAATTTTAATCACTCATTTATAGTTCCCAACTTCTTTGTCATATCTTAGCTGTTATCCAATTCGTAATATTTAATCATTATGGTATTTTTTTCCTTTAACAGTTAATTTATTGAATTTCAGAGAATCGATAAAAGAGAAAGGATAAATTATACTGTAATTATATAATTACCTAAATTTCATAATAGATATAAACTTACTTAAGACTATTAAATAAGACATGATTAATTTATTTAAAATAAAATTTAATACGGTAATTGGTTTGGAATTTGGTTGCTGTAAATAAAAATCTTTTTTTTCAATTTATTTTGGAAACAGTAAGTATCAAAATAATCGTTTCTAAATAATTTATTTAACCTTACTTACAATTTTATATAGCAATGGATGCAACATTTGATCATATTTGATGGAGAAAATTTCAACCACATAATATTTATTTCTTTATCAAATCCAAATAAGGTGTCACTTTTGTTGTCACTAACAATTGCATAAATAGATAGATCATTCAAAGACGGTCGTTTTAATATTAAAATTCGTGATGAATTTCTAGTCACAAGATTTTGACGATTGGATTTTAGTAATAGGTAAATGAATTTCTAGCTTATGATAAATGAAAAAAAAAACTAAAATAAAGTATTTAAGACTTTTTTTTTTTTTTTTTTTTTTAAAGTTAACGGTAAATCACCATTAAGTGTCCCTAAATTAAAGAAAATTGAAACTTGTATCCCTTTTTTGATTATTTTGATAAAACATTGTACCTAAATTGATAATATGCCTTCTAAATAATAAGAGATTGAGAAAGATATTGAAAATAGGGAAAATTAAAGAGGTAAGGGTAAAAAGTGACAATAAATTATAAAAAAGATTTATATAATATAGTAATTAATTTATACATGGGGTTTGTAATTAAATTTAAGGTTTATTTCATTTGTCCCTAGTGATAATTAAATTGGGTCCAAAGGGCCCTAGTGATTTTCCAACATTATTAAATATAACCCCAATAAAATATCATAATAAAATATCATAAAACCCCTCATAAAGAGTTAAAAGACATAGAGCCATTGAGGTTTGATATGATAAAAAAATATCCTTGAGCATGTTTGGCTTATTATTTCTACCCATATTTCCAATCTTATTCTTTAAATAATGTTTGGCACATTATTCTAGAAATATTACCCTATTTTTTAATTACTTTTAGATCCCATAAGGTTATTAATTTCATAAATACCCCCTGAAAAAAAGTTTAAAAATTAACAAACACACCCCCATGACCCATACTTGCCAGATTCCGGCAACCACCGTCGATGGTAGCCGGAATCTGCCACAACGGTGAATTACCAACAGGAACTAGCTAATAATTCACCGATCTGGCCTTTTCCAGCCAGATCCACAGTGGATCTGGCCGTCAGCGATGGCCAAAGAAATGGTCAAATTTTGGCCATCATTGACCGAAAACGACGATCATATCTTGCTGACGGTCAGATCTGGCCTTTTCTGGTCATCATTGACCGAAAACGATGGTCATATCTTTGGCCGTCGTTTTAGCCTTTTCCGGCCGTCGCGGCCATAGTAGGCCGTAGATTTGGCATTTTCCGGTCATATCCGTGGTGGATTTGGCCGAAAAAGGCCATAACGACGCATTACGACACAAATCCGACCGGTCTGTGTCGTATCGCGATTTTCCAGCCAGTTTCCGACGATGGTGGCCGGAATCTGGCACTGCAGGTGGTGGGGATATTTTTGTCATTCTATATATTGGGGTGTTTAATTAAATTAGTAAACCTAGGGGCTTTTTTTATAAATTTTTAAATTTTACCTCGTAATACTCCCCTATTCAACCACCCAATATTATTCCCAAAATCATATCCAAAATAATAAACCAAACGTACCCCTTGAAATTTCTAAAATAATAAAAATTTCTCTGGTCAATTTGTTTTATTATTTTGGATATAATTTTTGAAAAAGTAAGAGTTAGGTGGGAATAACGAGATAAGATATGAAAAAAACCTCATAGGTTTGTTAATTTACTAAACGCCCATGTAATAAAAACATTAAAAATTACAAAAACACCCCCACCTACCCATTGAATACTAGCAGCCTGCCACCACTGCCAGAGGGTGGCTGGAGTCACCGTATTGGAGCATGACCAATAGGATCTGACTGATTATGCGTCGAGATGACTTTTTCCAAATAGATCCACCTTGGATCTGGTCATTGATGGCTAGATCTGGCCATGTTTGATGGTCAACGACAGCCAAAGATGTGGCTATCGTTGATGGTCAATGAATATTTACTGAATTGCCCTCTCATTGTTAATATTAACACATAAAACTTAACAACATAGCAATTTCTGTTTTCCCATAAATTTTATGAGAATTTTTGTTATTTAATCGAACCTTAGGGAATAACTGTCATTAACTGTATCATAAAACACTATAGATAACATAAACCCCTGAGTGAGTAGGGTGGTATTTGATAGTTTTTAATAATTCCTGGGGCATTTAAAATATTAGCGGCGTATAAAATTAATAATATTTTGTATTCAAATATAATGACGGGGGCGCCATTCTAATGAGTCTTATTCAGCTGCTGTACTTCGAGTGATAGCTAAGAAATTGGGCGCCCAACTCCTGAATTCTACAGATCCTTGCCAATTAGGGATGCTCCCGTTAGCCATTCAACACTCGGGAGATGGCCAGACTAACACCATCTTTTGTAACCGCACAATTGGCTCCTTCTCTCACATTACAAACATGTAAGTCCCCCTTACTTCTTCTTCTTCATCCTCTTATCTCTAGTACGTTCTGATAAGAAAATTTAACACTGATCGATTTCAATTAGGTGAAATTGAATTGATTTACTATTTACTTAATTTTGCATGGAACCAAAATGAAATTATCAAATTGAGCTTTAACATGATATTAAAGTTAATAATTTAATTTTTTTTGACCTAATAAATTCTTAACTTGATAGTAAAGCTAGATGATGTCTCACCTATCTCAAGTTCGAATCCCCCCGTACCTCAATTCACTCCATTAAGTCTCTCCGTTTCCTTGTTCTGTTTCGGCTTTTGTCAAGTTGTTTCTGAACACTGTTAATTCGTAATAAGAGAGGATATTTTGTGCTTCAAATGTTAAAGTCATGTAGAAGTTTATATCAGAGTTATGAAATTGGCGCTTTAGTTTTGCAAGTTTCACTTGGATAAGGATGCAGGCCTGACATTGTAGTTTTAGTTATTATTGAAGAGAGTTCAATTTCAAATTGTATCTATACTTGTTGAATTGTGAATTTTACCAAATTCTTTCTTTCAATTTCGAAGGAAATAATTCTGCAGTCTATAATGATTTGATTTCAAACTATGTAATTGTTATGGAATCGGATATAGTTTTTTTTCATGGGGACTTCGTCTTTGGTGCAAAGGAAGTTTTTATTTCATTGTATTGAGATCACTTTCCTCATTACAACTTTTCCCTCTTTGAACTGCAGCAAGCTCAAAGTTTTGAGTCTTCAGGGCTCGCTTCCACGGGAATTGGTGAGCCTTATGTATCTCCAAGAAATGTAAGGACATTTTATCATATCTCGTTAACACTTATTGGACAGGTTGTGCTCTATGTCTTTGCCATGAGATCTTTCTATAATAAAAATTTTTCTTTATAATTGTGTTAGTTAGGAATCTTTTCTTTAATAGATTATGAATGTGATCTGTTTCATAATAGACAATTCTAGTAAATGCAGGTTAATTTTAGGTTTAAAACCCTAGTTGTTAAGGAAATTTAGATTTTCTGTGTCCAAAATAGTTTTTTAATGCTCAGAAACAGTTTTCTGTATTCTCAATTAATAAGAAACTTGGCTGATTAATTGTTTCCAGGATCATTAAAAAAAATTGTTCATAAAGAACCTCTATTTTCTGGAAGATACATGTTAGTTTCACTGTTTAAAAAATCATTCTGAATGATCACATGAGAAGTTCCTATTCATGAAAAGTTTCAATATGTTATTACACAATTTTAACTATCAAAATACACTGTAATTGAAAACAAAAAAATATTTTTTTGAGTTCTCATTCTTTAAAATAATAGTGAATACAAGATGAAGCTAACTGTAACCTGAATCATCCTTTGGACATAGGCTTTTAGAATAAGGTTATGAATAATTTAATATACCAAGGCGCTCTTAGAGCGAGGTTATGGATATACTACAGTAGCTTTTAGGGTGATATTATAAATACGCTAAAAGTATGTGTTAGAGGTCTGAACTGCTGGAAAGAACATGGCATTCCATTCTCTGAATATCCCTTGTCTTATTGGCATCTTAACTTTAACTTGTTTCAGGAGAAAATTTTTGTATGTAACATATTCTTCTCCTTAACAGTGACCTAGCCCGCAACTACCTAAGTGGTACACTTCCAAAAGAATGGGCTTCAATGCAGCATTTGACTAATATGTAAGTAAAAATTTACAACTTTTTCTGGTTTAATGAAGGGAAATTTTTACTGACCCCTTAATTTCGTGGACTTAATATAAAAAAGATTTCTGTGGTTCCAAATTTCACCAAAAAGTACCCTTTTCATTGATAAATGTTCAGAAATGATCACTTGACCCTTTGATGCTTAATTTCAAAGAGAGTAAACATAAGGGTACTTTTTGAAGAAATTTGAACTATAGAGACCTTAGTGTATTTAGACTAAGGGGTTAGAAAAAATTTCCTTTGATGATCTTGATCACAATTCAGGGTTTACTTCTTCATGATATGAATAATGAATAACGAATAATGACTAATGAATAATTGTATGCAGCTCCCTTACCGCCAAAAACTTATCAGGGGAAATTCCCACCGACTGGGGATACTTTACCAATCTCACTTTCTTGTATGCTTTGATCTTCAAAAACTCAATGCTTCTACTATCTCTGGGAAAATCCATATTGTTTCAGTTCTTTTCATAATCTCAGTAAAAACAAAATTTAGGAACATTGAAGCAAACCAGTTATCTGGTCCTGTCCCTGAGGAGTTTGGAAATTTGGTCAACTTAACTAACCTGTATGGTATCTTAACTCTTAACTTGATATTACATTTGCAATTGTTATTGAGAATAGTAATCATACAACTACGGTGGTTTGGTGCCATGACTATGCAATTTCAGGGAACTTTCCTCCAATTATTTTTCTGGAAGGTTGCCTATAAAACTAGCAAAACTGAAGAACATGAAGAAGTTGTAAGTATTTTCATATATTTTCTCCTCCAGTCGAGATAGTTTAAAATCAACAGAATACCTTTCACTTTGATGTGTGCAGTAGAATAAGTGATAATAGTTTTACTGGCACCGTACCAGAATTTATTGGGGGATGGACTAATCTTGAAATGCTGTAAGATCTTGATCTGTAGCAAATTTTGATTTGAAATGCATAAGAAGGATTGTGATTTAGATAGATCCTCATTTTTTTTTTCTGCCCACTTCCGCTGTGTTGCTGCTTTATTGAAGGGAAATGTATTCAAGTGGACTAGAAGGACCTATCCCTGCTACAATTTTCAGCCTGGGAAGTTTGGATGACCTGTAAGTAGAAGAACTTTCTCAACTTTTTCCCTATTAACTGTAGGGACTTGAATTTTCAACTACAATTGTAAATCTTCTTTATATACAGGAGGATTACTGATATGAATGGACCAAAGTTTCCTTTTCCAAATCTGACCAGCAACCTGTTCAAAAAATTGTATGTTTGGTGCTTCTGATTCTTTGTATTTATTTATTTAATGCTAAGCTTCGTATCATAGAAGTAATTGCTGTCAGAATCACTCAGTTACGTGAAACTTGTCTTCAGGATTTTGAGAAACTTGAATATGTCAGGATCTGTCCACACCAATAATTTCGAAGTAACCACCACACTGTAAGGCTACACTCACCAATGTATTTATATCTGTTTACAAATATTAATTGCCATGCTTATATATTGTATGTTTTAATATCACCTAGTAAATTCTTTCAGAAGCTTAAAGGACCTCAGTATCACTGAAGTTTGAAGAACGTAAACTCACAAGAATAAGAGACATGATTCTTACCTGGTGCCTTAGTCACCTGTGAAATCTTACAACAATAACCCTCATGTTTGTTTACATGTTATAAAATTGGAGTTGATAACACTTAAGCTTGGCTCTGAAAAATTATGATATTCAGCATGGTTGTTGATAGCTGGTTACTACATTTATTGTGAAAGGGTCTTTCCTATTTCAAAGTGGCATTTCCGTGTAGATGTGTGTTCCTGGTAAATAGATTGCAGAGTAACTTGGACCTGGAAATTCTCCATCTAAACTTAAGGACATGGCTAATTTTGCATGTTTCTATATTTGTTATAATAGATTTATTTCAATGTTGAAGAAGCATGGTAAATAAATTAGGAGGAAAGTCGTGGTATTGTTACATAAACATAAAAGTGAATTATTTTTTGCACATATTAAATATATAGGAGTAGATGGAGCTGAAATATCATTTTAAGAAGTAAATGGTGGTAACTGTAAAGATAAGGCCTAAATGTGCATGATCCTTCTTGTGCTAATCAACATATTGCTTTTTTTTTTCCACTTAAAATGTTTTATGTTCCTATCAGAGTGGAAGTATTTTCTTATAAATGGGCCTCAAAAAAGGCATGGAAAACATGATGAACCTAATTTTAGGCATGACAAGGCATGAGACCCATACCATGTTCTTGTCATGTTGCTATGGTATTGTCTCATATCATACTTGTATTGTGTCTATCTCATGTTTCTGCTGTGTTCATGCTATGTGACATATTTAGTAATAAATTTAAACTGAAGAACATATTTTTTCCTTATACCTTTACGTATAACCTTCAGTCTTTTATATTTCCTTAAACTTTTGTTAGTATTTATACAGCGATCTGACCTTTAACAAGCTGGAAGGAGAAATTAATGGCATTAGAACGACTCCAAACTTTATGTAAGTCTCTATTTTCTGATGGAAATTGTTGTACTGTTACAATTACAGTGAAGTATTATATCACACTAAAATATATCACATTCTTCTTATTAGGTTCTTGAGTGGCAACATGCTCAGTGGAAGCATATCAGAAACATTCCTTGACACATCAAAGTATCTGTATGTTCCTAACTTAGATGATTTGGTTTGATTTTCAACTTGATATTAATATAGTTTTTTTTTTTAGATTATCTTTGAGGTCCCAATCCTCTTTTTTAACTCAATAAAAATACTATCAACTAGTTATCTTTGTACAAATTTTGAGGCAATAATAGTCATTTTCTTTTGGTGGGTGTAATAATATTCATTTGCCCATTGCCAAAAAAATAGAAAAAGAGAGAGAGAGAGAGAGATTTCTTTCAATGCTGACGTCCCATCTTTGAGTACATAAATGAGAGGTGATTTCATAAACATAATTGTTGCTTCTCCATCTAGTGACTTCAGGTGACCTGGTTGCTTCATGATATCTTTTATACAAGCACATGCTGTTAACCATTCTTCCACCTGCATCCTTCCATGCATTACCATATAAACAATCGAAGTAACTTCTCTCACAAGGTACAGCATTGATATTGCATTACGACTCAATTCAAGAAGGTCTAGGCATCACCACCACCTTCTGTCAAGCTGTTTGCCAAACCTGGTATACCTGATGTATGCTCCAAATTATGGCCAACTGCTTCCTTAATAGCTCAGAGCTTGAGTTGTTTTATTAAATGTATAAGAAACTATATTTGATGAGCTTAGGGAGGGACCTACCCTATTGACAAGGTGCTGTAACATTGTCCTTTGGTAGCATCTTTAGAGTTAAGTGATTAGCTTGTGTAGTTATTACTTCCGGTATAATTTGAAACCTGGATGGAAGTCCAGATTTAATAATTTTGAACCTGAAGCTCCGTAATCAACCACATCTTCATTAACATTTTTTGAAAATGCTCTCTTATTTCAAAATCTGTTCTTCTATGTCTTAATCGATTTCTTGTTGTTGACTTTGGGATGGCATGTACAATTTCCTCTTTGTTTTTTGTGGCACAAAAGGTCTTTTCCACCCATCAAGATTATCAACTTTGGTTAGTTCTAATGTTGCTTTTCATTTGAGGGCCACTATTTGAATTTTCTTTTTCTAAATCTAGTAACTATTCATTGTACAATTATTTAATCTAAAAGTAGATATATGAATTTATTTTTTATCCATTGTTTGCAGTGATCTTTCCTTTAATAAATTTACACCACTAAGTAGTTGTCCAGAGAACAGGTAAACAAATTCAAATTATATCATAATGTCAGCTTAGTTCCCTTTAAATCTTCCACTCATAGTCTTCTTAACTGTTTTATCAGTAATCTAAACATGTTCCGAAGCTTCTATTCAAAGAACAACATGTAAGGCTTCTCTTATTTTCTTTAAGGTTAACAGTACTTTTGAATTTATATTACCCTTACCTCAAAGCTTCTCTAGTACAGACATTTGCACCATAAGAAACAACACATATGACCTAACTATCCGTATTGACTTAATAATATTATCTAAAGATTGACCGAAAATTCACTTCTATTTTTGTCTCATTTTCTCATATTTGTCTTAAAAAATGTGTGATATCCATTCACTTGATCAAATCCATTTTTGCAAATAGAACGGAAAAATAGAAAATCACATGTACAAATAAAGCTAAAAATACAACAATATGTGAAGGATGTCTTTTACAGTTTCTTTCTCTGTTTTATTAACATGTTTCATATTTTTCATAAGATGATAACATAAATATTAATTTTTTCAGTTTGTTTTAAGAAAATGTAAACCAGGCATTCTCAAAGTTTGAAAATACAAAATTAGAACTTCTTATTTTCATTTCAATTTTATTTTTGAAAAAAAAAAATAACAAATAAATGAAGAATGCTAGCCAAATTTCTCTAGATATTCATGTTAGTTTCCTCAATAGTCTGCATAAAAATTTAAGCTGGAATTGATTCTTTATATGATGTCAACAATGTGTAAAATCATAACTCTCTTCACTTGTAGAATCTTTACATGCTATAAGAGCTTTGTTTGTTAGGGATCGGATATAATGATATCAAACTTGTGAAGGTTACCTCTATATATGTTATACTAACACATCTAGATTCTCATGTCATATAGAAGTGGAAATCTTTCATGCCCCAGAATATCCCGCTGTCAAAAATGTAAGTACGATTTCCTGGATCAAAATGTGATTTGCAATTTTTTGAAACTTTTCAATTTGAATACAATCTGATTTCGGAGTACTTTCTCCAGCAACTTCTAGGACTTTACATATATTGAGTATTGTCTCCTCATTTAGTACCAATAGACTGTCTTGTAGCATCAGTATTGCAATGGTATTAAGATAGCTAAGCTTAACATGATCTTTTGTTGTATTGGTTTTAGAATCAGATTTATCTATAGCTGACCAAAATAGCAGTGACTAAGGCTTTGTGTAGTAAGATTAAGCTATATATGCTGGTCAAAATAACAGAGTTTTGATCATGCACTTGGAAAATTATTTCAATGGTACTAATGATTGCATTACATATGTGCCAGATTATCGGTCACTCCATATAAATTGTGGAGGCTCAAATGTAATTATAAACAATACCATGTATGAAGGTGATGGTGCTGAATATGGAGCCACATTGAATTTCGATCATGGAGGCTCAAATGTAATTATAAACAAATCGATCTATATATACTTTTTGTTCTTTCTCCTCTGTTTTTCTTCTACTCTCTACTGTTGTTCATATAGTTTACACAGTATGATCTCATCATTTATCTTTCACTTTGCAGAACTTGCTTACACATGAAGGTAACTGAAAAATGTGATGTATATAGTTTTGGAGTGTTAGCATTGGAAGTGATCAATGGAAAGTATCCAAGTGATATTATTCCTAGTCTATCCTCTCCTTTCACTTGGGAGAACTTGTTGCTGAACAATGTTTTGGACGAACGCCTTCCACTTCCTCTACCTACTATTCAAGATCAACTGATAGCAATCATAAAGCTAACAATTGATTGCTTGGATTCCAATCCAAATTCTAGGCCAACCATGAACATGGTTTCTCATATGTTTTGAGTCGCAACGGATATTCTCTAGATGCCTTCAAACAATCAAACCAAGACACCTGATTGTGAGTAGAATGTCTTCAAGTTTGCAAAAGAATAAAATAATTTGTGTCATTTCTCTTTTGGTTATTTGTATGCATTTAGTTTCTTGGGCATATGCATTTTTTTTTTTTTTTAAATCTTTATGTATTAGCATGCTTCCGAGAGGTTAGGCTTATTACGTCCCCTTCTTTAGGTGTATTTGATTTCTTTTTTGTTTAATAAAATTCCCTCATTTTGTTGAGGTTTTATCAAAAATAAAAAGTTCCAAGAAGAAATATGTTTAACTTGCTTGAAAAAACTTGTAAAAAAATATTAAAATATGTTTAAAATATCATAGATCATACCCTCCAAAGAATTTAATGTATCTAATTTAGTATCTAAGTCTAAGGAAAAAAAAAAATATGTATAGAAACTTGGCAGATGGATTATAATGCCTGCCGAGTTTACAATGTGGGACCTCATTTCCACATTTTTTAAATCTAATCATTATACTTTAAAATATAAATGAGATGTTAATAACGGATTAATGATGTTATAACTAGAAGACTAAAATTCATTTCTCTGTATGTTTTGGGTCCAACGAAAAAGGAGATAAAGTAGATAAAGTTGGGCCCAAATGTGGTGCTCAAGTAAATTAGGAAGTAGCTCTAAAGCTTAAGTGACTTTGAAGATGTGAACTGAAATCTCTTAAAAATTGAAGTTTTCTTTTAAACAGCCTTCAGAATCCCAAAATTAGTATTTTTCTATTTCTGTTATTAGATTTCAGAAAATAAGTGAAGAAAAATATTTGTAATTCTTCACTCCCCAATTTACCTGTTTTCAATTCTAGCTGATGGGTTCCTTTATTATGGTTTATTCGAGTAGAGCTAGCATAGAAGAAGAGCTTCTTGGAGTAAAGCTTATGAAAATATATCTTTTATGAAACATTTGTTAGTTCTTTGGTTAGGGAAATGTAAAAGAAAATTATAATATTAATTTACCAATAAATGTTTTAATATACAAGAATAAATCAAGTCAAATTTATAAAACAAAATAAGGATATTTTTGAAATTTAAATAAGTTCAAAAAGAACTCAAGGGAGAAGCTCAAAATTTGATAAACTTATTTTAAATCGGGAAAATGGCAGAAGAAGCCCACAGAGCGGTGTTTAGGTTTGAGATGGGTCTCCAGGAGTGGGCACAGAAAGAGCTGCAAAAACGAAATCTACAGTACCTGGCCTCAGCAATTCGAGTAGCAGAAGGCTTGATGGACTATGGAGAAAGTTTGTCAACCACCAGATATGATATTCTAAGGAAACCCTTGGTCCTATGGAAAAGATAAGTATGGGCCGATGGGTGTGGAAATGCAAGGAAAAGCTATGGGTAAGGTTGGAAGGAGCTTACGGCCTGTGATTAATTATGTTAAATGCGCGGCGTATATCACGCATCGTCGTTACGATAAGGGAAGGGGAATCCTATAAACAGTGCTAACTCGTAGATAAACCAAGCCAAATAGCCTCGTTGTCTTGTGCATGATAACTTTTGTAGTCTTCTATAGGCAGCGAAGGACCGCCCCCACCCTAGGCTTTATATATATATAATTCTTCTCCCTTTGACCCTTCATATTTCTTAAACTTTTTTATCCCCTTAATATATGTTTTTTCTCCACTTTGATCTACCTCTTCATTAAACATAATTTTTGGGTTCCACCACTGTCAGTAATAGTGGCGGACCTAGGATTTTTGCTGAAGGTGGGCCTCTGCGGCTCCGCCATTGTTTGCCAAACCACTAGTGAAAATTTAAAAAAAATCACAAAACCTTAAGCAAATGAAATGATACAATATCAAGAACCTGAAAAGAAAGAATGAAATAACATAATACTTTCCTACTTGAATAAATCTATGAGAAGCAAAAGTTTGAGCAAATGTGTTGAAAATAACATCCAATTCAGAAGGAAACACAAAAAAAATTTTATGCACAAAGACCTCTTCGGGAATCTAATTAACGATCCTCTTAAATCCAATATAATCAAAAGAGTTTATAACAATCACAATCCACCAAAACTATTCCACACAAATTTCTTATTTTTTCTTTCTTTTTTTTTTTCTTTTGGCTTCCAAAGATTATAATATAAAATTTCATGACTTTGATCAGACCTAGCCTAAGCTAAAGTAAACCAAAACTTAAATCAAGTCAACGTTACATTTACTTTTAATATGAATTAATTAAAAAAAAAAGGAATTTTATTGGTATAAACATAGATAGTAACTCAAATTTCTTTAATAATTTTGAGCAGCTAAACGATGACGTTTGAAATGTAAGAAAGTGGTGGGTGAAGGATAAAGAATAACATCCAGTAAAATATAGTTAAGGTTCAATTTGGGAAAGCAGAAACATTCTTAGACACAAAATACAAAACAAACTCACAAGATCCATGCCTTTTCCCATCAAATTAGAATAAAAAACAAACATGATTCAACTATAAAATAAATTAAATTGAAATGACCAATACACATATCTAAAACTGATAAAACAGAAAACCGAGCTAATTGTGGCACCTTGAGTAGTAAAACCTTCAACATTTTTTATCTTCAAAAGTTTTAAAAGCGAATAGCATGAGAAAGAGAATGAGAGAGTAAAGAATTTTGGGGATAAAATCATAAAAAACAGGTGGAGCCATGAAAAAAGTTTTAAACTTTTAATATGATGTGGAGTTGAAATATATATATATAGAGCAAGTTTTTTGTGAGTATGAATATATATAATAATTCTTATTTTTTTTAAATCTGAAAATAAGCCTGAGTATATATTAATAGCAATTTTTTGTGGGCCTACATATCAGTAATTTTTTTTTTTTTAAATCTAAAGCTTACCCTCAAATGGGCTGGTTCCGCCCCTGTTCACTAGGCAATGACTTGATAACATACACTCATTTTATAATTAATTGGTTGTGTATATAGTCATTAATTTTATGAAAAGTTTCATATGTATATACACACATATATATATGTATGTGTGAAAAGTTTCTCTTTATATATATGTGTGTGTGCCTAGTAAGAACACAGTATTAAACGTCTAATTGCCCCTCCTCAATTTGCAGAAAATGTAATACAATATACTGTTGCAAAAATTTAAAAATATATTTCTTACTTCATTTAGTAACCTTAACTAATTGCCAAATCTATATCATAAATTATGAATTTAAATCAATTCTCTCCCCAACCCACAACCTGAAATTCAAATCAATAAATTCTTCAACCTGAAAAATGTTCATGTTTATAAAACCAATCTTGCTTCTTCTTTCTTTTCTTATTTTCTGTTGTGTTCTGCCTGTGACAACATATGCTTAGCTTCCAGTCATTTATAATTAACTTATTTTCTTTAATTAATATTTTTAATCTAATTAATTTTATGAAAAATTAATTTTTTAATAATTAATATATTTCTCATTCATATTTATTATTAATTAAGGGAGATTGTCAATTAGGGTACAATGTTTGCATAAAATGATAAAAAAAAAAAAAAAGGACACAGGTTTCAAATTTATCAATTTAAGGATACTTAAAAGAAGATTGCAGCTAAATTTAACATGAAAAATGATAGAATTACCGACTGATGTGTACCGAATTTGTGCACCGAATGACGTGACAAAATCCTGACCGTTGATTAATATTAATTGATAATAAATAAACGGTCAGGATTGTGCTACGTCATTCGGTACACATCAGTCGGTAACTGTAGCATTACCCATGAACCAAGGGCAACTTAGTAATTACGTAAATAAGTTATAAAAGAAAAGCAAAAAGCAAGTCGATTAAGAAAACTTTGATCACATCATAATTTGACACATGGATCTAACAAATACTAAAGAATTAACATAATTTTAAAATTAAAAAAAAAAAAATCATCTGCCAAATCGCTTGGCTGGGTCCAAGTCATGAAAACCAAAGGGAAAATTCACAGATGATAGATCAAACCCTGTAACATCGAAGTTCTTAGATTTCCAATTTTATTTATTTCACGCAGCACAACATCAAACATTATCCAATCTAAAACATCAACAAAATTTTTATCAAAATCATTGAGAAACTCAAACAACCCAAAAGAGCAAGATAAGAAACAAGAGAAACCAACTCCGCATCAGGTTTCGCAAAGCCACAGTGGCATCGCATGTGGCGGAGCAGGGCTACAGCTGTATTGATTTTTTGTGTTAGATATTAAAAAGAGAGAAAAAAGAGTATAAGGAGATGCAAGATGGGTGGCTTCGATTTTTTGTTATAGAATTTTCTTAAAATTAGAATACAAACCAGTCAAATTATTTTATTCTTTTGGATTTTTCAAATCAGAAATTGATTCAATTATTTACTATTATGGTTTTTTTAAATTTTAGAGTTTAATTTTAAATTAAAGGAAATTAATATATAGGGTATTTTAAGTCTTCATACAATTTTCTCTTAGATTTAAGGGAGAACGACTTTTTCCCACCCAAGGTTTGATGAAACGGCACTTTTCCACCCATCAAGTTTCAAAATGACACTTTATCACTCTTCGTTAGGTTCTGTTAGTGTTTTCAGTTAATATTTGACTAAAAAGACGAAAATATCCTTAAATATTTATTTCTTAATTAGTTTATTATAAATTAAAATTAGTTAATTCAAAGTCTTTATTCAATTATTTATTAGTCCAAATATAAAGATACATTTTTTCTTTATTTATTTAATTAATTAGGAATATTGATTTTTTATGTTAATTAGTAAAAATGAAAAACATTATAAATAATAGTGATGTGATATTGATGACATTATAAATAAATACTAAGATTATTTAACTTTAAACAATTTTATAGAATTACTCCTAACTTTTTAGGTGAGGTTAACTATTTTTTTTTTTTTTGAATTTTTAATATTTGACTTTTTGGCTAATTAAAAAATAATAAAAAATTTATAAAGTAAAATATTTAAGGATATTTTCATATTTTCAGTAAAATATTAATGAAAAACATAACAGAAACTAACGAATAGTGAAAAAGTATCATTTTGAAACTTGATTGGTGGGAAAATGTCGTTTTGTCAAACCTTGGGTGGGAACAGTCGTTCTCCCTAGATTTAACTACAATCTTAAGTAATAAGTATCCTTCAATTGATAAATTTGAAACTTGTGACCTTTTTTTTTTTTTTTATCATTTCACAAAAACATTTTATAATTAATTATATGCATATTATAATTATTACTAAAAATAATTTAAGATAATTAAAAAAAATTAACAATTGTGGGCGCCATTCCGTTTCTATGAGCCTTATCGGAGACATTGCTGAGACATTGAACTCTAAACTCGTGAATCCGAATGTGGATCCTTGCCAGTCAGGATGCTCCCGTTCCCCATCCAACTCACAGGAGAGGAGCAGGTGAACAATAACACTTGTAACCGTAGAAATGGTCCTCCTTGCACATCATTGGCCTCTTTATCAATTCAATCTTGATAATGTTTTTCTTCAAGATGATTTGCACGAAGAAATATAGATGACTTTACCTAAGGTTTTGCTAAACCGAGGGGGTCAAATATTGTTTATAAGTTATACAAGTCACTCTATGGATTAAAACAGGCTTCTCATACCTAGAACCATAAACTTACCACATAACTTTTTTACGGAGGATTTCAACTGCCCAAGTCAGACTATTCTCTCTTTATTAAAAGAGATAATTCTCACATTGTGATGATCTTGGTCTATGTGAATGATATTGTCATTATAGGGAACAATTATGCCATGATTGTTCAAACTAAAAAATTGTTGCATTCCAATTTTAAATTGAAAGATTTGGGTTTATTGAGGTATTTTTTAGGGTTTGAAGCGGCCAGGTCTTCTAAATGAATTGGTTTTTGTTAACACAAGTATGTTTTGAAACTTATCTTTGAATCTGGCCTTTCTAGATCTAGGCCTTCTATAGTTCCTATGGACCAAAATTCGAAGATGACTTCTGCAGCTTATGATCAACTACTTAAACCTCTTGATGATTTTCTTTTATTTGACCCAGGCAGTTTTCAACGATTGATTGGCAACTTGTTTTATTTATGTATGACAAGACCTGGCCTCACTTACTCTGTTAATGTGTTGAGCCAATTCATGCATAATCCCAAACAGTCTCACTTGAATGTTGCTCTAAAAATTATTAAGTATGTTAAGTTAGCACTTGGTTTGGGTTTATTCTTTCCTACTGATAATTCCATAAATTTGATGGCTTATAGTGATTTTGACTGGGCATCTTGTCTCATGACAAGAAAGTCTATTACTGGCTATTGCATCTTTCTTGGTTCTTCCCTTATCTCTTGGAAATCCAAGCGCCAAGCTACCATCTCTAAGTCTTCGTCTAAGGTTGCATATAGGGCAATGACATCTACTGTATGTGAAATTGTTTGGCTGGCTCAACCTCTTACTGAGCTTGGTTTCTCCAGTTTGCTTCTAGTTACTTTGTTTTGTGATAATTAGGCTTCTAATCATATTGTTTTTAATCCTATATATCATGAGCCCACCAAACACATTGATATTGACTGACATATTGTCCATGAGAAGCTTAAGGCTGGTTTGATTCAGACGGCTTATATTCCTTCTCAGTCAAATTATTTGTTTACCAAAGCTCTTGGCCATAGGACTCATCATCATTTGTTACACAAGTTGGGATGTTCTTAATCTCTATCACCCTCCAACTTGACGGGGTATTAGTAATATACTTTACAGTTACAGTAGTTAGAATAGAGCTGAGTTGTTGTAACAGTTAAGCTGAGTTGTAAAGTGTTATAGTTAGTTGACTAGAGTTTAGTTAATATTTTACTGGAGTTAGTTACAGTACCATATAAGTGTTGTAAGTTCTAGAAGTAATCAATAACAAACGGTATAATTCTTCCCCAATTTCTCTGATTTAATCGATAACACATGCGAGTCTCCCTTTCTTCTTCTTTCTTTTTCAGCCTCTATCTCTGTGAAGTTTTGATGAGAGATTAACATTAATCGATTTCAGTTACATAAAATTGAATTGATTTACTATTTACTTAATGGAACCAAAATTGAAATTATCAAATTGACTTCAACATGATATTAAAGCTAATAATTTAGTATTAATGTTAGAATTTTGCTTAATAATTTAATGTTTTGGATCTAACACTTTCTTAACAAGATAGTAAAGCGAGATGTCTCATCTATTTCGTAATAATAGTGGACATTTTGTGCTTCAAATGTCGATTCACGTAGAGATTTATAATCTAAAATATTATATACTTATATTTTAGAATTTGGGGTTTTAGTTTTAAAGTTATACTTGGATATGGATGCAGGTAGGACATTGTAGTTTAATTTTACTATAAGTGGGCGATAGTTGAAGAGAGTTCGATCTCGAATTGTACCTATTCTTGTTGAATTGCCAATTTTACCAAATTCTTTGTTTCAATTTAAATGAAATAAATCCTATAGTCTAAAATGATTTCAAAATGTGTAACTGCAATGAATCGAATCAAATTTTTTATGGGGGCTTCATCTTTGGTTCAAAGGAACTTTTCATTTTGTTGTTTTGAGACCTTTTTCTTCCTTGAACTGCAGAAAGCTCAAATTTTTGAGCCTTCAAGGTAGGCTTCCACTGGAGCTGGTGAACCTTCCCTATCTAGAAGAAATGTAAGAACAATTTATCATTTGTTTTGAGATCTTTATATAATTACTACTTTTCTTTATAATTATGTTTGTTATGTGTCTTCTCATTAATAGATTTATGCATGTGATTTGTTTTGTAATAGACATTTCTGGTTAATGCGGGTTAATTTAAGGTATAACCATAATTATAAGGAAATTTAGATTTTCTGTTTCCAAAGTAGTTTTTAATACTAAAAACAGTTTTCTGTATTCTCATTGAATACAAAACTTGTTTGATTAATTGTTTCCAGGATCATTAAAAAATAAATAAATAAATAATTGCTCTGAAAGAACCTCAATTTTCTGGAAGACTTATTTGTTATTTTCACCGTTTAAAAAATAAATTCTGAATGATTAAATAAAGAGTTCCTATTCATGCAAATTTCCAATATGTTACTGCATGATTTTAAACGGCAAAATACTGTTTTGAGTTCGTACTCTTAATTAAAAATATTTTCACAATAATAATGAATACAAAATGTGGTTAACCACACATTGTATCAGGCTTTTAGACTAAGGTTATGAATATACTGGAGGAGCTTTTAGATTGAGGTTATGCTTATACTACAGTAGTCTTATTGGCATCTTAATTTTAACTTGTTTCAGGAGAAAATCTTGACATATAGCATATTCATTATCTTCTCCTTACAGTGACCTCTCCCGCAACTACCTTAGTGGTACACTTCCAAAAGAATGGGCTTCAATGCGGCATTTGAATAATATGTAAGCAAAAGTTTACTCATCTTTTTCTGGTTTATTGAAGGGAAAATTTTACCGACCCTTTAATTTTGTGGACTTCAAATTTAAGAATTTCTGCAGTTTCAAAGTTCGTCAAAAAGTAACCTTTTCATTGATAAATGTTTAATAATTATCATGGGCACTTGAATTCTTAATTTCAATGGAGTAAACATGAGGGTACTTTTTTAAGAAATTTGAAAATATAGACACCTCAGTGTGTTTAAAGGTTGGAAATTTTTCCCACTATGATCTTGATCATGATTTAGGGTTCACTTATTCATGATATGACCAATGAATATTCTTTGCAGCTTCCTTACTGGGAGCAATTTATGTGGGGAAATTCCTACTGACTGGGGACACTTTACCAATCTCACTATCTTGTATGCTTTGATCTTTAAAAACTCAATGCTTCTGTTATCTCTAAGCAATTCCATGTTGGTTAGGTTCCTATCATAGTCTCAACAAAAGTTAAATTTAGGAATATTGAAGCCAACCAGTTATCTGGTACTGTCCCCAGGAGCTTGGAAATTCGGTCACCTTAATTGACTTGTATGCCATCTGAACTTGAAAGTACAGCAGATGTGCAACTATAATTGAGAATATCTAATCATATAATTATGTTGGTTTGTTGCCATGAGTACACAATTTCAGGGAACTTTCCTCTAATTATTTTTCTGGAAGCTTGCCTTCAACAATAGCAAAACTGAAGTACATGACAAAGTTGTGTAAGTATTTCTCATATATTTTCTCCTCCATATTGAGTAAAGAGAAAGGTGCAGAAAAAGTTTTCCTCTTAAGTCTGTAGTTTACAGTTTACATTGTTGTGTGAAAGAGTAATGTTTACAAACTAATTCTAGATTGTTTAATATCAACAAAAAAACGTTTCACTTTGTTGTGTGCAGTAGAATAAGTGATAATAGCTTTAAAGGCACTGTACCAGAATTTATCGGGGGATGGACTAATCTCACAATGCTGTAAGATCTTGATCTCTAACAAATTTTGATTTTGAAATGCATAAGTAGGATCCTGATTTATATAGATCCTCAATTTTTTGTCCGCTTCCATTGTGTTGCTGCATTATTGAAGGGAAATGAATTCACGTGGACTAGAAGGACCCGTCCCTGCTACTATTTTTGATCTAGGAAGTTTGAATGACCTGTAAATAGAAAGAACCTTCTCAACTTTTTGCCCATTAACTGTAGGGACTTGAATATTCAACTACAGTAATGTCGTATTTATATGTAGGAGGATTTCTGATATGACTGGGCCAGGGTTTGCTTTTCCAAATCTGAGCAGCAAGAAGTTCGAAAAATTGTATGCTTAGTGCTTCTAATTGTGTGTTTTCATTGATGTAATGCTAAGCTTCTTAGCATAGAAATAAGGGCAGTCGAAATTAATGAAATAACATAAAACTGGACTTCAGGATTTTAAGAAGCTTGAATATGTCAGGATCTGTCCCAACAAATTAATATTTTCCAAGTGAACAGCACTATGTAAAAATTCGCTCACCATGGCAATGCTTATATCATGTTTTTAACATCATATAGTAAATTCTTTCAGAAACTTAGCCAGATCTTGGAGAACATAGACTCACAAGAAAATACATGATTCTCTCATGGTGCCTTTGCCACCTTTGAAATCTTTCAAATGTTTGTCAAATGTGTCAAAAATTGTCCCTTAACAAAATGATATTTAGCATGGTTGTTGACTGCTGGTTATAACTAAAGGGATTTTTCTATTTCAAAGTCAACCATGTGCATGCTCACATGTCTTTCATGGTAAACAGATCGCAAAGTAACTTGACCTGGAAATTCATCTATCTAAAGTTAGGGACTCGGCTATTAATTCATGCACGTTTGTGTATTTGTTATAATGGATTTAGTTGATTGTAGAAGAACTATGACTAATCAATTAGAGGGAAAGCCGTAATCTAGTTACTGAAACATAAAAGTGAATTATATTTGCACAATTTAATACGGGGGAGCAGATGAAGCTGAAATATCAATAAGGCCGAACGACTTGTGCATACCCAAGATTTATCGTAACGACAAGTTGGTACCCAAAAAGTTTTGAAACGACAAATAGGTACCTTCCGTCATATTCTGTTACTGATTTCTGTTTATTAATGGTGAAAAGACTAAAATGCCCTTCAAAGTTTCAATTTTAGTTTTTTATAAATTTAAAAATTTCTAAAAAACCCCCTAAGTTTTCTAATTTAATTAAACACCCCCATATATAAAAAGTTTGTTAAATAACAAAAACACCCCCAGTGCCAGATTCCGGCCACCATCGCCGGAATCTGGCCGGAAAACTACATTACGACACAGACCCGTCGGGTCTGTGTCGTAACGTGCCGATCTGGCCTTTTCCGGCCAGATCCGTGGTTGATCTGGCCAAAAAGGGCCAGATCTACTGCCAGATCTAGTCGTCGACGCCGTAGATGGAGTTTTGCGGCGTCAACGGCCAGATCTAGCCGTAGATCTGGCCTTTTCCGGCTAGATCAGCCACGGATCTGGCCGGAAAAGACCAGATCGACGCGTCACGACACAGATCCGACGGGTCTGTGTCGTAACGCAACTTTCCGGCCAGATTCCGGCGATGGTGGCCGGAATCTGGCACTGCAGGTGGCGGGGGTGTTTTTGTTATTTTACAAAATTTTTATACATTGGGGTATTTAGTTAAATTTGTAAACTTAGGGGGTTTTTTAGAAATTTATAAAAAACTAAAATTCAAACCTTTAAGGGCATTTTAGTCATTTTACTATTAATAAACAGTAATAAACAGAAACCACTAACAGAACATGACGGAAGGTACCTATTTGTCGTTTCAAAACCTTTTGGGGACCAACTTGTTTTTACGACAAACCTTGGGTACCTGTAAGTCGTTCTCCCTATCAATAAACTTGAAAGATAAAGGTCTAAATGTGCCTGATCCTTATTGTGATATTCAACAATTTTTTTTAAATGCTTTCTTTTTTAGTATTAGAGTGAACTTATTTTCTTCTAAATAGAGATGTCGAGAAATGGGCCTCTTCTTGGATCTATCCCTGCCAAATGGCGCTGGTATAATTTTGTGAAACACAACGTACGTCAAGCCTACACCACTCTTATCACTACCGAAAAATTGTTTTGCACCTAAGCATGTGTTGATGCTTAGGTGCAAAACACCATTCTGGCATCGGCATATTTATCAAATACCCCGATGTCGCTTGCGTCAAGGTAGTCGTTGGTGAATTCGCATCTCGTCATATGTGATGCCAGCGTAGGCATGGCATCGTGTATCTGTGTTTGGATGCTCTATTGGTTGAATCCTGACACCTACCCTGCGCCAAAATAAGAATATTATCAAATGTAGATAAGAAAAAAAATTTAAGACATATAAAAGACCCATTTCTCACCCGCATCAAATTCAATTCCCTATCTCTCTAACCCCGTCTCTTTCATTTCTCCGGTTCTCCCCTTCAATCTTAGCCTGAATCAAATAATTCCGACATGAATCAACCCTTTCCCAGCGGTTACGAAATTTCCCGATTCGGCAACCTTCACTTTGTTTCTCTCAATTTCGCTCGCCACAACAGTTTTCTCGTTCATTTTGAGTCTTTTTCTATGATAGTTATATTGTTAGTAGCTTTGGGATTATGTAATTTTCTGTCTTACATGTTTCTATCGAGTCAATATAAATTTCAAAACTCCTGGAAATTTTACCTAGTTGTGTACTTTTCTTCTTCAAATTTGTGTGGTATGCTATTTTGATGTTCTAGAAGTGGAGAAGAAATAGTTGAGGTGAATTAAATTCTAATTTAGGATTGTATGTCATTAAAATTGGAAATTTATAGAGTTTATTCTCTCTTCTTGTTTTATTTAACAACTGAAACAATATGTTATTGAGGAGATATAGATTAGCCAATATAATTAAATAGATAATTGTTGGAGTTGTCGACCACTTTAGTATTAATGGGCCACGCAGACGCATTCAGAGCTATTGTTGAAGGATTTCTTTAAGTTATTAATTATTTATAGGGTTTGAGCTTAGGAATAGAGATTCTTGTAATGTTAGGTTTTAGTCTTTTAAACCTAGTATGTTTACGAGTGATAATAATCATAGGGTAAATTACTTTCATTGTTACGAGAGAAGTAATGCAGTATTACAATAATATTAAGTAATGCAGTATTACAATAATATTGACTATGTTTGACGTAGCCTGTTAATTGAGTGAACAAGAGTAAATCGCACATATTATTATTTATATTTATAATCTTGGTTTCGTATTAGTTTCTATTTCGTGCAGTAATCTAATATATATGTTTGTCATGAATGGTTTGTGTTTTGATTACTATGCTTGCATGGATGGATAAATTTTAGTCATAATACATATGATATTTTATATGATGAAAGATGGTTAATACCGGTGAGACTATGGGAGTGCTATCATATATATTATTTATCTCTATACAATTATCCCTTTGTCTAAATATTCATCTAATGACTTATATATATATATAGTTTTTCTAATAAAAAAGTATATCAATGATCAAATCAATGTTTAAGTTTTATCTTAATCGTCCGTATTGTTGTATAGCAATTCATTCATATAAATTCTATATTAATTCCGTATATTGGCAAAGCTGGGTGGCCATGGATGCTCTATTTATAATGGTGTAAAATAATTTCATAGGATGCTAATTTTTAACTCTGAAACGTGCATTCGAATTCGATACTATCTTAATTCTTGTTATATAGAAAAAAAAATATAATAAAAATTGAGGCAAGACATTGACTAGAATCTGAACCATATTATCAACTTTTACTGAAAAGTACTTTTCGTAGTTCGGCGGTGGTGCTTTCCAAGTTTGTCGTTTTGTTGAGAAATTCCAAAAAAGTATCATTAATAAGTTCGCCGGTGGTGCTTTCCAAGTTTGTCCTTTGAAATGAATACAAGACAGAANCAGTGTGCCATTATACTAGATTTCGGTCACCTTCTAGTGGTGGTGACCGGAATCTGGCAAATGTGAGTGGATGGGGGTGTTTTTATCAATTTCTAAACTATTTTTGAGGGTGTTTAGTAAAATTAATAAACTTAAAGGGTTAAAAAATAATTGAATAACATATAATAGTATTTTCATAATAAAGAAACAAGCGTATATTTTGGAAATAGTATGAATAGGATGGGAAAAAATATTAAAACAAATATACCCTTTACTGTTAATGAACCATTAATAAACTGTTAGAACATACATCATTATGAGTTAATGAATATTTACTAAATTGCCCTCTCATCGTTAATATTAACACATAAAACTTAACAATATAGGGATTTCTGTTTTCCCATAAATTTTGTGAGAATTTTTGTTATTTAATTGAACCTTAGGGAATAATTGTCATTAACTCTATCATAAAACACTATAGATAACATAAAACCCTTGAGTGAGTATTGAGTAGTAGGGGTGTTCGGTTCCGGGTATCCTGCACTTTTTGAAGGAACCAGAATTAGAACCAGAACCAACGGTTCCTTGAAATTTGGAACCAGAACCGAAACCAATGGTTTCGGTTCCTAAGTACCCAGAACTAGAACCTGTAACAACGGTTCCGGTTCTGGGTACCCTGTAAAATTACATGACCCCCCAAAATTTTTAAAAAGTGGCAAAAAAACCCTTAAAAACTTACAAATACCCCCCCGGTACTTGTTAACAAAAATAAAATTACAACTTATAAATTACAAACTCCATCACTTTGTAAAGGTAGATTCTCAAAAGTCAAACCAACTTACTTTAAATGTTATGAGATATAAATATAAATGTATTCACATTACTTTTTTTACAAAAAGTTTTTATTAACCCCTCTAATCCTTAATTTTATTTTATATTAGTCTCGGTTCCTGATTCCTGGTTTCGGTTCCTAACTATAGGAATAGGAACCGGAACTGCACAGTAACGGTTCCAAAAATTTGGAATCGGAACTTACCCATTGACAAATGGTTCTGGGTAGGAACCGGAACCAAACCCAGGGTACCTGCCAGTTCTGGTTCCAACCGGTTCTTTTGAACACCCCTAAATTTTCTGNTATAGACGAAGCTAAGAAGAAGAGAAGAAGATGCAGAGGTAGAGATGCGTTAATGGCAGGAGGAAGAAGAAGGGTGCTTGGGTTTGTTTGCAACAATTTCGGGTTTGTGGGAATATAGTATAATTTTGAAAAGATTACATAATACTTCTTTAATCATAATTAAGCACTAATCAAGTTTAATTACCCTTAATCAATAATATGACTATTTACTTAAAACTTTAAAACTTGATAGCTTTTTAATTAAATTAAAACTTGAGAGGTTGTTTTAATAAACTCCCCCGTATTTATACAGCGATCTGACCTTTAACAAGCTGGAAGGAGAAATTAATGGCATTGGAACGACTCCAAACTTTATGTAAGCAACTATGTTTCAGAGTCACTATTTTCTGATGGCAATTGTTGTACTGTTACAATTACAATGAAGTATTATATCACGCTAAATATGTCACATTCTTCTTATTAGGTTCTTGAGTGGCAACATGCTCAGTGGAAACATATAAGAAACATTCCTTGACACATCAAAGTATCTCTATGTTCCTAACTTAGATGATTTGGTTTGATTTTCAACTTTGATATTAATATAGTTTTTATTTTAGATTATCTTTGAGGTCCCAATTCTCTTTTTTAACTAAATAAAAATACTATCAACTAGTTATCTTTGTACCAATTTTGAGGCAATAATAGTCATTTTCTTTTGGTGGATGTAATAATATTCATTTGCCCATTGCCAAAAAAAATAGAAAAGGAGAGAGAGAGAGAGATTTCTTGTGGATAGAAGTAATTTCAATGTTGACGTCCCATCTTTGAGTACATAAATGAGAGGTGATTTCATAAACATAATTGTTGCTTCTCCATATAGTGACTTGAGGTGACCTGGTTGCTTCATGATATCTTTTATACAAGCACATGCTGTTAACCATTCTTCCACCTGAATCCTTCCATGCGTTACCATATAAACAATTGAAGTAACTTCTCTCACAAAGTACAACATTGATATTGCATTACGACTCAATTCAAGGTGGTCTAGGATTTGGAAGTGTTTATAGAGCATAGCTTCTGTTAGGGACTATTTTGGTGATAAAGAAATTTCACTCCCTTGAGATAGAAGACCAAAAAGAGCTTTTAATGAAATAAGGGCATTAACAGAGGTACAACATTGAAACATTGTGAATTTTTTCGGTTTTTGTGTACATTCTAGAGACTCTGTTTTAGTTTATGAGTATCTTGAAAGAGGTAGCTTGGCCATATTCTTGAGTAATGAAGCTACAACAAGAGAATTGGATTGGGGTAAGAGAGTAAATGTTTGGAAAGGTGTGTGTAATGCCTTGTCCTACATACACCACAATAGCTTCCCACCAATAGTCCATTGAGACATATCGAGCAAAAATGTGTTGTTGGATTCAAAATATGAAGCTCATGTTTTAGACTTTGGAATTGCCAAATTTCTTAAGCCAGACTCATCCAATTGGACACAAGTTGCAGGCATATACGGATATATTGATCTAGGTATATATAATTCATTTATTATTGTCTTGATTGTTTAGTTACTTATGTAAAAAAAAAAAAAAAAAAAGGTGATCTCATCATTTATCTTTCACGCTTACACAATGAAGGTAACTGAAAAATGTGATGTATATAGCTTTAGGGAGTTAGTATTGGAAGTGATCAATATAAAGCATTTGGGAGATATCATTCCTACTATATCCTCTCCTTTCACTTGGGAGCATTTGTTACTGAATAATGTTTTGGACGAATGCCTTCCACTTCCTCCACCTATTATTCAAGATCAATTGATAGCAAGCATAAAGCTAGCAATTGATTGCTTGGATTCCAATCCAAATTTTAGGGCAACCATGAAAATGATTTCTCATATGTTTTCAGCTACAATAGATCTTCCCTAGATGCCTTCAAACAATCAAACCATGACAATTGATTAAGTAGAATGTCTTCAAGCTTGCAAAAGAATAAAATAATTTGTGTCATTTCTCTTTTGGTTAATTGTGTGCATATATGCATTTAGTTTCTTAGGCATTTTTTGTTTTGTTTTAATTATTATGCATTAGCACGCTTTCAAGAGGTAAGACTCATTATATCCCCCTCTTTAGGTGTATTTAGTTTCTTTGTTGTTCAATAAAATTCCCTAATTTCGGTGAGGTTTTATCAAAAATAAAAAGTTCTAAGAAGAAATAATACATGTTTAATTTGCTTGAAAAAACTTGTAAAAGATATTAAAAAATGTTTAAAATATCATAACCTCCAAAGAATTTAATGTATCTAATTTACTATCTAAGTTTAAGAAAAAATATATGTAAAGGCACTTGGCAGATGGATTATAATATTTGCCATGTTTACGGTGTGGAACTTCATTTCCTCATTCAAATCTAATCATCATATTATTTCAGCATGATAGAAATAAGTTTAGATTAAGTTACTTAAAGTTAAGTTAAACCCAACCAAATAGTCTCGCTTGGTGCTGAAGTGAGCTTGAAGATGTGATCTCAAACCTCTTAAAAATTGAACTTCTCTTTTAAACAACCTTCATAATTTCAAAAATAAGTATTTTTCCATTTCTGTTATTAGATTTCAAATTGATTGTTTTGATATGTATTCACTTGTGAATTTTTTTATTCAAAATAGAAAATGGTTCCAATAAAATGAATATATATATTCTACTCTGATCTACCTCTTCATTAAACATTAAAATTCTCCCCTAAACATAATTTCCTGGTTCCACCACTGGAAACAGGCATTGACTTGATTCTTTAGCCAATGACTTCATGTCTGAGGACTTCTATTTCTATAGACTTACAATTATAGACACAGATATACACCTACAAGAATAATACTAAATAAACAAATTTTACAAAAAATTTTATACAAATTGATGTGTCAGAAAATGAATGAAATAGTAAATTTTAAATATGAGGAAAAAAATCTTCATTTCTTATTCTTCTATATACAATGTTTTGAAATTAATTAACGAAATGATAATTATAAAAATTTACACAAATACATCTCATTTCATGTTAAAGGATTAAAAGTGTAATTTAACAATTTAAACTTTTTACGGATTGAGGTTTCATGTTTGAGTGTCCGAAGAGGAATAAAGATAGACTGACAAACGTATCTTACAAACCTCACATGACATCATTCCTTAGATGAGGAATGGTCATTCCTTGGATGGAACGACCGTTATTTAGATGAGGAATGTTCATTCAATCTAAAGGAACTACCATTCTATGATGGAATGACTATTCTTCCTACAAAACGACCATTCCTTTCTCATGGAATGGTTGTTCCTTATACGATGAACGATCGTTCATTCCTAAGACATGGTCACTCTTTATACGATCAACAGTCGTTCATCACTAACGAACAGTCGTTTATGTCTAATCAAAACCATGAGTTGACGTGATAATACCAATTCACTATCATGTCAGATTTATGAGAGAAAATTTATAAGATTCGTTTTACAACGAAAGTATTCCCGTTAAAAGAGTTGCCCCTCCTCAAACGGTAGAAAGCGTAAACTGTCAAAAGAGTTCCTGTGAGTCAAATTGTTATGCACCTGCTGTACTTGGAGACATTGCTGAGACATTGGGCTCTAAACTCGTGAATTCCAGCGTGGAATTCGGATCCTTGCCAGTCAGGGATGCTCTCGTTAGCCATTCAATTCACAAGAGAGGGGCAGGTGAACAATATCACTTGTAACCGTAGAAACATGCGAATGTGAGTCTCGCTTTCTTCTTCTTTCTCTTTCAGCCTCTATTCTTTTCGTCTTTTGTGCTTCAAATGTTAATTCATGTAGAGATTTATAATCTAAAATATTATTTAGGTATATTTTATAATTGAAGAGAGTTCAATTTCAAATTGTACCTATTCTTGTTAATTTTTCCTCCTTGAACTGCAGAAAGCTTAAATTTTGAGTCTTCAAGGTAGGCTTCCACTGGAGCTGGTGAACCTTCCCTATCTATAAGAAATGTAAGAACAATTTATCATCTTTGGTTAACAGTTTTCGGGAAGGGTGTACCCCATTATTTGTTTTGAGATCTTTATATAATTACTATTTTTCTTCATAATTGTGTTTGTTATGTGTCTTCTCATTAATAGATTTCCAACCCCCTATGTTGAATTGCTTAAGGTACTGTTCATGTGCCTTCAAGAACGGTCATTCCTTAGAAGTGTTACACAAGGTGGATCCGTCTCTTTCATTTCTCCGGTTCTCCCCTTCAGTCTTAGCCTGAATCAAGTGAATCCGACATGAATCAACGCTTTCCCCACCGTTACCTGCTCCTCCAAGGAGTGAAATTTCCCGATCCGGCAACCTTCACTTTGTTTCTCTCAATTTTACTCGCCACAACAGTTCTCCGGTTCCAGTAAGTGCATTTTGACCCCTTTTTTTTTTTTTTTTTTTTTTTTACTCTACTGTGCATTATTGTTTATCTTCAATGTGGTTTCTTTATGTACTGTGTTCTTTCAATGAGAAATTGTCCTACTGTGTTCTTATTAACGGCACGGTTGTATGTTTTAGGTTAACGGCTGACGGAAAGTTCCTGTGGACGGAGGGATTTCAACAGAAGGAGATTCTCCATTTCACTGTGGACAGTAATAAAATTAAAATCACAGCAATTATAAGGAAAGAAGATGGAATCTACTGTGGTGGGAGAAGTGATGGTTTAGTGAGGAAGGATTTTGTTTTAGCTGTTTGCACTTGGTGATAGTACCAGCCATAAAGTATTGGAGGTTCATAGCATGTTTTGTTTGACTTTCCGATAGTTTTATCTGCTCTTTGTCTTGACGCATTGTTTGTGTGGTGGTGAGTCTAAACCATGATTAGAAGCATTATCCTTGAACCTGCCATTGAGCTCATGATCAAAGTATGTATCAGTCTTTGGTCTTCAATGTTTAAATCTATATATGCTCAACTGCAATGTTTATCTTATTGGAAAGGTTCCTATCTAGTTTCATTATGAGCTCTATGTTAGTTCGAATCAATATCCTGTTAACTCTCATTAAAGACCTGTGTTTCCATTTTCAATTGCATATATACCATATGATGATACGATCCATTCTTGCCTCTCTTTGTATTCACATTAGGAATTTCGTTTGCTTTCTTTTGTTTACTATGGTCTCAGATATGCTTTTTGTTTCACAGTTAGAAGTTGCAAGCATGAAGGGACTTTTTGGGTTTTGGTGAATCTGTTATAAGATATCCCAATGTTGAAAGAGATGTTATAGTTGGAGTTTTATAGATTGGAATCTGGCCTGAATCAGAAGGTTTCATTGACGAAGGTTTCATCTTGCTCCCAAGAAGTGAAAAGGTTCTTGTGAAGGTGGCAAAAAATTCACTTGCAACAAGTAATGTGATTTGAACATTGTGATAAGGAGAATTCTTCTTGGGTAGATTTAAGTTTCATGTGAATTAACGCTTAGTTTTTTTTTTCCCTTGTATGTAGTATTGTCTATGTATTCCCACAAAACGGTGCAAAACTTGCAATATTCCGGCGACTTCTGTGTCGTTTTCAATATTTTAGAATTGCAGTGTCGTTGCACTACTCTAATGACCTCTCTGTCATTTTCAAGATTTAAGAATGGCAGAAAACGATGCTATGGCAGCGTTGTTGCACTATCCCAGCGATCTCTGTGTCGGAACAATAAGCAATGTTTGAAGCTTTGGAGCGGTGCAACGTGTGTTGGATTTGGTCAATGCAGATTACATAAGCCATAATATTTCATTGGATAGCCGATTACATCCACCCTGAAATTGACTCCAACTACGACGTGTTCTATTAATGTAGAATGGCGCCGGTGGGTGGCATCGGAAAGTTAGAGTTACAGCGAGCCTACAATGACAAACTGCGGTACAATTTCTGGCGTCGTTCTTCGGCTCCAGTAGTGCATACAAGGCATGAAAGCTAAAGCATGCTGCTATACTAATTATGTAGTGTCTTACTTGTATTGTGTCTATTTCATGCTTCTGCCATGTCCATACCAAATTACATACCGTGCAGAGCTTTTATTAACAACCACATATGTTAATATTCAAATTCCTATCGCTGCAGCAACCATTTGTATTGCTGCAGCGGTCGGTCTTCAACTTCACTCTTGCCATCTTCTCGCCGCAACATTACTTTTTGCATGCCAGGTATCTTCAACTTCTACCAAAGGATTCATACTTCAACAAATATTACAATGATTTAAGATAGTTAAGCTTAACAAAATATAAATATGATCTTTTGTTGTATAGGTTTTAGAATGAGATTTCATCTATATCTGACTAAAATATTACTCTGTATGCTCTTTATTTCTGGTCAAATCAAAATCACACAGTTTTGATCATGCACTTGGAAAATTATATTACAGTGATACCAATGATTGCATTATAGATGTTCCAGATTATCAATCACTCCATATTAATTGTGGGGGCCCAAATGTTACTATAAACAATATCATGTGCGAAGGTGCCAGACATGGAGCCGCATTGAATTGTTTTGCTTCTACTCTTATCAATTCAGTGTGCATAACCCTAGTGAGAGTTCTTTGATTTTACATCATAGTTCTTGAGCTCAATTTACATATGATGAACAACAAAATCAGTATAGATTTTTTTTTTTTTTTTTTTTTTTTTTTTTTTTTTTTTTTTTTGGGGTCCTAACTAACATTTATATTGCGATTGTGAACCATCATAGCTGGGATTTTTGGATTCTGACTAATATGTCGCTAATGCATTTATCATTGTAAAGAAACATTGAAACCTAATACTAAGATTATAGACTTCCATCATTTAATTTGTTAGTATTCTGATATTCTCCTTATTAATTACACCACATTTATGTTATAAAATTTCTCTTGAAATCTCACTTAATACCAAGATCAATATAGACTTCCATCAAATTCTTCGAAAAATTCAAATAATATTTAAACTTCAAAAATTGATATATATATATATATATTTTTTTTTTTTTTGATAGAAAAAGAATCTTTTTTTATTTTTATAATTCATTCCAATAATTAGGTTTTACACATGGAAATAAGATGAGAATAAATTTCGATTAAATTTTAATTTACTTCCTAGTAAATATAAATTATACATTTGCTATTCTAAAAGTACAAAAGCTTTTGGTTCTAGGCTTCAACCCAAAATGTTTTTTAATAACTTAGAAGCCCACAAGATATTTAATTAGTCTTCACTTCTCCTTTTCAAGTGATGAGAGATGTTACAAAATTTTTATTAGATATAAAAAATAAGATTCCATAAAAAAAATAGAAATATGAAAATAGTCCTAAAATGTAAACTAATTACTTAATAAATTTAAAATTCAAACCGAAAGATCATTTCTTGTAACTTTGAACATGAGATGTAATAATCTATGAAGGAATTAAATTTGGTCTATTTAATTACAGTGTTCTTTATAGTAATTTAATTTAAATTAAACTTGTCAAAAGTTATTTAAAAAAAAAAAAAAAAAGTTAAAATGGAGACTATTAAAAAAAAAAAGGGTGAGAACTAAAAATCATGACCCATATTTTATTTATGATTTCCCCACTGCGTGATTATAAAAACCAAAATTTGGTCCAAAGGAAAGAAAATAAAGTTTGCCCAAATTTGGCTCTAAGGAAGTAGCACGGAAGCTCAAGTGACAAGACAAAGAAATTGAAGAAAGAAAGATGTAACATAATGTGCAGTCTTCAAGGTCTTTTTTCAGTACATAAAGCTTAAATTATAATTACTTGATTTGTAAAGATGGTAAAGATTTAAGAGAAACGGAGCTAAGTGACGAACATTTATCATAGAAGCAAAACCACTCACATAAGAGGAAAATCTTAACCCTAAAAGATGAAGACTTTGACTAGAGTGTCAACTACGTTATTAGAATTTTATTGCTTAACATAACATCATTTTCTTAACGGAAGAAAATGCAAAATTAGTGTCCACATGGTGACATGATCAAGGGGGCGAGTAGCTGAAAATTTATGTGTAGAATTTCTCAACAAAACAACAAACTTGGAATTGGAGACTTTTCAAGCACCAAGTCTTGTACGTTACAAGAGCTTGACTATACACATATGTATATGTAGAGTTGCATTCATGATATTTTAAACATTATAATTGATTACAACGCAAGCATGAGGAAATTCTATCAAAACGAGAAACACTTGACTAAGAGATTCTTTAGTTGATGACTTCTCAGTTCTCATCCTCCAATCATGCATAATATCATGTTCATTAATTGTAAAGAAGGTTGATTTTCATTATAATTATAGAAAAGAATTGTTTCTTTCTCTTCCTCTTTCAATTACAACATCAATATTCAATATTTATCATAATCATGATGATAAAAACTTTGATTAGAGTGTCAACGACGTTATTAGAATTTCATTGCTTAACATAACATCATTTTCTTAGTAGAAGAAAATGCAAAAGTAGTGTCCACATGGTGACATGATCAGGGGGCAAGTAGCTGAAAAATTTGTGTAGAATTTCTCAACAAAACAACAAACCTGGAATTGGAGACTTCTCAAGCACCAAGTCTTACACGTTACAAGAGTCTCACTATACGCATATGTATATGTGGAGTTGCATTCACGATATTTTAAACATTATAATTGATTACAATGCAAGCACAAGGACAATTCTATCAAAACGAGAAACCCTTGACTAAGAGATTCTTTAGTTGATGACTTCTTAGTTCTCATCCTCCAATCATGCATAATATCATGTTCATTAATTGTAAAGAAGGTTGATTTTCATTATAATTATAGACAAGAATTGTTTCTTTCTCTTCCTCTTTCAATTACAACATCAATATTCAATATTTATCATAATCATGATGATAAAAACTTTGATTAGAGTGTCAACGACGTTATTAGAATTTCATTGCTTAACATAACATCAGTTTCTCAGCGGAAGAAAATGCAAAATTAGTGTCCACATGGTGACATGATCAAGGGGGTAAGTAACTGAAAATTTATGTGTAGAATTTCTCAACAAAACAACAAACTTGGAATTGGAGACTTTTCAAGCACCAAGTCTTGTACGTTACAAGAGCCTGACTATATACAAATGTATATGTGGAGTTGCATTCACGATAGTTTAAACATTATAATTGATTACAACGCAAGCATGAGGACAATTCTATCAAAACGAGAAACACTTGACTAAGAGATTCTTTAGTTGATGACTTCTCAGTTCTCATCCTCCAATCATGCATAATATCATGTTCATTAATTTTAAAGAAGGTTAATTTTCATTATAATTATATACAATAATTGTATCTTTCTCTTCCTCTTTCAATTACAACATCAATATTCAATATTCATCATAATCTCGATGAGTTTTATATTTTATTATATAACTTATTTTTTGATAGAAAATTTTATATTATATTTGGATGGTTCCAAACATACAAATAAATTGATGAAAGGTAACAAATTTAACCTACTTCTTATTTATTTATTTTTTTTTTTGGCTGAATTCGTTAAGTTAAAAAATGGGATTAGATCATATATTTAAAGAACTGGTTTGATGGATTGGATTTAATTAAAAAATTTATAAAATCAATTCAATCAATTTAACTAGTTGATGGTTTTTCTTATGAAAAACTATGTATGATTGAATCATTTCTTAAATTTAAAGTTGATTTATCCAAATTCATTCATATGAATTCTATGCTAATTCAATGAGTAATACTACACTGGCAATCCTCTCTCACAAACCTTCTCTTACAACCCTCACATGACAACTTACAATTGATCAGTTCACAACGAGTCTCACATGAGTCCATGGGTCTCACTAATTAATTATGAGCTGATCAATTGTAAGTTGCCATGTCAGGGTTGTGAGAAAGGGTTGTTGATGTAGTATTACTCTAATTCAATATAGATGTTTAGATTGAAATACAATTACAATCTACTTGAAAATTAATTGAATTGGATTACAACATTAGATTGTACTCCTACAAATTATCAGAGATTTCAATATATTTTCAAAAGGAAGCTATATCTTCTTTTTTATTTTTTTATTTTTGTCTTTGTCATTGTATTTCCGGGACCAAATAAAGAAGGTAACCAGGTTGGCAAAGTTGGATAGTGATCAATGTTCTATTTATTAGGTAAAATTAGAAATGCTAATTTTAAATGAAAATTATGATGCTCATAAATTAGAATTACTTGATTTGTTAAGATGGTAAAGATTTAAGAGAAAGGTAAATAAGTGATGAAAATTTGTTGTAAAAGCATAACCACTCATAAGAGGATAATTTGAACCCTAGAAGACAAAAACCTTGACTAAGGTGTCAACTACATTATAGCATTTAATTAAAGGTACAACTCTGCAAAGACTTTGACCAGTGTTAACTACGGCATATTTATTGTCCACATGATCAAGGGGCAAGTTGCATAGTATTTATGTGTAGAATTTCTCCACAAAACAACAAAATTGGAATTGAAGACTTTTCAAGCACCAATGTCTTGCAAGTTACAAGATCTTGACCATACACATATGTATGGAGTTACATTCACCATATGATGAACGTTAAAGTCGTCACCTTCAGATCAACATCTATTTCCATCGGACTCCATTCACTTGTCGGTACTATGTGAGCTATTAATTTGTAATTAGAGTTGCTATCACAGTTAGAAAATTGAAGTGGTCCACCTCTGTGTTTTTCAAATTACATTGTTAAATAAGGAATGAATGCAAGATAGAAACGCTTTTAAGTCAAGTCTAATACGTCAGAGCATATATGCATCTGGCATTACAACAACTCGACCAGAATTCAAGAGGAAGCTCAACTGCCCAAACATTTCTCCAGATAAAACGTGGTTTTTGGATCTTCCACCACATCTGCACATGATCTATACTCTATCAATTCATAGTGCACAAGAGACCTTACATCAATGGAGGATCTTTGTCCACTCAATTCTAAGACCATATCTCTGAACCCATGTGGGAGTTCTTCGGTTTTACATAATGTACTAGAGTTTAATTTATGTAAGATGAACTATATAATTATAGATTTTTTGTCCTTTTAAGGCCTGTCTGCCATAAAATTTCATGACTGAAGATGCTTCTCAGCTTGGTTTGAAGATGTTTTGTAATAATATTTCTATGTTAGTGTAATTTATAGCAAGGCCATCCATTCTCAAACTAGGCGTACTTATTCTGCTTTATTCAATCGGGGATATGTAAAATTACTCGATGCTTGAACATGTTATGTCAATGTTGTATATTATTATAAGTTCATCTTATTTTTCATTATTATCCTATAAGTGAAGCTACCCGTCCAGGTTTTACAAACAAAATTTCAAATTCATATATAATAATATCTTTTCACCTATTAAAATTTATATTTTGATGATTTATTTATTTATTAAAATTTGTAGTTTAACTCCTCCAAATTTAACTCTACCACTTATTATCATTATTATCATTGGTAATTACAAGTGTATAATTTTAATGAAACAATGAAACTTGTAGCATTTAACAATATCATACATTTACTTTTCCCCTCTAATAAAAAATACCAAAATCAGGTCCAAAGATGAGGAAATAAAAGTTGGCCCAAATTTAGTTCTATGTAAAAAGAAGTAGCACACAGAAGCTCAAGTCAAAGAACTTGAAAAAAAAAAAAAAATATAACATAATGGGCAATCTTCAAGGTCTTTTTTTAGTAGTTAAAGACAAAGACCTTGATTAAAGTGTCAATTACGTAAGTTGTCAGAATTTTATTCTTTAACATAACATCATATTTTCTTAGTGTCCACATGATGAAGGTGCCAGGAAGTTACAGAAAATTCATGTGTGAAATCTCAGCAAAACAACAGACATGGAATAAACGAAGCTGGAGACTTTTCAAGCACCAATATCTTGTAAGTTTCACATGTATCTTCAAGGTCTTTTTTCAGTAGTTAAAGACAAAGACCTTGACTAGAGTGTTAACTACGTTCTTTAACATAACATGATATTTTCTTAGTGTCCACATGATGAAGGGGCCGGGCAAGTTGCAGAAAAATAATGTGTGAAATCTCAACAAAACAACAGACATAGAATAACAACAGAAAATTCTTGTAAATTACAGTATGTGAACAATTAGAGCTGCTAGATCTTTATTAAGTTTGAAGTGGTCCACCTCTGTCTTTTAAAATTAAAGTTTTTTTTTATTAAGCACAGCCATGCATAGACGTATGCATACATATTACTTTTAGATATGAACGCAAGAGAGACGCTTTTATGTCAACTCTAACACGTGTGAGCATACATGCATCTGTCAATGCTAGAGGACAAGCAACGGTAGTATCAACATCAAGAGGTGTAATCAATTTTTATTTCTGAGCGTGAAAAGAGTAGGGGAGACTTTTTAAGCCTTAAGGTGTGTATCATGAGTTTTCCATATATATCAGAGTTTTTCCGAATTATGATGTGCATTACATAATATCACAAACAATGGCGTTGTCAACAACCTTCAAGAGTGTATTTTCACTTGCTTCCCTTGTCTCTTTACGCATTTATGTTCAGTACTTGTGAGCTGGATTTCATTCCACATCTTAATTAGGGGACAGGTTAAGTGTCATTTAATTCAAACTTAATTTAAGTAGTCTCAATTCTAGTGGGGGAAATTAATTAATATTCTTAATTAATAACTAATCATTAATCAATATCAGCTTATTGATCAAAAACCAATAACATAGACTCTCTACTTTGCTTTCAGGGCGCTGCGCTGAAATTTTATCATTTATAGATTGTTTTCAACTTTTCAATAATAAAGAAATATAAGATTGAAATAAGAGAAAATTGTTAATTTGGTATTGAGAAGATATAGATTAGAGAAAAAGAAGTTAACCAGGTTGGCAAAGCTGGGTGGCCATGGGTGCTCTATTTATAGTTGGGTATAATAATTTCATACGATGCTAATTTTAAAGCATAAACTTGTATTTGAATTCAACACTATCTTAGTTGTTGTTATATATATGGAGACAAAAACCTTACTAGAGTGTGAACCAGATCATCAGCATTTACTTAAAAATATTTTTTCTTAGTGAAGGAATATATGATGTCCACATCCTGGGGTGGAATTTCTCAACAAAATTGGGATACACGTCGGTAGTGCTTTCCAAGTTTGTCGTTTTGTTGAGAAATTATACACAAATTTTCTGCACTCTACCCCATTATGTGGACACCCTATTCTCCCACTAAGAAAAAGTGATGTAATTATGTTAAAAAAGAAATTAATTAGACCTGGTAGATAAGGTGAAGAGTTCCACCTTTGTCCTTTGAAATGAAAAGAAGACAGAGACGTCTTGCTTATGTTAATTTTAACAAGTCTTAGCGTACAAGCATTAGACAATGAGAGCGGACAAACAATATTAGTATCTAGGGGGGTTCATAAAAATGCGCAACCCAAACCAAACCAGTTTTTTTAGTTATCCAGAAAACTGGTTCAATTTTAGTTCAAAGAAATACAAAAACTAATTTTTTGATTCGGTTATCGGTTTACGGGATTATGAGAACTAGTTAATCGAAACCGGTTTTATAAATCGGTTTATTATAAAAATAATAAAATATAAAATCAAAGCAATAAAAATCAAAATATATAAACTGGTTCATTATAAAAATAATAAAATGTAAAACCAGTTTAAATTAGGGAAAAATTAAAATAAAAAATAAGTTAAAGGGTTTTCCCCTTAACCGGTTCATATTTGGTTCAGGAAAATTCCTGAACCAAAAAACCAATTCGATTCAGAAAATTGGTTAACCGGTTATGAACACCCCTATTACTATCTTCATGAAGAAGGTATAGAAATTTTGACTTAGTAAGCGTGAAAATAGAGGGGGAGACTATTTAAAGACTTAAGTTATGTACTATGAGTTGCCTATATATATTAGGTGTTTCCAAATTATGATATGCATTACATAATATCAGAAACAATGGGGTTGTCAACCTTGAAGAGAATTTTCTCACTTGTTTCCCTAGTCTTGTTTGTTGTTATGTCACAATATTCTTCACTTGATGTTGCCTCTGATTCTACTCAAGAAGCACTAGCTCTTCTCAAATGGAAAGCTAGCATTCAAAACCAGAGCCATTCTCTTCTGTCATCATGGACTCTTTCTTCTCGGAATGCCACAAATACTTCTACCCACCTCAAAACCAAAATAAGCCCATGTACCTGGTTTGGAATCTCTTGCAACCATGCCGAAAGTATCATTAGTATTAACCTGACCAGTACAAGTTTAAAAGGTACGCTTCATAAACTATCTTTTTCATTATTTCCCAATCTTGCATACCTTGATCTAAGTCAGAATGAACTCTCTGGTTTTATCCCCGCTCAAATCAGCTACCTAACAAATCTAGAGGTCCTTTACCTTTTTTCTAATCAATTGGTTGGCTCTATTCCCAAAGAGATAGGCAACTTGAAGTCTCTTTCGGATCTAAACTTAGGCATAAATCAACTGAGTGGCTCTATTCCTCCTTCCATTGGAAATTTGAGCAACTTAAAATTGTTATATCTCAACAACAACAACCTTTCTGGCACCATTCCTAAGGAGATAGACAACTTGAAGTCCCTTTTGAATCTGGCTTTGAGCAGAAATCAACTGAGTAGCTCTATTTCTCCTTCCATTGGAAATTTGACCAACTTAAAGTTGTTATTCCTTCACACCAACAACCTTTCTGGTGCCATTCCTGAGGAGATAGGCAACTTGAAGTCTCTTTCAAATCTAGACTTGGGCATAAATCAACTGAGTGGCTCTATTCCTCCTTCCATTGGAAATTTGAGCAGCTTAAAATTGTTATACCTCAACAACAACAACCTTTCTGGCACCATTCCCAAGGAGATAGGCAACTTGAATTCCCTTTTGAATCTATCTTTGAGCATAAATCAACTAAGTGGCTCTATTCCTCCTTCCATTGAAAATTTGACCAACTTAAAATCATTATACCTCCATACCAACAACCTTTCTGGAGTCATTCCCAAGGAGATAGGCAACTTGATGTCTCTTTCGAATCTAGGCTTGGGCATAAATCAACTGAGTGGCTCTATTCCTCCTACCATTGGAAATTTGAGCAACTTAAAATTTTTATACCTCAACATCAACAACCTTTTTGGTTCAATCCCTCATGAAATTGGAAATCTCTTGAAGTTGACCGACTTAGAGTTGTCTCAAAATTACTTCAATGGTTCTCTTCCTGATAATATTTGCCGAAGTGGATCACTTACGCACTTTCGCGTTAGTGAGAACCATTTGTTTGGCCATATCCCCAAAGATTTGAGAGATTGCACAAGGTTAATCAGAGTTCGGCTTAACAAAAACAACTTCATTGGAAATGTTTCTGAAGATTTTGGCATCTATCCAAATCTAAATTTCATAGATCTTAGCCACAACAAATTTTATGGTGAAATCTCATCTACCTGGGGAAAGTGTTCACAGTTAGGCACTTTAAATATTTCAGGGAATAATATTACTGGGAGCATCCCGCTTGAGATTCAAAACTCAACTGAACTACATGAACTTGACCTTTCTTCAAATCATTTAATTGGAGAGATTCCAATGCAATTTGGAAAGTTGACTTCTCTTAACAAGCTTGTTCTAACTGGGAATCAAATTTCTGGAGGCATACCTCGTGAAGTTGGCTTACTCAAAGAACTTGAGTACATTGACTTGTCCACAAATAGATTAAGCAAGTCAATCCCAGGAGATTTAGGGTACTTGTCAAAATTGTACTACTTGAATTTGAGAAACAATCAGTTTAACCTCGAAATTCTGTTCCAATTGGGGAATTTGTTTCAACTGTCAGAACTAGATTTGAGTCACAACTTACTCAAAGGAGAGATACCATCTCAATTATGTAACTTGGAGAGTCTGGTATATTTGAATCTTTCCTACAATAAGCTTTCTGGCTTAATTCCAACTTGTTTTGAAGATATGCATGGCTTGTCAAGTATTGACATATCTTATAATGAGTTACAAGGTCCAATTCCCAACAACAAAGCATTCAGAGATGCTCCCATTGAAGCATTACAAGGGAATATAGGATTGTGTGGTAATGCTAGTGGATTGACACCTTGCCAGGCTCTCATATCACACAAACACGTCATAGGAAAGAGGTTGGTAATCTCCTTTGTTATTTCAGGAGCATTTGCTCTTTTAATTGTTGTGACTTTAATGTTCTTTTATTTCCAAAGAAAAAAGCAAGAGTCATCGAAACAACATAGAAGTGTGAACAAGGATGAAATTCTTTCGGTATTAACTTTTGATGGAAGAATAATGTATGAAGAAATTGTGAGTGCAAAAGAGAATTTTGATGGCAAGTATTGCATTGGGAAGGGTGGATTTGGAAGTGTTTACAGAGCACAACTTCTGTCAAGGACTATTATGGCAATAAAGAAATTTCACTCCCTTCAGCTTGATGTGATAGAAGACCAAAAAGAGTTTTTAAATGAAATAAGGGTATTAACAGAGATACGACATCGAAACATTGTGAAATTTTTTGGCTTTTGTGTACATTCTCGAGACTCATTTTTAGTTTATGAGTATCTTGAAAGAGGTAGTTTAGCCACATTCTTGAGCCATGAAGCTACAGCAAGAGAATTGGATTGGGGTAAGAGAGTAAATATTTTGAAAGGTGTGTGTAATGCCTTGTCCTACATACACCATGATTGCTTCCCACCAATAGTTCATCGAGACATATCGAGCAAAAATGTGTTGTTGGATACAGAATATGAAGCTCATGTTTCAGACTTTGGAATTGCCAAATTTCTCAATCCAGACTTATCCAATTGGACACAAGTTGTAGGCACATATGGATATATTGCACCAGGTATATGTAATTTATTTATTATTGTCTTGATTGTTTTGTTACTTACATCAAAAAAGAAAAAAGAAACTGTTATGAAATATGATCTCATCATTTATCTTTCACTTTTGTTAATTACATAAAAAAGAAAAAAGAAATAGTTATGAAATATGATCTCATAATTTATCTTTCACTTTGCAGAACTTGCTTACACAATGAAGGTAACTGAAAAATGTGATGTATATAGTTTTGGAGTGTTAGCATTGGAAGTGATCAATGGAAAGCATCCGGGTGATATCATTCCTACTCTATCCTCTTCTTTCACTTGGGAAAACTTGTTGCTAAACAATGTTTTGGATGAACGCCTTCCACTTCCTGCACCTACTATTCAGGATCAAGTGATAGCAATAATAAAGCTAGCAATTGATTGCTTGGATTCCAATCCAAATTCTAGGCCAACCATGAACATGGTTTCTCATATGTTTTGAGTCACAAGGGATCTTCCCTAGATGCCTTCAAACAATCAAACCCTGGCAATTGATTGTGAGTAGAATGTCTTCAACTTTGCAAAAGAATAAAATAATTTGTGTTGTTTCTCTTTTGGATAATTGTATGCATTCAATTTCTTAGGCTTTTTTTTTTTTTTTTTTTTTTTTCTCTTTTTTTTTTTTTGGGTTTTAGTCTTTATATATTAGCATGCTTTCTAGAGGTAAGGCTCATTATGTCCCACTCTTTAGGTGTATTTGGTTTCATTTTTGTTTAATAAAATTCCCTTATTCCATTGAGGTTTTATACAAAATTAAAAGTTCCAAGAAGAAATACATGTTTAACTTGCTTGAAAAAACTTGTATACAAATATTAAAATATGTTTAAAGTATCATATATCATACCCTCCGAAGAATTTAATGTATCTAATTTACTATCTAAGTTTAAGGAAAAATAAATGTATAGGCACTTGGCAAATGAATTATAATGCCTGCCGAGTTTACAGCGTGTAACCTCAATTCCCCATTAATCTAATCATTGTAATATTTCAGCATAAGTTAGTCTTTAAAGTGAAGATAAAAACTTGAAACCAGCTACTAATTGCAAACTAATTAAAATGATAGAAATAAGTTTATATTAAATTATTTAAAGTTAAGTTAAACACAGAAACAGACAATAATTCCTTTCAATTTTTAAGAAATCTGATTTGGAACTTGAGAAAAAGAGATGTACAAGAAAAAAAAAAATAATCTAAAATGATATTTTTATTGTTAGGTGACCTTTAAAATACAAATGAGATGTATTTAATAACGGAATAATGATGTTATAAATTTATATGGAGACTAAAATTCATTTCTCTTTTATGTTTTGGGTCCAACGAGAAGGTGATAAAGTTGGGCCCAACGTGGTGCTCAAGTAAATAGAAAGAAGCTCAGAAGCTGAAGTGACCTTGAACATGTGAACTGAAATCTCTTAAAAATAGAACTTTCTACTTCTAAATCTAACACATTACAATATCTTTTGGAATTATATATATTTTTTATAAATCTTAATCTCCTTTTCCTCTTAAGCATACAATAATGCTAGACGTATAAAGAAATCTTTCAAAGATTTCTGTACAAAGTAATGTGACAGGAAATTGATGAAAGAGTGAATATTATTTTTTTTGTTCATTCTTCCATTCATTTATTACCAGTTCACTTTATATAGAATTTTTTGCAAAATTTCTTTGTATATATACTCTTATGCATAAATTTTTATTATAAAAGACTTTTCATTGTAATTATGTTTCTCCACGAACAAAAAAAGCTAACTAATTTTCCAACATAATTTATAGAATCATTCTAAGAGAGAATGTAAAAGAACAGGAAAATTCAATTTCTAAAAAACTAATAAAATTTAATAATTATCCATTAATTTAATTTCTTCTTAATTTAGAAAGAAACAATTTATGAAAAAGAAAAAAATTAATAACTTATTTCTTTCATACATCATACATTATGCATATTAAATAAATCAAAATTAATGTTATATATTAATAATTTATCTAATGATACATTCTTAGATGTTATACATATTTACAAACGATAATAGCATAAAAAACATTTGTTTTAATTATATTTTCAATTTATAGTTTTAATCTAATTATTTTTATGAAAAATTAATGTTTTAATAATTAATATATCTCTTATTCATGTTTATTATTAATTAAGGGAGATTATCAATCAAGGTAAAATGATAAAAAAGTGTCACAAGTTTATAAAGTTCAGATAGATTTTAATGATTTATAAAGTTGATCTGTTAGATTTTCAAATTTTAACATATATATACACATTTTTAAAAAAAAAATAAATATAAACTTTTCTTGAGCAAAGCACTTAATTTTATATAACTTAATAAGAAAATGTTACATTCTTATATTAATCGTTGTTGTTGTTATTGCTATTATTATTGTATAAGTTTGTAGTTGATGTGATATAGACGCTAAAATTTATGGTTATGGAAAGAATGATGGATCATGTGAGATTGAGGCCACTGACAATCTGCTGCACCTACACATACAAAGAAACCAATGTGAATCGAACGGAAAAAACTGGGATGATATTTGTCGTAAACACTTTGACACTTAAGTTAGTAAGGCTAATAAAAACTTTTCAATGAAGGTTAAGGGGAAGGAAAGTTACTATAGACTTTAGTCGAAGACTAAAACTATGGTGAAGGTGTACTTTCTTAGAGCAAGAACTTTAGAAGCTAGTAGATAGTAGGTAGTTTATAGATTCGATGCCTAAACAGAGGTGTGTCCTCTATTTATATAATAATCATAGGATCTTTGTATTCTAGTAGGACTTTGAGTCCATAATGGTAGATGTTTAGTAAATAGGAAAAATCCCGATTTACTTGACTCAAGGATTAAGAGTTCTAATTCACATAAGATAATAATGTTGGGCAAACTAGGGTAAAACCCATAAAGAGTCCTAATTATCATGGATCAATGGGTCTGACCCTAGGTGGGTTAATGGTGATGCCCAATCTAGAGAGAGGTTGGGTTTAGACCGTGTGTTTGGCCCATGACATGAATTCTGATGTAAGCCCAATCGGAATTGGACCACGATCTTAGGCCTACATAATAGAAAATACCTATTTGGGTCTAATAAGGTGCAAGACGATTTTTAGCCTATACATGTAATGAAACCAAAGTCATGTGTGTTCGTTGTGAGGCAAAATTGATGAAAATCCATAAATGTTTTTTCACATCTTAATTAGGGGACAATTGAAGGATCATTTTCAAACTTGATTTAAGTAGTCTCGATCCTAGTAGGGGAAATTAATGTATAGTCTTAATTAATAATTAAAAGCTCTATCATATTATTAAAACTGAACATTATTAACTCCTTCTCAAGCTGAAATATTATTATGTTATCAGTTACACAGATTGTTTTCAATTCTTCTTCAAACTGGAAGTAGTAATATGTTGATGCTTATGAAGCAGCAGTGGTTTCTTGTTCTACTTTGTTTTGTGATCATATTATCTTGCTTTCGGCCTCTGAAATGTGCTCAGCTTCCACTGCATCCTGAGTCCCTGACGAAGGTAAATTCTATAATGAGTTAAATTATACATAGTAAATGAAAAATATATTACAAAATTAGAAATATTTAAATGTCATTATGAATTAAAATTAAAATTTATTTTGTAATATTATTTTAATTTCAATAATAATTATCTTGAAATAGCTATTTTAATGATATTTCTACTATAACGAGTTAGAATATTAAATTTAACTACCTTAAACCTTTATATTATTATCATTGTATCATAAAAGATTAATGACTCATAAGAAGTGTCAAAAATTAATCACATTATGTCAACCCTCCTATAAATAACTAATTGAAATAAACTTGAAGAAGAAAAATTTAATTATTAACACACTAATTTTAGTTAGCTTTAATGATAAAATAAGATTAGTTTAGTATTGTTGTAGCTTTAAACTTAATCAATTTTCAATCAACTTTGAAAATAATCAATTTTCCAAAGAAGTTAGAATGTGTACGATGTATACAACTTTCATGAAAAACCCGATGGAGGCGTTTGGGTAGGGATTATCTCCTATTATTGAGGTAATGTTATCTCATATTACTTGGATTATCATGTTGGGTTATCAAGTACTATAAGATTCCGGTAATATTTTAAAACTAATAGTAATTACTATTGGTTATATATGTGGTAATTCGAATATCTTTATTTTTTAGGTATTTTAAGATTAATTGGTAATATTAATTTTGTTACAATTTTACCCTTAACTATTCGAATTTTTGGATAATAATTCTCTTATTTTGAATTAATTTATATGAATCTACCATTACAATTTTACCCCAAATTAATTAATTTTTTTTTACAGTAATGCCCTTGTATTTAAAAAAAATTGTAGGTCACCCAAGATCACCACTGGCTGATGTTGCCGGAACAACGCATGGTCGGCCAGATCTGCTCAGTCGTGCGTTGTTCCAACCATTGTCGTTGTGGTCAGTAGTGGCTTAGGGTGGGTGGGGCCCGGGGGGTTGGGGGTGTTTGATGATTGTGTTATAAATTAAATTTTTATGTGATTGGGATGTTTTAGCAAAATCTCAAAGGTAGAGGGTTAAAAATGATTAAAAAATAATATTATATTAATATTTAAAAATGAGGGTAATTTAGTCATTTATATAACGTACCTATCAATTTATTCCTCCTAACCAAACATATTAATATAAAATATCTATCAATTTATTTCAACTTAACCAAACACATTTTCCTAAATATTTCTAACAATTTTCAAGATAATATATTTTTTTATTAATATAACATTCTTAATAATACAATATTCTCGTTCCTTATAATTATATGTTTAGTAAATTATATTTTTAAATTATTGTTGTATGTATAATGATAAACAGAGGATATTTTATTTCTTAAAATATTTTTATAATTATAGAATTGTCTTTTGATAAGTATTTGATACATATTTAAAAAAAAAAAAAATTTGTATTAGAATAATTTATCTTAATTAATAATTTTTTTGAAAGAGAGGAAATTCAATATATAATTTGATCTTGGTGATGGAGGTCAACCTTCGATCAGCTGTTGTCAATGATGATCAACTCCAATTAACCGGTAGTCAATGATGGTGTATTGGGACACAACCAATTTTATTGGGATGAGGAAAAAGCAGGCAGCGAAAGATTGGTCGCCTCATGCGGCAAAACAAAGAGTCAAAATCCGATGATTCCACTAAATTCTAATAGATCGCCTCATGCTAGTCTTGATCGGATTATTTGTGTTGTGAATGCACCACCTCTGACTAACGGTTGACCACAACTTGTTCTGCCGATAATATTGCTCTTTCAATATTTTTAAATTTCTAAATAATATATTAAATTATTTATTTAAGTTTATTGTGTAATTTGAAGAAATATATAAAGATCTATTTGTTATTCTACACATATAAAATCATCTTTTTGAAAATAATTTAATTTTTAAAAACTACCTGAAATAAACTTTTAGTAAATTGAGATTTATAAGAAAAAAAAAAGAAAAAAAAAACTTGAGATTTATAAGCAAATTCTTTTATTTATTTATTTTTTAACGAAGAAAGTTCCTGATATATTCAAATATAGCGCCGATTTTATGCAGCCATCGTTCTTAAGCAAATGGCTGCAACAATGGGCTTCACACTCTTGAATTCCACAGAGGATCCTTGCCAATCATACATGCTCCCAATACCCACTTACCACCCAGATGCCACAACCCACACCAACATAATCCTTTGTAACTACCCTTTGGGCAATTACTCACACATCACCAACATGTAAGTCCTCTCTTCTTCTTTCACTTTCTCTTTGTTTCCATTTTAAATTCAGTTTGATGAATTGCATTTGTAATTGTAGTGGGGCTTCTTGAACAACTGATATATATCATTAGAAACTTAAATTTCAAATGAAGATTTTGTCGACGATACACCCCAAACCAATGTTAGTGTGCACTTGCGCTCACTTGAGACTTTTGTCGAACATTTTGTGTACAAACCCAAACATTGCCTTCTATACCTTTTTAAATGGATTTAACGAACCAAAGTGATACCAATGACTTAAAGATTACACATAACAAGCAAATGAACAACCACAACACAATACACGAAAGTTTTACGCGGTTCACCGAAATAGGTTACGTTCATGAAAGGTTATTGACTTCACAACAAAGATAAAATCTTAGTTTCTCACACTCTAGATTTTAATCACTCAACGTCACAATTTTAAAATTTTGAAATATTGTAATCCGAAGTTAATAAAACCTTAACGGATTTCTCTCACTAGTTAATTTAGCCACTTAAGTGGTTTAGTGAGCTTATTGTCACGACCAGCCTGCTTGCCCAAGCATGCTGCTCGTTACTTACTGATTAAGTATACTTCAGGGTGAAGCAGACTTAAGAGCTAAGTTAACTTAGGGGCTAAGTTAACGACTCAGCAGCTAGGTTCGGCGACTAAGCACCTTCGTTTCCAAGGCTGCACATATGCTCGCCACCCACGAGCTTCGTTTCCAAGGTTGCACACATGCGTTCCACCCACGAGCTTCATTTCCAAGGCTGCACCAAAGCTTGCCACCCATGGTTTCTTAATGCTGAAACACATAGCTTAGTCATTCATTTACTTTGAGGAGCTTGAGCCTATAAATAGGCAACTCCACCATGTAAAGTTCATAACTTGAATTCCAGCAATACACAGAGTTTATATTTTCTCTATACTTCTCTCTCGTTTATATACTGTTAGCCTGTGAGCGTTAGGCTGCTTAGCTCATTTCCGACGAGTTAAGGCCGCACAAACTTAGCAAAGAAGTTAAGTGCGTGACATTATGCTAACTATAAGATTTTAAACACTAATTTAGCCACTTGAATCACGAAATTACAAAATAACCAAGTTTTATGACTTATTCTCTAACAAATTTTTATCACAAAATTGTAAACAAGATTCAGTTATAAACATAAAAATAAATTCTTTGAGACAAACAAATAATCAAAAAGGGTTTTATGAGTTTAATGGATGTTAAATTTCATATTTTTCAGGTTTTAGATAAATATTTGAGTCTTCTAGGCACGATTCCAACAGAACTGGTCCATTTTCCATTTCTCAAAGAAATGAAAGAACAACTTTAATGTTTAGTTCACTTGGGCACTAATATCATCTTGCTAATTTAAAGGTCTAGACCATATTATTAAGGATTTGTTTAGTTTTCTGATTTAATTTCATTATTTGTTTTATTATTAGAAACAACTTTCTGTTTCCTTAAAATTGATTTTTATACTCAAAAGATGGTTGCACAATTTTAACTATGAAACTGTATAGTTGTTGAAAACAACAAAACACTGATTTGTGTTCTTTTTCTTTAAAATATGTTTACAAGAGTAGTGCTGTAATTAGAAGAGCCAACGATATCCCAAATCACCCTCAATGGTATATACCTTTGGATATAGGTAATGCGTTTACTGGAGTATATTTACTGGAATTTGGACTATGGGAAAGCACATGGCATGCGGTTTTGTGAATGTTTGTCTGATTGGTATTTTAATTATTCATCTCCGTCTTCTTAATGGTGATCTTTCCTGCAATTACCTTAATGGCACACTTCCGATGCAATGGGCTTCCATGCAGCATTTGAATAAAATGTAAGTACACTAATCTATGTTGGTCTTCTTCAAAACTTATAATCAAGGATCACTTGTTTATCATCAACAAATGTTCTTATGCACTGGTCTTACTTCCAACTGCTTAAAAGGGGAAATTCCCACTGAGTGGGGATCATTTAATAATCTCAGCGGCTTGTACGCTTCAATCTTTAAAATCTCAATGCTTCTCCTTTTCTAGTAATTGAAATGCTATTCTTGTTTATTCTAGTCATTTTTTCTTTCATAAAAACAAAATTAGGTGCCTTGATGAGAACCGGTTGTATGGGACTATCCCTAAGGAGCTTGGCTATTTGGTCCAATTAACTACTTTGTATGATATCATGATTCTTAATATTGAAAGTATAATATTGTCCAATATAATAGAATTTTAAGAAGAGACATATGTTTACTGTGGTTTGGTGCCCGATTTATAATTTCAGGATACTTTCTGCCAATTGTTTTTCTGGAAACTTTGCTAGGTAACTAGGAAAACTTGAAAGATTTGTAAGTACTCTCGTATGGTTTCTCTTCTCATCTAGATGGTTTAATATTAACAATATACCTTTCACTTTGTTGTCAGCAGTAGAATAAGTGATAATAACTTTGCTGGCACTATACCAAAATTTATTGGGGGATGGACTAGTCTCCAAAGGCTGTAAGGACATTAACTGTTACAGAATTTATCTTTATGGCGGATCCTGATTTATAGCTTTGTTGCCCTCCCTTTTGTTTTTTTGAAATATTGAAGAGAAATGCATTCAAGTGGACTGGAAGGACCTATTCCTCATTCCCTTTTTGGTTTAGGAAATTTGAGTGACCTGTGAGTAGAAGGATCTTCTTCAACTCTTTGCCATTTGTCTCTCATCTATTTGATTGTTAGGATTTGAATGTTCCATTGTAGTTAATGTTATCTTCTCTATAAACTGGAGAAACAGTGATATGAACAGGCCAAAGTTCAAATTTCCAAATTTGAGCAACAAGAACATTAAATACATGTATGTTTATAGTTTCTAATTAGTTATCTGTTTCCAGAATTATTAATATTTTTACTCTTAATACAAAAGCATGTGCAATTAGAGCCATTAAATTATATCAAATGTATCGTTAGGGTTTTGAGAAACTTGAATATGTCTGGATCTATCCCCACAGAAATTTGGGAAATGAGCAACCTGCATGTACTGTAAGCCTAAACTATATTGATCGCTTTACATCTGTTACATTCATTGCTTTATATATATTATGTTTTTAACTTTGCATGGTATATTGATTAGAGAAATATAAGGACCGTGTACAGTCACATTAGATCTAGGAGAACATAGACTAACCAAAGAAGACTTGAATTTTACATGGTAATGAATTACCCCATGATTGTCGCATGTTTCGCTTTAATATGGGAGACAGAAAACTTTCATGTTAGCCCCAAATAATATGATAAGTTGCATGGTGGTTGACTGCTGGTTTCTACATTTTAGATACAAACATAAGGGCTGATCCATATGAAAGAAAGTCTTATATATGCAGATGTTTGTTGCATTCTAAAAAGACACAAAGTTACTGGGCTTGTAACTCTGGGATTTGAGTATGTATTTATGTCCACATGCTTTTCTGCACTATGTTTTGCTTTTTGCAGTTAAAGTTTGCTACTATTTCTAGGATACTTAATGATTAATGATGTAAGGTTTCTTTTGACAGCATATTTTGACTATATGTTCATTTTCCTATGATTTCTATAGAGTGATTTGACCCTTAACAACTTGGAAGGAGAAATCAGTAGCACAGAAGTACACCCAAATTTCATGTAAGCAATGACATATTAAAGTCATATATTTTCAAATGGACTTGTTGCATTTTTACCATGAAGTATTATCTTATATTAAATTGTATCATGTAGCTTCTTATCAGCTTCCTGAGTGACAACATGTTACCTGGAAACATACCAGATTCATTCCTGACCAGCACAGGAAGCTATATGTATGTTCCTAAACTTATAGCTTGGATTCCATATTTGGATGCTTGATTTCTAATTGTCATACAAATATTTTGTTTTTATTTCTAACTATTTTTGTCAGGTTTCAATTCAGATGTTCAAATAATTAATAGTAAATTCTCGGATTATCTTTGCACATATCGTCATTTACTTTGTGTTTTATGTATGTGTGTGTGTATATATATAGAAAGAAATTGTAACAATATCATTCATTGAAAAATCAATCACAGAAGAGTGAACAAGCTGTCCACAACATAGTTTGCCTTTCTCAAATAACAACGTGGCGAATCTGTAGAATTAATTCTACAATAGTTTGGCCTAGTTTCTCTGCATTGGATCAAGCTTTATGGTTGAGTCTCATGACTGGAAATACCAATACCTTGGCTTAGTTTCATTGTCTTCTACTGAAGTCATTGCCCAGTCATCTGCTTTTGGCTCTGTTTTTTATCATGACTCTTCCTCCACTCGTTTCTCCCTTCTATTCATAATGCATGGCCTATAAAATGATCAGCGTATTTAAGTATATCATGCCTTTTTTATTTTCTTCTTTACTTAAGTTTGGGCATTCACTTATCAGTTGGATGGCTTTTTGACTATATACTTTAAGAGAGTTTTTATCTCTTAAGAGCTTGTTTGTCTTCTATACACCATCACAGTTATTCTATTTAATGGATTAGGTCACATTAATGCTTAATGAGGATAAAAGACCAAAGTATAGGGCATGCACAGGAAGGATAAAGGGACACTCAGTCTCTGCCTATCCATAATTGGGTACATATACATGTGTCTTATGCCATGATTTTTGCCGAAATGGTTGAAAACTTAATGGGTCTCCCTCATTAGGTTAAATGTTTTGTGAACTCTTGAGAATTTTTTACTGTTTCCTTTCCAACTTACGCTTCAACATATACATGTGCTCAAACCCCAAGTATTGTAAGATGATATACATATAATGGAACGAATTACATTAAGTTCATAGGATCATGTGCTTTTGTTTGAGTCTTCTTGAATACAGAATGTTTTAACTATCTTTCTAAATTTATGGCTCAAATTGCTGGAAAAGCTGTCTTGGCAAGTTTGTTTTAGCATAAGTTACTTTGAAGTGATTCTTATGGCCCCATGTTGACCTAGGATGACATCTGACGCTGCAAGACCATCATTTGAGAGCTCCAGGATTGGTATTTTTATTATAACGAACATGATTCTATTATTCTATGACAAATAGACGTTATTATCTTTATCCACCGATGGTTGGATATTATCTGTTTCTAATTGGATCCATATTTGTTCTCTAGTAAAACAAGATACCCTTAGTCAATCTCTTAGATACTTATCCTGAAAAAATGAGTATGAAGTCAGTGTTAATGTGATTGACCATCCATGACCTAATGCGGTAGCATTAAGATCATTCTCAATTAGTATTTTGTTTTTTGAAGTAACACTGATTGAAAGTTAACTTGATATTTGCACATGGAGGCGCAAAGGAAGAAGCTGAAATGTTAACTTAAGAACCGATTTAATGATGGTAACTAGAAGAGATATGGTTTGGCTGCATATCATCCTTATTGAGTTTTAATGGTATTTTGCAAGTTTGATTTCTTTTGCTAAGAGTTTATAGGACTACCAGGGAGAGTGTTTCCTGTAACTCTAGGATTTGAGTATGTATTTATGTCCATATGCTTTTCTGTACTATGTTTTGCTTTTTGCACTTAAAAATTGCTACTATTTCTAGGATACTTAATGATGTAAGGTTTCTTTTGACAACATATTTTGACTATATGTTCATTTTCCTACTATTTTTATACAGTGATTTGACCTTTAACAAATTGGAAGGAGAAATCAGTAGCACAGAAGTACACCCAATTTTCATTTAAGCAATGACATGTTAAAGTCTTGTATTTTCAAATGGCTTGTTGAATTTTTATCATGAATATTATCTTATATTAAATTTTATCATGTGGCTTTGTATTAGCTTCCTGGCTTCAACAATTAACAAGTTTGTCGTTTTGTTGAGAAATTCTACACAAATTTTCTGCACTCTACCCCACTGTGTGGACACCCTATTCTTCCACCAACAATGCTACGGACACCGGTGTTTTTACACCAAAATTTTGTACTGACTTACGTGTCTACTGACTTAGATTATTCAACGCGTTTTATCTTAATAATTTTTTTCTAATGAACGATCATCCATAATATATGGACGGTCGTTCATTAACATAGACTCCAGTCTATATTATATGGACGGGAGTCCATTTACCACGGACGAGCGTCCTCATTTAAAGGACGCCCGTCCATTGATAAATGAAATAAAAAATATTAAAAAAAATAGGGACGACCGTTCATAGGTTATGAACGGTCGTCTATGCATATTGGACGGGCGTTCATATGTTAATGGACGTCCATCTCTTAATTTTGGATGGACGTCCACAAATAAGGGACACCTGTCCGTATAGAATGGACCCCCGTCCATAATTTGGTTTAAAAATAAAAACAAAAAATATATGGACGTCCGTCCATAAATTATGAACGGGCGTCCCTTAAGTATGGACGGTCGTCCATGCATCTCGGACGGTCGTTCATAGTATTATGGACGACCGTCCATATAAATATGGACATCCGTCCATAAAGATGGACGCCAGTCCATCATAGTTAGGATGGTTGTCCATCATATAACATTGATATTTTTTTTTTACAAATTGATGTATGACAAAGTGAATATATGAATTTGTATATAAAATTAATTCAATAAATACTAATTTAAAAAAAATAATGTGATGATAAAATAATCCATTTATGTCAGTATTCAATCATCCAACATGGTTGTCTTTATGTGTTTCGGTGTAATTTTTCGGTGCAATTTTTCGATGGATATAGCATTTTTTATTCTTCCACTAAGAAAAAGTAATGTAATTATGTTAAAGAAGAAATTAATTAGATCCGGTGATAAGGTGAAGAGGTCCACCTTTATTCTTTTGAAATGAATAGAAGACAGAGACGTCTTACTTGCGTTAAGTTTAACAAGTCTTAGTATTAGTCAATGAGAGTAGACAAACAATATTAGTATCTAGGGGGTTCAAAAAAAGAGTAATGCTACCATTATCGAGAATAATGTATTGAATGATATGATAAAATCTTAATGATCGATTAATATTAAGTTATAATTAATCAACAGTCAGGATTTTGTTACGTCATTCAGTACATAAATTTGGTGCACTACTCCCGGTGTCTCTATTATTTTCCTCAAAAAAATGCTGAACCCGAACTAAACCGAAAATCAAACTGATTTTTTAGTTATCTAGAAAACCGATTCAGTTTCAGTTCAAAGAAATACAAAAATCAATTCAGTTACCTGTTTACGGGATTATGAGAACTAGTTAACTAAAACTGGTTTTAAAAACCAGTTTATTATAAAAATAATAAAATATAAAATCAAAATAATAAAAATCAAAATATATAAACCGATTTATTATAAAAATAATAAAATATAAAACAGATTTAAATTAGGAAAAAATCAAAATAAAAAATAAGTTAAAAGATGTTAATTTTAAATCTGAAACGTATATTTGAATTTAACACTATCTTGGTTCTTGTTAGATATAGAAAAAATAAAACAAAAATTGAGACAAATACCTTGACTAGAGTGTGAACCGAATTATCAGCTTTTTGTTAAAAGTACTTTTTCTAAGTGAAAGAATATAAATAAGGTGTCCACATCATGGGATCATTTGCAGAAAATTTACGTACAGAATTTCTCAACAAAATTGGGATACTAAAATTTCAAATTTCATATAATAATAATATCTTTTCACCACTTAAAATTTATATTTTGATGATTTATTTATTTACTAAAATTTTTAGTTTAACCCCGCCAAATTTAACTCTACCACCGATTATCATTATTATCATTGGTAATTACAAGTGTATAATTATAAAGAAACAACGAAAATTCTACCATTTAAAAATATTATCCATCTAATAAAAATACGAAAATTTAGGCCCAAAAATAAAGAAATAAAGTTGGCCCAAATTTGGTTCCATGTAAAAGGAAGTAGCACAAAAGCTCAAGTCAAAGGACTTGATAGAAAAGATGTAACATAATGGGCAATCTTCAAGGTCTCTTTTCACAAAAACCTTGACTAGAGTGTCACCTACATAGTTATTAGAATTCCATTCTTTAACATAACAGCATATTTTCTTAGTGTCCACATAAGGAAGGGGCCGGGCAAGTTGCAAAAAACTATGTGTGAAGTCTCAACAAAACAACAAACATGGAATAAAAAACGCTGGAGACTTTTCATGGTCCAAATTTTGTAAGTTACACATGTATCTTCAAGGTCTTTTTTCATTAGTTGAAGACAAAAACCTTGACTAGAGTGTCAATTACGTCCGTTATCAGAATTCCATTCTTTAACATAACATCATATTTTCTTAGTGTCCAAATGATGAAGGGACTGGGCAAGTTGAAAAAATTCATGTGTGAAATCTCAACAAAACAACAGACATAGAATAAACGACGTTGGAGACTTTTCAAGCACCAATGTCTTGTAAGTTACACATGTATGTGAGCAATTAGAGCTGCTAGATCCCTAATAAGTTTGAAGTGGTCCACCTTTGTCCTTTAAAATTAAAGTCTTTTACTAAGCACAACCACGCATATACATATGCATACATATGACTTTCAGATATGAATGCAAGGCAAATGCTTTTATGTCAATTCTAACACGTGAGGACACGTGCATCTGTCAGTGCCAGAGGACAAGCAACTTTAGTATCCACATCAAGAGGTAATAAATTTTTACTTTCTGAGCGTGAAAAGAGTGGGGGAGACTTTTCAAGCCTTAAGGTATGTATCATGAGTTGTCCATATATATCAGAGTTTCTGAATTATGATATGCATTAAATAATATCACAAACAATGGGGTTGTCAACAACCTTTAAGAGAGTATTTTCACTTGTTTCCTTGGTCTTGTTTGTTATGTCACATTCTTCACTAGATGTTGCCTCTGATTCAACTGAAGAAGCGCTGGCTCTTCTAAAATGGAAAGCCAGCCTTCAAAACTGGAGCCATTCTCTTCTGTCATCATGGACTTTTTATTCTATGAATGACAAAAATACTTCAACCCACCTCAAAACCAAAATAAGCCCATGCACTTGGTTTGAAATCTCTTGCAACCATGCTGGAAGTATCCACAGTATTAACCTTACCTGTACAAGTTTAAAAGGTACGCTTCATGAGCTGTCTTTCTCATTATTTCCCAATCTTGCATACCTTGATATAAGCGTGAATCAACTTAGTGGCTCCATTCCTCCTTCCATTGGAAATTTGAGCAACTGCAAAGTTTTATACCTCTACACCAACAACCTTTTTGGCACCATTCCAAAGGAGATAGGCAACTTGAAGTCTCTTTTGGATATAAGATTGGGCGTAAATTAATTGAGTGGCTCTATTCCTCCTTCCATCGAAAATTTGAGCAACTTAAAAGTTTTATATCTCTACACAAACAACCTTTCTGGCGCCATTCCAAAGGAGATAGGCAACTTGAAGTCTCTTTCGGATATAGAATTAGNTAGATTATCATTATTATCATTGGTAATTACAAATTTACAAGTGTATAATCATAAACAAACAATAAAACTTGTAGCATTTAACAATATTATGCGTTTATGTTTTCCCCTCCAATAAAAAATACCAAAATTTAGGTCCAAAAATAAGGAAATAAAGTTGGCCCAAATTTGGTTCTAACTTCCAAGTACTAAAAAGAAGTAGCACAGAAGCTCAGGTGATAAGTCAAAGAACTTGAAAGAAAAGATATAACATAATGGGCAATCTTCAAGGCCTTTTTTCAATAGTTAAAGAAAAAGACTTTGACTAGAGTGTCAACTATGTATGTTATCAGAATTTTATTCTTTAACATAACATCATATTTTCTTAATGTCCACATGATGAAAGGACCAAGCAAGTTGCGGAGAATTCATGTGTGAAATCTTAAAAAAACAACAGACATGGAATAAACGATGCTGGAGACTTTTCAAACACCAATGTCTTATAAGTTACACATGTATGTGAACAATTAGAGCTACTAGATCCTTAATAAGTTTGAAGTGGTCCACCTCTGCTGTCCTTTGAAATTACTTTGCTTACATGGATTTATAGATTTTAGTCCTAATACATATGATATTATATATGTTGAAAGATGGCTAATATCGATGGGACTATGGGAGCATTGTTTTGAAAACCGAATCAAACCGACCGGTCTGATCAAGAACCGACACTAACTCCAGTCCAATTTACCCCTCAAACTTGGTTTTGCAATTGGCCCAGATTGGGTTGGATTTGGACCGACGGAATAGTAACGAACCACCAATCCAACCAAAGGCTTCCTCCCTAAATTTGGTCGATTCCAATGCCAAACCCCCCACTTGGCACCACAAGTAGTATCACCTTCATCTCCACATCAAAACCCACATCATCCTGAAGTCCAATTGGGAACTGATCGTTATTGCTGCCACTATCTCCTTTGCGAAAATCGATTGTTGCCTCCCTGATTTCAGCCCATTCTAGTGCCAAACACCCCACTTGACACCACCATCGGCATCACCTTCATCTTCATATCAAAACCCCTACCATCCCGAAGTCCAATTGGTTATTGATTGTTGTTGCTGCCACTATCTCCTTCATGAAAATCGGTAGCTTCCTCCCTGATTCGGTCGATTCTGGTGCCAAACAACACACCTGACACCACCATCGGCATCACCTATCTTTACATCAAAAACCCCCATCATCTCGAACTCCAATTGGCCTATGGGAGTTCTATATATATACAATTATTCAATAAGTTTTCCTTTGTCTAAATATTCATATAATAACTTTTTACTTATTTATTAATGATTTAAAGCAAAAATCAATATTTTGGTTAGCTTTAGATCAATCTCTTTCACCCAAAACACATTTTATACTTAATTGACAAAACTCAATATATATAAGGTCTATTAAATAATTTTAGGTAAGACTACTCTATTTAAGAACCTGAAACTTATACAAAATGTGTCTAGATTTGTTTATAAATTAGAAGGATGACGTTGGTCCAGAATATGATATAATTTTATTATTGCATCCTATTTTAGAAGAAATAAACTTTTATTCCTTGCAGGTTCTAGCCTAAACCAATCAAATATTATATCTTTTCTTTTTTTTTTTTTAATGGCCAAATTGATATAAGGGTAGTGTTCCAAATTGTTGTGTGTGATTTTTGCCAGGAAGCTCAGATGTCTCAGAAGCTCGCGAGGAAGTAGGCCGACCTAGAATTGGCACGATCTAGAAAAAGATCAGTCCAGTTAGAGCTTGTCATAGCGACCAATCCTAGAAGCTGTTCGACAAATCAGAAATAAGCTCCAATCTCAGATATTTCAGAAAGGATAGGATCGACATCACTGGTAGCGAGATCTTAATGCTCAATCACGGAAATCTTAAGATTGCATACCAAATTTGATTGCAATCCTATGCTTATCTCTCTTTCCTTTATCAAAAACATGTATAAATACCCCCTCAAACCATGAGAAAGGGGTTAACAAATTTCATTAGGCAATATTGTACTTATTGTAATCTCTCAAAAAGCAATAAGAAAAACAGTGGATGTAGGCCCCAATTCTAACTTACCGAACCACTTTAAAAATCCATTCGTAATCTTTACATTACTACATTATTTATATTTCCATTGCTGATTTCACAAATTACGCACATATCTGTTTCGATTCAGCGAAGGTCAATCAGTTCTCTCAAATTGGTGCGAATTTTTATATCAACATTTGCATCCCACAAATATTCTAGCCCTTTGTTTTTTCTCTGTATCTTTCAAGTCTTCGAGGAATACCAAACCAAGGAGGAAAGAATGGCATCCTATCTCCAGAAGGTAAAATCTGAGCTTGAACATTTTAAGAGTTATACAGTATAGTAGATTCTCAGGGAATAGAATTCAGTGGCCGATGTTTTAGCTCGTTTGGCCTCAGCAATGAGTAAGGAGACTATAAAGTCTAGTCCAGTCAATTTTTTGCCAAGTCCTAGCATCCTCGCATCAGAAGAAGCAGTCATGACAATAGGGCAAAAATATAGTTGGATGGATCCAATAATGGCGTACTTAAGAGATGGAATAATCCCGGAGAATTTGAATGCAATCTTAGGCTTATCAAAATGTTGATACGAAAATTCGTACCAACCTGAGAGAACCGATTGACCTTGACAGAATTAGAATGGATGTGTGCATGATTAGTGAAATTAGGAATGGAAATATAAATAATGTAGTAATGTAGAAAACACAGCGGACTTGTAAAGTGGTTCAGCAAGTTAGAACTTGAGCCTACGTCTACTGTTTTTCTCATTGCTTCTTGAGAGGTTACAATAAGTACAATATTGCCTAATGAAATTTGCTAACCCCTTTCTCATGGTTTGGGGGGTATTTATGCATGTTTTTTATAAAGGAAAGAGAGACAAGCCCGGGATTGCAAACAAATGTGGTATGCAATCCTAGGATTTCCATGATTGAGTGCTAAGATCGTGTTACTAGTGATGTTGATTCTATCCCTTCTGAAATATCCGAGATTGGAGCTTATCCTTGATTTGTCAAACAGTTGTCAGGATTGGTCACTGTGACAAGCTCTAACTAGACCAAGCTTATTCTGGATTGTGCCAATTTTGGGTCAGGCTACTTCTTGGCAAAAATCACACACAACATATGCCCCTAGCTGATTGGTGATCTATTATGGTGGAATCGACCTCTTCGTTGCATCGCCTTGATGAAGCCCTACACTCCTCGATTTGCTCGGTGGCCTTCACCACCGAAGTTTCCTTTTTTCTAGCCGCACTTTTGACCAACATCTTTCTCAGGCCTCTCGTAGGCTCGACAGCTTTCTTTCTCGAGCCCTCCGTCGGCTCGGCCCTTTTCTGTTTCGAGCCTTCTATTGGCTCAACCATTTTCTTCTTCAAGCCCTCCATTGGCTTGGTGACTTTCTTTGTCAAGCTCTTCTAGAGTTTGAGAACGTCCTTATTTGCAACTGCCTTGGCAACAGTTGCAGGCTTCTTTGAGTTTGAAGCCCCTTCAAGCTCGACCCCAGTCCTCCTGATCACGAGCCGCGAGCATCCGACCCCGGCTTTTTTCAAAGGGGCCTCGGGTTGTTTATTTGTAAGAGCCTCGAGTTGTTTCTTTGAGGCTGCGCGAGCTGCCATTTTCTTTTTCAAGTTTTGAGGCTTCTTGGCCGACATATTTGTAAGAACAACAAAGATATCAATGAACTCATGAAGGAGAACATGAAAAGGCAAGCTACTCTACACTTTAACTTTTTCAAAAATGGTGGGGACTGTCTGCGCTGCACTTTTGGTAAGCACGGTGATGTTTGTTTGATTTTTGAATTGCTTTTGCATAAAGGAATGCTTTCTGGTAATACATTTCTTGATTGGTTAATTGGATTGTTAATAGGTTCAGGGGCAAGTATCTTGAAATTGGATTGGGCAACAAGGCAAAAAATATGGTTGGAATCGCTAGAGGTCTAGCATTTCTCCATGAAGAATCAACACTCAGGATAGTTCACAGAGACATAAAAGCTACAAATGTACTACTTGACTGGGAATTAAAGCTAAGATATCAGACTTTGGATTAGATAGCTCAAAGAAGAGGAGAACACCCATATTAGCACTAGAGTTGCTGGAACATGTGAGACTACACTATTGTAGAGCTATTTCTGATCTCAAAATTTAAATGTAGTGTGAAGGTTTAAGTTTTTGACATTTTGATTGATTCCAGAGGTATATGGCTCCAGAATATGCGCTATTGGGTTACCTCACAGAAAAAGCAGATGTTTATAGCTTTGGGGTGGTTGCTTTGGAAATGTTTGTGGGAGAAGCAATGCAAGTTACAGGCCACAAAAGGATGTGTTTGCCTTGATTGGGTAAGTTTCATGTGAATTAATTGTTGTATGCATGGTTTTTAAATAATTTTTTTTCTCTTTGGCTTGGATGGTTGCAGACCTTTAATTTGCAGCAGAAAGGAAACTTGATGGAGATATTGGATCCAAAGTTGGAGTCTAAGTTTGACAAAAAGAGGCTGAAAGAATGGTAAAGTGGCTTTGTTAGCGTGTATGCATCTCCAAAATTGAGGCCTACTATGTCAGAGGTGGTTAGTATGCTTGAATCACAAACCATCATTCAAGAAGTGATCTCAGATCCTAGCATCTATGGCGGTGATTTCCAATTGCAACAACTTGACCAGAATTCAAGAGGAAACTCGACGCTCCAAACTTTTCTTCAAATAAAACGTGGGTTGGATCTTCCACACATCTGACATGATCTCTACTCTATCAATTCAGAGTGCACAAGAACCTTACATCACAGAGGATCTCTATCCACTCGATTTGAGATCATTCTGAACCCTAGTGGGAGTTTTCAGTTTTACATAATGGTTCTGAGTTTAATTTATGTCAGATGAACTAGATAATTATAAATTTCTATCCTCTAAGGCTGGTTTGCCATAAAATTTCATGACTGAATGTGCTTCTTCAGCTTGGTTTGAAGATGTTTTGTAATATTGCTTCTGTGTAGTGTAATTTTCAACTAGGCCATGCATTCTCAAACTAGGCGTATTTATTCTGTTTATTCATTCTAGGGACGTAAAATTAACCTACTCCTAAAAATTTATATTTTGATGATTTATTTATTTATAAAATATGTAGTTAACCCAATGTTTTAAAATCCAACTGGGGTGAAACCCAGCAAGTTGCCAAGTCCCAGTTGACCGGCGATCAAACGGGTGACAAATTTTAAAATTCAGCAAATACACTCTTAAAAATACAATTAAGTCCTAGGTTTAAAATTTAGCAAACAAACCCCAAATACAAATGGCGGTAGACTGTTGGCAGTGGTGACAACCCAACTGCAATCCCAATCATCCCTGAGTCACCCTAGAAAATCTACTCAAGGAACCGATTTTAGCTAGATCTCATTGACGCCAGCTGGCATTCAAGCAGATCCCGACGTCGGCATCACAACCCTCCCTATCACCCGGAAATATCCTTGTGCCTCGAACAAAACCCACCTCACCCACCCCCTTAGCCTCGTCAATTGCCGCAAAAGCCGTGTTGCAGTCGTAGTTTTTTTTTTATTTCTGGTCGATTTACTTACCGGAAATCAACTCCATTGCCACCGTTGCACTCACTGCACTTTTCTTCAAAAGCCCCAACATCCTGGCCTGTTGTTGCTGATCATCATCCCAATTTCTAGAGTTTTTTGTGAATAGTGAAACGAGTAATCCGACCCAATGAAAGCCCTGGGTTGTTGAATTGACGGGCCAGGTCGGGTTTTTAAACAAGGTTAACCCCTCCAAATTTAACTCTACCAGATTATCATTATTATCATTGGTAATTACAAATTTACAAGTGTATAATCATAAACAAAACAATAAAACTTGTAGCATTTAACATATTATGCGTTATGTTTTCCCTCCAATAAAAAATACCAATTTAGGTCCAAAAATAAGGAAATAAAGTTGGCCCAAATTTGGTTTAACTTCCAAGTACTAAAAGAAGTAGCACAGAAGCTCAGGTGATAAGTCAAAGAACTTGAAAGAAAAGATATAACATAAGGGCATCTCAAGGCCTTTTTTCAATAGTTAAGAAAAAACTTTGCATAGAGTGTCAATATGTATGTTATCAGAATTTATTCTTTAACATAACATCATATTTTCTTGAGTCTCACATGATGAAGGGAAGCAAGTTGCGGAGAATTCATGTGTGAAATCTTAAAAACAACACGACATGGAATAAACGATGCTGGAGACTTTTCAAACACAATGGCTTTAAGTTACACATGTATGTGAACAATTAGAGCTACTAGATCCTTAATAAGTTTGAAGTGCACCTCTGCTGTCCTTTGAAATTACTTGCTTACATGGATTTATAGTTTGTCTAATACATATGATATTATATATGTTGAAAGAGGGTATATCGATGGGACTATGGGAGCATGTTTTGAAAACCGATCAAACCGACCGTCTGACAAGAACCGACACTAACTTAGTCCAATTTACCCTCCAACTTGGTTTTGCAATTGGCCCAGATGGGTTGGATTTGGACCGACGGAATAGTAACGAACCAATCAACCGCGGCTTCCTCCCTAATTTGGTCGATTCCAATGCCAACACCCCACTTGGCACCACAATAGTATCACCTTCATTCCACATCAAAACCCCATCATCCTGAAGTCCAATTGGGGAACTGATCGTATTGCTGCCACATATCTCCTTTGCGAAAATCGATTGTTGCTCCCTGATTTCAGCCCATTTAGTGCCAAACACCCCACTTGACACCACCATCGGCATCACCTTCATCTTCATATCAAAACCCCTACCATCCCGAAGTCCATGGTGTTGATGTTGTTGCTGCCACTATCTCCTTCAGAAAATTGGTAGCTCTCTCTGATTCGGTTGATTCTGGGCCAAACAACAACACCTGACACCACCATCGGCATCACCTATTTACATCAAAAACCCCATCATCGAACTCCAATTGGCCTATGGAGTTTCTATATATAACAATATTCAATAAGTTTCCGTTGTATAATTGGAGTTGTCATTTTGGTGTTATGCATACTTCTTATCATCCTGGGTTTCTTCTGTTGGAGATACTATTTTCAGCATAAAAACACAAGAGAACAAGGTATGGGCTAAACCTTATGTTTTATTCAAACTTAAGCAATAAATAAGTGAGTGCATCCTAAAACACTTGCAAACATGTGGCACAAACAAATGCATTATAAGTACAAAACAGTTAGACATAGTTTTGGCTCAGTTGTCCTACAATTCATAAGTTTGACTTGTAGATAATCTCTCTTCTCCTTGAATGTTACTGGGCAGATCTTAAGGGGCTAGATCTACAAACAGGAACCTTCACTTTCAGACAGCTAAGAGCTGCTACTAACAATTTTGATGCTGCAAACAAGATTGGAGAAGGTGGTTTTGGATCAGTATACAAGGTACTAAACAACTCTATTTTATTGAAGAATGATAATTCCATTAGTGGCAATGCATTAGAAAATGTTTATACATATACACCACTGAGAACAAGATCCTTGAAATTGACACCAAAAAGTTAATTGTGAGGGAATTTACTGGACTTTTGACGTGGTTGATGAAAAATCTAAATATTTTGTATTTTATTTTTGACTCATCTCGACGATGCAAGAAGAAGCACACCTAGTCAAGGGGGCACACCCTTCATAATCATCATAAAAGAAAAACCCTACCTATGCAATATATATATATATTACTCAAAATATCAACAAAGGAAAAGACAATGTCCTTCAACATTTAACAAGCAAAAGATCAACCTTATCTTAGTGTCTTTTCTCAACCTGGTTAAAAATTTCTCTAATAAGTTCAAACGTTGTATTTTGAATAATATGTGGAAGTAAGACAATTATTATATATCTTCCCTCTTAAGGGTATTTTGTTAATTTAATACCGCTGTTTTAGCTTAGATGGTTTATTCAGTAACTTTATGTTGAATTTCATTACTAACCCTTGGTTAGTCAGTTTTAAGCTATTTAATCACATAACTCAACATTTAGCATAAGACTGTAGATATGAACGTGTACATATAATAATTACTCAAAGCAGGGCCAACTATCAAACGGAACAGTTGTTGCTGTGAAGCAACTTTCTTCCAAATCAAGGCAAGGAAATCGAGAGTTTGTGAATGAGATAGGCATGATTTCTGGTTTGCAACACCCAAATCTTGTAAAACTTTTTGGATGTTGTGTTGAAGGAAATCAGTTATTGTTGGTTTATGAGTACATGGAAAAAACTGTCTGCGCATGCACTTTTTGGTAAGCACGGTGATGTTTGTTTGATTTTTGAATTGCTTTTGCATAAAGGAATGCTTTCTGGTAATACATTTCTTGATTGGTTAATTGGATTGTTAATAGGTTCAGGGGCAAGTATCTTGAAATTGGATTGGGCAACAAGGCAAAAAATATGTGTTGGAATCGCGAGGTCTAGCATTTCTCCCTGAAGAACACACATCAGGATGTCACAGAGACATAAAGCTACAAATGTACTACTACTTGACTGGAATTAAAGCTAAGATATCAGACTTTGGATTAGCTAAGCTCAAAGAAGAGGAGAAACACCATATTAGCATAGAGTTGCTGGAACTATGTGAGCTACACTATTGTAGAGCATATTCTGATCTCAAAATTTATAATGTAGTGTGAAGGTTTAAGTTTTTGACATTTTGATTGATTCCAGGGTATATGGCTCCAGAATGCGCTATGGGTTACCTCACAGAAAAAGCAGATGTTTTAGCTTTGGGGTGGTTGCTTTGGAAATTGTTTGTGGGAGAAGCAATGCAAGTTACAGGCCACAAAATGGGTGTGTTGCCTTCTTGATTGGGTAAGTTTCATGTGAATATATGCTTGTTGCTATGCATGGTTTTTAAATAATTTTTTTTCTCTTTTGGCTTGGATGGTTGCAGACCTTTAATTTGCAGCAGAAAGGAAACTTGATGGAGATAGGATCCAAAGTTGGAGTCTAAGTTTGACAAAAAGAGGCTGAAAGAATGGTAAAAGTGGCTTTGTTATGCTGAATGCATCTCCAACATTGAGGCCTACTATGTCAGAGGTGGTTAGTATGCTTGAATCACAAACCATCATTCAAGAAGTGATCTCAGATCCTAGCATCTATGGCGGTGATTTCCAATTGGAACAACTTGACCAGAATTCAAGAGGAAACTCGACCGCTCAAACTTTTCTTCAAATAAAACGTGGGTTGGATCTTCCACTACATCTGCACATGATCTTACTCTATCAATTCAGAGTGCACAAGAAAACTACATCAACAGAGGATCTCTATCCACTCGATTCTGAGATCAATCTCTGAACCCTAGTGGAGTTCTTCAGTTTTACATATGGTTCTTGAGTTTAATTTATGTCAGATGAAGTAGATAATTATAATTTTCTCCCCTAAGGCTTGTTTGCCATAAAATTTCATGAATGAATGTGCTTCTTCAGCTTGGTTTGAAGATGTTTTGTAATATTGCTTCTGTGTTAGTGTAATTTTCAACTAGGCCATGCATTCTCAAACTAGGCGTATTTATTCTGTTTTATTCATTCTAGGGACGTAAAATCTAACTCTACCCTGAAAATTTATATTTTGATGATTTATTATTTATTAAAATATGTAGTTTAACCCAATGTTTTAAAATCCAACTTGGGGTGAAACCGCAAAGTTGCCAAGTCCAAGGTTGACCGGCCGATCAAATCGGGTGACAAATTTAAAATTCAGCAAATACACCAAAAAATACAATTAAGTCCCTATAGGTTTAAAATTTAGCAAACAAACCCCAAATACAAATGGCGGTAGTAGTTGGCAGTGGGGACACCCCAACTGCAATCCCAATCATCCCTGAGTCCACTCCCTAGAAAATCTACTCAAGTAACGATTTTAGCTAGATCTCATTGACGCCAGCGTGGCATTTCAAGCCAGATCCCACGACGTCGGATCAACAACCCTCCCTATCACCCCGAAAATACTTCCTTTTGCCTTGCGAACAAAAAACCACCTCACCCACCCCCTTTAGCCTCGTCAATTGCCGTTAAAAGCGGCTGTTGCAGGGTAGTTAGTTTTTTTTTTAATTTCTGGTCGATTTACTTACCGGAAATCAACTCCATTGCCACCGTTGCACTCACTAGCACTTTTCTTCAAAAGCCCCAACATCCTGGCCTCGTTGTTTGCGATCATCATCCCAATTTCTAGAGTTTTTTGTGAATAGTGAAACGAGTAATCTGACCCAATGAAAGCCCTGTGTCTAGTTGAATTGACCGGGCCAGGTCGGGTTTTTAAACAATGGTTTAACCCCTCCAAATTTACTCTAACACAGATTATCATTATATCATTGGTAATTACAAATTTAAAGTGTATATCATAAACAACAATAAAACTTGTAGCATTAACAATATTATGGGTTTATGTTTTCCCCTCAATAAAAAATACCAAATTTAGGTCCAAAAATAAGGAAATAAAGTTGGCCCAAATTTGGTTCTAACTTCCAAGTACTAAAAGAGTAGCACAGAAGCTCAGGTGATAAGTAAAGAACTTGAAAGAAAAGATATAACATAATGGGCAATCTTCAAGGCCTTTTTTAATAGTTAAAGAAAAAGACTTGATAGAGTGTCAACTAGATGTTATCAGAATTTTATTCTTTAACATAAAAATCATATTTCTTAATGTCCACATGATGAAAGGGCCAAGCAAGTTGCGGAGAATTCATGTGTGAAATCTTAACAAAACAACAGACATGGAAAAACGACGCTGGAGACTTTTCAAGCCAATGTCTTGTAAGTTACACATGTATGTGAAAAATTAGAGCTACTAGATCCTTAATAAGTTGAAGTGGTCCACTTGCTGTCCTTTGAAATTACTTTGCTTACATGGATTATAGATTTTAGTTCAATACATATGATATTATATGTTGAAAGATGGCTAATTCGATGGGACTATTGGAGCATTGTTTTGAAAAACGAATCAAACCGACCAGTCTGATCAAGAACCGACACTAACTCCAGTCCAATTTCACCTCAAAATTGGTTTTGCAATTGGCCCAGATTGGGTTGGATTTGGACGACGGAATAGTAACGAACCGCCAATCCAACCAGGCTTCCTCCCTAATTTGGTCGATTCCAATGCCAAACCCCCACTTGGCACCACAAGTAGTACACCTTCATCTCCACATCAAAACCCCATCATCTGAAGTCCAATTGGCACTGATCGTTATTGCTGCCACTATCTCCTTTGCGAAAATCGATAGTTGCGTCCTGATTTCAGCCCATTCTAGTGCCAAACACCCCACTTGACACCACCATCGGCATCACCTTCCTATTCATCAAAACCCCTACCATCCCGAATCCAATGGTTATTGATTGTTGTTGCGCCAATATTCCTTCATGAAATCGGTAGCTTCCCCTGATTCGGTCGATCTGGTGCCAAACAACACACCTGACACCACCATCGGATCACTATCTTTACATCAAAAACCCCATCATCTCGAACCAATTGGCCTATGGGAGTTCTATATATATACAATTATTCAATAGTTTCTTGTTCTAAATATTATATAATAACTTTTTACTTATTTATTAATGATTTAAAGCAAAAACAATATTTTGTTAGTTAGATCAATCTCTTTCACCCAAAACACATTTTATAATTAATTGACAAAACTCAATATATATAAGGTCTATTAAATAATTTTAGGAAGACTACTCTATTTAAGAACCTGAAACTTATACAAAATGTGTCAGATTTGTTTATAAATTAGAAGGATGACGTGGTCCAAATATGATATAATTTTATTATTGCATCCTATTTGAAGAAATAAACTTTTATTCCTTGCAGGTTCTAGCCTAAACCAATCAATATTATATCTTTCTTTTTTTTTTTAATGGCCAAATTGATATAAGGGTAGTGTTCCAAATTGTTGTGTGTGATTTTTGCCAGGAAGCTCAGATGTCTCAGAAGCTCGCGAGGAAGTAGGCGACCTAGAATTGGCACGATCAGAAAAAGATCAGTCCAGTTAGAGCTTGTCATAGCGACCAATCCTAGAGCTGTTCGACAAATCAGAAATAAGCTCCAATCTCAGATATTCAGAAGGATAGGATCGACATCACTGGTAGCGAGATCTTAATGCTCAATCACGGAAATCTTAAGATTGCATACCAAATTTGATTGCAATCCTTGCTTATCTCTCTTTCCTTTATCAAAAACATGTATAAATACCCCCTCAAACCATGAGAAAGGGGTTAACAAATTATTAGGCAATATTGTACTTATTGTAATCTCTCAAAAAGCAATAAGAAAAACAGGGGTGTAGGCCCCATTCTAACTTACCGAACCACTTTAAAAATCCATTGTAATCTTACATTAATACATTATTTTATTTCCATTGCTGATTTCACAAATACGCACAATCTGTTTCGATTCACGAGGTCAATCAGTTCTCTCAAATTGGTGCGAATTTATATCAACATTTGCATCCACAAATATTTGCCCTTTGTTTTCTCTGTATCTTTCAAGTCTTCGGGGAATCCAAACCAAGGAGGAAAGAATGGATCCTATCTCCAGAGGTAAAATCTGAGCTTGAACATTTTAAAGTTATACAGTATAGTAGATTCTCAGGGAATAGAATCAGTGGCCGATGTTTTAGCTCGTTTGGCCTCGCAAGAGTAAGGACATAAAGTCTAGTCCAGTCACATTTTTGCCAAGTCCTAGCATCCTCGATCAGAAGAAGCAGTCATGACAATAGGGCAAAATATAGTTGGATGGATCCAATAATGGCGTACTTAGAGATGGAATAATCCCGGAAATTTGAATGCAAACTTAGGCTTATCAAATGTTGTACAGAAAAATCGTACCAACCTGAGAGAACGACGATTGACCTTGAAGAATTAGAATGGATGTGTGCATGATTAGTGAAATTAGGAATGGAAAATAAATAATGTAGTAATGTAGAAACACACGAACTTGTAAAGTGGTTCAGCAAGTTAGAACTTGAGCCTACGTCTACTGTTTTCTTCATGCTTCTTGAGAGGTTACAATAAGTACAAATATGCCTAATGAAATTTGCTAACCCCTCTCATGGTTGGGGGGTATTTACATGTTTTTTTATAAAGGAAAGAGAGACAAGCCCGGGATTGCAACAAATGTGGTATGCAATCTAGGATTTCCATGATTGAGTGTAAGATCGTGTCTAGTGAGTTGATTCATCCCTTCGAAATATCCGAGATGGAGCTTATCCTTGATTTGTCAAATAGTTGTCAGGATGGGTCTGTGACAAGCTCTAACTAGACCAAGCTATTCTGGATTGTGCCAATTTTGGGTCAGGCTACTTCTGGCAAAAATCACACAAACATATGCCCCTAGCTGATTGGTGATCTATTATGGTGGAATCGACCTCTTCGTTGCATCGCCTTGATGAAGCCCTACACTCCTCGATTTGCTCGGTGGCCTCACACACGAAGTTTCCTTTTTCTAGCCGCACTTTTGACCAACATCTTTCCAGGCCTCTCGTAGGCTCACAGCTTTCTTTCTCGAGCCCTCCGTCGCTCGGCCCTTTTCTGTTTCGAGCCTTCTATGGCTCAACCATTTTCTTCAAGCCCTCCATTGGCTTGGTGACTTTCTTTGTCAAGCTCTTCTAGAGTTTAGAACGTCCTTATTTGCAACTGCCTTGGCAACAGTTGCAGGCTTCTTGAGTTGAAGCCCCTTCAAGCTCGACCCCAGTCCTCTCTGATCACGAGCCGCGAGCATCCGACCCGCTTTTTTCAAAGGGGCCTCGGTGTTTATTTGTAGAGCCTCAGTTGTTTCTTGAGGCTGCGCAGCTGCCATTTCTCTTCAAGTTTGAGGCTTCTTGGCCGACATATTGTAAGAACAAAAGATGTTAGTGACTCATGAAGGAGAACATGAAAAGGCAAGCTACTCTACACTTTAACTTTTTCAAAAAAGGTGGGCAAAATGGCAGAATCCAAAAGCTCTTAGGTGTGGGGAAGTGATCAAGTTGGTTATGTCGCGGCAGTTGGCATGGAGGTCAGCTAAACTTTTTCAAATGCTTTCTATATCTGCATTGACAAAGGTTTGCTTGACATTCTCTGCAAAAAATAAACGGAGTTAGATGTCGACCAATAGACGTTTAACTGCAACAAAGTAGGAAGAATACCCACAAGTTTCATCAGTAAAAGTACCATCGCTCCCAAAGCGATAGAAGAAGTACTCGGAGTCCCAGTTTCTGAGCTTTTTAGGGACATTGACTAAACCACAAATAGGGCTCCTCGTCTTGGAGACGTTAAAAGTCTAGGCTTGACTTTTCTTCAATCTATACAGATAGACAAGCTCCTCGGCAGATCGCTAATTTCATAGAGACTGTAAACAATATACATGCCTACAATTATTATATAAGAATTCCCCGTCAGCTGAAGGGGACCAACGTTGAAACAGTTCACAATGTTGGAAATAAATTTGTGAGGTGGAAGTGACATACCACACCTGAAAAGAGTCTCATAGACTGCCACCCAACCTTTGGGGGGACTCTTCTATAAGAACTCTCCTAGAGCACACAAAGAACTATTGACAACATAGCTCTCCTTTATTCGCTCGAGATCGCTCAAGACAATCGACAACGTTGGATCTTTCCTAAACCTAGCGAGCCACAAGGGTCTCGCATTGGGGATCTCCTTACTCAGGTTGAATGAGTTTTTGGCCCCACTGCTCCCAACCCTTTTAAGAGCCTCGCCAGTAAGCTCATTTCAAGCTCTGTCCCCACTTTCAACCGAAGCTACTGGGGAGCCTTCTGAGAATAGCCTCTCGATGCTGACGTCGTGTGAAGACATGGTTGACTAGCTCGCTTGCAGAAACCTGAAACATGATGTAACAAGTGTCAGACCTCAAATTATGGGTGACCTATCCACACTTGCCTCGAGTTCAAGCATCCAGAAAAGCTCGCATGACAGCAGACTAAGCCTAACCCATAAATGCGAGTGAGCTATCAAGATTCCCAACAATCGACGGAAAGTTCCAGCAAGGAATTCCGTTAGCTGCTCATCAAAACACTCTTAAAATCGAGTTAGAGGGCCTAAACCCTAAAAGAACTAACTCATTGATAATGATGGCCATCCCGTAATGAAAACCGAAAAGAGTAAGGATAAGGATGCTTATTGATTGCAACTTCCTTACTGCAAACAATTTATGCAGGGAAATTCCTACTGACTAGGGATACTTTACCAATCTCACTATCTTGTATGTTTTGATCTTTAAAAACTCGATGCTTCTATTATCTCTAAGCAATTCCATGTTGGTTTGGTTCTTATCATAGTCTTAACAAAAATAAAATTTAGGAATATTGAAGCCAGCCAATTATTTGGTACTATCCCCAGGAGCTTGGAAATTTTGTCATCTTAACTGATTTGTATGCCATCTGAACTCTTAACTTGAAAGTACAACAGATGTGGAACTATAATTGAGAATATCTAATCAAACAATTATGTTGGTTTGTTGCCATGAGTACACAATTTCAAGGAACTTTCCTCTAATTATTTTTCTGGAAGCTTGACTTCAACATTAGCAAAATTGAAGTACATGACAAAGTTATAAGTATTTTTCATATATTTTCTCCTCTAGTCAAGATAGTTTAATATCCAAAAAAAAAAATTCACTTTGTTGTGTGCAGTAGAATAAGTGATAATAGCTTTGAAGGCATTGTATCGGAATTTATTAGGGGATGGACTAATCTCACAATGCTATAATATCTTGATCTATAACAAATTTTTATTTTGACGTGCATAAGTAGGATCTTGATTTATATAGATCCTCAATTTTTTGCCCCCTTCCATTGTGTTGCTGCATTATTGAAGGGAAATGCATTCACTTGGACTAGAAGGACTCATCCTCGCTACTATTTTTGACCTAGGAAGTTTGAACGACCTGTAAGTACAAGAACCTTCTAAACTTTTTGCCCATTAACTATAGGGACTTAAATATTCAACTACAGTAGTTTCATCTTTATATGTAGGAGGATTTCTGATATGACTGGGCCACAATTTGCTTTTCCAAATCTGAGCAGCAAGAAGTTCTAAAAAATGTATGCTTAGTGCTTCTAATTGACACGACCCATCCTGACCTTCCTCATCCCATAGGATCTAGCACTCCCACAAGACTCGGATGACTGAGACGTGTCATGTGGGAAAACTATGAAACCTAAAATTATGTTTTTCTGAATATACTTTGCATAAATAATTTGTACAAAAATATAATTGGAAGTATATGTATGAATAGGTACATAAACATATTTAGGAAGGTTGGAAAACATAAATGCATAATCCATAAAAATCTAGAAACAGAGTATCAAGTCTTGTGTAATTACGACAAAAACATAAGGCTATTACAGAAAGTAGAAGTCAATTTTTGGAACATAAGCTATAATACACACATGAGAATATGCCGACGCATGGCACAACCTTGAGTGGTGACTCACTACTCGGCACGACCTCCTTGTGAACCTGGGGGGAGAGGAAAACATTTTTGTAATGGGGTGAGCTAAAATACTCAATGAGTAGGAGAAAAGGGGAGTTTACAAAACATTCTTCAAACAATAGTTATGGCATGCAATAGTTCTGTTAGAGTTGGTGAACTCTATTTAACGTATAGGTTCCCATTTTAAAGTGTAGCGGAATATTTACCAAGTAGATTATGCAATTCCAATTTGAACACATCAAACATAAGTGCGAAAAATAAAGAACAAAGTCATATACATGGTTCGGCTAAATCCACTTTTAGCCTACATCCATAAGACCTTATCTAGATCGAAGTAATCCACTAAGTTAAAAACACATTACAAGATGTAGTTCAAAACTAATCTAAGTTATAGTAAAAAGAACTCCCTATTCAACTTTACACTTAGCACCACACTTTGAATCCTTAACATGTAGCAACTTCTTGGACATTTTTCACACCGAGAACACACCCGGAAACAACTTGTGAACCTCCAAGCTTCAAGCATCGATGCCACGTAGCAGCATCAGCAAAGGAACCACGTTTCAAGAGCCATCAAGACAATGTATGATATGGTGAGGTTTTGACACGAAATATGGAAATGAACCTTGAACCTTAAGAGAGAAAAATACTCTAAGAAAACCAGAATACAATGAAACAAAATGTCAAAAGATTAGTTTCATACACACAAGAAGGGGAAAATATATAATGAAGGATTTCTTGCTCAATAATAAAGTGTCAAGTCAGCCAACAAGGGACTGACTGTAATGTCTCACTAGGCAAGTATTCACTGAGTATCCTATAGAGAGAATATAGAGAATTTGCTAGTTTAAAAAGGGTGTTCATCTAAAATTTTCATCTTTAATCCAGCTATAACATACTGTTACACAAAGATTATTTCTCACATATATAAATCCACGTTAAATTTTTCACTGAGATAGTGTGTGCAATCCTCTCGCCAGCTTGACATCTCCTTACCACTACAATTTAATACCTGCAAAAAATAAAGAAAGCAACGGGGTGAACTATAAATGCTCAGTAAGTAAACCAAATCTAATTATGCTCTAACTCTGTTGTCCCAGTTTTCGCGGTACTGCTTCTAAATTTCTGCTTCCTTTCTCTGTTTATTCTCAAGTATACTTAGTAGTCTTCCATTTTTCTCAAATCTTTCTAAATCCTTCTAGGGCTGTGCTATTCTTTATTATTTTATTTCTCTTCTCTACTAGATTATGACTTTCTGTCTCTTTCCCTACTCAACAAAACACTAAGTTTTCTTGCTATTTGCCATGTTTCTAATTTCTGTTCTTTTCTAGCATGTATCCAATTTCTGTTATTTTCTTGTATATCTCTAATTTCTTTTCTATTCTCGTAAGCTTCTATTTTCTTTTCTTCTCTATTCTCATGGGTTTCTATTTTCTTTTTCCTCTCAATTATCATGGGCTTCTATTTTCTTTTTCCTCTCTATTCTCATGGGCTTCTATTTTCTTTTCTTGGCTAATTAGACATGCAATAATAAATAAACTATTTAATCTATGCATAAATGCATAAGATGCAATGCACATGAAATGTCTTATGCATATGCAAATGATCATGTTTGTATTCTTTCTGAAAAAAAATCTAATTCTTTTCTTTTCTTTCTAAAATTCTTTATGTTTTCTATTTCTTTTTCTATTTTTCTTTCTTTCTGAAATTCTTTCTGTTTTCTGTTTCTTATTCTATTTTTCTTTCTTTCGAAAATTCTTTCTGGTTTTCCGATTTGACTAGGCTGAGGCATGGATTTGGAACCCTGGCCGTGTGAGCATATTCTGAAATTCTTTCTAGGTACAGCCCTTATCCACATTCACTTCTAGCAGACTGTACAATTATGTTTTATATTCTGAGGCCGCTCATTGATGGTGGCGTGCATGTAGGAAACTTCTGCATCTCTGTCGCCACTAGCTAATGCAGCGAATGCTCACAAGTTCCCCATCGCAACACCCCTTTGAAAACATGCTCTGTAAATCTGCAAAATAACTAGCTATACATTTCCAATAATTATAAAATTTCTTAAATACATGCTATGCTATGTCATGCATTTATATGCTGTCTATGCATGATCCCAAAATACGTGTCTGACTCTGGCATGTATTCTATTAATTCTAAGGCTTTTATTTCTGTACTTTTCTGAAAAGCCCAAAGTTCTATTACACTAACACGCTTAAATTAAACATTTTCTATCTTATTATTTATTTTGAATTCTATGCATCGTGTGTACGTACGTGATTGTATAATTTCTACATAATTTTGTAATTCTTCAATTTTATCATGCTATGTAAAATGTACATGTACACAAGTACATTAGCTCTCACAAATTCTACTCTTCTATAATTCTATTAGTGAGGTATTAAAATGGCACAATTCAACTAGGGAATGAATTCTACATTTTGGGCAAGCTAATTTTCTTCTATAAAAATCTATGCCACAACTTAGGTATTAAGTCTACTAACTTGCCCAATTATGCTACTAGTTTTTCTCAAACTCATATGTCACATAACCATGTCATTAAACAACTCTCTAATTTTTCTAATGTAACAAACATGCCTTGTACAACTTTCTAAATACAAATCTTAATGTCATAAATTTGCATTCTCTTACATGACCATCAACTTCAATTGTTATACATGCCCTTCTTTTTTCTTTTCTTTTGGCTACATTCTATACATTAATCTATATTGCCATATTAAACATTGTAAATTTAATCTAACATATGGCACAACATATATACTTTGGCCAAATTATAAGTTCTTTCTAACATTCTTAACTAAACTTTTGGCCAATCTATTTCTTTGATGTTTCTTTTGATATCTATACTTGGGAAAACTTTTCTATTCTTTATGCAATAAAATCACTTATTGCATATTGTTTGTAATTAATCTCAAAACAAGAAACAACAATATACTCATTTGGCCAAGCCATTATTTGGATAATCCTTCTAAATTCAAGTACAAAAACTTGAGAATTTATTAAGGCATATTGATATGTCATGGCACAATTCTATCATTCTCTACTATCAACAATGCCATATCAAAATAACAATTTAATATACAATTCCTTTCTAACACTTTCCCAAGGCCATAAGTTTCACAATTTCTAATTCAATAACTAAAATATAATGTGCTATTCAAGAACTACTAAAGGTTCATGTAACTTGAATTCATGCACTAAAAACCATTTATCTCATTGAGCTAACATGACAAAGTGATATTCTAAATTTTGGCATAACAAAATGCACTCTTGACTACTAAATTTACACTTGGTTAAGCCCAACATAATCTTTCTACTCCAATGCCTTTCTCTAACCATTTCTTCAATAGGATCTAACCAACTCATGCATGCATTTCTCTTTGGATTTTCATCAAACAATTCATATGCACATGCAAATATTTAGTTGGCCACACTTCCACATCTCTCTAAATCCACCAAAAATTGAGCAAAAACTCACTAACTTTAGCCTTAAACCTAGCAGATTTCAACAATTCTTCAACACTTCAAAGTTTCAACAATAATTCTTCCATAATTCCACCAAATCACCACATACTCATACACTACTTCTCATGGCTGGAAATTTACACATCATTCAACATCAAAACAGCCAATAATTCCCACCATACAATTATATACAAACATACAAGAATCATTCTACACAATTATTGCTCAAATCAAAACTAAAGTTGGGTTTACTTACCTTGAATTTGTGCAACACTAATGATATAATCCCCCTTTGCTAAAATTCTCTTCCTCTTGAACCTAAAGCATACAAAACCATAAGAATTTAAAACTTTAAATTTAATCATACACATTGTGCTGGAATCTTACCTTTGGATGCTTTAGGATTGAAAATCTACAAAAATTTAAGCCAAATCCTATGAATTCTCATTGAAATTTGGTGAAGAAATTTGAGAGAAAAATGGGTGAGGGGTGGCGTGTACAAGGGATAGAATGGCTAGGGTTTAGTTTATTGCAACCTTATATATATATGTTTATATTCCCATTCTACCCTTACACTTTTATGATAATTCCAATTATATATATATATATGTGTGTGTGTGTGTGTGTGTGTGTGTGTGTGTGTGTGTGTGTGTGTGTGTGTGTTTATATTCCCATTTTGCCCTTACACTTTTATGATAATCCCAATTATGTCATACGTGCATTTACTGATATACCCTCACTTTCAATGGATTTAGCACATGTTCTTGGTCATTTTCACTCTCAACTTTTTCATCTAGTTGTGAGTGAAAAGACCATTTTACCCTTATTCTTTTATTTTTTTCTATTACTTTATAAACACGTATTTATCTCGGCATCACATCACGTGTATTGTCCATAACCTTTCTACTACTCTATTTTCATGGCTAGCACACTTAATATATTATATTTATCATGCTCACTTTTCACTTGAACACATGATTCTGTGTGAAATGACCATTTTGGCCCTATTGAAACTTTTATGGAATTCCTCTATATAACTAGTTAAATATATTCACTATGACTATAAAATAATCCCTACCATATTTCTGAATATAGGTATTACACTGACGCATGTTTTTCCAAATAAGGAAAGTTTTCCTTATTTTTGGTTTGGACCACAAGGCAAATTGGGAAAAGTACTTTATTCCCTAAGACTACTTAAGGATGTTATGACACATGTAAAAAGGTCCTAAAAAGTGAGAGACAAAGATAAACAATATCTTTTTCACCTTTTCAGTCATACAACTAGTGCTGGGTTGCAAATATCTGAAGCAAGAGTGAGAGCACAAACTGTTGTGCACACACACATTCTAAACGAAACAAGCCAAAACTCAAGTCTGGAAATTAGTGTGCACGTAGAACATATGTGCACACACACAATTCATAAGTTTGACAAATATGAGTTTTTCACAAGTTCTTATGAAATTCTAAAAACAACATAATTCTATGAACATGTTATGGAAGCATCTAAATCATTCATTTATGCATGATTTATAAGCACATGTGTTACTTGAGATTATACATGATAGAACTGTGGTGCCAAAACCACCCTACGAAGTACCCATCCCCAGTTTTTGGCTCTGCCCACGCGATGCAGGATTCCGTTGGGTATTGAGACATTCGGTCTTCAGGCTCTACGCATGCGTATTAAGATATTTTAGTTCTTCTCCTTCTTCATATGGGCGAACAGCCCAGTTTTTATATAAAGAAATTTTCTGAAATTTTAGAACTACCCCCAAAAATCTCTTAATTCTCATCTAACCTCACCACATCAGCCTTTCCTTACAAAAGTGTCCAGAGTTTTCCCTCTTGTTACATGCAAACACATCAGAAATTTTCTTTTGTTCTCACCCCTTAACACAAACTTTAAAAACTAACAGAAAAGCCCCTTTTACAACCATACCATAAAATCAATTAAAAAATAAAATAAAATTCATAATATAACGAAAATTAGAAATGGGGCTTTACACTGATTGTGTGTTTTCTAATGCCAAGCTTCTTAGCATAGAAATAAGTGCAGTTGGAATTAATGAAATAACATAAAACTGGACTTCAAGAGTTTAAGAAGCTTGAATATGTCAGAATATGCCCAACAAATATTTTCCAAGTGAACAGCAACTCTGTAAGAATTCGCTCACCATTGCAATGCTTATATCGTGTTTTTAACATCATATAGTAAATTCTTTCAGAAACTTAGTTAGATCTAGAAGCTTGAATATGTGATTTTGTTTAAATGCACTTGGTTTGACACTGACCCTAAAAAGAAATGGGTGCGAAGGGATTTTCACTTTACAAGCAACAATGTGAGTCACAAATGGTATGCCGATGATCCTTATGTGTTAACATATCAAGCTAAACAAGTTTTCTACATTGATGATCCTAAGTTAGGGGCCAATTGGAAAGTTATATAGAAGGTACAACATAGGCATTTGTACGACATTCCCGATAACATTGAGGAAGATCAATCGACAATGCATGATGCATATCAAGCCAATAATTCAGATGAGTTTAGTTTTCATATTGATGTAGAAGTTAATGAACAAGAAGAATTTCATAGGGTGGATGTGGAACCAGAGGTTGTTCCATTTGTGGAGCCAAGTAGTAGAGTTAGTGATGATGATACCAGTTTCATAAATGATGATAGTGAAAATGAGATGAGTGATGAAAATTGTACCACTAAAAGTGAAGATGTATAAGTTGAAGATGATATTGAGAATTAATAATATTTATTATTGTCATCCAAATTTAATTTGCATAATTGTGATGTGATTTTTTCTTTGTGCATTAATTTTGATTTGTTTGCTTTAATATTAATAAATATTATTAATTTAATGTACTAAATTTAATAATTAAATATAAATATTAAATAATATTATAATATTATTTTAATAAAATAATAAAATGATACTAACAATAACCTAATAATAATAACAATAATAAATAATAATGATTCTAAACAGCAACAAACAAGTACCAAACTTAAGTTGTCAACGGTGGAAACCTGAAAAACAACTTACCCCATGGTGCTTTTTGTATTTACAAAATAAATAATACTAATAATAATAATAATAATAATAGTTTTGATTTCTTTTATTAATTACGGATTAGTTTTACATTTTCAGTTATTGTCATATAAATATAAAATTATATTAAAAATTAAATTCTAACAAACTAATGGCATCGATTTTAAGAAAATTGACACCAAAGTTTTCCACGACAAAACATAGATTGCATCGTAATATGTTTTTGGCATTGTTTTTATATTTGCGTCGTCAAAAACGTTTCTCGACGAAGAATTTGTTAAGTAGCCAAATGAATTTTATGTCATTTTTTACATTTTCGTCGCCGAAAACGTTTCCTGGTGAACAATATGTTGCATAGTTAGATGGATTTTGCGTCATTTTTTTATATTTTCATCGCCAAAAACCATTCCTGACTCACAATTTGTTGCGTACCTAGATGGATTTTACATCGTTGTTTATATTTTCGTCGCCAAAAACGTTTCCCAACACACAATTTGTTGTGTAGCCAAATGGATTTTGCATCATTTTTTATATTTTCGTTGCCAAAAACGTTTCCTGATGAACAATTTGTTGTGTAGCTAGATGGATTTTGCGTTGTTGTTTATATTTTTGTCGCCAAAAACGTTTCCTGATGCACAATTTGTTGCGTAGCCAGATGGATTTTGTTTTGTTTTTTATATTTTCATCACCGAAAAGGTGTTACAACGAGCCTTTTGTTGCGTAGCTAAACTTGGTTAGCGTCGTTTTATATTTTCATCACCAAAAACATTTTATGGCGCCGTGCATTTGCGTTGCTAAATACTTTTGACTACGTTTTATATTATTTTCGTCTCTTAAAAGTATCCACGGCGACATATAGTTATGTTGCGAAACAACCTGGGCAACCCTTTTTTTATTTTTGTCAGCAAAAAGATTGTATGACGAATTATGTCGTCGTTAAGTTCATTGCCAATTTGCTTCCCGCCATCTCATGCGAGGATTAGAAAGTCCGCAAAACTATTGGCAATCAATTTTATATTTCGTCGCTAATAGTTGCCTTTGGCGATGAATTTTGAAATCATTGCTAACAAAATCCTAGCTAAAAGCCCTTTTTGTTGTGGTATCTTGGAGAACATAGACTCACAAGGAAATACATGATTCTCACATGGTGCCTTTGCCACCTGTGATATCTTTCAACAGTAGCCCTCATGTTTGTTAAATTTGTCGAAAATTTTCTCTGAACAAAACGACATTTAGCATGGTTGTTGACTGCTGGTTATAGGTAAAGGGACTTTTCTATTTCAAAGTCAACCACTTTTATGCTGACATGTGTTTCATGGTAAACAGATCGCAAAGTAACTTGACCTGGAAATTCATCTATCTAAAGTTAGGGACATGGCTATTCATGCATGTTTGTGTATTTGTTATGATGGATTTAATTGATTGTATAAAAAACTATGACTAATTAATGAGAGGAAAAGCCGTAATATAGTTACTGAAACATAAAAGTGAATTATATTTGTACACATTTAATATGGGGGAGCAGATGAAGCTGAAATATCAATAAACTTGAAAGATAAGGTCTAAATGGCGCCGGTATAATTTGTGAGATACGACACCAAGTTTACATCACTCTATCACTACAGAAAAATTGTTTTGCACCTAAGCATGTGTTGATGCACTAGCATTACGGCAACACCGTTCTGGCATCGGCATGTGAATCATATACCCCGATGCCGCCTGCGTCGAGGTAGTCTTTGGTGAATTCTCATCTTGTCGTATGTGCTGCCGGCGCAGGCATAGCATTGTGTATCTGTGTTTGGATGCTCTATTGGTTGAACCTGACACCTACCCTGCGTCAAAATAAGAATATTATCAAACGTAGATAAGAAAAAAAAAATTGAAGACATTTATAAACGACCCATTTCTCACCCGCATCAAATTCAATTCCCTATCTCACTAACCCCGTCTCTTTCATTTCTCCAATTCTCCCCTTCAATCTTAGCCTGAATCAAGTGATTCCGACACGAATCAACCCTTTCCCAATGGTTACGAAATTTCCCGATCCAGCAACCTTCACTTTGTTTCTCTCAATTTCGCTCGCCACAACAGTTTTCCAGTTCATTTTGAGTTTTTTTCTATGATAGTTATATTGTTAGTAGATTTGTGATTATGTAATTTTCTGTGTTACATGTTTCTATCGAGTCAATATAAATTTCAAAATTCTTGGAAATTTTACCTAGTTGTGTACTTTTCTTCTTCAAATTTGTGTGGTATGCTATTTTGATGTTCTAGAAAGTTGAGAAGAAATAGTTGAGGTGAATTAAATTCTAATTTAGGATTGTATGTCATTAAAATTGGAAATTTATAGAGTTTATCCTCTCTTCTTGTTTTATTTAACAACTGAAACAATATGTTATTGAGGAAATATAGATTAGCGAATATAATTAACTAGGTAATTGTTGGAGTTGTCGACTACTTCAGTATTAATGGGCCACGCAGACGCATTCAGGGCTATTGTTGAAAGATTTCTTTAAGTTATTAATTATTTATAGGGTTTGAGCTTAGGAATAGAGATTCTTGTAATGCTAGATTTTAGTCTTTTAAACCTAGTATATTTATGAGTGATAATAATCATAGGATAAATTACTTTCATTGTTACGACAGAAGTAATGCAGTATTACAATAATATTAAGTAATGCAGATATTGATTATGTTGGACATAGCTTGTTAATTAAGTAAACAAGGATAAATCGCACATATTACTATTTCTATTTACAATTTGTGGTTTGTGTAGTTACTGTTATCTTGGTTTCGTATTAGTTTCTATTTCGTGCAATAATCTAATATATATGTTTGTCATGAATGGTTTGTGTTTTGATTACTATGCTTGCATGGACGGATAAATTTTATTCATAATACATATGATATTATATATGATGAAAGATGGCTAATACAGCTGAGACTATGGGAGTGCTATCATATATATTATTTATCTCTATACAATTATCCCTTTGTCTAAATATTCATCTAATGACTTATATATATATAGTTTTTCGAATAAAAAAGTATATCAATGATCAAATCAATGTTTAAGTTTTATCTTAATCGTCCGTATTGTTATATAGCAATTCATTCATATAAATTCTATATTAATTCCGTATATTGGCAAAGCTGGGTGGCCATGGATGCTCTATTTATAATGGTGTAAAATAATTTCATAGGATGCTAATTTTTAACTCTGAAACGTGCATTCGAATTCGATACTATCTTAATTCTTGTTATATAGAAAAAAAAATATAATAAAAATTGAGGCAAGACATTGACTAGAATCTGAACCATATTATCAACTTTTACTGAAAAGTACTTTTCGTAATTTGCCGGTGGTGCTTTCCAAGTTTGTCCTTTGAAATGAATACAAGACAGAAGACGTTTACTTATCTCAAGTCAAACACGTGGGTCTTCTTTAAACTTTTTTATGACATGATGAAACAATTAAGTCAATTAACATATTAATATGTTCACACTACGATTGTCACTATAGAAGACGACATACTGATGTAAAGTTTAATGATTTCCAACGTCTCTTTTCAAGTTGAGGAACACTTCAATCTTCTACTGGTCCATCATATGATGTCGTCCACGATATCTAAGAATCCATTTAATATATCAACGACTTCAATTATATTATAAATCTAATCTCCCACACATCCTCTTCTAAAGCTGCAGCCTGAAATTCACATCAGTTACCCAAAAAACAAGATATTTTCAACCTGAAAAATGTTCATCTTCATCAAACCGTTGTTGCTTCTACTTTCTCTTGTTACTTTCTCTTTCATTCTGCCTGAAACAACATATGCTCAGCTTCCATTGCATCCCGGAGAAGGTAATTTTAATCACTCATTTATGGTTCCCAACTTCTTTGTCATATCTTAGTTATTATCCAATTCTTAATATCTAATCATTATAGTATTTTTTTCCTTTAGCCGTTAATTTAATGAATTTCAGAGAACCGATAAAAGAGAGAGGATAAATTATACTGTAATTATGTAATTACCTAAATTTCATAATAAATATAAACTTACTTAAGACTATTAAATAAGACATGACTAATTTATTTAAAATAAAATTTAATACGGTAATTGGTTTTGGAATTTGGTTGCTGTAAATAAAAATCTTTTTTTCAATTTATTTTGGTAACAGTAAGTATCAAAATAATCGTTTCTAAATAATTTATTTAACCTTACTTACAATTTTATATAGCAATCGATGCAACATTTGATCATATTTGATGGAGAAAGTTTCAAACACAGAATATTTCTTTATCAAATTCAAATAAAGTGTCATTTTTGTTGTCAATGACAATTGCATAAATAGATAGATCATTTAAAGACGATCATTTTAATATTAATATTGTTATTAAAATTCATGACGAATTTTTAGTCACAAGATTTTGACGATTGGATTTTAGTAATAGGTAAATGAATTTCTAACTTATGATAAATGAAAAAAAAAACTAAAATAAACAAATGTTTAAGGGTATTTAAGACTTTTTTTTTTGGTAAAGTTAACGGTAAATCACCATTCAGTGTCCCTAAATCGAAGAAAATTGAAACTTGTATCCTTTTTTTTACTATTTTGATAAAATATTGTACCTAAATTGATAGTATGCCTTCTAAATAATAGGAGACTGAGAAAGATATTGAAAATAGGGAAAATTGAAGAGGTAAGGGTAAAAAGTGACTATAAATGACAAAAAGATTTATATAATACAGTAATTAATTTATACATGGGGTTTGTAATTAAATTTAAGTTTTATTTCATTTGTCCCTAGTGATAATTAAATTAAGTCAAAAAAGCCCTAGTGATTTTCCAACATTATTAAATATCCCAAATAAAATATCATAAATCTGCAAAATATCATAAAACCCCTCATAAAGAGTTAAAAGCATAGACCCATGAGGTTAGATATAATAACAAAAATATCCTTTAAATTTCTTATATAATAAAAATTTCTTTGGTTCCGCTTGTTTTATTATTTCGGATAAGATTTTTGAAAAAGTAAGAGTTGGGTGGAAATAACGAGGCAGGATGTGAAAATTAAAAAAAAAAAAACTCTAAGTTTGTTAATTTACTAAACACCCATGTAATAAAAATATTAAAAATTACAAAAACACCCCCATCCACCTGTTGAATATTAGCAGCTTGCTACCACCACTAGAAGGTGGTCGGAGTCATCATATTGGAGCATGACCAATTGGATTTGATCGATCATACGTCGAGATGACCTTTTCCAACCAGATTTATTATGGATTTGGCCACTGATGGCTAGATCTGGTCGCGTTTGGTTGTCAACGACGGCCAAAGATATGACCATCGTTGATGGTCAATGAATATTTACTGAATTACCCTCTCATCGTTAATATTAACACATAAAACTTAACAACATACGGATTTCTGTTTTCCCATAAATTTTATGAGAATTTTTGTTATTTAATTGAACCTTACGGAATAACTGTCATTAACTCTATCATGAAACGCTATAGATAACATAAAACCCCCTAGTGAGCACTGAGAGTAGGGCGGTATGTGACAGTTTTTAATAATTCCGGGGACATTTTAACGTTATTATTAGCGGCGTATAAAATTAATTAATATTTTGTATTCAAATATAATGACGGGGGCGCCATTCAAATGAGTCTTATGCAGCTGCTGTACTTCGAGTGATAGCTAAGAAATTGGGCGCCCAACTCCTTAATTCTACAGATCCTTGCCAATTAGGGGAGCTCCCGTTAGCCATTCAACACCCGGGAGATCGCCAGAATAACACCATCATTTGTAACTGCACAATTGGCTCCTTCTCTCACATTACAAACATGTAAGTCCCCCTTACTTCTTCTTCTTCATCCTCTTATCTCTAGTACGTTCTGATAAGAAAATTTAACACTGATCGATTTCAATTAGGTGCAATTGAATTGATTTACTATTTACTTAATTTTGCATGGAACCAAAAATGAAATTATCAAATTGAGCTTTAACATGGTATTAAAGTTAATAATTTAATTTTTTTTGACCTAATAAATTCTTAACTTGATACTAAAGCTAGATGATGTCTCACCTACCTCAAGTTCGAATCCCCCCGTACCTCAATTCACTCCATTAAATCTCTCCGTTTCCCTGTTCTGTTTCGGCTTTTGTCAAGTTGTTTCTGAGCACTGTTAATTCGTAATAAGAGAGGGTATTTTGTGCTTCAAATGTTAAGTCATGTAGAAGTTTATATCAGATTTATGAAATTGGCGCTTTAGTTTTGCAAGTTTCACTTGGATAAGGATGCAGGTCTGACATTGTAGTTTTAGTTATTATTGAAGAGAGTTCAATTTCAAATTGTATCTATACTTGTTGAATTGTGAATTTTACCAAATTCTTTCTTTCAATTGGAAATAATTCTGTAGTCTATAATGATTTGATTTCAAACTATGTAATTGTTACGGAATCGGATATAGTTTTTTTCATGGGGGCTTCGTCTTTGGTGCAAAGGAAGTTTTCATTTCATTGTATTGAGATCATTTTCCTCATTACAACTTTTCCCTCTTTGAACTGCAGCGAGCTCAAAGCTTTGAGTCTTCAGGGCTCGCTTCCATGGGAATTGGTCAGCCTTACGTATCTCCAAGAAATGTAAGGACATTTTATCATATCTGGTTAGCACTTATTGGAAAGGGTGTGCTCTATGTCTTTGCCATGAGATATTTCTATAATAAAAACTTTTCTTTATAATTGTGTTAGTTAGGAATCTTTTCTTTAATAGATTGTGCATGTGATCTCTTTCGTAATAGACAATTCTAGTAAATGCAGGTTAATTTTAGGTTTAAAACTCTAGTTATTAAGGAAATTTAGATTTTCTGTGTCCAAAATAGTTTTTTATACTCAGAAACAGTTTTCTGTATTCTCAATTAATGAGAAACTTGGCTGATTAATTGTTTCCAGGATCATTAAAAAAATTGTTCATAAAGAACCTCTATTTTCTGGAAGATACATGTTAGTTTCACTGTTTAAAAAATCATTCAGAATGATCACATGAGAAGTTCCTATTCATGAAAAGTTTCAATACTTTATTACACAATTTTAACTATCAAAATACACAGTAATTGAAAACAACAAAATAATTTTCTGAGTTCTTATTCTTTAAAATAATAGTGAATACAAAATGAAGCTAACTGTAACCTGAATCATCCTTTGGACATAGGCTTTTAGAATAATGTTATGAATAATTTAATATACTAAGGTGCTCTTAGAATGAGTTATGGATATACCACAGTAGCTTTTAGGGTGATATTATAAATACACTAAAAGTATGTGTTAGAGGTGTGAACTGCCGGAAAGAACATGGCATTCCATTCTCTGAATATCCCTTGTCTTATTGGCATCTTAACTTTAACTTGTTTCAGGAGAAAATTTTTGTATGTAACATATTCTTCTCCTTAACAGTGACCTATCCCGCAACTATCTAAGTGGTACACTTCCAAAAGAATGGTCTTCAATGCAGCATTTGACCAGAATGTAAGTAAAAATTTTCAACTTTTTCTGGTTTAATGAAGGGAAATTTTTACTGACCCCTTAATTTTGTGGACTTAATATTAAAAAGATTTCTGTGGTTCCAAATTTCACCAAAAAGTACCCTTTTCATTGATAAATGTTGAAAGTTATCTCTTGACCCTTTGATGCTTAATTTTAAAGAGAGTAAACATAGGGTACTTTGTGAAGAAATTTGAACTATAGCGACCTTAGAGTATTTAGACTAAGGGGTTAGAAAAAATTTCCTTTGATGATCTTGGTCACAATTCAGGGTTTACTTCTTCATGATATGAATAATGACTAATGAATAATTGTATGCAGCTCCCTTACCGCCAACAACTTATCAGGGGAAATTCCCACTGACTGGGGATACTTTACCAATCTCACTTTCTTGTATGCTTTGATCTTCAAAAGCTCAATGCTTCTACTATCTCTAGAAAAATCCATATTGTTTCAATTCTTTTCATAATCTCAGTAAAACAAAATTTAGGAACGTTGAAGCAAACCAGTTATCTGGTCCTGTCCCTGAGGAGTTTGGAAATTTGGTCAACTTAACTACCCTGTATGACATCTTAACTCTTAACTTGATATTACATTTGCAATTGTTATTGAGAATATTAATCATATAACTACGGTGGTTTGGTGCCATGACTACGCAATTTCAGGGAACTTTCCTCCAATTATTTTTCTGGAAGGTTGCCTATAAAACTAGCAAAACTGAAGAACATGAAGAAGTTGTAAGTATTTTAATATATTTTCTCCTCCAGTCGAGATAGTTTAAAATCAACAGAATGCCTTTCACTTTGATGTGTGCAGTAGAATAAGTGATAATAGCTTTACTGGCACTGTACCAGAATTTATTGGGGGATGGACTAATCTTGAAATGCTGTAAGATCTTGATCTGTAGCAAATTTTGATTTGAAATGCATAAGAAGGATTGTGATTTATATAGATCCTCATTTTTTTTTTTTTTTTTTTTTTTGGCCCACCTCCGCTGTGTTGCTGCTTTATTGAAGGGAAATGTATTCAAGTGGACTAGAAGGACCCATCCCTGCTGCAATTTTCAGTCTGGGAAGTTTGAATGACCTGTAAGTAGAAGAGCTTTCTCAACTTTTTCCCTGTTAACTGTAGGGACTTGAATTTTCAACTACAATTGTAAATCTTCTTTATGTACAGGAGGATTACTGATATGAATGTGTCAAAGTTTCCTTTTCCAAATCTGACTAGCAACCGGTTCCAAAAATTGTATGTTTAGTGCTTCTGATTCTTTGTATTTATTTATTTAATGCTAAGCTTGTATCATAGAAGTAGTTGCTGTTAGAATCACTCGGTTACATGAAACTTGTCTTCAGGATTTTGAGAAACTTGAATATGTCAGGATCTGTCGACACCAATAATTTCGAAGTAACCACCACACTGTAAGGCTACACTCACCAATGTATTTATATCTGTTTACAAACATTAATTGCCATGCTTATATATTGTATGTTTTAATATCACCTAGTAAATTCTTTCAGAAACTTAAAGGACCTCACTATCACCAAAGTTTGAAGAACATTGACTCACAAGAATAAGAGACATGATTCTTACCTGGTGCCTTAGTCACCTGTGAAATCTTACAACAATAACCCTTATGTTTGTTTACATGTTATAAAATTGGAGTTGATAATTCTTAAGCTTGGCTCTGAAAAATTATGATATTCAGCATGGTTGTTGATAGCTGGTTACTACATTTATACTGAAAGGGTCTTTCCTATTTCAAAGTGGTATTTCCGTGCAGGTGTGTTCTTGGTAAATAGATTGCAGAGTAACTTGGACCTGGAAATTCTCTATCTAAACTTAAGGACATGGCTAATTTTGCGTGTTTCTATATTTGTTATAATGGATTTATTTCAATGTTGAAGAAGCATGGTAAATAAATTAGGAGGAAAGTCGTGGTATTGTTACAGAAACATAAAAGTGAATTATTTTTTGCACATATTAAATATAGAGGAGTAGATGAAGCTGAAATATCATTTTAAGAAGTAAATGGTGGTTAATGTAAAGATAAGGCCTAAATGTGCATGATCCTTCTTGTGCTAATCAACATATTTTTTTTTTTTTTCCACTTAAAATGTTTTATGTTCCTATCAGAGTGGAAGTGTTTTCTTATAAATGGACCTCAAGAAAAGGCATGGAAAACATGATGAACCTAATTTTAGGCACGACAAGGCATGAGACCCATATCATGTTCTTGTCATGTTGCTATGGTATTGTCTCATATCATACTTGTATTGTGTCTATCTCATGTTTCTGCTGTGTTCATGCTATGTGACACCTTTAGTAATAAATTTAAAATACAGAACATATTTTTTCCTTGTACCTTTACGTATAACCTTTAGTCGTTTATATTTCCTTAGACTTTTGCTAGTATTTATACAGCGATCTGACCTTTAACAAGCTGGAAGGAGATATTAATGGCATTAGAACGACTCCACAGTTTATGTAAGCAACTATGTTTCAGAGTCACTATTTTCTGATGGAAATTGTTGTACTATTACAATTACAAAGAAGTATTATATCACGCTAAAATATATCACGTTCTTCTTATTAGGTTCTTGAGTGGCAACAACCTCAGTGGAAACATACCAGAAACATTCCTTGGCACATCAAAGTATCTGTATGTTCCTAACTTAGATGATTTGGTTTGATTTTCAACTTGATATTAATATAGTTTTTATTTTAGATTATCTTTGAGGTCCCAATCCTCTTTTTTAACTAAATAAAAATACTATCAACTAGTTATCTTTGTACAAATTTTGAGGCAATAATAGTCATTTTCTTTTGGTGGGTGAATAATATTCATTTGCCCATTGCCAAAAAAATAGAAAGAGAGAGAGAGAGAGAGAGAGAGAGAGAGAGAGAGAGAGAGAGAGTTTTCTTTCAATGCTGACGTCCCATTTTGAGTACATAAATGAGAGGTGATTTCATAAACATAATTGTTGCTTCTCTATCTAGTGACTTGAGGTAACCTTTTATACAAGCACATGCTGTTAACCATTCTTCCACCTGCATCCTTCCATGCGTTACCATATAAACAATTGAAGTAACTTCTCTCACAAAGTACAACATTGATATTGCATTACGACTCAATTCAAGAAGGTCTAGGCATCACCACCACCTTCTGTCAAGCTGTTTGCCAAAGCTAGTATACCTGATTTATGCTCAAAATTATGGCCAACTGCTTCCTTAATAGCTCAGAGCTTGAGTTGTTTCATTAAATGTATAAGAAACTATATATGATGAGCTTAGGGAGGGACCTACCCCATTGACAAGGTGCTGTAATATTGTCCTTTGGTAGCATCTTTAGAGTTAAGTGATTAGCTTGTGTAGTTATTACTTCCGGTATAATTTGAAACCTGGATGGAAGTCCAGATTTAATAATTTGGAACCTGAAGCTCTGTAATCAACCACATCTTCATTAACATTTTTTGAAAATGCTCTCTTATTTCAAAATCTTTTCCTCTATGTCTTAATCGATTTCTTGTTGTTGAATTTGGGATGGGATGTACAATTTCTTCTTTGTTTTTTGTGGCACAAAAGGTCCTTTCCACCCAGCAAGATTATCAACTTTGGGTAGTTCTAATGTTGCTTTTCATTTGAGAGCCACTATTTGAATTTTCTTTTTCTAAATCTCGTATTTATTCGTTGCACATATATATAATCTAAAAGTAGATATATGAATTTATTTTTTATCCATTGTTTGCAGTGATCTTTCCTTTAATAACTTTACACCACGAAGTAGTTGTCCAGAGAACCGGTAAACAAATTCGAAATATATCATAATGTCAGCTTAATCCCTTTTAAATCTTCCGCTCATAGTCTCTTTAACTGTTTTATCAGTTATCTAAACATGTTCCGAAGCTTCTATTCAAAGAACAACATGTAAGGCTTCTCTTATTTTATTTAAGGTTTACAGTACTTTTGAATTTATATCACCCTTACCTCAAAGCTTCTCTAGTACAGACATTTGCACCATAAGAAACAAGAAGTACATGTAACCTAACTATCCATATTGACTTAATAATGTTATCTGAAGATAATGGAAAATTCACTTTTATTTTTTTTCATTTTCTCATTTTTGTCTTAAAAAATGCGCGATACTCGTTCACTTGATTATTTCCATTTTTGCAGATAGAACAGAAAAATAGAAAATCACATGTACAACTATAGCTAAAAATACAACAATATGTAAAATATGTCTTTTACAGTTTCTTTCTCTGTTTTATTAACATGTTTCATATTTTTCATAAGATGATAACATAAGCATTACTTTTCTCAGTTTTTTTTAACAAAATGATAACCAGGCATTCTCAAAGTTTGAAAATACAAAATTAAAACTTCTTATTTTCATTTCAATTTTATTTTTGAAAAAAAAAAATAACAAATAAATGAAGAATGCTAGCCAAATTTCGCTAGATACTCATGTTAGTTTCCTCAATAGTCTGCATAAAAATTTAAGCTGGAATTCATTCTTTATATGATGTCAACGATGTGTAAAATCATAGCTCTCTTCACTTGTAGAATCTTTACATGCTATGAGAGCTTTGTTTGTTAGGGATCGGATATAATGATATCAAACTTGTGAAGGTTGCCTCTATATATGTTATACTAATACATATAGATTCTCATGTCATATAGAAGTGGAAATCTTTCATGCCCCAGAATATCCCGCTGTCAAAAACGTAAGTATGATTTCCTGGATCAAAATGTGATTTGCAATTTGTTGAAACTTTTCAATTTGAATACAATCTGATTTTGGAATACTTTCTCCAGCAACTTCTAGGACTTTACATGTATTGAGTATTGTCTCCTCATTTAGTACCAATAGACAGTCTTGTAGCATCAGTATTGCCATGGTATTAAGATAGCTAAGCTTAACAAAACATGATCTTTTGTTGTATTGGTTTTAGAATCAGATTAATCTATAGCTGACCAAAAATAGCAGTGACTAAGGCTTTGTGGAGTGAGATTAAGCTATATATGCTGGTCACAATAACAGAGTTTTGATCATGTACTTAGAAAATTATTCCAATGGTACTAATGATTGCATTATATATGTGCCAGATTATCGGTCACTCCATATAAATTGTGGAGGCTCAAATGTAATTATAAACAATACCATGTATGAAGGTGATGGTGCTAAATATGGAGCCACATTGAATTTCGATCATGGAACCAAATGGGGCTTCATCAGTGCAGGGAACTTCCTTGATTATGCAGGAAGGGATGACAAAAGTTATGTACTATCATCTAAAAATCAATCCTTGATGAGATTCCCAAATTTGTACTCCACGGCACGTGCAACTCCTCTCTTTCTCACCTATTATACATATTGTCTGAAAAATGGGAATTACACCGTGAACCTCCACTTTGCGGAGATATTATTCAGGGATGAAGAACCATATAATAGAGTTGGGAGACGCATATTCGATATTTATATTCAGGTATTTGATTACATTATGAGTAGAGACCACTGTTATTGTTTTTATGGCAACCCTTGTTTTGAAATTACATTTCAGGGACAATTAAAGTGGAAAGATTTTAATATCAAGGAGATAGCTAATGGGACTGGCAAAGAAATCATAAGATCATTTAACACCACAGTGACAGACAATATCTTGGAGATCCACTTGTATTGGGCAGGAAAAGGGACTACTTGTATCCCAGTTAGAGGAACTTATGGTCCTCTCATATCTGCTATTTCTGTATGTCCTGGTAAGTTGTGTAATCTTTTATTAGTTCTGATAACACAACTACTGGTACCTCAATTGATAAAAACATAATTTCAGATCATGTTCATTTGCCTCAGCCAAGGAGATGCAGTAGAAACTGAGAACCTTGTTATTGAGTAACTTGAGCTTCATTTGGATGAAACATACTATAAGAAGTCCAATGTAAAAACTACTTGAGAAATCTATAGTTGAAACAGCTATTTGATCACATTGACGTTTATTTTTATTGGTATTGGTAAAATATATTTAAAAAAATTGACATTCTAGGTTTGATCTTAACCTCAAATTTCTGAGCTATTTTCTTCTAACATAGTCAAGTTTTATCTTGATAGTTACGGCTATAAGTAAATTTTTTTTGGTTCCTCCCTGTTCAGTGACTTGTTATGTAAACAGTGTAAGACAAGCTTGAGCAAATATTGTGTTGTAATTTCGGCATCTTCTACTAGCGTTATTGTCCTGTTCAATGATTTGTCACATTACACTGCTGATTTTGATCAATTGACGGAAGCCTACTGTGATAAAGTATCAAATGTTAAAAGTGCACTGACCGTGGGGGTATACTAAAAACTAAGAAAACTTCAACTGTTTCACCCTAGAGTTTTTCTACTATATAATAAATTGGCAGCGTTCACGTTGGTGTTAATATTCTTCTATATTAGTTTTAGTTGATATGAATATGCCTTGTAAATTATATAAATGTAGTAATGAACTTGAGTTTGATATTAATGTTCTGATATTCTCACCTTGATACTGTTATCTAATAAGCATAACCATTTGATGTTATTTTCAGGTTTCAAATTTAATTGTGACGGTGAGGAAACGAAACTTTGTTGTATAGATCAGGTTTCTGCATGATATCAATGTTTATTATTATAGTTTCTTCTAATAGTTATTTGCCTTTCTTCTTGGTTCATGATTTACTTATCCCAGAACCTAAAAGTATTTTACCTATTGTGGTTGGAGTTGTCACTTCGGTATTATTTCTTATTCTTTGTGTTGTGGGCGTTTTATGTTGGAGACGCTATCGTGAACATAAAAACACAAGAGAAAGAGGTACGCGCTAAATCTTTTGTTTAATTCAATCTTCTTTACTTTTTTTTTTTAATTGCTCAGTTTTCAAATCATTCTTATTTGATTTCAAGATGACCTGCCTTCTGTCTGATTGCTACTGGGCAGATCTTAAAGGGCTAGATCTGCAGACAGGTACCTTCACTTACAGACAACTAAAAGCTGCCACTAACAATTTTGATTCCGCAAACAAGATTGGAGAAGGTGGTTTTGGATCCGTATATAAGGTATTCTGATTGTGTGTCCTGAAAATCTTGTTTAGATTGCTTCCACAACTCTTATCGAACTTCATGGACGTTGACAAGTAAATTATGAATCACTTATTGTAGGGCCAACTATCAGATGGTACTTTTATTGCGGTGAAGCAGCTTTCTTCTAAATCAAGGCAAGGAAATCGAGAGTTTGTGAATGAGATAGGCATGATTTCTGGTTTGCAACACCCAAATCTTGTAAAACTATTTGGGTGTTGTGTTGAGGGTAACCATTTACTGTTGGTGTATGAGTACATGGAGAATAATTGCCTTGCACATGCACTTTTTGGTAAACACGCTGACATTTGCTTCTTGGTATCAGTTGCACTTGCTTATATAAAATGCTTTCAGTTAAGTGACCTCTACAACTGGTTATTGGATGTTATCAATAGGTAGTTCTGGAAGTACCTTGAGATTGGATTGGGCAACAAGACAGAAGATATGTGTTGGGATAGCCAGAGGTCTAGCCTTTCTCCACCAAGGATCAACTCTCAGGATGGTTCACAGAGACATCAAAGCTACAAATGTGCTCCTTGACAGGGAATTGAATGCTAAGATATCAGACTTCGGATTAGCTAAGCTCAGAGATGATGAGAACACCCACATTAGCACTAGAGTTGTTGGAACTATGTGAGTTACAATACCTTTGTTGTCAAAACTTGTAATGCGGTATGAAGGTATAATTTTCTAACATGTCCTTTGATTTCAGAGGTTATATGGCTCCAGAATATGCATTATGGGGGTACCTAACTGAAAAGGTAGATGTTTATAGCTTTGGGGTGGTTGCTTTGGAGATTGTCAGTGGGAGAAACAATGCAGGTTATCGAGCACAAAATGCCTGCTTTTGCCTTCTTGATTGGGTAAATTTCATAAGATCAATATAACTGTTGCTGTGCCTTGGCTGTAGGAAGTTTACATATTACATTCTTTTGCTGGGATATTGCAGGCCTTTGATTTGCAACAGAAAGGGAACTTGATGGATTTAGTGGACGAAAATTTGGCCAACGAGTTCAACAAGAAAGAGGCTGAAAGGATGATAAAAGTGGCCCTGTTATCCTGCAATGCAACTCCATCACTTAGACCCACCATGACAGAGGTAGTTAGTATGCTTGAGGAACAAACGGATATTCAGGATGTGATCTCAGATCCTAGCATCTATAACGGTGATTTGCAATTAAAACCATTGGAAGACCAGAGTTCAACGGGAAGCTCGACCCAAAAATTTTCTTCAGATCAAACATCACTTCTTCGTTCCACAACATCTGCTGACGATCTCTACTCTATCAATTCTGAGAGCATAAGAGGCCTTACATCAGCCCATGATCTTTATCCACTCAGTTCCAATACCATCTCTCTGAACCAAAAAGATGGTTCTTCCATTTCACATCATAGTTCTTGAGTCTTACATATAGTAAGCTAGATATTCAGAGCTAGTTTATATAAATCCTTTATTTCACTTGGCTATAATTTGTATTGCAAATCCTCAACTGCTTCTTAAGTTCGGCTAAAAATATGTTCTATAATATTTCTGTTTTGGTCAAATGTTCATTGAGCCCATGCTCAAACAAAGCATCTTCGTTTGGTGAACGTGTTAATTATGTTGTTCATTGCACTTGTTTATTCTCTTAACAGCTATCAGACTAGGTGATGACCAAGCTCTCTCAATTTCACTGATCATGACAATTTTTGGGTTTTTAAATCTAATTCAATGTCAACGAATGCTTGCTAGAATGTTTTAATAACCAATTCGAGCTGAAACCTAACAAAGTTATAAGGTCTTGGGTTGACCAATTTGACTGGTTGGTCAAATTGGGTGATAAAAAATTTAAAATTTAACAAATACACTTCTAAAAATTCGTTAATTCCTTACAGGTTTAAAATTTAGCAAATATTTCTCAAATACAAATCGGCGGTTGACTGATTGGCGATAGTGACACATCAAATGCAATCTTAATCATCCCTTGAGCTCATTCCCCATAAAACTTACCCAATATCAAGCTGAAATTGGTTTGATTTTGGTCAGATCTCAACGACGCCAGCGTTAGCATTCTAGGTCAAATTTCACTACCACCGGCTTTGACAACCCTTTCCATCACACTGAAAATATTCTTCTCAATCTCCTGACCAAAACCCACTTCACCCCACCCCCTTAGCCTCACCAATCGCCAGTTGTTGTTGTTGCCTTTTTTTTTTCTATTTTCGGTTGATTCACTCATCAGAAAACAATCTCGTCGCCACCATTGCACTCACCGACACTTTCTCTTCAAAGGCCCTAAGATCTCGACCTTCAATTGTTTGTCGATCATTATCCTAATTTTTAAGGTTTTCGATAAATAGTAAAACAGGTAATCCAGCCCAGTAAAAGCCCTGGATTCGATTCAACCAGCCAAACCAGACTAGGTTTTAAAACACTGCTTAGTACAATAACATACTAAAAGTATGATAATCTATTAATAAAAAATGAAAACTTGTTACTTTCTTTTCGAAGAAAAAAAAAGCAATTGAAAACATGCTATAAATTGGTGATGCTCAAAATAAAACATAATGTTCCAACTTGATTAGCTTATAGCTAGTTGACTTATGCCTCAATATGTCTTCTCTCCCTTTTCCCCATGTTTTCTGCCATAGCTCTTCATTGAGCTTCCAAATATAACAAAGGCCGTTGACACAGAAAAAGCTTTACAAAGTTTTCTTCTCTTTTATAAGAGAGGCCACAAAGCATGTGCCTAAACTTTAGATTCACTCAATTTCATTACCCTTTTCTGCATTTTTTTTTTTTTCTCTTGTTTATTTTATTCAACTAAGTTATACCAATTTGTAGACGCCAAGTCAGAGTTTTTGTCTGAAAAAGAAAACTATATGAAAAAGAGGAATCATCTTTTCTTTTAGCATTATTTTTTTCTTAAGCAAATTTCATAGAAAAAGGGCTTAATGCATTACTTTTTCGAAAATCTCACTATCAAGAACCACTTTTAAGAGATTCTTAAAATAATATTTTTTTAATTAAAGTTCATAAAATAAACATGAAGATATTGTTAATAATTAGAAAGTTTTAATAAATAAATAATTGAGTGATATTATGGTGGAGAAAAAGAACAAGTTGAAGGATCTAAGGAAGACCAGTCAACTGAGAATGGAGGCACCCAAACAGGAGAGCACAAAAACGCGTTTTTAGATATATTTTCAGTCAAAAGTCAAAACCCCAAATGTCTTAAAACAACAGCGACAACAACAACAACAAAAACTCTTCGGCAACTACAAAGTCCAAACTTGCCCCACCACCATTACAACTCAACATTAACTAAACTAAACTCAAAGCACTTTTGTTTTTGTTTTTTTAATAATATCATTACATATATACTTGAAACTATTCCTCTCCTTGATGAACTAATAAAACAAGAATCTTTAGCTGCTGCTTCCTCTTCTTCTTCTATGGAAGATCAAATTGTTACTACTCTCTGCAACTCAATCCAAGCTCTGGGTCGTGGCTTTGATGTTACATGTGATATTAGGCTTCTTTACTGCAAGGGGACTCCTGGGTCCAGGCTTGTTTTCTTAGATGAAGATCATGCGAGAGATCTTTTTCTATCTGATTCTGTTGTGGTGCCACGTGTGTCTGTTGATATTGATTATTCTAGAGGCAAGAGGGGCATTGAGAGACTTCCTGTTTGTAGTTTTCATGAGGTGATTGATTTTTAGAAAGAAAAATTTATTCTTTGTTGATCTGTTTTATTTTCTGGAGTTTTCGTTTCTTGGTTTGTTTGTGTTTCGTGAGCTGAAATTTTTATCTGGGTGTCTTTTAATTTTGATGCTTTATCATCTTTATTGCTGGTTTGCTTGCAATTTGTTGTTTCCTGCCCAAATGAGTATTTGGGTCAATGATATATTATCTTGGTTCCGGTGCTTCATTGGGCCTTTTTTCCAATTGGTTTGTTGGCTTGAGAGTTGGTTTGGTGCCATATCATAATCTTGGCATGTGTCGATTCATCGATTTTGATGGGAGTGGTATGATTTTCATTGTTGATTCTTAGTTAAACTGAAGAAGTGTATAGTTCTGATTTGTTGCTCTTCTGCTATTCTGATGGGGCTAAATAGCATATTTGTTTCACCATTGGCCAATAGTAAATGTAGAATGGTGTGGCGGTACATTTATCATCGGTTGGGAACCATCATAGCGATGCCCAAGCCCGTCTCAAACCTCAGACAATGATTGACTGGTTGGACTATGTGTACTATTTGAAAATATTGGGTGCTTCCAATTCACTCTTGGTACTGTAATGCAATTGAAGCCATGGGCTCCTTCGATGAGAAGACAGATAAAGAATAAGAGAATGTGCTTTATTACTACTATTTGGGTTATAATGATTGTGTCGCTCTCTCTCCATTTCTCTTCCATTTCCTCTGTGTTATCTGTAACTGGATGGAGCATTGGAGATTTCTAATTATGAAATGAAGTTTGTGATCATCGTTCATTATCTGTATGATTAAGTGTATATATAAGCTCAGATTATTTATATAGGGATAAGATTTACCTGAGTTCCCATTTTCAAGTAAGCAATTTGTTGTTTTATTGTTTGTTGTAACTTTTAAGCCTAAATATTCACATTTCACCCAAGGGTTATTAGGTTCTGGTTTGAATAGAATGCCCATCTTGTGTGTTCAATTGTTCATGTCAGTTGGAATATCTCATCTATACCAAACGTTTGGCTTGAGTTTTCCTGATTGCAGTGAATGATTCTACTTTCTGTTGAATTTTTATCAAACTCACTTATCAATATCTCTAATAGTGGTCATTGATGCTTGAAATTCCAGATGGCAGGATACTTCAATGAAAAATCTGGGATATTAGGACACATTCCGCTTGGAAGCTTTAATGCCATGTTCAATTTCACCGGTTCTTGGCAAGTGGATGCAGCAGCTACAAAATCCCTTGCAATGGTTGGAAAATTCATTCCCCTTTATAAAGTTAAGTTAGCAAGGCTAAATTTAGTTCTTTGTGAAGAAATCAGGCGTGCTGTTCCTTATTCTTGGGATCCTTCTTCCTTGGCAAGGTAAACATTTCATCACACCTTCTTTTTGCAGCTTCTCAGTTTGAATTCACTTGCCTTCACATTTTTCTATTTATCATCATGTGATATTTCTTTGGTTATAGAAAGTTTTTTTATTCTACAAATTGATAATACATCATCTTTGAATGTAACTCAAAATCTTTTTGATATGTTAAAATGTAATAGAACTTTTGAGAAAATCACCTAACTCCAATCAATAATCATGTACCATTTTTATTGCAAAGAAAAATTACCTGCTTTTACAGGGCAATGGAGCAGATATTATTTGCAAATTGATTAGATGGTAGCATTAATCTTTGCAATGCTGAATCCAGTTATGGAGTCTTGATTAAGTTCTATTTGGCCTTGCGTGTGCCTCTCCACCTTGAGACTGTCCTTGTAGTATGCTAAAACTTAAGCTTTGTGTGTCCTACGGATATAATGAACCCATGCATTCTTGTTTTATTCTATAAAATCTTTTTCTTTATTCCCGTTTACTTTTTTTTTTTTATTGATGATCATTCTTGCCATTATCAATTAGAATGTGATATTTTAGATAAAAGTTATCCATTATCATATAGAGAAGGAAATTAAACTTTTTTTTATGGATCTAGCAAAAATTGGTTGCAGTGATGACGCATCTGATAGGATCCTTAGATCAATTCGTAATTTTGAACAGCACTAGGTTTCTGATTTTTTGTATTCCTGCAGCTTTATTGAGAACTACGGTACCCATATTGTAACATCTGTAACAATTGGTGGAAGAGATGTAGTTTATATCAGGCAGCACCAGTCATCGCCTTTGTCAGTGATGGATATTGAAGACTATGTGAAAGAAATTGGGGATCAGAGGTTTCTGGACTCAAATAGCCACTTAAATGTTGGCCCCTTAAAATACAAGGATAAGGTAATATCATGTCATTGCCTCTTAAGTTTTCTGAGATTGAGGTTCTTGTTGTACTTAAATATTTGATCTACTACTTCCCTTAGCTTGAAAACATCACAGCACTTTCAGCTGGTTGCTTACACTTCAGATTTTGTTTTGAGGAAGAAAATTTCTTAAACATGCACCTATTGCATAGAAAATTTATTTTTGGTTCTGTATTGTGGGAAAATCTGTAATTGAAAATTATTGCTGTAGGATGTTACAGTCATTTTTAGGAGGAGAGGAGGTGATGATCTGGAGCAGAGTCATGCCAAATGGGCTGAGACTGTACAATTGGCACCTGATGTGATTAACATGACATTTACACCCATCGTTTCTTTGCTTGAAGGAGTTCCTGGTATAAAGCATTTGGCCCGTGCAATTGATTTATACTTGGAGTGTAAGTTCTTATTAAACTCTTAGGTGATCTCTTGTTTTGAATTGCACAGATTTAAACATATATTATATTACGTTGATGACAAGAAAGAATGTTTCTATCCTTATCATCATTATACTATTACATATTGCAAGTTCTTCATGGGGCTGATTCAACAATTTTCCAGTCATAACTCCAAAGTCTCGGAGACGTGGAGAAACCTGATCTTCTTCTCTAAATCAGAAAAATTGTTGAAAATAAAGAAGTCCCTAGTTTATATGATTTTTTAGGTACTTATTTCCAACAGGATTATTTTGCTTTTTGGTTGTCCTTATGCCTTTTGTTCTAGTAATCAAAATGGTGATCTATTTGTTGAACATGTAGAATACTATGACAGGACCATGGTGGAATTGATTGGAAGGGAATCATGCTCATGTTTCTTTCGAATTAGATATGTTTGTATCCGTAAAAGCTGTTATTGGAGATGTTTTATTTTTGTGTTGCTAAATACTAATTGGTTGACTGTCCATTCTACTACAGACAAACCACCAATTGAGGATTTACAGTATTTCTTGGATTTTCAAATTGCTCGATTTTGGGCTCCTGAACATAGTAACATTCAAAGGAAGGAGCCTGTGTGTCCTTCCCTCCAATTCAGCTTAATGGGTCCTAAGCTTTATATCAGCCCAGATCAGGTATTCTTCAAGTTTCTAAAACCTACAGTAGTAGATGTAATGGTGAAATTATAATGTACAAATATAGTTGAAATGCAATTTACTTTTATGTCCAAGTTTATTAGAGATTAAATGTGTCTCCCAACTTTTGAAGCTCAACCTACCATGACTTCATCATTTTTTATTTTTCCATAGCACAACGTAATGTTTCATAGTAGTCATGCAAAAAGGAAAAGAAGAAAAGGAAGTTTGGGTCCTGGGTAAATCAAATACCAAGTAGTGGAGAACTTGATGCTCATATGATACATATATGTGGTTTCTGATCAGCATTTCCGTGATCCACTCCTGGAAATTTTGCTTTCAGATTTTGAAATTACTTGAAGTTGTAAGTCTATAGTAGTAACTTCTGTATTAGAACAAGAAAAAGAAACCCAAAAATAAACAGTAGTTCAAATTTCTGCAGGAATGATCAATCTTCTTGTGTCTTGTGTAGATTTACAATACTGAAACTTTAATGCTGCACCCTCTCTGACTTTTGGCTATGAGAGGGAGGATTTGAACATTTGGAGCATTGCTGGACTAAAACTCATATGTTGTTTCAAGTTGATCTCATTATTTTTCGGAAGAGAAAAGTTAATGTGTAGAAATTTTCTTAAAAGCTAGGACTAATTTAATAAATTTTCCTCATTCCGTCAAAGTGTACCAAAAAATACGTGAACCACAATTTATTTTTTCCTTTTGTCTAGTGAAAAAGTATTTATTTATTTATTTATTTTTGCTTTATGGCAAACATGAATGTAGCCCACCTGTGAAGGCATGTATAAAAACTATTATCATGATGTTACAGGTAACAGTTGGCCGTAAGCCAGTTACAGGACTTAAACTTGGCCTAGAGGGCAGCAAGCAAAACAGACTTGAAATCCATTTGCAGCATCTAGTGTCTCTTCCAAAAATCCTTCAACCCCATTGGGATGCCCACGTGGCTATAGGTGCACCAAAGTGGCAAGGTCCTGAGGAGCAAGACAGCCGCTGGTTTGAGCCCATTAAGTGGAAGAATTTCTCCCATGTAAGCACTGCACCAATAGAGTTTACCGAGACTTGCATTGGAGACCTCTCTGGTGTTCACATTGTCACAGGGGCTCAGCTTGGTGTTTGGGATTTTGGTGCCAAAAATGTATTATACCTCAAGCTCCTCTTCTGCAAAGTACCCGGATGTACAATAAGGCGTTCTGTATGGGATCACAGCCCCTCCATCCCTCCGAATGTGCAGAAGCCTGGTAGCGCCTCTTCATCAATTTCAAATGAAAGAACCTCTGATGATAAGAAGGAAGATAGTTCAGCCCACCTTGGTAAACTGGCGAAAATTGTGGACTTGACTGAAATGTCAAAGGGACCCCAAGATTTACCAGGTCATTGGCTGGTTACAGGAGCGAAGCTTGGAGTGGACAAGGGAAAGATTGTGCTGCGTGTAAAGTACTCCTTACTGAATTATTGATTGATTATTTCTATTTTTGTAGGGTTACCCACCCCTTTCCACTTTCAACCATAGTCACAATTCTTTGCACAGGCGATCCAGTTCTTTCTGTACATTATGTTCTTTGTTATCCCCTGGCCCCTTAGTTGTTAGTTACATCATTGATTGTCTAAAGGTGTTGTCCTCTGGATTTTTTTATTTTAGGTTTGTCTAGTGGATGAATAATTTTAAGCATGTTAAATTTATAGATAATTCTTTTCCCAGGTGAAGATTACAACTGAGGTTATCTGCCAATTGATGAGCTTGTATTGTCTGTGGAGATATTTTTGTCAAGATTTGTGTCCAGATTCTTTACTTGTATCATTCTTTCAGTACGAAATTTATGTTATGAGATGACATTCGAAGAATAAAAAAATCATGGTGCTTTATTATTTTTCTGTGTATTTTGCTTTCGACAGGGAACTTCGAAACAAAAACACTGTTTCAGTCTGTTAGAAAATAGAAACAACTATAAAAATGAAACAGACCAAGAAACCTTTGATGAATTTGAGAAGGCCATTTCCTTCTCGGGAAAAACTTATTCGACGTACAAATTGTTGTTGTTTGATTTTGATACTAACAACTTCGTACGTGCAAAGTGTTAAGAGATTTTAAAAAATTATACGTAAAATGATTATGAGAGTTGAATGGGAAACTGTTCTCACAATAACATGCAAAGACATAAAGATAAAGGAAACAGTAAATAATTTTATAATGGTCCAAATGTTTAAAACGAATTCTACATCTATTGTTTTATCTTATATTAATGTGTTCTTGGTTGTTAGCCAAGATTACAACAAGTCGCAAACTGTGATCTAAGGTCACAGGTGCTTGGTATTTTATAGATTCTTATAGAATATCAAATCAGTCTTTTTTCCGTAGTGTGTCTTTGCTATTTTCTTTGTTGAATTCAAAGGGTCTAATCCTGATTTTGTTGAGGGGAGCTGCTTATTTATACCCATTGAACTCAAGATAATGATTACATTTTTGTAAGTGGGTTGGTGCTGTGCAAATCTCTCATGTCTTCTCATTAGTTGAAAACTTAAGAAATATCCTTAAATTAAATGGGGCCGGTTGGGTTGTTGCCAAATTTATTAATAAACAAAACTTGAGTCGGTTGGGTTGTTGCCAACTATATTCTTTTTGTCTTGGGTGATGTGATAGATTCTGGATAACACAAAGTCTTTATGAACTCTGATTGGTGCTCACTGATATCAACTGATATTATCCCTGATTTTTAGGCATAATACAAATCTATTGTACTCTTCCATTGTTCTTTGCAGGGAAACTTTAGCTAAACTACATTGAAAAACTATCATTGCAGGTTAATGCTAGTAATGGAAACAATGCATTTATTTCTATTGAAACGGAAGCAGTATTTAATTTAAGCCGGCAACAAAGTGAATAGACCTTGATTAGAGACATACATAGTCAGTTTCACACTGGACAGAAAGCAATTGACCAATTTGGAAAATTTTGTTGCCCCACCTATGACCATTTCAATTACAACTAGTATCTATTCACCAGTTATTAATCACTGCAACGGAGTTATCGCATCTAAATCTGTCTACATCAACTTGCCGTCAACATTCTGTTTTCATTACTTTCATTTAAACAAAATAAATGGCGCCTTTTCTTTGGCTTCTTGAACAGAGACATTTGGTTAAACAAATAGTTGGGTGCCTTTCATCATTGTTTGTTTAAGTTTCTTCTTGTGTGCAGCATTAAGCTTATATGTATAAATACTAACAGCTGAAATATCTGAACAAAGAGGCAACATTTATGTCCAAGAGATTGAGGACAAGAGGTGAAAGTGTTGGGATGCTTTTGGATTACAGTACAAATTCTTTCTGCTTGTCATGTTCCTTCTTTGAAATAGCTATATTCAAAATGAAATATTTAACTTTTCTCACTAACACTTGGTGAAGGAATTTGAGTTACCCCTTGTATGTATCACTTAAATGGCACTGTATCTGTCTGTATCCTGTTGATCAATCATTAGTTAACAGTTTCATGAGAATCTCTTCCTCAGAGTCGGCAAGATTCGCCTACAGATGAAGTCACCTTCATGCAAGCAGAAGAGCATTGTATTTTTAAATTCTAAGTAATTATAAATAACATGTTTTCATATCTTGTATTTGAACCATTTTATATACAGTGCTTTGCCTAAGCTTGTAATAATCTGAACATTATTAGAAATCTGCAGAGGCACCCAAGGAGCCTAGCCAGGAGCTATGGTACCTTCTTATTCTCATTTTATGTATGTCTCCCTTTTATTTTTTTTCCAAATTTATCCCAAATAAATTTCTTATTTCTTTGCAGGAGACACCTGAGCACATTGAAGGAAAGGTGGACTGGAAGGGAAGACAAGCTCTCAAGTATAAACACGGGGGAAGAAAAACTTCTTTGCTCATACTAGGTAGATAACTCTACCGAATATTCTCAATATATTATTGCATAGTACTGTCAAAGAATTATTGCGTGAGTCTTCTTCTATAGAATTCAAGAGTTGTGTTCATTTTGATAGATCACGCACTTCAATATAGCACATTTCGGTTTGAATAAGTTGTCCATCAAATTTTTTAATTTTGGGTTGTGTTTCGATTGCAGCATCCTTTGGTTTTGAACAAATGGCTACTTTTGCACTGGCTGTGAACTTCGTGACGTATTTCAATGGAGTTTTGCATATGGAACTAGCTGATGCAGCTAACCAAGTGACAAACTTTATGGGTACTAGTTATATCCTCTCCATTCTGGTGGCTTTCCTCGCAGACACTTACATTGGAAGATACAAATCTGTGATAATTTCAGGAAGTGTTGAGTTTCTGGTACGATTATCAATAACTGATGCATCTTAATCCTGAAAAAGAACTAACAGTTAGAAAGAACATTCTGACACCATTAAAAAGATATTCATGGGAAATACTAACTGTTCTGAATTCAAGAAAAACGAAAATTCTGTCCAAAGTTTTAGATTTCCTTTCTGCTGCCTAGGAACTCGTTGGCGAATCAACTACTCATTTTTTTCTGTACGCTGCTTATACAGGGACTGGTGTTGCTAACAATACAGGCGCACTACCCGAATCTTAAGCCACCACCTTGTAATGTCTTTGATCCAACTTCTCATTGCGAGGAAATTGAAGGTGGTAATGCTGCACTTCTCTTTGTTGCAATCTACTTGATAGCTGCTGGGACAGCGGGAATCAAAGCTGCACTGCCTTCTCACGGTGCTGATCAATTTGACGAGAAAGACCCGCAAGAGGCTAGGAATATGTCCAGCTTCTTCAATGGCCTCTTGCTAGCCGTATGTCTTGGTGGTGCAGTTAGTTCAACTCTCATTGTGTGGATTCAAGACAACAAAGGATGGGATTGGGGATTTAGCCTATGTACTATAGCTATATTATTGGCTGTGATCATTTTTGGAGCTGGATTGCCACTATACCGAATCCAAGTTGCTCAAGGGACTAGTGCCATCATTGAAATTCTACAGGTTTGAATTCGTAATCATGTCATAAAGTACTGTAAAAGTCAGATTTGAATGTGTAGGTTTGTGTCAGCTCATATCCTTTTTGACACAATTTTTGCTTGATGGGCAAGTATGTACGAAACTACCGAACTGATGCAAAAATAGCTTCCAGCCATAAATCAGTTTTATGGATGCATGCCAGATCAAGAGTGATTTATTTGTTCTTTTATTGAATTCAGGTATATGTTGCAGCCATCCGTAATAGGAAACTTCAAATTCCTGAAGATCCTAAGGAGCTTTATGAGATTAAGGACAAAGAAGCTGCTATAGAAACTGAATTTCTAACTCATAGAGATATTTTCAGGTCAATTTTCTTAAATTTCCAGTTCAAAGTGTTGTTAATATCTCTTACCTAAAACTTAATAGAAGTGCAATTTTCTTCTGTACATATATGTTCAGGTGCCTGGACAAAGCAGCAATCCAGACACAACCTACAGGACATACTGGGAGACTAGAAGCTCCAAATCCATGGAAACTTTGCAGGGTAACACAAGTAGAAAATGCAAAAATCCTACTAAGCATGGTTCCAATATTTTGTTGCACCATTATAATGACCCTTTGTCTAGCTCAACTTCAAACTTTCTCCATTCAACAAGGCGCCACAATGGACACAAGCCTCACTAAATCTTTTGACATACCACCAGCTTCAATACCCATCATCCCAGTCATATTCTTGATCATTATAGTACCTGTCTATGATCGCATAGTTGTACCCTTCGCACGCAAGATCACAGGCCACCCCACTGGCATAACTCATTTGCAACGTGTAGGCGTTGGCCTCGTTCTTTCTTTTCTGTCCATGGCCATGGCTGCAATAATAGAAGTGAAGCGCAAGGGTGTGGCACGAGATCACAATATGCTTGATGCCATCCCTGTGGTGCAGCCATTGCCTATTAGCGTCTTTTGGCTATCAATTCAGTACTTCATATTTGGAATTGCAGACCTGTTCACATATGTAGGACTCCTTGAGTTTTTCTATTCAGAGGCACCCAATGCACTTAAGTCAATCTCTACTTGCTTTCTTTGGACTTCCATGGCACTTGGCTACTATTTAAGCACCATTTTGATTAACATAGTGAATAGAGCAACCAAGGATATTACTAGAAGTGGAGGCTGGTTAGCAGGCAACAACATTAACAGGAACCATTTGAACCTCTTCTACTGGTTGCTTTCGTTATTGAGCTTGATCAATTTCTTAGTTTATTTGTTTGTTGCTAGAAGGTACAAGTACAGACCTCAAATTAGCAGTCCCTAGTTGGAACAATAAGGAGAGGATTAAGTGTTATGGTTAATCCATTATGTTTGTTTTCCTTCATTTAATTACATCAGTTTGGTCATGATTCAGAAAGTGTAATATTTACTGCAACTAATGTAATTGTTTCTCATATTAAAGGAATTTGGTTGTAAAAAAACATATTTGTACTAGGTAAGGGAGTTGCTACACAATTACAAGTGTCTATGAAACTAAAATTTAAAAAGAAATTAATGCTATTCATCCTAAATTTTATCCGAAACCTTACATCTAAAATGATATGTTATATACATATATTATCGGTTGGGTAAGAACTCCAATGGTTAAGAGATTTAACGAATACCTTTATTAGTAGTCGTGGGAATTCAAACTTGAAAGACCATGTTAAATTATATGAACTTATAAGGCCAAGTTAAATCTTCTTTTTGTTTTATCATCAAAGATTCAAACTTAAGAGATCATATTAGATATTTCTTTACTCTTTTATTATCAAACTATCCAATAATAAATAAACGGTAACGTATAATTTATCATACCAAATCTTTGTTTATAGATTAAAGTTATGAAACATACTATACCATTTAGAGGAAGAAGTAATATAACCCGTTACATCATTTGGGATGAGAATTTCGAAATTCAGTTGAAGTCACTGTAATTAGTGGAAGTTGTACCTACAAAATAGCAAACATGGTTATCATCTAAACAAAGTCCAAGGGTACTCAACTCTCCTCCATTTGTCCACTCATCTCACCATTCTCCGCCACCTCATTCCCCATGCATGTCTACGTGCTCTCCCTTTAACCCACCATGTTCCTTCTCTTTCTCTCTATAAACAACTCCATCCTCTTAACAAAACTAACCAACAATTAACTCTGCAGTTTCCATGGCCTCCAGTGACAAGTCCCCGGAACCAACACCGCCCTACGGAGAGCAGCAGCCACCGGGGGCTCCGATGACGATGTATCAGCACTTGCTGGACAAAGGCGCTCAGATGATGCAGTCTTTGAAGCCCATAAAACAGATGAACCAGCATGTGTGCACCTTTGCTTTATATAGCCACGACATGTCTCGCCAGATTGAGACTCACCACTATGTCACCAGACTAAACCAGGACTTCCTCCAGTGCGCTGTTTATGACACTGATGACTCCTCCGGCCGACTCATTGGTAACTAAATTTTACAAATTAATTCTATTTATTTATTTATTTTTATTTGTACATCTCGAAGGTTGATCTTGTTAGAGAATGTTCTGTACAGGAGTGGAGTACATAGTTTCAGATAAGATTTTTGAAGCTTTGCCACCGGAAGAGCAGAAGCTTTGGCACTCTCATGCTTATGAGGTTTTTACTATACTATATATATAATTTTGTAATTTCTTGAGTTTTAATGTAAATGGTGGTTAATCATGAAATTATTGGATGATCTAGATAAAATCAGGCCTCTGGGTTAATCCTCGAGTTCCAGAAATGATAGTGAAACCAGATCTCGAAAATTTGACCAAAATTACGGCAAGTTTTGGTGTACATGGCAGGTGGATAGAGGGAATTAAATGAATATTCACATATAAAGCATGTATATTTGAGGTATTAATTACGTAATGGGTGTGTGCGTGTTAATAATACAATAATAAAAGTGAAGGTGATAAGCTTCCATGGAGCACCGGCACTGATGATGTCCCCAAGGAGTAACTTGGGGATGGTGGATCGGGACTAGTTCAGAAAAGGGATAACCGTACAACATATCAACTGAAGCAATGAAGAGTTCAAGGGTGGAGATTGAAGAACCAGAGTGGATCAATCCACAAGCTGACTACTGAAGCAGCATGGCAAGGGTTTTGCCATCGATATGAGCGGACTCAAATGAAAAAAAGGCTCCCTTCCCATAATATTCATATAATAATGTAATCTTCTTTATGTTGTGTTTTGTGGATCTAGCTATAATACATAAATGTACTAGACATGGTACGCTGTCGTTTTTAATGTATCTGTTCAACTGACTCCTTTTATCACTTTGTGTCTCAAATCTTTCCTGTTAATTTATTTCTCAGGATGTTTCTGTTGATGCGAGATTTGGGGCACCACTAATCAAACGTGGGCAGCGTTGATTGATTAAAAAGCACACGTGCAAATGAATATATAAAGAGAAATAAGCTATAGAACTTTTAAAGTGGTTGGATGCTAGGTAGCAAGTCTACGTCCATGATTTGTATTGATAGTGAATGTGGGTCAGGTCGTAACAGCGGACTGACTTACAGAGGTTTAGAAAAAGTAATGAATTGTTCACAGGAGAGAGAGTGATTTTTGGTAAAAATGGTCGACCCCTAATGAAGGGGTCTTCTTTTCTTATATCAAGCTAAAGCGTGTAATCATCATTAAATCCTTGGGTTGGTGTGATTGTTAGGATTAATCCGGCTTTATGTCCCATCACCTTCTTCCCAAGCTGACTTAGCATGGTTTACAGCATGGAAATGGACGCGTGGGAGCTCCATATCGTTTGGCAGGCCTGACGTGTGTTTGATGTTTGACGGGAGCAGGTCATCCTCCACGTGACCCTCCCACGTCAGCCCTTACTTTCCCAGGCATAACAGTTTCTATTTTTTAGACATATTGTTAGCTGTTTAATTCCATTGAAGTGGCAAATAATTAATACACATTCGATTATTGATATGGATATCTGTTTGATTGTACGCGAGAAGCATAATTCAATTGAAATTTCAATTGACAAAGTGAAAATAAAAAATACGATTTCCAAGAAGGTTCTCCCAGGCACTGACACCCTCATATTACTTTTGGGGGTTTTATTGTTAGTTTTGAAACCTGTAGGGGTTAACAGAAATAGGGGGTTCTAAAAAATTTCGAAGCGGTATCACAACATGTCACGTACACATATAAACTTTTTGAGTAATACTAGCCTTACAAAGAGGCATATAAAAAGACAAATCCAGCCCTTAAAATTTATAATTGCCTCTCCCTCTCTCTTTTTCCCTTCTTTTAAGGGCTGAATTTGTCTTTTTGTATGTCTCTTTCCAAGGCTAGTATTACTCAAACTTTTTTCCTTTTGAAAATAGTTAACAACTTTTTTCCACCATAAAAAGGCTAATGGACACTTTCCTCCTCAAACTTCTAGTATTTAAACCCGAAACAAAATTTTGTTAGTAATTTTCATTGTGAGGAAGGGTAAGATGGTCAAAAGTTCCTACCGAAGAAGAAGAAAGGAAAAATGACGACGCATGTTAATAAGAAATGGCACACGTTAGCAGCGTCATAGCCGACAGTTTTCATCGTTTTCTGGCCAATCCTAACATTCAAAATCACTTCCAAGACTACCCATAAAATCCTCATTACCTCCTCTGCAAGCCCAAGCCTCCATTTGCCATCAGCACTCACCATTTCCAACCACCACCTCCATTCGCACAGTTGAATCTTTAAGCTAGATTTCTGGTTGATTTTTTTGCCAGAAATTCCCCTAAACACCACCATCACACTCCCCACAACTCACTCTACAAAACCCTTACCTCCATCACCATCCCTTACTCGCTGATCACTGACCATGCACCACATGACCTTTCAACTTCCAAGCCGATTGTCGATCATTTTTGGTGTCGGAAATCTACCATGAAACCACCACCAAAATCCCCATCCTCCCCTCTCCAAAACCCCTAACAGCCTTGACCCTATTTGCTCGCCGATCACCACCATCCTCTTCCTAGGGTTTTGGTTGCATGATGAACTTGGGGTGTGTTTGATTGATGAAATTAAGCAAAATCGGAGGTTGATTTGCCAATTGCATGTCATTCGCCATTCTCTATCACCTAGAGTTTCACTATTCGTCGTTCATCGTTTTTCACAGTGTCAATGGCGAGAAAGTAGTATTTTCGTTTTCACAATGAAAATTATTGTATTTTCTACCCTAACAAGAGAGAAACATAATATTTAGTAGGGGTGTTCAAAAGAACCGATTGGAACCGGAATCGGCGGGTGCTCGACGTTTGGTTCCAGTTCCTACCCGGAATTGGATGTCAATGGGTAGGTTCTGGTTCCAAATTCTTGAAACTGTTACTGTGCGGTTTCAGTTTCGATTCCTATAGTTAGGAACCGGGAACCGAGACTAAAGAGTAGGAGGGTTAATAAAAACTTTTATAGAAAAAATAATGTGAATACATTTATATTTATATTTCATAACATTTAAAGTTAGTTTGACTTTTGAGAATCTATTTTTACAAAGTAATGGAGTTTGTGATTTTGAATTTATAATTTGTAATTTTATTTTTGTTAACAAGTGCCGGGGGGGGGGGTGATATTGGTAAGTTTTTAAGAGTTTTTTTGCCATTTTAAAAACTTTTGGGGGTCATGTAATTTTATAGAATACCTAGAATTGGAATCAGAACCATTGTTACAGGTTTCAGTTCTGGGTACCTAGGAACCGGAACCGTCGGTTCTGGTTTCGATTCTAAATTTTAAGGAACTGTCGGTTCCGGTTCCTTCAAAAAATGTAGGGTACCTAGAACTGAATATCCCTAATAATTAGACACTAAAGTGGTATTTTAAAAGTAAAAGGGTGAGAAATTGCTTTAAGCTTTTTTTTGGGTGGGAAAAAATCTAACTCTTGAAAAATAAGCAAATAAATCCGACTCCCATTTTTTAATTTCTCGGCGATGTAATCTTTTACTAGATCTTCCAGATGGACGATCAAGATCATGTCTACACATTAAACACCCGAGTCCCGACATCTCTATAACAATCGCTTAAAATTCCTCCACGTCTTCAGCATATTCTTTATGCCCCTTTCCATGTGCCATCGTCTTCACGGCTCCCGTTGCCATTTTTAAACGCCTCGAAAAAGCTCACGCCTCCTCAACAACTCCTTCAAAATTCGTTTTTTAATCTATTTTCTGAATTATTTAAACGAAATAAAAAATGGGTTCATCTCAATTTGTCCGTTATTGCAGTCTCATGAATGTTCTCAGATCTTTTCTTCATTAGATTCCTAGCATTTCTGGGTGTTCTCGGCTTCTCTCTCTTCGTTTTCTCAATCACCATGGATGTTCCCACAACTACCGTCGCATCAGACGAATCTCAGAAGAATGATTATTCGGTGTGGGCGGCTCCGCCGGAGGATGTGATACCGAGAATCAAGAAGTTGATGGAGGGTCTACGATCCGAGTTCGGCGGGCCCCAGTTCGAGCCGCATATGACTGTCGTTGGGTTGGTCAGTCTGACGAAGGATGATGCGTTGGCCAAGTTTAAAGCAGCTTGCGATGGGCTCAAGACTTATAATTGTAGTGTGGATCGTGTGGCCACTGTGACTTTCTTTTACCGTGTGTTTATTTGCTCATTCATCCAACGACTGAGGTAATCTCCCCCCCCCCCCCCCCCCCCCCCCCTTTTTTTTTTTTTTTTTTTTTGTAGTGTTTATGCCAAGTCAATTGAATAATTTATTAACTATAATTGGGATTTTGTTTTCAGGTGGTGGAAGCTAGTGCAAAGTCCAGTAGCACTTTTGGGTTCAAGTCCTCTACACGTAAGATGTTTACCCTTTTGCATTTGTTTAAAGCTTTTTCTTTTGCCCATTAGGTGAAAGAAACATCCAAATTGTCATTCTACACAAAACTTCGTATAAATGCTAAAAGAAGAAAGAGGGGGGGTGGGGTGGGGGGGAGGGACTGTTTGTATTGTGGAAGTTTAGGAAAAGCTGATAATTCATCTGTTTAGGAAATAGTACATATATGCTGGGGACAGCTAGTTATAATTTCTTAAAAGTCATAACATGTATGAATGACATGCTATATGTTAACCAAAATGATGTTGTGGATAAGCTGAACATGTTATTTCTGATGGCGTTAATGGGATTTTGCTCCTGTAAAGGACATTTTTATCTTTAATTATGATACTCGATCTTGATTAGCTGAATCCTCTTCTTCCATTCTACCCTATCTAGAATCATTCGTTCTTTCTATTTTATCTGGCAAATCCTATTTTCAGTAATTCTACTGGCATAAGTTCTCCACCACAAGCTTCTGTATTTCATAAATGTTCAAGATTGTATCTAATTGTTAACTTCTTGCCCATCACTTCACTTCATGCCCCGTGTACCTTAAAGATGAACCCTTTTATTACTTGATGTGGCATTTATGAAATGTTATCTACTACTTCTTGGATCTATGTTACTTGCTGAGATCATTTAACTACAATTTTGTTTCTTAAGGTTAACCTTTCAATTTTAAATTTTTGAAACTCTAATACATGCTTTTATTCTGGAATGAGTAATTGTGTTTTAATAATGAAAGCCTTGCATAATCTTGCAGCTTACATGCCGCATATAAGCCTGCTTTATGGGGACCTGACGGACGAAGAGAAGAAAAAAGCTCAAGAAAAAGCTTACTCTCTTGATGAGAGCATCGACCAACTAAGCTTCCCAATTACTCGCCTTCAATTGTGGAAAACACCCACTTCGGATAACACTCTCACATCTTGGGAGAAGATTGCTGAATACAATCTCAGCCCCAATTAACTTTTCTTCAACTCCTTAATTGAAATAACTTGCAGCAAGATCCACCATACTGGTGATCTTCTTCAGGTTGTTGCATACAGTCTATTAATAGAACTCTCCATGCTGTCTGCTTTCTGTAATAAATGCAGCTTATAATGTACTTATCTGGTTATCTAATGCATGCATATATCATTAAATAAGTGTCACTAGCTGCAATTACTTATGTGGTGGTTTGTGGTGCAAGGTTTTGAAACCCGACCCCACTGGTGATCTAGAAAGTTTGAAATCTTGCAAACAATCCCCTGAAAAATGATGAATCAGTCCCTACAGGTTTGAAATCTAGCAATCACACCCCTGTGACAGTTAAGGCTTTGATTTTTCCGGTCAAATTTTGGCTGATTTCGGTGGCCAAAATTCAATCCGACACCACTGCTTGAACCACCGGCCTCTACTCTACAAAACCCCTTTAACTCCAACATTTGGTAACCCCCTATTCGCTAGTCATGACTCGCATATACTTTTGCGATTAGGTTGATTTTCCTAACCAAATTTCAGCTAATTTCGGTGTCCAAAATTCACTCCAACGCCACCTCTTGAACCACCGGTCTCCACTCTACAAAAGTCTTCTTACCTTGCTACTTGGTAGCCTCTCGTTCGCAGGTAGTCAATTTAGGAATTTTGGTGATAGTTGAATTTTGCAACCCGGCCCAGCGGTGAAGCTCCCGGGTTTGGGTTGAACTAGTTCAACCGGTCAGGCCGGGTTTTAAAACCTTGTTGTGGTTGTTAAAAAGCTCGGAAGTTTTGTGCAGCCAAATGGAAGATAAAAATGAAGAAAATTGAAGATATTTTGTGCTAAAGAATAAAGATTGCGAAAAGTTTTATATCATTACAGTAGAGGTGATAACCGGAATCTTAAAGTCGACCAATTCACTCCAATGACTAAAAATACAAGGCTTTATTCAGCTAAAAAACAAGTTCTGATATGCAATAACTTCCCCTTTGGGAGATGAAATGATCCTGATGGTCAAATATAGTGTGTAATTACTAATTAGTAAATTATTACTAACTCTTTTCTTTTTTCTTTTTCTTTTTTAATTTGTTCATTTGATCAATACACAAGCAGATGAATTTCTTTGAATTCTCTAGCTCAATTCCAACCTCTTTTTCGTTTTGTATCTATCCATAAACTTAAATTAAGTTAATTAAGACTCTAAAAGATCATTGTAGGGAATAGAATCTTCACGAATTATATATTTGATATCATTAATTAAATTTTGATTATAAGATAAATTTTGATCATGTATAATCATCTCACAAGATACATTCAATTTAAGTTCATTGGAATATAATTAATTAGACTAGGATAGAGAGGTAAATTAACTTTACTCTTATACAATGATCTCATAGAACACGTATCATTTAAGTTAATTGGAGTATGTTGAAGGGAGTTATATAAAATGGTCTCACATCACAAGTTAATTAGATTAAAAGGTAAATTCAGGAAATTTTATAGACTCTACTAGACCTGGCAAAATAGGTGGGTATGGTCGGGTTTAATGGGTGCAAGTTCAAAAGAGATTGATTTAACATGGTCTTATATTTTAGACCCGTACCCCACTCTATACAGCTACGAGTGGGTCTACACTCCAATTTTTTCTTTTTTACAGTTATACCCCACAATTTCTACCGACTCTACTACATACAATATCAAATTGTATTTGGGGTAGCCTCCTAAGCAGAGAGATTGTAATTCTCATAAGCTCAAAAAATGGATAAGCAAATTTCTAGAAAAGATGTGAACATGGGCGGTTCTATGCCTATACAGATGCATAATTTGTGGGATTTAACGTTCAGGTTTTTGCTTGGCCATTAATTTTGATAGACTCATTGGAGAATCCTCCCCGGTCCAGAGAAGTCAAAACACCAAATATATTTCAAACACTAACAAACATAGAATTACAATAAAACTTGTGGTACCCAAAATTCCAGTTTAGAGATCAAGTTTGATTCAATCTATCTAATTATTTCTCATGTGCTCTCAACGATATAACCCATGTTCAATAATGGCACTGTATCACTGAAATGGTACTTCATCTGTCTGTATCCTCTTGAGCAATCTTTAGTTGGCAGTTTCATGAAAATCTCTTTCTCACAGTAGCAAGATTCGCCTACAGATGAAATCACGGACAGCAGGATTCAAAGCTGCACTGCCCTCTCACACTGCTGATCAATGTGATGAGAAAGACCCAAAAGAGTCTAGGGATATGTCCAGCTTTTTTAACGGCCTCTGGCTAGCCCTATGCATTGGTGGAGCAATTAGTTCAACTCTCATTTTTTGGATTCAAGATAGGGGATTTGGCCTCTGTACTACAGCTATACTCTTGGCTGTGATAATTTTTGGAGTTGGGTTGCCACTATACCGATTCCAAGTTGTTCAAGGGACTAGTGCTATCAAAGAGATTTTACAGGTTTAAATCTGTAATCATGTTAGTATATACAAACTATCCAACGAAGTAATATGCATTACTTATTATTACTGTTATTTTATTGATGTGTTTATCAGCATTTACTATAAAGAGACTATTATTATTGTGCTTTTGTGGTTAAAGAGATACTGTATACCCCTTATTTATACTATTTTAAAAGTGATCTTAGGTGTGAAATGACTTTCATGCATCACGACACCACTGCGGATAACAATTTTAAATCTTGAGAGAAGATTGCTGTACGCAATCTCAGCCCCAATTAACTTTTCTTCCACTCATTAATTGGGCACAGTTCATAAATAGTACGCTGCATGTTACCTTTAATAAATGCAGCTGATATGTTGTTATCGGGTTATTAAATGCATCATAATGTCATTCTGTTTCTCCAGCTAATCACTTATGCACTTTTACGCGGTGGTTGTAGATTTTGTGCAGTTAAATTGGAGATAAAATGAAGAAAACTATTATGTATGAGAATTTGACGACAATGACAGGATAAATAGTAAAAAATAAGTTTGTAAATTTAGCCATAAATTTTGGATATAAGAAAAATATAATACGGATATATATGAATTTAATATAATATATTATTAATAATATATTTTAAAAAATATGATAATATCAATCTTAATTTTAATATTTTTCATAAACTATCTTACTAAAATTAATATATCATTTTAAATACAAATATTAATTAATCAATAACCATTAGACATAATAATACAACACAATATATAACTGAGATTTATATTATAGTTTCCAGACTCAAACATAATATATAACTGAGATTTATATTATAGTTTCTAGACTCAAACACAATATATAGTTAAGATTTAATTATAGTCTCAAATCAAACGCATAATAAAACCACAATTCAAAGTCGAACTAGAGCTCCAAACAAATAATATAAATAAATAATATAACCAAGATTCAAATTATATTTTATAACAGAAACTTACCTTAGTTAGTAAATACGGGTACAATAAAAAAAGGGTACAGAAATTTTACAAGTATCATTTGATAAATGATGAAAAATACGATTATAAAAATTTGGCAAAAATTCGGATACAGGAATAATTCATGAATAAAACATTTGAGACATATAGTTCGCGAATAATATAACTGGGTTGATAAAATACGTGAATTTATGAATAATACGTAAATTATATGATTGGACATATAATTTGTGTTTTATTGGCAAATTTATTAAATAAGCTATCCGCTCAAAGGTTGAATTACAGTTTTCAATATGACAAAAGTAAAAAAAGGTTTGTGAAATGTTTTTATATCATTATAGTATATGTGATAATTGGAACTTGAACATCAACTATTTCACTCCTCTGACTAGAAATCAATGTTTTTATACCCAAACCGGGCTTTGTTCGACCGGTTGGTTGAACCATTGATGTCATGCTGGCATCAGCATGATATAATAAAATTTAAAAACTTTTCTCCGCTTGGACAGAATGATGAATATTGGCTTGAGGGAACAGGGTTGTTCTTGCCTAGAACGGTTTGGAGGACAAACAAACAACCATTCATTCTCTTAAAACCGGCATCCTGCTTCAAAACGTTCTTTGACTCCGACAATTAAACCGTGGTTCGACTCTGTTCCCACCAGTTCAACCTCAAGTCAATCCGATCCAATGGATAAAACGAGTTTTAGCCATTCAATGAATCAGATTAATGATCGATTTCTGATCGGACTGACCGATCCAATCCAAGTTTTAAAACCATGCTAGAAATACAAGGTTTTATTAAGCTAGACAACAAGTTCTTAAATGTTCTAATTTCCCATTTGTCTGTGGGGCTGACGAAATGATCCGGATGGTCAAATATAGGCCTTATTTCTCATTCGCGTAGGAACTGGGAAGGGCAGAAGCAGATGTCTTCCTTGTGTCGACATTGACTTTAGATATATAAAACTGGGTTTGGTTCAATTAGGAAATAATTGGGGTTAATCAACCAAACGAAAAGTTAATAAAGTCCAAACAAAAAGGAAAAGTAATGTAAAATATTCTTGCACCACGCATATCATATAAGTTAAATAGATAGAGAAGTAAATTTGGACGCACATATAAACTCTACTATACATATATTGTTTTACGTTTAAATTAAAAGCAATAATAGAGAATTCAATCTTACATTACATCACATTGAATCCTAAGCAGAGAGGCTCTAATTCTCCTAAGGATAAGCACAAATCTAGAACAGATGTGAACCTGGGCAGGTCTATCCAGATTCCAGATTTCTGGGATTTGACCTTCAGGTTTTTTCTTGCCCGATAAGGATCCATTGACAGTTGGGGTTACTGATAGGAGATTCAGAATCCTTCTCCCCCCAGACAAAGTCAAAACACCAAATATGTTCAAACACCAACACAAATACAATTACAATGAAAAACTCAAATTTATGATACCCAAAGAGATCAAATTTGATTTGATCCATCTGATTATTTCTCACGTGTTCTAAACGATATGAACTCATGCTCAATAACCAATAGTCAACGCATCTACATCTCTCAGGAATGGCTGGAGCTTACTGTAAAGGCCAGCCAAATAAAGACTTAGTCAAAATCTCATCCGGATATCTGATTAATTTAGAAGCCTTTACCGCATATAGCAGTAATCTTCTCGACAGAATCTCCTCTAAACAATTCCCACTAGCTGCCATTCTTAATAAATACATTGAACAGTGAATTTACCCACATGCTCAAAGTCAAGACAAATTTGAACTGGTATAAAAGAATCACTCAAAATGAGAAAAAAAAACCCCACCTCGTCTATGTATATTAAATTATCCAATTTGATACCAAACTACCAACTAAACACAGTTTTTCTTTTAACTTGTTGGAGAATTCAAGCAAGCCATGTACACAACATGATTTAGTATAATTCTTTCTTGATTCAAGATAGGATATTCCCTTTTCCAAAACGTCAAGTTCTGAACTTTGAACCAATTCTATTTTCCACTTTCGTCTGTCGACATCACATCAGCCCTCTTATTTGGGCAAGAATTAAGATAAGTATCAAAAGCTGTCCTCAAAAATAAAATGGTTAAAGTCAAGGGTTAAAAGCGGACTAAAACACGTGGGAACCGACACTTTAATCTTTTATCAACTACTAATCACGTGTTCAACTAATGAAACGACACCGTTATCCAACTCTGTTAAAAAAAATTTGAACAGTAATGATCATACGTGTGCGGTTCAGATCCGGTGCGCCGTAAACACTCTCGTGTAGGTTAGTCAACTACTTCTTACATTGCGCCGGCTACGCGTATGCCGTAATTAAAAATATTCTATTCGACGCGCTTTAAGCGCGTGGTCTCACCTTATCCCTACATCGTCAACGTCAACCTTACCTACCTGGCTGCCTTATATATCACTGTGAAACTTCAAAACGCATACTAAAAACGTTACTCAAATCGCTGATCATAACGGTTAAATCCTTTTTCTCTTTGAACTCGATCTTAATTAGATTTTAAGCTTTTAAAAGAACAATCTTTGCGTAATTTTGTTAATGAGTATGGAGACGAAGGCGCCGGCGAGGACGACCCTGTTAAAGCAGTCGTCGTTAGCTCCGGATCGGCAGCGGAAGGAGGCGGAGCTGATTGACGGCGAAGACGACGGCGGGAACATCAAGCCGGAGGTGAGTTTGATGTACTTGGCCAATGAGCGTGACTTGGAAGGCATCAACGAGCTCTTAGATTCCGGCATCGATGTAAATTTTCGTGATATTGATGACCGTACGGCTCTCCACGTGGCGGCGTGCCAGGGCTTCACAGAGGTTGTCGAATTGTTGCTCCAACGTGGTGCTGACGTGGACCCCAAAGATCGTTGGGGCAGCTCGGTGAGTGAAGTTTTGACATAATGAGGCTTTACTGTGGTACTGTTTCCGGTAATGTTACCGACTTGACTAATGTTGGTTAAACAGCCCCTTTCAGATGCTATATATTATAAAAACCATGATGTGATTCAACTTTTGGAGAAGCATGGAGCAAAACCTCTGGTATGTTTTAGTTTTAGTTTGACTTAATGGTTTCAAATTGTTATGAGCATAATTTTATACTCTGTTTTAATTTTATCTTTGATTTAATGTGTGTAGATGGCTCCAATGCATGTCAATCACGCCCGTGAAGTTCCGGAGTACGAAATTGATGCTCATGAACTTGATTTTACGAATAGTGTTGATATTACTAAGGTGATTTTTTTCCCCCTTTTGATATGATTTTATTTATATGCCTTTCCGAACTTGTATATGCTTGTTTCTGGTGCTAAGTCATTATTGGAGATATTATTTCTTTCAAAACTGTTATGCCATGAATCATGGGTTGCTTAATGATGCCCAGAAATTATGGAAAAAAGAAAATTGATGAAGTAATTCGTTTGAAAAATGAAATGTAGGAATTTTGGTACTTGCTATAAGTGTTGGAAGATAGCTTATGATTGACTGACTTCTGGAATGCTGCAATTTTATTATTTTTATTCTTGCTTGAAAATACATAAGAATATGCAGCTAGGAATTATTGAAGGGTTATTGTGAAATATGTTGCAGGGGACTTTCCGTATGGCATCATGGCGTGGAATTCAAGTTGCTGTAAAAAGGCTCCCAGAGGAAGTGATTACTGATGAAGATAAAGTGTAGGTTATTCATAAATTAAGAAAGTTCCTTTCTTTTTTGACATGACTCCATCCTCTCAAAGCGGTTGATTTGTTGCAGGAGGGCATTTAGGGATGAGCTTGCATTGCTTCAAAAGATTCGACATCCAAATGTAGTCCAATTTCTGGGTGCTGTAACACAAAGTAGTCCAATGATGATTGTGACAGAATATTTACCTAAGGTCTTTCCTTAACCTTCGATTCATTAGCATATAGTAAAGCTATTTAGAGAATGTATGAAGTCATTGCTTTTTCCTTTTCTGGATCTTTGATGTGTCTTCATTTTAACTTTTTCACTATTAGGCTCTCCTGCTGTTTTACAAATTCTAGTGATTGTTAATGTTGAGAGTGATATTTCCAAATTTTTCTGCTTGAAAACTTATGAGTGAAACATGTCACATGTTGGAGAAACAATGACCAATTTATTGCTGTTGAATTCCTATGTTGCATCTTTACTGCTTTTGCCACTGGATTTAATCCCATTGTATAAAAAGGAAAATTACAGCAGAAACTACTCAATAAAAGTTTGTTTCACAGCTTATCTTGAAGCTTCTTTGTTTTCAAATCTTATTTCCATGTTACAGGGAGATCTTCGTGCATTCTTGAAAAGAAAAGGAGCACTGAAACAATCGATAGCTGTGAGATTCGCACTTGATATTGCAAGGTTGCTACTTTATTATTGCGGTGAACTTTACTCTCACTTTTGGACATGCCTTTTACTGACAATTTTGTATAGAGAATAAGGTTTCGCATGGCCATTAACATCAAGGTCTTATGGTTTTATAGAGTGAAGTATGGCAACAAACTTTTTTGCCAATTTGATGAGATACTAGCATACAGAATTCTTGTACCTCCTGTCAGGCAAATTTTAAGATTTTTGGCTTAAAATCTAGTTTTTAGAGTTGGCTTTCAAATACTTTACTTTTCTGAAGGTAGAGGAACAGGCCTCTCAAATCTATTTAGACAGAGAAAGAATGCCGTCCAACTACTTATGTGTGTTTCAAGCTTATATTTGATAGATATAGTCTAACTTGCCAAAATGTTTCAGTTTTCAAAATTTAACCCTTGGTGTACAGATTCTCTAACTCAATGATTCTAGAGAAATTTTAGAACTTGATAATCTCATCTTTGCTTCATCATTTGAAGGGGACAAGCAATGGTAGTACGTAAGTTTAAACCCTTATTATAAAATTTTAGATGGTGCTGAAAGGAATGTCAAAGAGCATAACTTTAAGATACAGATGCAGAAAAGAACTGTGGCTTAAAATAATGCATTCATTTATCTAATATCCTTTATTTTCTGTGAATTGCTTGACTCCTGGAGTTATCTGGAAAATTATTTCATTCTTTGGAGTTTAGCTGAAACATTATCATGTCTATCAAATTTGCAGGGGAATGAATTATTTGCATGAGAATAAACCAGCACCAATTATTCACCGTGATCTTGAACCTTCGTGAGTTCTTTTTCAACATGATATTGTCTTTCCTAGGTAAAATATTTGTCTGCCTCAGTTTTCTGATGTTAGCTCCTTTCTTTGTTGCTTACTGGGAAGCTACCAGAAATATATTGCGGGATGATTCTGGACATCTGAAAGTTGCAGACTTTGGAGTTAGCAAGTTGCTTACAGTCAAAGAAGATAGACCCCTAATTTGTGAAGACGCTTCGTGTTAGTGCCGCTTCTTTTCATGATCTTCCTATACTCATTTCATTTGAAATTCATTGCTAAACTGTCATTTCTTTCCAGTACCATTATGTAGAGTTACTTTCTCTTCATTGATTAAAATTGATCTGTAGTTTATCATATTAGCTGAAGTTAAAATTGTAGGTTTTAGATTGTAAGTGAAATATTATTTGTCATCAACAGGTCGGTACGTGGCTCCAGAGGTTTTCAGAAATGAAGAGTATGATACCAAAGTAGATGTATTCTCATTTGCTTTAATTTTACAGGAGGTAAATTCTATTATTCTTTACCAGTGGACTTAAACAATGCAGAAAGAGTTGACTGTTTGTTTGATAGGTATCATTATCTTCATATGCAAATTAATGTCTTTGGAATTGAGGCTAACATCATCACTCAGTTGTTTTAAATAATTAGTTCTAAATTCTAATAATATTTCCCCCACAAATTGATTAATTAATTTCACCTGACATTTCTTCCTTTCCATTCCATATTATATTTGTACAGTATTAAGTTAGAAGTTTGTAAAAGGCTTACTGGTTGTGATTAGAAACTTTTAGCCACTTAAAGGTTCCTTTGCCTTCTATAAAATTCTTTTATTTATTTATAGTTTTCTTTTGGATGAAGGTAGAAGCAGCTGTTTTAAGGTTCTGAGCCTTATGGCTTATGTTTTTGCTCATGATGATTCCATTTAGAATAATTCATGTTTTTGTTATGCTGTATCAGATGATTGAAGGTTACCCGCCGTTTTGCATGAAGCAAGATGATGAAGTACCTAAAGCATATGTTGCTAGAGAGCGTCCACCTTTTAAAGCTCCTGCAAAGCGTTATGCACATGGACTTAAAGAGTAAGTTCTACATATATTGTTAGATGCACATTCTAAGTTGTACTTAATACTTTTATGATAAATAACATGGCTATGTTCTAGCTTATTTTTTCAACTTTCTATAGAGAACATTTTTTTTTTTTTTTTTTTGGTTTTATAGATCTGCATTTTGTTATTCATATTATCTGTCATAAAAAAGATTTTGAAATGAAATTTTTTTTATGCTAGTTGAAAACTTCATTCTTGTTTTCTAGTCTATGGTTTAAGAATCTAAAAACCTTATTTCTTAGTTTAGTGTAGATGTGTACGTTGACCTAACTATTTAGAATGGTGAACAGTCAGACACAATTAACAAAAACTGTGTTTCTCTTCTTATTCTGCATTATTTGAAAGAAGTTGAGGCAAAATGTAGAAGTAGACTTCACTTACAAGATCGTTTATCATGATTATGAATAGGAGATTGAGCTGAAATTAATAGCCTAAATCTTCATAAGTAAAAGAAAGAAAAAAGTTACGTTTAGATCCACAAGGACTTTGAAACCATGCCAAAAGGAAAAAGGAACAGATGTAAAGCATGGACATAATTTATATTTCTTATTTTCTGCTGGAAATCATGGACTCATAAACTTAATAATGCAGAATTATTTTTCGCTTTTTTTTCTGGTTCATGAATGCTTTCTTTGCTCTCTCATACAGTGTCGGACATCATAAATGTAATTTATATTTCAGGAGGTATGAGATTATATAGAGTTAAATATCTAACTTATCCTAAAGATAAACATGTGCCAGGCAATGCTCGGACGCCCTTAGCTTTTTGATAAATATGGTGATGTCATCTGTACAAAAATCTGTGCTCTCTGTATATCCTTATCTATTTAAATTTCCTGGAATGCAAATTCTTTGTGGTTTCATAACCAAATTTTATTTTTATTTTTATCTTTTTTTTTTTTTTTTTTTTTTTTTTNTAGATCCTTCTTTAAATAACCATGCGCAGTAGGTGCAAGTAGCCTTTGTAGAAATACATGATAATCATGGCTTTTCATACCTGATATTTTACACTCATTAACATTTACACATCGCGATAGATTTGACGCATACCCATCAGGTAATTTAATTGATTTTAACCATTCAGAAAATTCTTTCTTTTCAGCTAATGACAAAGTGTAGCTTGCAGAAGGCATCAAATTTTTTTCCCCATTTTGTATTAAATGCAACTCCTTCCTTATGCCCATGGCTTCCAAATCCATACGAGCTTTGAAATTATCTTTGGTTTTTCCTTCCATGTTCATCATCGTCCCCAAAATATTTTCACCTATATTTTTTTCTATGTGCATTACATCCAAATTGTGGCGCAATTTCAATGTTTTCCAGTAAGGCAATTTTAAAAATATACTTTTCTTTGTCCAATTCAACTCTTGTTTTGTGCGTTTACGTTTCCTTGTATCAGAAGATTTCCCAAATTTCACATCTGGAATACTAGCCAATTGTCTTAATATATCATCTCCTGATAACTCTTTAGGTTTTGACAGAAACTCTACCTTACCGTCAAACTTTTTACTTTTTCTCCACGGATGTTGTTTATCCAAGTATCTACGATGACCCATGTAACATTGTTTATTCCCATTCTTCAAAGTAAAAGAGCATGTCCACTTATTACAAATTGGACAAGCTAATTTTCCCTTTGTACTCCAGCCAGATAACATTCTAGCTAGAATCTTCTCTGTACTTCAACTTCCATAACTTCTTCAATTTAACTCCAATTCTTGATCCGTTTGTTTCCACTCGTCACTCATTCCGTTGCCAACATGATTCTTCATCCGAGTATAACATTTAAGCACTAGTAGCCTAAAAAACACTCAAAAACACCCATGATCCCATAAAAGGCAATTATGAAAATATTAAGCAACTTTACCAAATTAAGCCTAATTTCCCACAATTAATCCCCATAAACCACTAACTAAGTGTGTATTTTCAAGCTCTTATCATCTACATCATGTCTTTGTTTTTGCCATCTTTGATTTGTAATTTTAAATTATTAATACTTGATGTACATTAAAATTATATGAAGTCAAATTAGTCAATTACAAAAAATATAACTTCAATTCAAGTTAAAAAAAAAAAAAAAAAACAAACCTGGAAAAAAAAGGGGCCAAAGTGGAGGGTTTGACCGAATTGGGCCGAACAAATCCAACCCATCTTAATTAACCGGTTAACCGAACCGAATTTTTGGTTCGGTTATAAACCGGTTTATAACCAAAACAGGACCGGTTTCGGTTCATTTTTTTTTTTAAAACCGAAAACTGGTTCGGTTCAAGATATGGATAAACTTTTTCGGTTAACTGGTTTCTTTCACCCCTATTCCCTGATCATCACTCACAAAAACCCCTCAAGCCTTACTCTCGTCGACCTTGTCAATCGTCAGCAATTGAGCGATTAACATTTGCACAGCTATCGCTTCAAAGTCAAATTCTAATCAATCGCAACTACCAAAATTCAACTTTCCACCACCAAAAGGCTCATGGCCTCCCCTAGGGCTGTACAAAAAAATCCAATATCCGATCCTGATCCAGTCCGCTCCGATTCGAAAAAATCGGATATCCAAAAATTCGGATCGGATACGGATCGTATTTAAAAAAATCTGAATGTTCGGATCGGATACCGGATCGGGATTGTTAAAAAATCGGATATCCGTATCCGTATCCGATTCGGATTTTACTAAACTACGTCGTTTTGAGTTTTAAAATAACCCTAACAGTCTAACACAATTAACTCAACTCTCTCACTCTCAGTCTCTCTCGCTCGAACACGGACAGACACATAGTCACTCAAACTCTCTTAGACCAGATCTCATCTCAGTCTCTCAGTCTCTCTCGCTCAACTCTCTCAGTCTCTCTCGCTCAACTCTCTCGGTCTCTCTTGCTCTAACACGCACAGACACAGACACACAGTCAGTCAACCACTCAAACTCCCTCAGATTCAGATCTTGGTCTCTCTCGCTCAACTCTCTTGGTCTCTCTCGCTCGAACACGCACAGCGGCACAGACACAGATACACAGTCACTCAAACTCTCTCAGACTCAGATCTCAGTCTCTCTCGCTCAACTCTCTCAGTCTCTCTTGTCGAACACTCTCAGATCTCAGTCTCTCTCGCTCAACTCTCTCAGATCTCAGTCTCTCTGACGATTGACGCCCCAAATCGATCATAAGTAAATTTCTTTAGAATTTAGATTTGCTGAATTTTATAGGCTGAATTTTAATTGCAGACTTTATGTCTGTGCTAAATGTTTACATTTAGTACTTAGAAAGCAAATTGTTTTGGTGGGTTATTTTTCATAGACACTTATATAAGGCACGCCATGTGTTTGATTAAATGTTCCAATCAATTCAGTTTATCAACTTTTTCGTGTTGTGTATTACCTGTTTGACAAAATGTCCCAACAAACAATGGGACTTCACATGTTTGGCTGAATCAGAAATTTCAATAAAAAATTCAGAAGTATGAATCGCTACTCATTTCTTAACAATTTATACCCATTTCCGCATTTGATATAGGTAGCGGGATAATTGAGAAGTTGGAATTTAATGGAGGAGCCAACATTTTTCAATAGAATGATCACTCATCTTCGCACAACCTGCAAGTATGAACAGTACTTTATTTCGTATGTTTTGTTTTTTTTTTTAGTGCTATTAAAGTATCCTTTTATGTGAAATATTTCCATTTTTTTTAGTTGAATAATGTACCAGATTAGTTGAGTTTTCATAAGTATATAGCAGGGAAGTTCTTTTCTTTATTTTTGATAAAATGTTTGAGTAGGAAAATGACATGCCTGAATAACAGTGAAATTATGCTATAAAATTCCTTAGCAATTAATTTTGTTGTTAATCTTAAAAATTGTTTATTGAAATTGTTTATTTGTTTGTTTTGTACATGAGGATGATGACGAGTAGGAATGGCAATGAAGATAGCATAGTCATTTAGGCTGTGACAGTGTTTGGACAACATAGGTTAATGTTTTGTGCTTCATGTTAATTTTTTTTTGATACTTTTATCATGTAAGAGAATTTAATTTCAATTTTATTGCTAGAATTATTTGATTTTAATAAGAAAATTTTAAAATTCGGATCAATTTCAGATATCCGATTATCTGATCTAAATAATCGGATATCCGTAAAACCGGATATCTACGTAATTCGCGATCGGATTCGGATCAGGATATAGCCTGATTCGAAAATTCGGATCGGATCAGGAAAAGCCCTATTCGGATCGGATATGGATTGGACAGCCCTAGCCTCCCCTCTTCAAAAGCCCAACAACCCAGACAATTCACTCTCTGTTCGTCACCGAAATATTAATTTGAGTAGTTAAGTGGTATTTTAAAAGTTTGTCAATTAAAAAGTGTCATTAAGTAATTATTGGGTGGGAAAAAGTCGTTAACTTGTATATAAATATACATATTTAATATTATTCAGCATTCTTTTAAAGTTACATATTTTATGATATAATTTAATTCTTTTGCAAAAAAAAAGAGAAAAACTGTTGAATAATAAAAACACTATCGAAACTAAAAGTTATAATATAGAAGAGGAAATTAGATTCTGAATGAAATATTATTATCTGTTCTCACAATTAGGAGATTCCAATGTGTTTTAGTGAAGGACATGAGTTTATACTTTACTTGAACCCATCCTCATTCATCCCGATGGTTGATTCCAAAATAAATACACAAGGCATTCACACGTGTGAATTGTGCCATAGAATGACACATGTAATAACACTAATCCTTCACATATAAATGCTGATTTATTTAAATAAAAAGTATAATTTCAATTTTATTTGAGTACCAAATAAAAATAGGATCTTCATAAATGCTGCACATAGCTTCTAGAGAGCTTTAAACAAAACCAAAACAAGCATCCGGCATGGTTAAAACTTGAAAACACCAGTACTGAAACTAAATTTAGTAATTAATAGATAAACTAAACTTTGCATCATCAAAATTAAAGTACCAAAGTTTTAATGAATAATAAAGGTTAGTTAATGAATTATCACTTCACTGATAAAATGACCATTGATTAATTTAATGCCCAGCCTAGGATTTGGAATCCAACGCCAAACTTTGGTATGACACAGGAGGATGAAGAATAAAGCCAGGACCACAAGATAAAGTTACTGGCTAAGGAAATTCTTCTTTCAATGGAAAAGGAAATTAAAGTTTTTAACCCCAATTAATGTTTTGGGTTCCATTCACATAAAGTGGGACAAGGCAAATATATGTATAGAATACGCAATCTTATCTCATAGTCATGGTTAAATAATTGACCAATTAAACATTGGCACGTACAACATACAACTTAAAAAATTCACATGAGAGATGATTTGTTGAAAGCTGACAGGACTTGCTACCCGACCCGTCATGTATTACAACGTTAGAGTGGGTTGTTACTTGTTGAATTTTTTTATCGATTTTAATAATAAAGTAATGCATGATTTGGTGTAATTAATTTTGAAAAGTCAGTTCGTTATATTTTCTCACATGGTTAATTAACTTATCTTAAATCAAGGTAATTAATTTGCATCATGAAGTTGACTTTCTTTTGTCCTATTAATAATGTTATGAAAAATGAATGCTGCACCTAATTAAATCTTATTTCTGAATGATTCATCGAAAAACTTATTTCTTATTCTCATATTTTCTAAAGCACAATGATGATGAAGTGGCGTCTGAACTACGCTTGATACACCCTATCATGACATTGAATTAATTTTAGCCTTTACAATGCTAATGCTAATCTCAATCTTATGCTTATCATTGCCCAAATTGGTGTCGGCAGTAAGTATACAAGAAGTTGAATATCTTTGCCACAATTATTTCCAATTACCTTACCCAAATTACACCATTCCATCTCGTTTCTCTTTTTCAATATTTTTTTTTTTTTATCATCAAAGGTGTCTAGACTAGTTTACACGTACTTCAACTAATTCTCGAAGCCCTAGAACTATTAGTTAAGTAAAAGCTCCAATGACCACCTCTATTAGTATCTGAGAAGATTCGAATTCAAGAGTTTATAAGTCCGTTTGATTCATTATTCTCATATTTTTTAGAATAATATTTTGAAAAAAGTAAAATTAGGTGGGTATTACGATGTAGGATTTGGAAATAAACAAAAATATCCCCCTATGTTTGTTTATTTACTAAATACCCCTATAATAAAAAATTAAAAATTAACAAAAACACCTTCAATCCACCCATTAAATACGGACAGCCGGCTAACAACATCAGAGGGTGGCCAGAGTCATCGTATTGACACATGACCGGCTGGATCTGGCCATTCGTCAGCTGATATGACATTTTCCGGTCAGATCCACGGAAGATCTGGCCGAAAAAGGCCAGATCTAGCCGCATTTGGTCGTCAACGACGGCCAAAGATACGGCTGTTGTTGATGGTCAATGACGGTCATATCTTGGCCGTTCGTTTACGACTGGCTACGGCCAAACAACTGCTAGATCTTTGACCGTAGATCTGACATTTTTTGGCCAAATCCACCGTGGATCTGGTTGGAAAATGCTAGATCGGCGCACTACCGGCCAGATTCAGCCAATAGTGCGCTATTATACCAGATTCCGACTAGCTTCCGACGGTGATAGCCGGAATCTGGTAAATGTGGGTTGCTTGGGTGTTTTTGTCAATTTTAAAAACTTTTTTTGGGGTGTTTAGTTAAATTAAGAAATTTAGGGGGTTTAAAAAAATTGAATAATATAGAATAATATTTTGAGAATGAGAGAATAAATGTGTATTTTGGATAAAATAGGAAATAGAATACTAAAAAATTATCTACCAAACGGAGCCTATGAAACCTCTTTTGCTCTTTTACCATTAGACCACACAGTGATGGTTTTTTCAACGCTCCTTGTATGTTTATCTTTTCACAAAGGAGAGAAGAAAGAAAAAACAATTAGGGGCAGTTTGGTTCGGGGTTAAGTGGCATTACTGGGGTAATGTCATCTTATATTACTTGATTACCACGTTTGGTTGTCAAGTAATATAAGATACCAGTAATCTTTAAATACCAATAGTGGTTACTATTGGTAATATAAGAGGTAATCTGATTACCTCCATTTTCTTAGGTTTTTTGAGATTACCAGGGTTATCTTTTTTTGTTACAATTTTATCCCTTATTAATAAAAATTTTGGACAATAATACCCATACTTTAAAACAAATTTACATTAATATCCTACTTCAATTTTACCCTTACAAAACTGATTTTAGCAGAAAGTTTGATGGGTATCAAGTATCAAATGGGTGTAGTTGTGATCTTTCCTTACCTCCTCCAAAAGTTTGAAACACAAAGGTACAAATGTAGGCCCAAAACTTAATACAACCAACGCCAAATTAACCACAGCAGCCGTTAGAAACACAAATCAATAATTCAATCATAAAACCAAACGAAATCGCACCAGGCTATTACGGTGTGGCGGCAGTCGCCCTAGGCTGTGACAACAATCGATTTGGGGCTTCAATTGGCTGTGTCTCTGTCTGTGCGTATTCGAGCGAGAGAGACCAAGAGAGTCAGAGAGTTGAGCGAGAGAGACCAAGAGAGTCAGAGAGTTGAGCGAGAGAGACCAACAGAGTCAGAGAGTTGAGCGAGAGAGACAAAGTGAGATTGAGATGAGATCTGGTGATTCACTGATTCTGGTCTGAGAGAGTGAAAGGCTTAATGCTGTGCGTGTTTCAGGCTTTGAGCGAGAGAAACAGTGAGAGATTGAGTGAGAGATTGAGACGACAGAGTACAGACGCGAACTGGTCTGAGAGAGTGAAACTGTGACTCTGTGAGAGACTGAGAGGCTGTGCGACTGATGATGACGACTGTGAGAGACTGAGAGGCTGTGCGACTGACGATGACGATGACGACTGTGAGAGACTGAGAGGCTATGCGACTGACGATGACGACTGTGAGAGACTGAGAGGCTGTGCGACTGACGATGACGACTGTGCGTGAGCGAGAGTGCGAGACTACGTGTTCGTGTTCGAGTCGAGGGAGAGAGATAGTGAGTGTTTACTGTTTAAGGTTCGTGTTCGAGTCTGAGACACAAAGACAGAGAGTCAGAGTAGTGAGACTATTGTATTTTTCGTTGGAGACTTGGAGAGTTGGAGTATAGACACTTAGACAGACAGACTGTTAGAGTGTTAGTGTCTTAGTGACTTAGTGTTACTGTGTTAGCACTGTTAGGGACTTAGGGTGAATTTAATTTTGAAAACTCAAAACGACGTAGTTTAGCAAAATCCGGATCGGATACGGATATCCGATTTTTTTATAATCCTGATCCAGTATCCGATCCGAATATTCGGATTTTGCTAAATTCCGATCCGTATTCGATCCGAATTTTCGGATATCGGAATTTTCCGGAGCAGAGCGGAGCGGATTAGGATCGGATATCAGATTTTTTTGCACAGCCCTATTAATTAGGCATTGTGACCTAACCCCAGAGTTGGGAGCCTTTAGATGGTGGTCGACCATGATCTGATCAAAGGACTGCCAATCATTTGAAGTTGGGGGAAGCCCTTGGAACTGGCTGTAAAAACCCCCTCCAATGGCTGGGGAATCCCTAAGAAATTCAGGGGCTGGGGGCTAGGATAGGGAAGTTTTCCTCCTCAACCCCTATCATTATTTTATTATATATATGTTATATTCATGCATATAAATTCTATGCGTTTTTTTTTTTTTTTTTTTTAATAATTTATACATTAAAATTAGATGAAAATGATTAATATTGAGTTTAATTTGATAAAAGAATAAGAAATTAAAGAATTGATCACAATTTTGAGAAGAGAATAAATCTTAGCCTCTTGTTTATGTTGTTGCCTTGTGTCATTAGATTATGAGTAATACTATATCCACAACCTTTTCTTATAATCGCGATCGTAACAGCTCGTAATTAATTAGCCGTAATTTGTCAGGTGGAACCTATTATGAACTGACCAATTGCGAAGGGGTTGTAAGAAAAAGTTTGTAAAAAAGAGTTGTGGGTGTAACATTACTCTTTAATTATTAAAAGTTGAGGTAAAATTAAATGAGGATAGGATTCATACGTGGGGTTTTTATATTTAATTAATACCGGTTTATAAAGGTTGAATTTTTATCCTCTACATTACAATGACCAATAGTTAATCCAAAAACTTCTAAATAATACACTTTTAAAGAGTATTACAATCATTGTTAATTTAGTTTTATTTAAAAAAGAAAAAGAAAAATGTGTTAAAATTTCCAAAAAAGAGACAAGTATTTGTATAGATACGGGGATGGATTTTGTCTTCTACATGCGATTTACTCACCCCTTTTCCTGACTCCCAAATTCCCGGGACGGAGACAGTGGCCTCCAAATTTTAGATTGGGTTCGGACATTAAGTTTGGTGTTGGAGGATGAGACACGGAAAACATTCCCTAGTAGTGTTTTAAAACCCGACTCGACCCGACTGGTTGAACCCGGACCTAGGACTCGAGGCCTTCATTGGGCCTAGTTTCAATTTTCAGTATTCATCAAAACCCTAAAAATTAAGATGACGATTGACAAACAATTGAAGGCTAAGATGTTGGGGGTTTTGAAAAAGAAGGGCCAATGAATTGAAAAGTGGCATTGAAAGTGATTTTCGGGGAGTGAAACAACCTAAAATCACAAAAATAAATTGGCGACAACAACGGGCTATTGCCGTGATTGTTGAGGCGAATAAGGGCGAGATGAGATGGGTCTTGATCAGGAGACTGAAGAGAGAGTTTTCATGATGATGAGGTGTGTTGTCGACGTTTGAAACATGCCCTATTCGACCTGGGTTGTTGATATCGAGGGTGTAATTTAAGATGTTTTTATAAGATTTTAAACTTATAGAGACTTATAGTAATTTTAGAAGTGTTTTTACTAGATTTTAAACTTTTTTACATATAGATGTCACCAATTTAACCTGTCGATCAAACTAGTATAACCAATCAACCTGAGACCCAACCAATTTGCTGGGTTTTACCCCAAGCCAGGTTTTAAAACCTTGTTCCCTAGCCTCATCCTAGGAGATTGCCAACCCTAACAATCGCAATAATAACAATACAACAAATGGTTTACTGGTAGTGTTATTACTCACAAAACTGGTTTTACAATATTTAATGCTTCTAGCTTTGCCAGATACTGGAATTTGTAATTTTGTTGAAAGATTTTATTAACGCTTAGGAATATTTTCCAAAAATTTGTAGCAGTATAAAGGCAGAATTTTCATGTATTCTTGCTTCATTTGACAGGAAATTTCAGCAAAATATATAAAAGATAGAAAATTGATGCATCCTAATACACAGCAGAACATTTCATCATGTCTTAAAATATTAAATTGAACGAAATGTTTCAGACATTTTACCATATGTTACAGAAGCCAGAAATACAGTACTTGGAGAACCCTGCTTGTATCTCTCAAACCAGAGATTCATTTACCCGATTGAAACTCATTCAAATACAATTCTTTTGGATGATAGAAAACGGTTAAAAATGAAATTGTCTAAACCATGACAGGTTTCAATATCACAATGAGATAAAGGCCAATTGAAAACCGGAGAAGGGATGAAAAGCTCCATGATTTTGTTGTCGACAAAGATACCTTAATTCGACCAAGAATGGGTGATGCACTTGCACCCACCATTTTGCTTAGCATCGATGGGAAGCTTTTTACAAATCTCCAATTTTCTTCATTATTGTTTAGGGTTGGGAGCAGCCATCTTTCCACCTGCAACCCTTAAGTTTTCTTTACAAACAGCTCGGATGGAAGATTCCAACTTCCTACAACTTCATTTGACCAAAACCTCCCTTGAATGAACCATAAAGAGGTTGTGATCTTCTGAAACTGAAAATATCATCAATGTGAACGACAGTAGGCTCAACTGATTTGCTGTTGTCTGATGTGTACTCAGATGCATGTTGGTTCCCGTACACTCGAATGCTTAGAGTCTTCTTCTGAGGTGCACCAATTTTAACATATTCATTGAAGAAAGCTATCAATTCTTCTTGTGTAAGCTGCCTTAAAGCTGCAACCTGTTTCAGTTTCAACAGTTGTAAAAATGAACTATTTCGCGAAATAATAAGTCCATGACTACAGATTGAAAAAATAATTTTAATTTGCTCAAGTTCCTTCAAAATCATGTGTTTGATAAGAAAGAGTTCAAACAGTGCAGAGGGTATGTTCTTTAAGTCCCTCAGTTCATCTTATTCTCCACTAAAAAAGAAAATAAGTCTCCAAACATACTTGAAGAATCTTGTTTTGAAAATGTGGAAGAAGATGAGATTGATTTTCATACCTCAGCTTCCCTCCTATCAAATTTGAGGGTCCCATTGGAAATCTCTCGCCAGTAGAATCTGGATTCTTCCCTTAGATTCTTGTGCTTCTCAAACTTCATATCAATCAAGGTATTCACGTTGCTCTGTGTCACAAATATTATTTCATCCTTAGGGGGCCAGATCGACTAAATCACAGATATTGCATATAACAAGAAATATTTTAGTCAAGATTTTGCACACAAGAAACTTGTAGCTGGGTGGGCTATGGAACGAGAATAAGACAGTTGCTACATTTCTCAGCCGTCAGAAAATCTGATTGTTCAGAGATATCCTTAATCCTTTCCATATTCTATGATCACTAAATCAGTTACAATGATTCAATTGAAGATAATTTTAGACACATAATACCTAAATGTCCCTCATCACACTGATTGGGTTGATAATGGTGATTCAAGTTAATTGTGAAAAGAATTGTGATCTCATTACGTCAACAATCTATTTGTTTGTATTTAACACAGATCCATTTGCATCCAGAATTAAATATACAGCAAAAGAAAGGAGGATGAACAACCATACTAGTTTTATATACCTAGCACGAATAGGAAAATATTTACCCTTAGCATACACCAAATTGTTTTCAGCTGTTATGGATCTAGAATTAGGAGCAGAAATGTAATGTCCCTATTAAAAGCATGCTACCGAACTGATTGATTGAATTTTCTATTTGTAAGAGATTCAAACTCTGAACTACCCAAAGAAAAAAAAAAAAAAAATCATACATATCCACTACCAATTTTCATAAAGAATAAATAAATAAAATTCTTCCATTGTGATTAGAGAAAACATTCTCATCACTGGAGCACAAAGAAAGAAGTCAATTAGAAAAGTATTATCTCACCTTGAATTGTTCACTAGTCATCTCATAAAGTTTACTTCCAAACATCTCGAGGAATGATTCAACTCTTGTATCAATATGTTTTGGACCCTGTTAAAAAATCAACAAAGCACTTGAGGCAATGAGGCAATGCTGCAAATTACAAGAGGAAAACTATGTCATATACCTTCACAGAGGATTGGATGATGAACTGNCCTTCACTTGTAAAGTGTGACTGATAATGAAGTAATACAGCAGTTTCTTTTCTCCTCTGTTCTTTGTCCTCTAACATGGTATCAGAGTGATAGCTTCCAGTTTTCTTTTCTTGATCAATTAAAGCTTTCGAGCTTCGTTATCAGTTCATCTGAAATCTATCTTCAAAGTTTTCTTTTCTTTTTAGCTTGAAATCGTCAATTTATGAGCTGATCTTTAAAATGGGAAGTTCAAACCGTTAGCCAGTAGTGAGTGCAATTGATTCCAATTCACCTCTCTATATTCATCCATCAGATACGCCTGGTTCTATATTAGTGACAGAACAACTAATTGGCACAGAAAATTATGGTATATGGAGCCGAGCGATGACTGTTTCTTTGCGAGCAAAGAACAAGTTAGGGTTTGTTGATGGAACATGTGAAAAGCCTTCATCTGATTCTACTTTGAATGCTCAATGGGAGAGGAGTAATTCCTTGGGATTAGCTTGGATTTTCAACACGATATCAAAGGAGATTTTCAATGGAATCGTCTACTCAACCAGTGCTTATCAGGTATGGAAAGATTTACAAGAACAGTATCATAAGGTGAATGGAACAAGAGTATATGGGATTCACCGGGAGATAGCTAATCTCACTCAAGGAACATCTACAGTAGCGATTTATTACAATAAACTAAAATCGCTCTGGGATGAGCTAAATTCTCTAGTTAGCTTACCGCCTCCAGATAGTGCATCTGCTAAGGCTTATCTTGATCATCTAAATCAACAGAATGTTAGACTTTTTACATTATGGTCCTACACTTTTAATATAATTTCATTAAGGTCCTACACTTTTACTTTTATGCTGATGTGGATTTTAATGTAAAAGTGTAAAAGTCGTGTCTCTTCTCTTGAGCAGTTGTCTTTGATGGAAAGACAACTGCATATAAAGGAGACTTTACAGGTCCCCATTAGACGCAATTTTTATTTTGATTCCCAAAAACCATCACCCAAAATTGCAGTCAGTGGAAGATCCTGTAATTCATAAAGGAGCAAGAAGATCAAAGAACAATTGCTATGGCTGGAGGTTTGTCATTTACTTCCGCATATATTCCATGGAGATTTTAAACTGAAATTGATTGTGTTATCAATGAATATTGGAATATGTATGTGTTTTACACAGAAATTACTGCAATTTCTAATGGGACTAAATGATTCGTACTCGATGGTGCGTAGTCAAATTCTCTTGATATCTCCAATACCCCCATCGAGTATGAATACCACCTAAATACCAAGCTTGCCTCTCCAAAATTTCTTCTCTTACTGAACCTGTTGACTTTCACCAAGCCTCTAAAGATCCACATTGGGTTGAAGCCATGAAAAATGAGATTCAATCCTTAGAAAATAATCCTACATGGTCCTTGATCACTTTACCTCCTGGTAAGATTCCTATAGACTGTAAATGGGTGAATAAATTGAACTATAGAGCTGATGGTTCCTTAGAAAGATACAAGGCAGGTTTAGTTGCCAAAGGGTATACTCAACAGGCTGGTATACACTATGCAGAAACTTTCTCACCAGTTGTCAAAATGGTTACTGTTAGGACCATTTTAACTCTAGCTTCCATGAATAATTGGCCTCTCTACCATATGGATGTAGACAATGCATTTTTACAAGGAGATTTGCATGAAGAGATTTATATGAATCTGCCACAAGGGTTTGTCAAACAAGCTGGACAAAATTTGGTGTGTAAACTCCATAAATCTCTATATGGGTTAAAACAGGCTTCTAGAGCCTGGAATTCTAAACTCACCTCAGCACTTCTCTCTAGAGGTTTTCATTAGTCCAAGTCAGATTACTCTCTTTTCATTAAGAGAAATGGCTCTCAAGTGGTGATGTTACTTGTATATGTGGATGATATAGTCTTAACAGGCAGTCATCTAGATTTAATTAATCACACCAAGCAATTACTTCACTCACATTTTAAGATTAAAGACTTGGGATTATTGAGGTATTTTCTGGGCATTGAAGTGGCCAGGTCTGATAAAGGTATTAATATCTCTCAAAGGAAATATGCTCTTGAATTGATCTCTGAAACAGGTTTATCAGCTTCGAAACCTGTTTTAATTCCTTTGGATCAGCATCTCAAGCTTACTTCTTAGACTTATGATCAATTATTTCACATTGCTGATGATCCTTCCTTGCCTGACCCAACTGTTTTCCAAAAACTTATAGGGAAACTTCTGTATCTTTGCATGACTAGACCAGATTTGAGTTATTCTGTGAATCTTCTAAGTCAATTCATGCATAATCCCAAACAATCACACATGAATGCTGCATTGAAAATTGTCAAATATGTGAAATCTACTTCAGGTTTAGGATTATTTTTTCCATCAAATAACTCTTTGCAGTTACAAGCATATAGTGATTCAGATTGGGCCTCCTGTCTCATGACCAGAAAATATGTTACTGGTTACTGTGTTTTTCTGGGAAATTCTCTTCTATCCAGAAAATCAAAACGGCAAGTTACAGTCTCCAAGTCATCTTCTGAGGCAGAATATAGGGCTATGGCCTCCACTGTTTGTGAAATAATTTGGCTTGTTCAACTGTTCTCTGATCTTGGTTTCCCTAATTTGGCTCCTCTTACCTTATATTGTGACAATCAATCAGCTAACAATATTGCTTCCAATCCAATGTTCCATGAGCGCACTAAACATATTGACATTGATTATCATTTGGTTCGAGAGAAACTCAAGGATGGTTTAATCAAAACTGCATATGTTCATACAAGTGAACAACCAGCTGATTTATTGACGAAAGCACTTAGCAGTAAAACTCATCATCATCTATTGCGCAAGTTAGGAGTTCTAGATCTCTATCACTCACCAACTTGAGGGGGGCTATTGGAGAATAATAGTTACAGTAACAGATTGTAGTTACAGTTACAGTTAACTTAGTTTAGTTTGTTTATATTTTAGTTTGTTACAGTAAGCTAGAGCAGTTACATTGACTATAGTTAATTAGCTGTCTTTAATCATAGTTAGTTACTGCAGTTAGTTGTATTGTTTGATTAAAAGGACTTCGATCCTTCACTTGTAAAGTGTGACTGATAATGAAGTAATACAGCAGTTTCTTTTCTCCTCTGTTCTTTGTCCTCTAATAGATAAGATGTGTAATTACATTGACAAAACAATCGTGGAAGTGAAGCCGGATGAGTTTGGCACCAATTCGAGCATCATTTTCTCTAGCTTTCTCAACCACACCACGCACAATGCTCGACACATTTGGACATGTGTTAACATAAAATGTTGGACTCAACTGGGCACTAGACGCCTCAAACATTATGGCAATGAAAAGAACAATGGATGTGATCCGAAACCAAGAAATTTTTCTTTAGAAAAAAAAAAAGAAGGAAGATAATTTAAGTTAATGTTGTTTGTTTTAGTAATTTTGTAATGGCTTTGTGCATGAGAGACTATGCTGAGCCCTTTATATAGTTGGACGCTTGGCTTGGACCTTAGGCACATTAATGGCCAAATAAAAATAAAATAATAATTCACATATTTTTTGAGTTACTAAATTTGATAAATTAATCCGTGTGCTTCATACTTTCTGCATTATATTGTTTGATATAATGAAAAGGAAAATTGGCAACAAACTATATGTAAATTCAAGAGGCCTTTTATGGTACAATTGTTCTTGAATTTCTGCGGAAATGGGGTCAAGATGGATCAAAATTTGTTATGAGTTCCTTAATTTTAAATAAATCCCCTCATTTAGAACCCCTTCCATATTTATAATTAGCCACCATGAATTCACATCTTTTGATGGATATAATCATATAAACTTCTAAAGATAGGATATAATCTACGCGGTTTCTGATACATCAAAGATTTACAAATCCAAATTGTGTTGGAGATTAAATTTGATGTACAATATTCTTCGCACAATTTACTCCAAATTTAGTCAGCAATGTTACTTTTACCTAATTGATTTGATAATTCTTATATCAAAATCATATGTAAATTAAATTAATATGATAGTGCAAATCAATTGTTACATCAATTTGAAAAACAAATTGAAATTGTCTAATATATGCTACTCGATTCATCATATGATGGAAAAATTCTAGCAAGGTAACTGTCGGTGGGAAAAAAATGCTCTTCTATCAATTGATGGTGGACAAAATGTCTTTGATATTTGAGCTGTGATAGAATCTTGTTCTAAATTAGTCACGCCATTATTCTTTTTCTCATAATGTCTTGAGGAATATAGTTGCCAACTATGAAATTTTGATATTTTCTGCATAATTTCTAGAAATAAATTAAACACATTGAGAAATTTTGGTACTTTTAGGTTGTACCAAAGCAGCTACATAAATACATATGGCTATTTGTTTTTAGGGGTGTTCAAAAAAATGTAGAAACCGAACCTAACCAAACTAGTAATTGAACTGAATTTTCATTTATTCGAAAAACCGGTTCGGTTTCGGTTCAAAGAAACTAAAAAACCAAATTTTCGGTTCACTTACCGATTTGGGAGAATATGAAAACCAGTTTATTATAAAAATATTAAATTAAAATAAAAAATAAAAAAATATGATTTGTTATAAAAATATTAAATTAAAAAAAAACATATTAAATATTAAATTAAAACCGGTTAACCGGTTTCTACTAACTGGTTAACCAATTTTTTAGTTAACCAAAAAATTGGTTTTCTCCTTAACCAGTTCGGTTTCAGTTCAAGAAAATTCTTGAACGAAAAAACTGGTTATACAATATATATATATAATCTCTCTATAGTTACATTTTATATAGGAATAATCTTTATATAGTCATAAAAAATTTTGATACTAACTTAGACTAGTTATAAATAAGAATTAATTTCATATTATAATAAATTATAATTTTTTTAAGTCCCATCTTAAGGTACCTTTTTGGTGGCCATCGAAAATCGAATGTCAAAAATCGAAAATTGAAAATTGATAAGCAAATTGAAAATTGTTTTAATACAAATGTGTGCATCTCTATCATAATTAAATAGGTACCTTTTCGGTGGCCAAAGGAAAAAAAAAAAGAGAGAGAGAGAAAGAAAAATGCTACACTCGTGCAAAGTGGTCATCTCCAATAACAAAAATAACATAAAGATAATGTCATATTCACATGAGTTCACACAGTAGAGTTTCCATTATTGCATAAAGTTAATTACATTTCTCTGAATCAAGAAATTATAAATTCTTGCGCGTGACACTTTTTAGCATGCCAGGCTTGCAATAATAATATATTAATTGGAAATATGTGTGCTGTTTCTATTACTAAATATGACTAGAAAAATGACTCTCTAGTGAAGATCAGATTTTTATCATATGTGATCTTGGGTTAAAGTTACACTTATATCAATGAGGCACATTCAAGACCACATCAAGTTACCATATATTTATATGGTTAGAGCTAATTGGCTGCAGAGGGCATAAAGTATTTGATTTTTGCATATTTTTAGACTGAGAGGATTTTGGCTCCAATTGGGGGATCCTTTTGCCTAGCCTTCTCTGCCACACCTTGTACATGTCGGACAAATTTGGACATGACTTGGCATTATATTTTGGATTCAATTGATCACTCGGATACCCCAAATGTTAGAGTATTAGACTAATATAATGTTGAGTCTTAAGTCATAATTATTAACTAGAGATTTTAGATAGAATGATTGTAAAGGCTAGGGTTTGCAAGAATCTGTTGGGAGTAAAGAAGAAGCAAAAACGAATTTGGCTATCTGATTTATGTATTGAACTAACTAACTGAAAACTGGTACAAGAATTAGTTTTATAACTGATTTTACAGACATGAAACGACATCATTTTGGAGCTGAATTCTCAGCTACTTGCTTACTCAAAACGACAGTGCTTTGAACTGTCCTATAACCTCAAAACATCTACCGTTAAACTTAATCCTAACAACCCCTGTCAAGCTAAACTGTGTTAATAGTTTTGCTTGTGAAGACTAAGGTGACAAACTAATACATCTATAAAAAAAAACTGTAGAGTACAGAACGCAGCTTATCAAACGCAGCATCCATCAACTAAGCTTGTCAAATGCAACATTCATCAAATGGAGCACTGCCCCTGTCAAAAAGTTCAAAAACACAGTATTCATCAAACTAGAACACTGCCCCTGTCAAAAAATTCAAACGCAGCATTCATCAACAAAAACAGAGCCTTTTAAATCATTCCATCATTCCATTCAACAACACATCATTCCATGCAGCAACACAGCAGTAAACTCAAGCTTTTGTAGATCATTCTAGCACGTACTGCTTTTTAAATTATTCCATGCAGCAACACAGCAATAAACTCATGAAGCAATTCATCAACCAAAACGGAACCTTTTAAATCGTTCCATCATTCCACTCAACAACACATCATTCCATGCAGCAACACAGCAATAAACTCAGGCTTTTGTAGATCATTCCAGCACGTACTACTTTTGGAAATCATTCCATGCAACAACATAGCAGTAAACTCAGGAAGCTTCATAAAACTAGCTAAACAGCACAACCTGCAGAAAGCCGTAGCTAGACAACTCAATATTTTCATCATCTGAACTAGGCAGCCTTTATAGTATCATGTGCGATAACATTTAGTTTTTGTTTCAAAGTAAGAAACTGAGTGATTGACAGTGCTTTAGTCAATATGTCAGCAATTTGCAATTTAGACTAAACATATTGGACTGCAAGTTTCTTAGCAACGACCTGCTCCTGGATATAATGTGCATCAATCTTGTTCTGCCTAAAATCGCACTGATGTCAGCACCGACCAATCAGAGTTCATGAAGGCTTTGTGCTATCTAGGAGCTGCCACATTGCCCCAAGACAGAAGAGATACGACTGTCACCAACCCAACAAATTCAAGTTTTGTCTATGAGTGGATGAGGACCGCACACCTGTCCTAACTTTATCAAAATAAAAAGATAAGGATTAAAGAGTGGTCCCCACATATCAGGGCAATTTGCAAAAACATTTATTACATTGACCTAAAAGGTGTATAAATGAACACCTCTCTTCACGAAGATGGGGGGTTGGGCATATGAGAGTTAGACATAGATTTGAACTTCATTATTTCTCTCTGTAAGCAAAGTGTTTCTTCATCTTTGTATGTCTTATGAGCAATATCATAGAAATAGTCAGAGAATAATAAAATAACAGTGGATGTAGGAGTTGCTTTAAGCATCCGAACCACTATAAAAACCTCTTTTGTCAGTCTATTATCTATGTTTCTGCAACATATATAATCTCAGCACCATATTCAAATCTCACGGATCCATCACGTGTAATTTCTATGACTCTCTTAGCACTTTGCACGTGCGAGTAGTTGGTGTCCAAAATCAAGCATCAATAGTTTGATGGCCTATGCAGGTCTTAAACCTGCGTCCAAGTTCCCTGATGGCGTGGTCAGATCGTAGATAGCATGAGTCAGAGTTCTCCGATCGAGTGGCCAGATCGCAGATCGCACGAGTCAAAGTTCTTTGATCGCATGGCTAGATCGCTGATCGCACACGTCAGAGTTCTCTGACAGTGTGGCCAGATCGCTAATCATACGCTCGCGTGGTCAGATCGTTGATCGCACATTAGATCACTGATTTTCAGCTTCAAATCTCTGATCTTTAGCTCTCCGATCGCGTGGCCAAATCGCTGATCGCACGCTCAGATCGCTGATCTTGATCTTCAGATCGTTGATCTTTAGCTCTCCGATCACGTGGCCAGATCGCTGATTGCATACTCAGATCGTCTTGATCTTCAGATCGCTGATCTTTAGCTCTCCGATCGCGTGGCCAAATCGCTGATCGCATGCTCACATCGCTGATCTTTAGCTCTCCGATCACATGGCCAGATCATTGATCACACACTCAGATTGCTAATCATCAGCTTCAGATCATTAATATTTAGCTCTCCGATCGCGTGGTCAAATCGCTAATCGCACGCTCAGATCGTCTTGATCTTTAGCTTCAGATTGCATGGCCAGATCGTTGATCACACGCTCAGATCGCTGATCTTGATCTTCAAATCGCTGATCTTTAGCTCTCCGATCGCGTGGCCAGATCATTAATCGCACCCTCAGATCATTGATCTTTAGCTCTCTGATCGCGTGGCCAGATCGCGGATCACACGCTCAGATCGTTGATCTCAAGTTCTCAGGTCAAGCTTCGCGCTTTCTGATCGAACTCCTTCCGCGCTTTCTAATCAGCTCTTTATGCTCTCAGATCGAGCTCCTTATGCTCTCTGATTGAGCTCATAAGCTCGCTCGTTTACTTGAGATTGTGTGCATTAGATCGTTCAGATCACATTCTTCAGACTCTCAGGTCGAGCTCCTATCAGATCGAGATCAACTCCTAGCTCTGGTATTGCAAACAGCCTTAGGTCATGTTCTCAACTCTCAGATCGCGATCAGTTCTTAGTTTCCAGATCACAACTAGCTACCAGTTTCAGAAAAAACGCGTAGAAAACTCAAAACAGCCCTGAAACATGCAGAAACGGTGGATTTTGGCCCCAAAAATGGCCCCAATTGAGTTCCCCAATTGCCACAACGTAGAGCTCGGAACAAGCTTTCTGTGATATCTTACGGGCTCTAAAACTCCTCTCGGATCAAAAGTTATGGCTGTTTTAAGTTTGCTTATCCATTTAAGGCCTCTAAGCCATGCGTTTGGGTTTCGGACGTTAGCTCCCTCCAGGAATTCATCTACTGGACATTTCATGTTAGTTATCAAATTACATTCAGTTTCAAAATTGCTTCAAGCTCTCAGATCACAGTCCTAGCTCTCAGCACCCGATCTCGCCAAGTAAAGTTCGAGCTCTTCAATTCGAGACTACAACCTATAGTGTGACAGCCATTCAGATCTAAGACATGAGTTTTTGAAGTGCAATTACACACTCCAAAAACTGGGGGGGTTCTGTTGTGCCTAAAAAATCGCACTGATGTCAGCACCAACCAATCAGAATTCATGAAGGCTTTGTGCCGTCCAGGAGCTGCCACATCGCCCCAAGACAGAAGAGATACGACTGTCACAAACCCAGCAAATTCAAGTTTTGTCTATGAGTGAATGAGGACCGCACACTTGTCTCAACTTTATCAAAATAAAAAGATAAGGATTAAGAAGTGGTCCCCACGTGTCAGGTCAACTTGCAAAAGCATTCATTACATTGACCTAAAAGGTGTATAAATTAGCATCTCTCTTCACGAAGATGAGGGGTTGGGCATATGAGAGTTAGACATAGATTTGAGCTTCATTATTTCTCTTTGTAAGCAAAGTGTTTCTTCATCTTTGCATGTCTTACGGGCAATATCATAAAAATAGTCAGAGAATAATAAAATAATGGTGGATGTAGGAGTTGCTTTAAGCATCCGAACCACTATAAAAACCTCTCTTGTCAATCTATTATTTATGTTTCTGCAACATATATAATCTCAACACTATGTTCAAATCTCATGGATCCATCACATGTAATTTCTAAGACTCTCTTAGAACTTTTTACATGCGAGTCGTTGGTGTCCAAAATCAAGCATCAACAAATCTCAATATGTTTGGTCCTGGCATGGAAGACAGGATTAGCAGCCAAAGCCCCTGCACTAATGTTATCACACCAAATTACCGTAGGCTTGTTGAATTTCAAGTTCAGCTCATCAAATAAACTTTGGAGCCAAGCCACCTCAGTGGAGGATAAAACAACCACTCTCTATTTCTTTGAACACCATTAAATGAGGTTTTTGGGCTTTATTGAGTGGGAGGATTGCCCACTCTTATAAACCCATTGGCTTGAGCATGCCTAGTCAATATGGGATCTCCAACACTCCCCCTCACGGTCAAGCCCATATGGTTCACTTGCCTATGAATGGAGGTAGTTTGGCAGCCCACCTCTAGTTAATCACTCAGCTCAAATGGGGCTGGCTCTGATACCACTTGTTGGTTTTTGGGTCTAACTCCTCACCCAAAAAGTCTTATTGAGTAGGAGGATTGTCAACTCTTATAAACCCATTGGCTTGAGCGTGCCTAGTCGATATGGGATCTCCAACAATGATAACTTAACATAGGACAATGAATACAAAAAGGGTTGAGATTAGATATATATTTTCAAGAATTTTTAAAAAAAAAAAAAGATGATGTTAAAATTTTGCTTAAAAAGGGAGTATATAAGTTGAGCGCTTCACTAATATGGTTAATTTGTGAAGTACAATAAGTTTCATATGAAGTAACTCCTAAATATTCACTCTTATATTCTGCAAATTTTTGTTATTTAAAAAACAATAAGTATGTTGGAAAACTCATAGGTGTTGCCAAAAGGGTTAAAAGTGTAAAGTTGTCAAATGATAGGACTTTAGCAATATTGACCAAAGTGACACCGATTTTGTTTACATTTAGAAATACAGTTGAGAAAGTTGTTAAGTGTTCTTACTTAGTATCCTTACTAGAAAGTTCTTGTATAGAAGGGAAAGTGTTCCCTTTCATTTGTTCAATCAAGCTTACTACAAAGTATCTCATTTTCTCTTCGAATTTCTTTTTCTTTCAAAGTTTATTCATTTGTCTTCACAAATTCACATGGTATCAGAGCTAATTTGACTAACGTCAATGGCTAAAAGCTCTTCCTTTTCACCATTACTTAACAGCACTAAAGAAATACTACGAGATTTGGCCAATCGCATCACCTCAGCTCTGGCTTCAAGCTTGCAGGTGATTAACCCTAAATTGATGAGGAACAACTTTCGATACTAGAGTTCTCAAGTTTTGTCAACAGTCGACTCTCACGAGTTAGAAGACCATCTCTTAGGTAGAGTCCCTTCTCCCTCACCTATTCTAATTGATCAAGTTGATCTTGAAGATGAACTTAGTAAAATTCGAGGTGAACTTAAGGACAAAATTGCACCTGTAAGTGAACAACTCAATCCAGCTTATATTTTGTGGAAACAAACTGACAAATTCCTAGTAAGTTGGTTACTTGCATCAATTTCTGAGAGTATGTTATGTGTTGTCTCGAATTGTTACTTTTCTACTGAAATTTGGTTAGCCCTAGAGAAAGACACTACAAGAAATATATTATATTGTAACAAAATTAATTTTATCAAATGTTATTTTGTCATGAGTAATATAGGTATTATGACAAAATAAAGAAAGAAACATCACATTAAGTATAACAAAGAGAATATACAATGACTAAAAAAATATTGTCATAATATTTTATCATAATAAAGAAACCCATAAGAAATATAGTGAAAAAAACATTTTTATCATAATATTTCGTCACAAATTTTGACGCTTAGGTAAATTGTTTATTGCAACAAAAATACTCTGTCATAAAACATTTTAGTCACTAGATTTAGTTATATATGCTATAACTATAAATTATTTTGTCACAAAAAAAATTATTTATTACTACAAGAAAAAAAAAATGTCATAATATATGTTGAAATAGAGGTATTAATGATAAAATATTTGAGTCAAAGTTTAAGCATTGAGATAAATTGTTTATCATGATAAACATATTTGTCATAAAAAACTTTAGTCACTATATTTAATAACAAATGCCATAATTACAAACTAATTTGTCATAAAAGAATTATTTATCATTACAAAAAAAAAAAAAAATTATCATTTATAAATATTAAAATCAAGGTATTAGTGACAAAATATTTGAGTCAAATTAAATGTGATATTTTGTAACAAAAATTTGCTAAAAAAACATAATTAATATGCGTTCAACTATTTGTCCTTCCTCTCAAGTTTTTAGCAATAACATATATGTCGTTAAAAAAAAATCTCATTAATAATTTTAGCATATATGTCATTAAAAAAAAAAAAAATCTCATTAACGCATAGGACAGGTACAAAGTCAGTGGCTAGGAAATTTTGTCGAGATCGGGGGGTGATCAAGGGTGGATCGGGTTTTGCTATATCTAGCTAGATCAAAGAAATCTGTTCTAAAACAAATTACCAACAAAATAGCGATTAAAAAGAAATTGTTTGTAAAATCATAGCAACATTTCAATCTGTTGTAAATATTTGTCCCCAAATTTCAATTCCTAATCTATTGTTAAATTATTGCTTTTTTTTTTTTTTAAACTTGAAAATGCCAAAAAATTGTAAAAAATACAAAGTCATTAATAATTTTATAAATGTAAATATTATGTACCATTTTCGGCTTTAATGATAAAAGAATACAAATCAAATTCAAACTGAATACAAATTACACAATAAAATTCATAAATTGCTGATGCGTGCCGAGCGCAACCAAAAATTAAATTACTCTACTTACAACTTGTATTAGCAGCAAGCAAAGGTTGATCCACAGAGACTAATTAATAAGATTATCTAACTTAAGATCATAGCAAATTAAGGGGTTTACTTCGGAAATTACTTAACACAAGAATAATTATTAAGAACAATAGTTAAAGATGATTTCGCTTCAAGGAGAATTAGGATTCAATTACAATTTTCAGCTCTGACTTTGCACCAACGTTTGGAGGCCCAAACGAACTCGAAATTTGACGAACCAAATTTTTTTCCTAAATGTGATAATTATCATGCCAGTAATTAATTTTTTCCATTAATTATGATATTATAGTTCTTTTTTGTGTTTTGTTTAAATATAGAAATATGTCGTCTTGTGACTCTTTCTCACCGAATCAATGGCAATTCCACTTAAGATGGAAAATGGGCCATAGATGCATGCGTGGCGCCATTAATTTTATTTTCAAATAATAGTTGTATATATTTTATTATTACATTCCTTTTTAAATTGCAGTAATAAACCTTCAATAAAACTTTTAATCATCTTTCCTTTTATTATTTGATAAAGGTAAAAAGCCAAATCCTAAGTAAAAATTGAAAATTCTTTTATTAATTTCTTGATTAAATTTAAAATCCATGTATATTTATTCTAATTTTTATTAGAGATATCATCAATTTAGGTAAATAAACAAAAGCTTCAATTTATTCAACTTAGGGACATTAAATAGTAACTTTGTTCAATATATGTACATTTACTATTAATTACGGATAATTTAATAGGAAGCGAGGACAAATCGGTAATTGTATAAGTTATAAGAAAAATAAAAAATAAAAAATAAAGTCTAATAAAATAACTTTATCAATAAAACACTAACATCTACCTAAAAAATATAGAAAATAAAAAATAAAAAACTATTAAAAATAAAATCATTGGCCTTCCCTTAGGGCTTAGGCCAATGGCGTAACCGATAGGGATAGTGTCACTTGGACTCACACTTGCCATGGCTAGACTGTGGCCTTGATTTGGCCTGGTCAAATCCTCGTTAGCGATGACATTGGCATGAGGAAAAAACTAACGTCTTATCTTTTTTTTTCATTTAATGTTTTTAATTTAATTTTAAAAATAAAATTATTGTCCTTTATTTTATGTAAAAAAAATTGTTGGTTTTTTTCTTAATTTTTAAAACACATTTCTCTTTTTTATTTAAATTATTTCATTATTTTTGGTTTATTTAAAAATATATCTTAATCCAATAAAAATACAATGATGATCCATGGTTTAGGCTTTAAAGAATTCTAATAGTATATTATCCTAATTTTTTAATAAGTAATATTCTTAATCATACCTAGCAATAGTTAATCCTAATACTACTCCAACTTCTAATAATAACTCTAGATTGATAAAACTTAATTAAATTAATTAATATCAAAAAAAGACCCTATAACTAGTATTGGCCTAATGAATAACATAATCTTTAAACTGTATAAATGGTTGTCTCGTCCTCTTTTGAACACTTTCATTCTTTTGGGTTGACACATACTAAAGTATATACAGATATATAGATATACTCACTGGATTGTGCCATAACAATATGCAATTTGGGCTACCCCTGAAGTGGGTGTTTGATATGTGGTTTAGTTAATACTCTACTTAATTTAATGTGCCATTTCTAATTTGTTGCAACAAGGATTTCGATTGAGTGATTGATTTAAACTTTTAATTTTATGAGACGAGTGAGAATATATATGCGTTTAAATGATGAATATGTATTAGCTTGAAATTATAACAAAAAATCAATTACAATATTTATAGTTATGACAAATAATAATATATGTTTTATATATTAAAGATAGACATTTTTATTTTTTTATAATCATAAGTAATTAATTAATTAAAAAGTTATAAAAACTTGAAAAAAAACTTAATTGAAAAGTTTAGGTCGTTAAATCAATCAAATACAATAAGCACATATAAACTAAGTGAAAAACACATCTATAATACAAACGTAAAAAGAGAATATACAATCGTAACAAAATAAAATTATGATCATTTATATTTTGTTTGTTAGGTAAGTGGAGATGTCTTTTTATTTTACTTGCTATATATGCATTGAATTTTGTTCTTAGCCCAACACCAAGTAGTTATTATTAAAAAATGAATAACAAGCTCATCTAGTCATGAGTTTGATTAAATTAATGAACATTTTATATTTTAATAAAGAGAATTATATTTTCTTTTATTTTGAAGGGGTCATGTAAAAATCTAGAAAAATTATGAATGGCCGAATAATATAATTTGTAGAGCATTTCAATAATATATATATATCACAAAGGTGTATCTTAATATTTAGTTTATTAATCATTGTCTTGTATAATTGACTTATTCTCAATAACTGTTCTTAGTGTTTTGTAAGAGATGAAATTGTTGGAGTGGGAAAAATTTGGGATGCAATTTAGGAGGCAACAATTTTATTTTTTAATTCCCTCCTAAAGGTGTAAAAATTAAAACTCTAAACTATTTTTAAGTATCTTTCCTCTAAATTATTTTTAAGTATCTTTCTTATTTTAAATATCTTTCCTACGTCAAGTCAATTATATATATACAATTAAAAATCAATTCTATTTTTAAGTATATTTCCCATTTTAAATATCTTTCCCATTTTAAATATCTTTCGTTTTTTCTTTTTTCTTTTTTTTTTTCAGCATTGTTGTCAACCTTTTGTAATTGTTAGTGTTCTTTGTTCGAATCTTTGTTTGAGGTGTCACCATTGGTGGAGGTGGTTGTCTGAACTTCTTCAAGGACGTGGTAGCGTAGAAGTGTTTGTGGATGTCATTGAAGTCTTGCTCGAGAGTCCCAAATTTCTCAGCGCCAACTATACCGCGTAAAACGACGACTGTCAAGAATAGGAAGAGGAAGGTGACTTTACTTTGGTGAATCACTCCCTGGATCTGGCGGACTCATTGAGTCCCCATGCACCCAACATCTTGACTCGCCGAGTCGAATCGGTCAGAGTAGGATAGATAGAATGTTCAGAAACGTGAAAGAGAGTTTCAGGATCTGAACACCAAATAAGGGTTAAGTCATTGAAAAGCTTAATGAGGAGGGTAGCATTGTAATTAATGGAGAATTTAAGGGCAATGAAAATTAAGGAAAATCGGTGGAGTTGAGTGGGGATGCAGGAAGAGAAGAGAGCAAGATTCATAAAGAGTTTTGAAGAAAAAAATTTGCCCCGACAATTTTTTATAATTTAGTATCAATTTAAATAATATTTCCGACAAAATTTTATTATTTGTTTGGGCTGTTTCAAGTAGTCACGTTGAAGGATTTGTGTGATGTGTGAGAGAGGTGTATGTGCATCATCAGTGTTGATGTTAAAATAAGGGACTGGATTTCCTAAGAGATCATGTTGAGTTGGCATCATTAAAGACATGGTAGATCCAACTAGGGGTGTTCGGTTCTGGGTACCTTGCATTTTTTGAAGGAACTGAAACTGAAACCGAAACTGGAACCGACGGTTCCTTGAAATTTGGAACCAAAATCAGAACCGACGGTTTCGGTTCCTAGGTACCCAGAACCGGAACCTGTAACAATGGTTCCGGTTCTAGTTTTGGGTACCCTGTAAAATTCGTGACCCCCCAAAAAGTTTTTAAAATGGCAAAAAAAATCTTAAAAACTTACAAATACCCCCCTGAAACTTGTTAACAAAAATAAAATTACAAATTATAAATTCAAAATTACAAACTCTATTACTTTGTAAAGGTAGATTCTCAAAAGTCAAACCAACTTACTTTAAATGTTATAAAATATAAATATAAATATATTCACATTACTTTTTCTACAAAAATTTTTATTAACCCCCTACTCTTTAATTTTATTTTATATTAGTCTCGGTTCCCGGTTACGGTTCTGGTTCATATAGTTAGGAACCGGAACTGCACAGTAACGGTTTCAAAAATTTGGAACCCGAACCTACCCGTTGACAGCTGGTTCTGAATAAGAACCAGAACCAAACCCCAGGTACCCATCGGTTCCGATTCCAATCGATTCTTTTAAACACCCCTAGATCCAACTAGTATTTACTGTACAATAATTGCTTTTATGTTTTAAAATGTAAATAAATAATTAATAATAAGTTAAGTATAATATTGTATATATAAATATAACACTATTACAAGATATGACCTAACATATTTATGGAAATTTGTTAATTGCTTGATTGATTGTATTTTACAATATATTTGCCTAGTTATGGAAATCCCAAAATGGTTTAAGATCAATTTCCTATAAATTTTTGTCATCACACTTTTCACGTTTTTGACAAAAATATTTTTATTGTTATTAAAAAATATTTATAAATATATTTTATCACGATTTTAATTTCTATATAAATTATTTTTTTCACTTGAATATTCTTTTCACGAAAAAGATTCGTCACACTTTAGAAGTATAGACATGAATATTTTTATCATTATTGAGATGACAAATAATATTTGTCATGCCTCTATTATTTTGACAATAAAAAATTTATCATGTAAAAATATTTGTATCAAAAATTATTTGTCATGCTATTATATTTTTTACAAAATTATTTCCATTACTATACAATTTTTGACAAAAGATATTGTCATATAAACAAACATGTGACAAAATAAATATTGTCAAAATAAAGTCAACGACAAATAAATTTTTGTCACTCTTAAAATTATGAACAAATAATTTAGTCACTATTCATAATATTGACAAAATCAATTTTGTCATAATATATTATTTTCTCACAATAAATCTTGTCATTTGGTCTTTAAATATAAATCAATTGTGACAAAATATTACTTGTAGTGATAAAGATTGCCTTCTATTGTTTCAAATAATTTATTACAATAAACTAGTTTAGAGTAACAAATTATTATTGTCACAATAAATAATTAGGCTATGGTGACCAAACGCTCTTTCGTCACGATACACTTAAGAATACGAGCTTAATGTGACTAACGTGGTGACCAATACAAGTCCTCACATTAGCGAAATGGTCACAATTTTGATATTTATAGTGACAAATTATTTTATTGCGAGAAGCCTAAATTCTTGTAGTGAGAATTCATAACAAATTCTAAGGCAAGAGCATTTCATCTTAAAAATCTCCTTCAAACTACTCAAAAAGGAAATTCAAGTATCGGAGATTATGTTAAAAAGATGAAGGAAATCACTGAGAATTTAGCTGCTAGTGGACTGATTGTATCCGATGAGGATTTGCTTCAGTATGTGTTAGATGGGTTGGGACCAAAAAAAAAAAAAAAAATAAAAAAAATAACAAAAAAATAGAAAACCAAAGTTGACACCATCACATTGCAAGAGGAACAATTTCTCCTTCAAAAATATGAGATACATCTTGAAAGGTTTAATTCCATTGACCTTTAATTATAACAACTCAGCCAATGTTGCATTAACAAGTCAATCTGGCAATTCCAATAGTCTTGAGCTACAAATCACATGGCTGCTGATCTAAATCACTTGAGTGTCAACAAGAATTATTCTGGTGATGCACAACTTCAGGTTGGTAGTGGTGAGCATCTTTCTATTTCTCATATTGGCTATTCTTAATTTCCTAGTTCATTACACTCTAAGTGCTTACACCTTAGGAATATACTTTGTGAACCTAAAATTACAAAGAATCTTCTAAGTATCTCTAGATTTACCAAAGACAACAATGTTATTGTGGAATTTAATGTTAATTGTTGTGTTGTTAAGGACAAATCCACACGAGTAGTGTTACTCTAAGGGGAGCTTAAAGAAGGTTTATATCAGTTGAACATTCCATCTATTCCTTCAACATCTCTTTCCTTCAATGAGTTTTCCGATTCTTGCTCATTTGACAGCCATCACAACAACAATATACACAAATAGCTATGAAAATTAGCTATAAAAAGAAAAACTATAGCAAATACATATTTACAACTATAAAAGTCAATATTTATAGCTAAATGAAATAATTTTAGTGATAAGAATTTCTCTCTCGAAGCTAATAGTCATCTATTGCTTTAACTTATTAAAATTGTGGCAATAGCTATTCATTTAGCTACAATGTATCAGCTATGGTAAAACATTGTAGTTAATTAATGTATTTAGCTATAAATATTTCATTTACATGGCATATAGTATCATTATTTGCTACAAGTTTTAACTATATAGCTATTATTTGTGTATTAGCTATAAAAATATTGAGATTTGTAGATAATTAATGTATTTAGTTATAAACATTTTATGTACATGGCATATAATATCATTATTAGCTGCGAGTTTAACTATATAACTATTATTTGTGCATTAGCTATAAAATATTAAAATTTGTAGCTAATTAAGGTAGCTAGCTATACAAATTTTATTTTCATGATACTGACAACATTTTAGTATCATTATTAGCTACTAGTTTCAATATATAGCTAACATGTGTGTATTAGCTATAAATTATTTGAATTTGTAGCAAATAAAGAATATGAAAATTAATTTGCTACAATCCTTATAGTATGCAGCTATAGATATTCTAATTTATCCTATAAGTAATTATATTTTTATTATTTATGAATTAAATAGTTATAGTCAAATATAATGTTAATCACACCACTAAGGTCAGTAGTAAATGGAACATTAAACCAATAGCTAACTTAAAAGAACTCTTCAGCGAGCTAAGAGTGTGGGCTTTTGTAAAATAAAAATTGTATTTTAAAGGATCTCTAAGGTTTTTGTCTTTTCTATGATGATTTAAAACTAACACTTTATAAAATATAAGTGATTTTAGGTATGAGATATGAGATATTATAAAAATTGGTAATGTTACATATTTTTATACATGGACTTGTATGTATGTTTTAGATGATGATGACATCGTTAATAAAACTATTTAAGTTATTTATACGTTTGATAAAAAGAATATTTGGTTGTATGGAAGATCGGTTTTATATAAAACTTAGTGCATATATCAAAATAACCAAAACCACCATTAATATATTTATTAAAATCTGTCTCACTTCACAAAGTATTAATATGCAAAGCAAATTAATTGAATTATATAACCATAAAACTTTATAAAATTGAAAGCATAATTTGTAAAATAGGGGAATTAAAAAAAGAAAATAGAAAAGAAATAGATGTTAGTAAACACGAGATGGTGGAGATCCTGATCCTAATCTTTGATATTGATCTTGAGCTGGCAAATCAATTTCGTTTTGTCTAATCTAATGGTACAGCTCTCACCTGTCCACCGTCAAATATCTCACATTTATGTTATATTTTATTTTAAATATTAAATTAATAATATTTTATTGGGTCTAGATGTCTAGTGGAATAGGGTGAAAGTTTTGTCTAATCTCACTTGTCAACCTCTTGCTGCCAATCTCACATTTATGCTATATTTTATTCCAAATTATTAAACTAATAATATTTCATTTAATAATAATACTGTTTGGGTCTAGAGGCTAGTGGAATTTAGATAAAATATTTATATATAAAATACATATATATAAACTATAGTAATTATCACTTTGGCCTTTGGGCATAACTAAATCAAATATTTAGACCATTTTAATTAATAATAATTGCTTTTAAGTATTTATATAATATTTTATTTAATAATAATACTTTATTGGATCTAGACATCTAGTGGAATTGGGATCACTTTGGGCATAACTAAATCAAATATTTAAACCCTTATTAGATAATATGCTTAGATAATATATATATATAAATATAACAAATATTATAAATATATTATATATATATATAGAAAACCTTATTTATTTGGGTTAACCTGAATCAACCCAACCCAGGCTCAATATTAGTAATCTAATAACTAGTCCAATTACTAATTGGACTTACCATGAAAGGCGCATTGCCCCCTCATCCCTCCCCTCTCACAAATGAGTGGGCTGTCGCCCACTCACTAGAGCGAGACCCTCAAATGCTTTATTAATCAATAAGTTGGAGATCAATTTGCAAGTTCATTCTGTGAACAAGAATAAAGAATTCATTACGGAGCTAAGCAATGGTAGGATTATGTTGGTTTCATCTCCTTGTGATTTAATAAATTGTTCTCAAGGTGTCATTGCAATTAATTCAAACCACGTGAGGTTTAATTCACAATCTTTTCGTATTGTTTATAATAAGAATAAATTTTACTTATAAAAATTGAACTTAGTGAATCACATGAGACTAGTGTTCTTATGTGACAACCCCACATGTAAAGATTATTATCTTATTCATCATTTATAATTCAAATTATTTATCTTAAATATGTAGAATTTAATTTTCTTCATCATAATTTATGTAATTTATATTTTAAATGTGAAAAATTAAATAAATTATTCATTTATATATAATTTATAAGATTAATTAATAAAATAATTTGTTTAATTTTGTTATGATACTATTAGGGTAAGTAATCAAACATCTAATTCTCGTAAACCCAACTTATTATATACATTTAATTTTGATGCATATTCTACTTAAACAACCTCTACCAAATTCCAATTCACAAGTACAGTCATTGTTTTCCTAGCATATAGTGAAACAATCGAGGCAATAAATATAAATAGCACAAAAGAAGGGGTATTCCCAAGGACGTTAAATGTCCATAAGTATAATGAAAATGAAATAAGAACAAATTCCCATTTAGAAAGTCCACTCCTCAAAACTTTACAACAAATATTAATCACTAATGGAAAAATGCCTAACCACTTGGACAAATGTAAGACCATAGATTAATGATCTTCTTCCCAAAAATATCATGCAATTTAAAAAATCACAAGTATTTTAATTAACAACCATGCACTATCAAATTAATACTAATAATCAAACCATATTATATATATTTGACAAGCATATGAATCTTCATCATCATTTATCTTTTTTTTATTAAATTATGTGTAAGTTGGAAGCAAAAACCGACATAGACTCCCATGTGTAATGCTCAACTTTTGTGATTTAATCGAGATTATAGCTAGTGTAGTTTGATTAAATAAATACAAATTTTTTATTATTTTTTATTTGATAGGAGACGTTGTCAAATTATACACGCAAAAACACAGTTATATAAAATAATTAAAATAAATAAAATATATTTACAATTAAATAGGATAAAGAGTAAATGTTTTCCCAAATTATAAAAGTAAAAGTGGTGGTACTTTTTATCCCTCCATATTTTTCCAATTGCGCTTTTTTTTAAGGGTTTTTTTTCAAAGTTTTTATTTTATCATAAACATGGGGGAATCAAGAACAAGGCGCGGCAATCAATTACAACCATCAGAATAATTCCCAGACAACATTCAGGCTTCAAAGGTTAGTCTTCTTTTTGGAACCAATATAACATCATTAAGGTTTTTATTTTCTAGTGTTCCGTGCATTTTTTTCTTTTGCAAATTGTTTTACTTGCAGTTTTCTTTCAAGAATCAGTTTTCTTTCAAAGGTTAGTTTTCTTCTGCAACTTGCTTTGTTTTCTTTCATGCATTATGTGTTTATATATTGGATTAAATCTCACAACTTCCTAGGGTTTTCAGAAAATACACTCAATTGATATTTGTTAAATATTCGTTTAATGGCACAATCATCCATAAAAACACATAATCAAACACACATCAAGCACATAATGCTAAATTTTGAGAAAAAATTTATTTATACTATAATATTAAACTTGGCCATGGGTCAAACCAATAGGTGGATATAAAAGAATGTTAAAAAAAAAAACTCATGACAATAATTACCTTTGATTACATGTCTAATATCCTCTACAATGTCTCTGCTTTTTATTAACCTGATAACATACTCAGCTTGCCACTTTAGCTTTCGAGACTTTCCATGTCTGCTGCAATAAATAGTGTCATCAGATTTTGCTGTTTTTTATTTTTTATTTTTTTGGACATTTTCTATCTTACATATTTAATTAGTATTTTGCAACTAAGAAACCAGTTATCTTAAGGCAAATTCCCCGAGGCATCAAACCATTACATAAATACATTCACAACATATTCTTTTCATGACCCACTCTGCTTAAAATACCATTACATAAATACATTCACAACATATTCTTTTCATGACCCACTCAGCTTTTTTATGCGTAATCTGTCTTCATTCATAACTTAAGGTTTTGGAAAATGGATGAATGATTAATTGACATTGGGGTTTAAGGAAATTTTCCATTTTATGGAAAGTTCTTGAAAATAAATTAAGTAAGAGATACCGTTTTAAGACAATATTATGGTCATAGCTCAATAATGTCTTTTTCTTTCATTTATTTATTTATAACTCAGTGATTTATTTTATTGTAAATAATACATTTTTAGAATACCAACAACATGAGTAGACGTGGAGGTTTAGTTAAAGGCAAAAGAAAAGCTAAGCCCACTGACAAAAAGAGTGATCCAGCCGATAGTATCTCTCAAGATATGCAAAAAACTCATCATGAAACACAACTCAATAAGGTGCAATCTACTACAAATAGCATTGAAAAGTCATGTCTTAATCACCATTCTCGTATACAGCCAGAAAAAGCAACTGATTCTATTGGTAAACATCATTCAATAATTTATTTTTTTAATATTTTCTTGATCACCAAATCAATTCATTGTTATGTCTATCATGTACACTCATTATTAATATTGTTTGTTAGTTTATTTAATATTCATCTAACTTGAATTTACTTTTTTTATAATAGGAAGAATGGGCATACGGGACATGAGAACAATAAGATTTCATTATTGAGAATATTTTGTCTTTTCACCTACACTAACGATCAATGGTAGAGTGAGTGAGAAGTACTATGATTTTGATTTGGAGTTCGAGTTTCTCACATACTTTGCTTTGTTGGATTACATAAAGAAGAAATGTGACTTTGATATACTCCGTGGAGACAAATTGTTTTACCTGAAGCCAAGGAGTATCCTTAGTGATCTTGATGGACTAGTCCAAATTGTTGATGATGATGATGTGAGAAACGTGCTTGCAAGTTACAGAAATACTAAGGGAATGTCTGTTAACATGTCTACTCTCTTAGAAAAGGATGATATAGTGCCTTGCTATCCCGAAGAACATAATCTTGGAAATGTTTCGAGAGAAGTCAACCAGACATTTTCGGAGGAACACACATCAAATGTTGGAATTGAGGCATGGACATCAAGTTTTAATTTTAATTTTTTTTTCGTTTTACTTTCATGCATTTTCATTTTCTAAATGTCGTGCAGTTCTTAATTTGCTAATTAATAATTATTCATGTGATTTTTATGTCTAAACACCAAAAAAAAAAAAAAGGAAAACAAGAGGTCATACGCGCTGCATAAAATCATTACATTAGAAAAAGGATAAAAATTGCCTATAGAATTTGACGAGGATCATTGAGCTGTTGGTGAAAACTCAATAGATTTTGTTTGGTTTTTAGGACAAACAGTTCGGAATAAGTCATGTTGTCCTTTACAAATAAAGGAGTGGAAAGAACTTAAAGAACATGAAATTGACCATATGTGGACCATTATCAAGGTAAGACAAATAAAAAATAAATATTTATAATATTTTGTATTTTGTTTAATATATTAAAGTGTAGAATTTGAAACTTATTTATCTTATATGCTTTTCAGGAGAAGTTTGTATTTGAAGAAGTAGAAGGAAGGAAAGAAGCCATTTTTGGTCACATGAATGCCTTATACAGGGATTACAGATACAAAATGAAAAAAAGATATTTTGCTTCGAAATCAACTCACCAAAGTCGTCTGAAAAACAAGCCTAAACTTGTTCGTATGGACGATTGGAAGTATTTGGTTAATTATTGGAGTGAGGCAACCTTTCAAGTAAGCATAGCTATTTAAGTTACATTTTAGCATAATTACTATGTAATTATAAGATATACATATTATTGCTTATTTTATCATTACACAGGAAAGGAGTAACAAGAATAAGACAAATAGATCAAAGCGGTCTATGCCTCCTTACACAGGAACTAAAAGTTATGCTCGACTCAGACGTCAAATGGTATGAATTTGCTTTCAAATATGAGATTAAGTTTAATAATTCACATTCATTATTTTTTAATCAATATGTTCATAACTTTTATTATGACAGCAAAAGAAAAATGGATATACTCCTTCTCGTGTTGAAGTTTGGATAGAATCTCGCAAAAGAAAAAAAGATAAGCAAGTTGAATCCGTTATAGAAGACATTATTGTAATAGCTTTGTATTCTCTTTAACTACTTCTTGATTTTTTATTACGCACACACATCCAAGCTAATACCATAAATTTGTTTTTTAGTCACAGTTTGATCGATTAAAAAAGCAACAAGTAGAAGGACAAATCTTATTGAATGATGATGAAATATTTGAAGAGGTCCTTGGTCCAGAGAAGAATCGCTATTTGTGTGCTTATGGTCTAGGAAAAAGTATTACCAAATATTTTGGAAGTAGACCAACTAAAGCACAACTTATGAAACAAGTACAAACAACTAGGAAGGAAGCAAATGAAAGGGTGGAGGAGGCAAACAAGGAAGCAAAGAAATTAGAAGAAGTGAAACATCAAATGGAGGAGATGAATAGACGATGGGAAGAGAAGTTCATGATGATGCTTACAACTCAAGGTCAACAATCTTCAACAAATAACCAAATCCCTTTGGATGAAATTGTAAGTTATTTTGAAAATTGCATATATACTATAAAAAACATTTTTCTTTTACATTAATCATAAAGTGATATGCAATGATTACATTTGTCTATATGATTAATCTAATTTTTCAAATTTGATATTGCAGGTTGGTGGAAATTCTTAAATAGTCAGGAAAGATTGCTATGACATTGAAGATTCATATTTTGTAAAAAAAAATTAGTTGATAATATTTTAAATTACTAGGATGAAAGATTTTATGAGTAGACAATTATTTGGTTGGAAATGACTTTATTAATGTAAAACTTTTTATGTTAGAAATTTTCATATGACGTCATATTATCTATTTAATATAAAAGAATTGCTATAAATTTGTAATTATTATTAAATTTGTTAATTATAACAATATTTGTACAATTAATTTTAATTGAAGCAATAAATTATAAATTTTTTATATAAATTATTTGTTCCATGGAAAATCATTATAATATTTAGCTACAAATTAAAAGTATTTATAGCAAGTTATTTCAATATTTAGCTATTAACAAACTATGTCCATAGCAACTGAATTTCACATATAGATATGACTTCAATATGTCCATAGCAAATAATTATAATATTTAGCTACAAATCAAAGATATTCATAACAATAGTAATTTCAATATTTAACTATTAACATGCTATGTCCATAGCAATATCTTTTCATATACAGATATGACTTTCATATGTCTATAGCAAAAAAAATAATATTTAGCTATGAATTCACTATTTATGTGGCAAATGATATTTTTATTTAGTTACGATTTTAGTTTTCACATAGCCAAAAGGTTAATATATTTGCTATGGATATTATTTTTGTAGTAGAAATTTTCAAGATTTAGTTATAAAGTTATATTTTTGTAGCTAAAATGCAAACATAGATATACAGACTATTCTCCGTGGCTATAAAGGCAAAGTTTTTGCTACAAGCTTATTATTGTTATAGCAAAAACATTTAAGTTTTTAGTTACATATTAATCTCATCTATAGCAAAAAAATATAAACTGTTAGCTACGTAAGCAAAAAGTTACAAGGCTAAATTTTAGCTACGCCACTTCTAGCTACGATAAGCTACAAAACATTGCATCTGTAGCTAAACCATTTAGTACGTAAATTCATACTTTTAGCTACAATGAACGTCATGGCTAGAAATGCATAATGTTGTAGTGCATGTAGCACCTGCACGGTCCTTTTATTATACAGAACCATCATAGCTTAGTTTACCTCACAAATCCAATTGTCATGAAAAGTCTGATTGTTTCATAGATTCTGATTTTCAGTGTATAGTGTCTCTAATGCATACGAGTATTGGTCAACATAATGTTTCCCATAAAACTAAGAGTACTGATCAGCATAATGTTTCCAATGAAACTACCTTTAATTGTAATCTATCTTGTAATTCACTTGCTGATAATAAAACTAGTTGCTTCCTTGTTCATGGTATTTCTAATTCTTATTCTGAATCTGATGATTGTCTTGCTAATATGTAACACCCCACTTGAAATATGTAGACACTGTTTAAGGTATGGCCTAAAGGATTATCGAATTTCCCCTAAATGAGTTTGTGTATTGTTCATGTTGTTTGGTTGGCCTTTGGTTGAGTTTTTGTTTTGGGTTTGGTTGAGTGTTTAGCATGGAATTGTTCAAGACTTAGCAGAGTTTGGAGTTACAGTCTTCGCCGGGGCGAGGGAGAAGCTTCGCCGCAGCGACGTTGGTTCTGTGTTGGCAATGTTGGTTCTGGACTGTTTCGCCGGGGCGACAGAAAGTTCTTCGCCGCGGCGACGGGACAGCAGAAAAGTTCCTTGAGGTTTCTAGAGAATTCTCCATAGGGGTAAAATGACCATTCTACCCCTAATTAGCAGGAAAAGTGGGGAGTAAAATGCAAGAAAATTTCATGGAGAGTAGTGTAAAATGGGGGTGAGTTTGTAAAGAATTAAAGGATAAATGTGGAATTTTCAAGAAAGAGTAAGGGCAAAATGGGAAAGAGTGTATATTATATGAGCTAATAAGAGTTTAGTTCTCTAAACCCCTTCATTTCACCCATTTCCACCGCCTCTTCATCTCCCATTTTCTCTCAATTCCTCACTCAATCTTCCAAGGGATTGTTGAGAGTTTTGAGTTGGAATTTGACAAAGAAGTGATCATAAGCAAGAAGAGGTAAGAATCCCTACTCTAGAGATGACTTTTATTTATGTAAGGGTTAAGTTCTTACTAAGTTTATGCTTAGGAAATAAGAGAAAGCTATGATCCAACAAGAGTAGAGAGCTTTAGTGGAGACTACTCAAGTATGAGGTAAGTAAATCCCAACCCAAGTTGAGATTTGAGAATTCTTTTGAGTAGAGATTTAGTAGAAATGATGTATGCATGTTATATGTATGTTATTGAGAAATTGTGTAAAGATATATGCCTACTTGTTAAGGAATTAAATTGAGATGAGTATTCATGTTGAGTTGTTGGATACTTCTCCTTTATAAGGAGTGTAGATTTGTGATGATTTGAGATGAAGTTAGATGAAATTGAGTATGTATTTTGGGAGTGTTCTTCTATGGTAGGGATTATGCCCATGGAAGGGAATTTACTTCCAATTTTGGATGGTTAAAGAGAGAAATAGAGTTGTAGTTAGAGAAGAGTTTTTATATGCACATGAGTTGTTTGATGAAATGCCTAAGAGAAGCATGAGAATGAGTTATGAACCTTAATTATTGCAACATTGCATATTGGCATTTCCTAAGTGCATTAATGAGCATGAACCATCCATATGCATTAAGTGTGCATTGAGAAAAACCTTGAGAAAAAGTTGAGGAAGAGTAGAGAAGTACTCTAAGAGTTAAGCTACATTATGATGAGTAGCTAGAGAAAGAGTAGAGATCTTGTGCACAAGAGTTAAAGAAGAGAATAGAATAAGTTGTGCGATGGGGAACCTGTGAGTGACGAGTAGAGTCACGCAGAGTGGAACACGAGGTTCCAGCCGTGCCTCCGGTTAGATGAGGCCGTGACCGTCACGCAGAGTGGAACACGAGGTTCCAGCCGTGCCTCCGGTCAGATGGGGCCGTGACATTCAGAGAGAGAGAGATTGTACACTCATATGGCCAAAGGTTCCGAATCCATGCATAACTAAATCCGATCGGTAGCGAAATGAGCGGAAGTCACGTAGAGTGGTAGCGCCCAGCCGTGCCTCCGGTCAGATGAGGTCGTGACATTCCAATGAGTAAGAATGAGAAAGAAAAGAAATAGATAGAACAGAGATGAGAAAAAGCTAAGAGTTAAGCTACATTATGAGTAGTAGCTTGAGTATGAGTACTAGCTTGAGAAAGAGATGAGCAAACATGAGAAAGAGTAAGAGAGAGATAAGAGCATAGACTAGGTTATGTGATGGGGAACCCGTGAGTAATGGGTAGAGTATTCCCGCATGTACGCCGCATTGAGAGAGCGGCATGAGTATGAGAAAGAGAAGTGGTGTAGCCCGTGAGAGTGCATGCGGATGAGGGCTATACCCGAGTACCCGAGAGAGAGACTATACACTCACATGGCCAAGGGTTCCAAATCCATGCATAACCAAGTCCGATCGACTAGAATGAGGAAAAGTCACATAGAGCGGGAGCAAGTCCCGGCCGTGCCTCCGGTAAGATGAGGTCATGACTACTAAAGAGAGTTAACAGAAAAGAATTATGAGAAAGAGAAACAAAAATGAGAATGGGATAATAGAAAGAATTAAAGAATGAGAAAGTTTGAGAAAGCTTGAGAAGGAATGAGATAAAAAGAGAGAGAATAAGAGAAAGAATGAGAGAGTTTGAGTTAGCAAGAATAGAGAGTAAAAGAAAGAAACATGCAGTTCTTTTGCATTAGTTGCATGTACACCTCCTACATGCATGCACCATGAGTTCTTCTATGGTTAGTGAGAGTATAACGAGAACAAGAGAGAGAACCGTGATTTTCCTTCATGGTGAGTAGGATGAGACTAAGAGAGAACCATGATTTTCTTTCATGGTGAGTAAGAATAAGAGAAGAAGAAAAAAGAATAAGAACAGAGAGAAAAACAGTGAGAATTAGAAATAGAAGAACGTTAGAGTAAGGAAGAACCAAAGAGTGAGTTGCGGGGATAGGTAGTAGAGGACTTACTTACTGAGCATTGTTGTGCTCACCCCGTAGTTCTTCTCTGTTTTGCAGGAAATAGGAGCAGCGGTCAGATGGACGTTGAGGAGCGAAGAGTATTGGCACCACTGTCCACCAACTATGATATTTTGTATTAAGTAGAAAGTTTTAATACCTTTCTTTTGTATTTGTAAAGAATTATATTTTTATGAGTAAAGAAAATTTTGAGCCCACTATCTTTCATACGCTATGTATATCTATAATTTACATAGTATGTATTATAAGAATAGTAGTAGAGAGCAGGTGTTACATAATGTAGCTAAGTGATTGTGGTCAATCCCACTTGTGTTAATACTGTTTCTGATGCCATCTACCAATATGCTTGTGCCTAGCTCTTAACCTACTATGATTTCTGATGCATGCATTTCTAATGTCACCAAACAACCTGCTATGACTAGCTATGAACCTAGTGTGATTTCTGATGCATGCATTTCTGCTACTCATACTGTATATCAACCTACCATAGTTTCTAGTTCATGTTCTTCTGATAAAAATAACTCTCATGTGTCCAAAGATGTGTCCAAAGCAAGCTATTTTGCTGCTAACAAACAGACCAACTCTTATATGGTTTGGCATTGACCCTAACTCTTCTGCTCTTCATAAAATCTTGTCTGCTCTTAACAAGTCTTTATCCCCTTCACATTCCTCTAAATCTTCACAATTTGAAGTGTCTTTTTATGATGCTTGTCAATTAGGTAAGTTGCATCAGAATAGTTTTCCCTCTTCTCAGTCTCATACCCTTGAACCTCTAGCTTTGGTCCATAGTGATGTTTGGAGTCTTGCCCCTGTGACTTCAGTAGAAGGTTTCAAGTACTATATCCAGTTTTTAGATGACTTCAACAGATTTACTTGGGATTTTCCTTCTCAAAACCAAAGCTGAAGTAAAGTCTAGCTTTATCAAATTGCATCACCTTGCTGAAAGACAATTTGGCACCTAATTAAAATGTCTCCAATCTGACCAAGGAGGAGAATACAAAGCTCTCATTCCTTATCTCAATGAAACAGGAATTCAATTTAGGCACTCTTTTGCCTATGTTCATCAACAAAATGATCGTAGTGAAAGGAAACATAGACACATTATCAAAATCGGCCTAACTTTGCTTGCTCATGCATTTATGCCTTTGAATTATTGGTGGTGTGATTTTGAAACTGATGTTTTTTTAATTAATAGAATGCCTACTGAAGTTCTAAGGAATGATACACCTTATTTTAAATTGTTTCGAAAACATCCCTCTTATGATAGTCTTAAGGTGTTTGGTTGCTCTTGTTTTCCTTATCTTAGAAGTTTTCATAATCACAAGTTCAGTTTTCATTCCTTTAAGTGTGTCTTTATAGGATATAGTTTAGTACATAAGGGATACAAGTGTTTGCAAAATGATGGAAAAGTTTTTATTACCCCTAGTGTGAAGTTCCATGAAACTGAATTCTCTTTCTTTAACAATCAGTTTATTGAGCCCATTGTTAGTTCTTCCCCTCATGAGTCAGTCAATAACACTAGTTCCCTTACACCTTCCTTTCCATGTCTCATTCTTCCTAACACACCCCTTCAATTGCTCCTGTTCCCACAGCAATAAGAAGTTCTCAAGGAAACAATGTCCTTCCCAACTCAACAACTGGTGTTCACTCTTCCTTACTAAATCCTAAACCACCTGTTTCTGATTCAGAATTAACTTCTTCACCTTCCCTTTCAACCACCACACCTTGACCAAACACTAACTCTCCTACACAAGTCATAAACACTACCAACTATACCCGACTAAATCTCCAACACCCTTCAACTTGCTCCACACCTTCACCAAACACTAACTCTCCTACACAAGTCATAAACACTACCAACTCAGTATCCTCTTTACCTATTGTTCCTTTGAGAAGTGTTCTACCCACCTATCTGCTTGAAGTTGATCTATCATCTTCACAATTTCATACTGCCTCCACTTTAGAGTCTTTGCCTCCTCTAGTCTAGAATTTTCACCCTATGCTTACAAGGGCAAAAATAACCGCTGGCATGTCTAACCCAGTTACTGTTATGTCTTCCTCCAATGCTAAGATTTTTCCTAGGGGTGAGCGGTTCCGAGTACCCTACATTTTTCGGAGGAACCGGAACCAGAACCGCACAGTGCAGGTTCCCAAAAAAAGGAATCAAAACCAAAACCGCACAGTGCAGGTTCTTAAATTCAAGGAACCGGAACCTAAAATGCAGGTTCTGGTTCCTTTCACGGGTATCCTGTAAAAAATAATTACCCCCTATTAGTTTAAAAAATAACAAAAATACCTTAAAAGTTTACAAATACACCCCTAAAAAATTTTGATTACTCATTCATTTGTGTTCAATATAACTCATAAATCCTCTAATCTTTAAACAACACTTGAATCCAATCAATTCATCACAATTCACATAAAATTTCTCAATCAAAACCAAGACACAAACAATTATTCATATATAAATTGTTAATTTAATGTTATAAAATGTTAATGTTTATAATGTAATATAATAATATTGTAATTAATTAAGTAATTATTTAATTATAATATAATGTTATAATTAATTAAGCAATCATACTATACATGTATAATATAATGTTATAATTAATTAAATTTCTAATTATTTAATTAAATATTGTACTAATGTTTATAATGTAATGTTATAATTAATTAAGTAATCATACTATAAACTTTTATAATGTAATGTTACAATTAATTAGATTTTTTAACCATTAATAAGTAATGCACTAATGACTAATGTAGTAAATTAATAATGTTTATAATGTAATGTTATAAATTTATAACTAATTAAGTAATCATTTAACTATGTAATGCTATAATAATTAAGTGATCATAAATATATGTAATGTAATAATGTTATAATTAATTACGTAATAATTTAATTATATCATAATATCATTGTTTATAATTTAATGTTACAATAATTAAGTAATCGTACTACAAATTTATAATGTAATGTTAATATATTTATAATTAATTAATTTCTAATCATTTAATTAAGTATTGTGCTAATGTTTATATAATAAATTACTAAGTTTATAAATAATGTCATAATCAATTAAGTAATCATTTAATTATATAATGTTTAATTAATTATGTGATCAACTATAACGTAATGTTATAATGAATAAGTAATCAACTATATAAATATATATTTAATATTGTAATTATTAAATTTCTAATCATTTAATTAATATACTAATGTTTATAATGGAATATTATAATTGATTAAGTAATCATATTATAAATCATAATGGAATGTTTAATTGATAAGTAATTATACTAAAACTCTATAATGTAATGTTATAATTAAATAAATTTTTTTAATATTAATTAAGTAATGTAATAATGTAGTAAATTACTAATTTATAATGTGTTATAGTAATTATAATTATGTAATGCTATAATAATGAAGTGATCATATATAATGTAATTTAATAATGTATAATTTAGATTATAATATAATTTAGAATTATTTAATTATAATATAATGCTGATAATTAAATTATAATCATTAATTAAGTAATCATTTTTATAATGTAATGTTATAATTAATATTATAATATAATGTCATAACCAATTATATAATCATGTAATTATGTATGTTATAGTTAATTATGTAATTATACTATAATAGATTAAGTAATCATACTATAAATCTTATATAATATTATAATTAATTGTTTATATAGAATGTTATAATTAAAATAGTAATCATTTAATTAATGTTACAATTAATTAAGTATCGTACTGTAATTTATAATGTAATGTTATAATTAATTAAATATTTATTATTTAATTAAGTATTGTGCTAATGTTTATGTATGTAGTATATAGTAGTATTACTAATGTTTATAATTAATGTCATAATCAATTAAGTAATCATTAATTATGTAATGTATAATTAATATGATCATACTATAATGTAATGCTATAGTGAAGTAAGTAATCATACTATAATCTTTAATGTAATATTATAATTAATTAAATTTTTAATTATTTAATTAAGTATTGTACTAATGTTTGTAATGAAATGTTATAACAATTAAGTAATTAAGTAATATACATAAATCTATAATGTAATACTATAATTAATTAAATTTCTAATTATTTGATTAAGTAATATACTAAATTTTATAAGTCAATTAATTAAGTAGTAATCAATTAATGTAATGCAATTAATATATACTATAATCAATTAACTATGTTATAAAATTATAATTAATTAAGTAATCATTTAACTATAATATAATGTTATAATGATTAAGTATGATATTTAACTAGTATAATTTATTAATGTTTATCAATTTATCATATATAATTAATTAATTGCTAATTTACTATAGAGATACTTAGAACTTGATAATTGAAGTAAATAACTAAATATATTATTATTCAATCAAATATACTTATTTATTCAAAATGATTCTTTTAATAACATTAAACCACTTTTAATGGATCCTAATTCCAATTATACACTTAATTAATCAATCTTTAATATTAATATTAAATTTTTTAATATGGTATAGTTATATGTAATAAGTTTCATTGTATATTTTTTAATTAGGTTATTCTAATTAATTTAACTTTTTCATTTAAATTTTTTATATGTAAAATAACTTTTCTATTAGTAGTTACTAATGTTTATAATATAATGTCATATCAATATAAGTAATCATTTAATTATGTAATATTATAATTAATATTGTGATCATACTATAATGTATACTATAGTGAATTAGTAATCATACTATAAATCTTTAATGTAATATAATTAATTAAATTTTTAATCATTTAATTAAGTATTGTACTAATGTTTGTAATAAATGTTTAATTAATTAACTAATTAACTAATTATAATAATAAATCTATAATGAACTATAATTAATTAATTTCTAGTATTTAATTAAGTAATATACTAAATTTATAAGTCATTAATTAAGTAGTAATCAATTAATGTAATGCTATAATAATTATATTATAAATCAATTAAGTCATTTTATAAAATTTATAATTAAGTAATCTAACTATAATGTAATGTATATAATTAAGTATGATATTAACTAGTAATTAAATTTATTAATATTTATCAATTTATATATACAATTAATTATCGCCAATTACTATAGATATACTTAGAACTTGATAATTGAAGTAAATAACAAATATTATTATTCAATCAAATAACTATTTTATTCAAAAATGATTCTTTTAATAATTAAAACACTTTTAATTGGATCCTAATTCCAATTATACACTTAATTAATCAAATCTTTAATATTATAATATAATATATTAAATTTTAATATGGTGTAGTTTTATGTAATAAGTTTCATTGTATATTTATTTAATTAATTATTAAAATTAACTTTTTCTATTTTTAAATTTTTTATATGTAAAATAATGAAACCCCCCCCCCCCCCCCCCCCCACCCCCCCCCCCCCCCCCCACCCCCCCCCCCCCCCCCCCCCACCCCCCCACCCCCCCCCCCCCACCCCCCCCCCCCCCCCCCCCCCCCCCCCCCCATTCACAAATATTTCATTGGAGCCCAGGTTCCAAAACAGGTTCCAAAATAGGTTCCAAAAATCGGTTCCAAACAGGTTCTAAATCGAGTACCCGCTAGTGGTTCCAAGCATGTTCCAAACTGGGTACCCGTTTCAGGTTCTTTTTCTAGGTTCTAGTTCCGGTTTCAATTCCTCCACACATAAGAACCGGAATCGAAACCTACCAGCACAATGCTGGTTCCGGGTAGGTTCCAGTTTTAATTTTGGTTCTACCCGCAAGTTTCGGTTCTACCCGCTACCCGTGCTCACCCCTAAATTTTTTCCATATACAGCATATCTCACTACAGGCTAGGACATTGTAGAATCTGAACCTACTTCAGTTGCTAAAGCTTTTTCTAATCTTGCTTGGAAGGTAGCAATGTAAGCTAAATTTGAAGCACTTGTTCACAATAACACTTCGACACTTGTTCCATCAACTCTGGATATGAATATTGTTGGGAACAAATGGGTTTTCATAACCAAATTTAACTCAAATGGTTCTCTACAGAAGTACAAAGCTCGATTAGTGGCAAAAGGTTTTCAACAAACTCCTGGGCTTGATTACTTTGAAACATTCAGTCATGTTATCAAGCCATCTATAATTTGAATTATTCTTCCCTTGGTCGTCTCTAATTCTTGGGATGTTCAACAAATTGATGTGAATAATGCCTTTCTCAATGGCATTCTTAATGAAACAATGTTTATGAGACAACCAATTGACTTTCTTGGGCTTGGAAGCTACTAGAATATCCACTGACCTTCATCTCAAGCAAACCAAGTATGCTACTGATTTACTTGTAAAAACTCACATGCTAGAAGCTCATGCTTGCTCCACTCCAATGGTTGTTGGTACTAATTTAAGTTCTACTAATAGTCAAACTTTTAAGCATCCTACTTTGTATAAAAGTACCATCGGTGCCCTCCAATATTTGACACTCACACGACCTGATCTAAGCTTTGTTGTAAACAAGCTTAGTCAATTCTTACAGGCCCCCACAATATTTATACAATTAACTTATTATAGTTTAGAAAATAAATTAAACAAATATATATATGTTTTTTTAAACTACAAGTTTATTCTTTAAATAGGATTTTAACATAAACTTGTTTCCTAGGCGTGCATTTTCTAGGTTCTCAATGGCCAAGGGATACTTAGGAAATACCCAGCTAGGGAGGGGTTTTACAGTTGGTATCAGAGCACGGTTTTGGGTGTTCGAAATGATGTTTTGATTGAATTGTTTTAGTTATTTTATATTTAATTAATGATGGAAATGATGCACCCCCGTAACTTCCTCCTGGATCAAAAGTTATTGCCATTTGAAGTTCACATGCCCATTTAGGAATTTTGGGCCTTTTTTTTTTTTTTGGAAAAAGTAAGTATTTTATAAAAGAGACAAAAAAAGTACACATGGGAAAACCCACAAAGCCACAAACGGCGTAAAAAGAGCACACAGGCTCCCCACAAAACAAAACCAGAAGATGTTATAAATCACAAAGCCATAAACCGGCATAAAAGAGCACGCAGGCTCTTTGCAAACTAAACAGGAAGGTGCCATATCGCACGGAGCTGGGTTGAGATCTCGTACTTAGGTGCTAAACCCAAAATCTTGGCCTAGACTAGATCACAAATAGCTAAGACATTATCTTTGCGAGAGCTATAGTGCTGACAAAACACTTGATTATTCTGTTCAAACCATAGGAAATAAACAGTTGCATCTAAAATGCAAGCTAGCCCACTAGAGCAGAGGGAGCCAAGAGAGAGTATGTAATACCCCACTTGAAATACGTAGCCACTGTTTACGGTATGGCCTAAAGGATTCCTGAATTGCCCCTAAATGAGTTTATATATGATTCATGTTCTTGGTTGAGTTTATGTTTTGGGTTTGGTTGAGTGTGTACCCTGGAATTGATCAAGACTTAGCAAATTTTGGAGTTTCAGTCTTCACCGGGGCGAGGAAGAAGCTTCGCCGCGGCGACGTTGATTCTATGTAGGCGGCATCGGTTCTGGACTATTTCGCCGGGGCGACAGAAAGTTCTTCGCCGCGGCGACGTTACGGCAGAAAAGTTCCTTGAGGTTTCTAGAGAATTCTTCTTTTGGGACACAATGACCATTCTACCCCTAATTAGTAGGAAAAGTGGGGAGTAAAATGTAAGGAAATTTCATGGAGAATAATGTTAAATGGGGGTGAGTTTGTAAAGAACTAAAGGATAAAGGTGGAAATTTTAANTTTAATTCTTGCAACATTGCATATTGGCATTTCCTAAGTGCATTAATGAGCATGAACCATCCATATGCATTAATTGTGCATTAAGAAGTAGCTTGAGAAAGAGTAGAGAACTTTGTGAATAGACTACTCTAAGAGTTAAGCTATACTATGAGTACTAGCTTGAGAAAGAGATGAGTATTAGCTTGAGCAAGAGTAGAGATCTTTATGAATAAACTACTCTAAGAGCAAAAGAAGAGTATAGAGTAAGTTGTGCGATGGGGAACCCGTGAGTGATGAGTAAAGTCACGAGAGTGGGTACTTTATGATCCCCAGCCGTGCCTCCGGTCAGATGAGGTCGTGACCGTCACGAAGAGTGGGATGAGTACCCAGCCGTGCCTCCTGTAAGATGACGCCGTGACCTACAACAGAAAGTTAACAAAAAAGAGTTACGAGAAAGAGACACAGAAAGAGAATCAGTAGAAGTCACGTAGAGTGGAGAAGTCCCGGTCGTGCCTCCGGTAAGATGGGGCCGTGGCAATCAAAGAGCGAGTTAGTAGAAATGAATTATAAGATAATAGATAGAATTAAAGAGTGAGAAAGCTTGAGAAAGAATGAGATAGCAAGAGAGAGTATAAGAATGAATGAGAGAGTTTGAGCTAGTAAGAATAGAGAGTTGATAATTGCATGTACAGCTCATACAGGCATGCACCATGATTTTCCTTCATGGTGAGTATGATGAGAATAAGAGAGAGAACCATGATTTTCCTTCATGGTGAGTATGACGAGAATAAGACAGAGAACCATGATTTTCCTTCATGGAGAATATGATGAGAATAAGAGAGAACCATGAATTTTCCTTCATGGTGAGTAAGAATAAGAGAAGGAGAAAAGAGAATAAGAACAGAGAGAAAGAAATAATAAAAAGAGCAGAACAGAGTTAAAGGAGAATAAAAGTATTAGAAAGAAAGAGAAAAACTGTGAGAATTAGAAATAGAGGAACGATTGAGTAAGGAAAGAACCAAAAAGTGAGTTACGGGGATAATTAGTAGAGGATTTACTTATTGAGCATTGTTGTGCTCACCCCATTGTTCTTCCCAGTTTCACAGGAAATAGAAGCAGCGATCGGATGGACGTCGAGGAGCGGAGAGTATTGGCACCACTATCCACCAGCTATGATATTTTGTATTAAGTAGAAAGTTTTTAATACATAGTAATTTGAGTTTGTAAAGAATTATGTTTTTACGAGTAAAGAAAAATTTGAGCCCATTATCTTTCATACGCTATGTATATCTATAATTTGCATAGTATGTATTATAAGAATAGTAGTGAAGAGGAGGTGTTACATTTTTGGTATCAAAGCAAAGATTTTGGGATTTGACAGTATGCCATTCTCACTGCCATGACGTTCCGTAGCCGACCGTTGTCAGTTCAGTCTTTCCTTGCTTAACGTGTTATATGAGTTGTTTAATGTGGTTGTCTTGTAAATGAGATACAGGACCCGAGTATGAGGTAAGAAGGCAGTAAGTGCAGGGAAACTTACTTCCCCAAGTTGAATTAGAAAGAATTGAAACCCTGTCCAAGTGCGGCCTACTAGAAGAGAAAGAGAAAGGTCGAGACCTTAGACGGTATAGAATTAGATTGAGTCGATTCATGGGTTCCCAAGTTATTATTAGTCGTTAGAGTTTAAAAGTATAACGAACCCTTTCGTAGTAAAAGAATGGTTTAGCCGTTGAGTGTTCAATAGACCGGGAGAAGATCCGGTGTCCCAGTCTCTTGTCTTAGAGGGATGCCCGAGTTTTGTGGGAAGTCATGGAGGATAGCCACGATGGTTTAGTCATGATTTGAGAAGAGTTAAGAAGATGGTTGAAGTTGAGAATAATTGGCAAGGTTCATAAGACGGTACAAGAGTTTATTAGTTTTAGTAAGGATTGAGTATAGTGAAGAGTAGGCAGTGAGAGTTAACTCCCTTGTAAGGTTTGTATCTGGAATAGTGAGTACTCCAGAGGTGAGAAAAGACAAGTGGTCCATGGGCTAAAATCAAAGGGAATAAAACCCCCTTCAGCTTAGAGTAAAGTTTGAGAGAAAGGAAGACTTATTCAGGAAAGTTCGTAGTGATCCATGAAAGAGAGTTAATAATTGATTAGCTAGTATCCTGTACCCGACGTGGATATTTTTGGGCATGGGTTCCCTAAAGGAGATATGGAGTAGAGGTTGATTGCTGAGGGAAGAGTGAGATTCAATCATAATGTCATTTCCAGAATTACAGTGGGCCATTAGTTCAGTATGTTGAGTAGTAGTGTGAAAGCTAGAGAGCTGTTAATAAAAGGGTGTTCTGAACAGATAGTCCATGTGGTGCTAAGTAGTGATGTCCCATAACCAGAGATTCAGAGTATGCCAATAGTCCGAGAATTTTTAGAGGTATTTCTAAATGAGTTATCGGGCTTACCTCCGAAAAAAGCAGTTGAGTTTAGTGTTGAACTGGCACTGGGGACAACACCGATGTCTAAAATCCCTTATCTAGTGGCCCAGCCAAGCTTCAAGAAGTAAAGAAGCATCTTCAAGAGTTCTTAGATAAAAGTCTTATTCGACGAGTCATTCTCCCTAGGGAGCTCCGATCTTGTTTGTAGGGAAGAAAGAAGGATCATTACAGATGTGTAGTAATGACAGAGAAATGAATAACCGATAGTGAAGAATAAATGCTCGGTACCATGGACAAATGATCTTTAGACCAGTTAAGGAGTACAATAGTATTTTTCAAGAGTGTTGGAGGTCGGGTTATCATCAGTGTGTTTCTTAATTATCTTGCTCAGTTTATAGTAGTCTTTACCCTGAAGTTCGGAGGCATTACTTTTATGGTGCCCAGAATAAGATCTACACCGACCCTAAGAGTTTAGCGTATCTCCTTACTTAGAGGGAGTTGAGTATGAGGCAGAAGAGATGGTTAGAGCTAGATCAAAAGTATGAAGATTGAGATCATTTCAGCAAGGATTGCCATGTTAAGAATTCAGCCTACAAAGAATTCAGCCTACAAATAAGATGGCTCTTTACGAGACTTGGTATGGTAGACTATGTTAAACTCCATTGTACTGAGATGTGTGGGCAAGAAAGATGAGTTAAATACAGTTCTTGGGCTAGAAATGACTTAGGAATTGTTCGAAAAGATAAAGTTAATCAGAAATAGAATAAATCAGGCCCAAGCGAAATAGAAAATTTGGCAGATTTGAAGAGAAAAGATATTGGATTCGGAGTGGGTGTTAGAGTGTTTTTAAGATTTTTCCCCCTACAACCGGGTGACGTGTTTAATAGCAGAGGAAAGTTAGCACCGAGGTACAGAAGTCCATTTGAGATATTATAATGAGTGGGAAAGGTGTCGGACACTACCCCCTAGTATAGACGAGAGTATATAATATGTTTTATATTTCGACGCTTCGAAAGTATACAAGTGATCCCTCCCATGTTTTGAGTATTAAGTATGAAGATTGGGAATCCTAAGTTTGAGGGGCGCCCAGTTTAAATATTGGACAGAGAGCACAAAGAGCTCCAAAACAAGGATTTCCCTCTAGTGAAAGTATGGGAGGTAAAGCAAGGTATGCAGAACCGTTACTCGGGGTTGTTCATTTGAATTTCGGGGACGAAATTCTTTTTAAGGGGGGGAGAATTGTAACGCCCCACTTGAGATACGTAGCCATTGTTTATGGTATGGCTTAAAGGTTACTGAATTGCTCCTAAATGAGTTTGTATATTGTTCATGTTGTTTGGTTGGCCCTTGGTTGAGTTTATGTTTTGGGTTTGGTTGAGTGTTTACCATGGAATTGATCAAGACTTGGCAGATTTTGGAGTTGCAGCCTTCGCCGGGGCGAGGAAGAAGCTACGCCGCGGCGACGTTGGCTTTGTGTTTGGCGGTGTCGGTTCTGGAATGTTTTGCCGGGGTGACGAAACTTTCTTCTCCGCGGTGACGAGATGGCAGAAAAGTTTCTTGAGGTTTCTAGAGAGTTCTCCATAGGGGTAAAATGACCTTTCTACCCCTAATTAGCAAGAAAAGTGGAGAGCAAAATGCAAGGAAATTTCATGGAGAATAGTGTAAAATAGGGGTGAGTTTGTAAAGAATTAAAGGATAAAGGTGGAAATTTCAAGAAAGAGTAAGGGCAAAATGGGAAAGAGTGTATATTATATGAGCTAATAAGGGTTGAGTTCTTTAAACCCCTTCATTTCACCCATTTCCACCACCTCTGAATCCCTCATTTTCTGTCAATTCCTCACTCAATCTTCCAAGGGATTTTTGAGAGTTTTGAGTTGGAAGTTGACAAAGAATTGATCCTAAGCAAGAAGAGGTAAGAATCCCTACTCTAGATATGAGTTTTATTTATGTAAGGGTTAAGTTCTTACTAAGTTTAGGCTTAGGAAATAAGGGAAAGCTAAGGTCCAACAAGAGTAGAGAGCTTTAGTGGAGACTACTCAAGTATGAGGTAAGTAAATCCCAACTCAAGTTGAGATTTGAGAATTCTCTTGAGTAGAGATTTAGTAGAAATTATGTATGCATGTTATATGTATGTTATTGAGAAATAGAGTAGAGATATATGCCTACTTGTTGAGAAATCAAATTGAGATGAATATTCATGTTGAGTTTGTTGGATACATTTCCTTTATAAGAAGTGTTAATGTGTGATGAGTTGAGATGAAATTGGATGAGATTGAGTATTTTGGGAGTGTTCTTGTATGATAGGGGTTATGCCCATGGAAGGGAGCTTACTCCCATTTTGGATGGTTAAAAAGAGAAATAGAGTTGTAGTTAGAGAAGAGTTTTTGTATGCACATGAGTTGTTTGATGAAATGCCTAAGAGAAGCATGAGAATGAATTATGGATTTTAATTCTTGCAACATTGCATATTGGCATTTCCTAAGTGCATTAATGAGCATGAACCATCTATATGCATTAATTGTGCATTAAGAAGTAGCTTGAGAAAGAGTAGAGAACTTTGTGAATAGACTACTCTAAGAGTTAAGCTATACTATGAGTACTAGCTTGAGAAAGAGATGAGTATTAGCTTGAGCAAGAGTAGAGATCTTTATGAATAAACTACTCTAAGAGCAAAAGAAGAGTATAGAATAGGTTGTGCAATGGGGAACCCTTGAGTGATGAGTAAAGTCACGAGAGTGGGTGCTTTGTGATCCCTAGCCATGCCTCCGGTCAGATGAGGCCGTGACCGTCACGAAGAGTGGGATGAGTACCCAGCCGTGCCTCCTGTAAGATGAGGCCGTGACCTATAACAGAAAATTAACAGAAAAGAGTTACGAGAAAGAGAGACAGAAAGAGAATTAGTAGAAGTCACGTAGAGTGGAGAAGTCCCGATCGTGCCTCCGGTAAGATGGGGCCGTGACAATCAAAGAGCGAGTTAGTAGATATGAATTATAAGATAATAGAGAGAATTAAAGAATGAGAAAGCTTGAGAAAGCTTGAGAAAGAATGAGATAGCAAGAGAGAGTATGAGAAAGAATGAGAGAGTTTGAGCTAGTAAGAATAGAGAGTAGATAATTGCATATACAGCTTATACAGGCATGCACCATGATTTTCCTTCGTGGTGAGTATGATGAGAATAAGAGAGAGAACCATGATTTTCCTTCATGGTGAGCATGACGAGAATAAGAGAGAAAACCATGATTTTTCTTCATTGAGAATATGATGAGAATAAGAGATAACCATGAATTTTCCTTCATGGTGAGTAAGAATAAGAGAAGGAGAAAAGAGAATAAGAACAGAGAGAAAGAAAGAATAAAAAGAGCAGAACAGAGTTAAAGGAGAATAAATGTATTAGAAAGAAAGAGAAAAACAGTGAGAATTAGAAATAGAAGAACGATAGAGTAAGGAAAGAACCAAAAAGTGAGTTGCAGGGATAATTAGTAGAGGATTTACTTACTGAGCATTGTTGTGCTCACTCCATTGTTCTTCCCTGTTTTGCAAGAAATAGGAGCAGCGATCGGATGGACGTCGAGGAGCGGAGAGTATTGGCACCACTGTCCACTAGCTATGATGTTTTGTATTAAGTAGAAAGTTTTTAATACATAGTAATTTGAGTTTGTAAAGAATTATGTTTTTATGAGTAAAGAAAAATTTGAGCCCACTATACGCTATGTATATCTATAATTTGCATAGTATGTATTATAAGAATAGTAGTAAAGTGGAGGTGTAACAGCAGACTCTGAATCTGGTGCGTCACTGGCCCATTTCGCCACGGCGAAGAACAACCTTCGCCGCAGTGAAGCTTCCTGAAGAATTCTGAAATTCCAGAATTGCCCTCCGCGTGCTTTTGAGTCCAAAAACTCCAAATCTACCTTTATTCGCTCAAAATTTCCATTTTTAACCTGAAACACAAAATATAAGGAATTAAGTATCAATTCAGGCAAAAATAGACTAAGAAGTATCTAAAATCAGGCCTAAAAGCTTAAATAAACTAGTATAATCCTCGGATTATCACCCTTCCTCAAACAAAATCAACACTCACAAGCACAAAAAATTCCACAACTCAACCAACAACCAAAATTTTTAGATCTACAAATCAAAACTCGAAATTTTTCACAAAAATTGTTGTTGAAATGAGTTGTTTTGGTGTTTAGGAGGGTTAAGGAGTGAGAAATTTGGTTGGGAAATCACTGGGAAGGCTCTGGATTGAAGTTGGAAAATTTTTCTCTCAAATGGATTTGAAAAGTTGTGTGAAAAATGAAGAAAGAAAGTAGATATTTATAGAAAGCAGACTTCGCCGCAGTGAAGCTTGTTCTTCGCCGTGGCGAAGTTCATCACATTGATCTAGGGTTTTTTTTTTAAACCCAGTCGATGTTGCGGCGAAGACAAATACTTCGCTGCGGCAAAAAAAAACCGAGAGTATAGTGCCGCGGCGACGAACTGTCTTCACCATGGCGAAGTTCCCTTGTCTATTTTTCCCTCATTTCCTTCACCATGGTGAAAAATTACCGAGAGAATGGCACCGCAGTTAAGAACAATTTTCGCTACGGCGAGGTCTGGAACCTTTTGCCTTCCAAGATATTCAAAAATTGCTTCGTCGCGGCGAAAACTGGAACATTCAGTTTTCCACCTTGATTCACAATTTCACCTAAAACATCCAAAAACACACCAATTAAACTTCATAAACAAAATCAAACAAAAACTAAACAACTACAAAACAATCAACAAGGATAAATAAATGAAAACACTTGGGTTGCCTCCCAAGGAGCGCTTGTTTATAGTCAAAAGCTCGACTCTCTCGATTTTTCACGTCAGTCCGGATTATCCAGGTACATCACATCCCAGAAATCTCCTTTGTGCTGGAGCTTCAATTGTTGATGATCTTTTTCACACAGGGTCTTTGTTGAGAGCTTAGCCACCTATTTCAATCCCTTGGTCATAACTTTGGTGGCTCGACTCTTCTCACCGACCGTTTTCCATTTTCTTGACTTTCACTCACCCTTTTTGAGCTGAGAGACCCGTTCCTTGTGAAAACACAATCTCGACTGTGGCTCATCTCGGAATGTTGTGCAACCCTTTCCGTTATGGTCCTCACTCTTTAGCTGACTCGGTTTGGCAGTGCAGCTCTTAATTTCCACCTTAGGACTGTTCAGTTGGAAGGTTTCAATTTTTGCTTGGTCCACCACATCGATTTTTAAACATGACTCTTGCTTAGGTGTAAATCTCATCGACTTAAGGACATTAAATGTTACTTCTTCATCTTGCATCCTCATGATCAACTTCCTTTCTTGAACGTCGATTAAAGCTCTTTCGGTAGCCAAAAATGGTTGTCCCAGGATAAGAGGAATCTCTTTGTCCTCTTCCATATCCAATACAAAGAAGTATGCAGGGAAGATAAACTTGTCCACCTTAACCAACACATCGTCTACAACGCCCCTCGGATGCTTTATGGATCTATCTGCAAGTTGCAAGCATATGGTTGTCGGCTTCACTTCACCAATTCCTAATTTCCTGAAAACAGAAAAAGGCATAAGGTTAATGCTGGCACCTAGGTCACATTAAACTTCATCAAAAGTAATATCTCCTATAGTGCAAGGACTAGTAAACTCCCTGGATCTTTGAGTTTCGGTGGCAGTTTCTTCTAGAGAATGGCACTGCACTCCTCTATGAGCATCACCGTTTCCTCATCTTCTAACTTCCTCTTGTTTGATAAGATCTCCTAGAGAAATTTTGCGTAACTCGACATTTGTTGCAATGCATCTGCAAAAGGAATGTTAATATGCAGTTTCTTAAAAACATCAAGAAATTTAATGAACTGCTTATCCTGATTTTCTTTTTTGAGTCTTTGAGGAAAAGGCACGGGTGGTGTGTGATGTGCCAACTCTGGTGGTATCTCGAGAAATGGCAATTATTCTTTCCTTTTCTTTTTCCCCTCTTCCTACTTCTGCTCATCTTTCCTAGGGCTGGGTGGTTTCTCTTCAGCAATGATTTCTTCATCAACTTCCTCATCAGATTCTACTTTTTTCTTCGATGGACTTTCCTCTTCTTTTGATTTTTCCACCTCTTCTAAAATTGTCCCACTTCTCAACGTTATTGCATTCAATTGCTCACGTGGGTTAGTAACTATGTTGCTTGGTAAAGACCCCCGTAGTCTCTCATTTAGCTTTTCAGCTAACTGCCTCATCTGTACCTCCAAGTTCCGAATGGATGCCCCTTGATTTCTGAAATTAGTTCTCGTCTCATTCATAAAACGTGTGGTCTCTTGCATAAACTTCCCAAACATGTCCTCCAATTTTGTCACTCTTGGGTCTCCTTGTTGGTTGTTCGCCCCTGTTTGGTTGTTTGGCAATGTCGTTTGATTCCATTGATTGTTTTGCTGATTTTGTTGGTTCTGATTGCCCCAAGACAGGTTCAAGTGATTCCTCCAACTAGGATTATATGTGTTAGAGTATGGATTGTTCGGTTGCCTTTGATTTCCAGCCAAGTAGTTAACCTGCTACGATGATGACGATGCTGAGGCAAACGTGTTCCCCACTTGACATTCACTGCTCACGTGATTACCTGCACAGAAATCACAAGTTAGTTGAGGAGCTTGAATGGAATTTACCTGCATACTTCCCAACTGTTTTTGAAGTGCAGTCAGTTGGGCTGAAATGGCTGTATATGCATCAACTTCATGAAGACCCATAGATTTCTTCGGTTGCACCCTCTCATTAGGTCTTTGATAATTGTTGCTTGCCAGAACCTCAAGCAACTCGTGAGCTTCTTCTGGAGTCTTATTCTGTAATGCTCCTCCCGAGGCTGCATCCACCATAGTTTGCACATTCACTGTTAATCCATTATAAAATGTTTGGACTTGCATCCAAACTGGCAACCCATGATGTGGACACCTTCTCAGTAATTCTTTGTATCTCTCCCAAGCCTCATACAATGATTTTGACTCTTCTTGAATGAATGACGTTATGTCATTTATCAACTTTGCCGACTTTGCTGGAGGAAAGAATTTGTTCAGGAATTTTTGTGCTAAATCATTCCATGTGGTGACTGTTCCTATTGGTAGTGCCAGTAACCATCCCTTAGCTTTATCCTTCAATGAAAATGGGAATAGTCTCAATCTGATTGCATCATCTTACACTCCGTTTGACTTGAAAGTATCACAAATCTCCAAAAAATTGGCAATGTGTAGATTTGGATCTTTCTTCAAATCACCCCTAAACTAAACCGATTGCTGGATCATCCGGATGATTGCCGACTTTATCTCGAAGTTGTTGGCTTGTACCGCTGGTCTAGTAATACTTGACCCACTACCTTCAACTGTGGGAATAGAGAATTCCCCTAGTGTTCTATTCTCTGCCATCTCTACAAATATTACTTCTGGTTCAATTGTAGCTTCTCTTTCTCTTCTTTCTCTGTTCAATCTTCGAGTGGTTCTTTCAATCTCAGGATCAACAGGAACCACTAGCAGACGTCTTGCTCTTCGTATAAACTACATAGAAAAGTAGAAAGAGCGAAATCATAATAACCAAGAAAAATTAACGAAAATTAAACAAACAACAATTAAGTAAAAATAACACTCCAATCTAGCTAACACAAGAAAATTTTAATGTTAACACAAAACTCAATCCCCGACAGCGGTGCCAAAAACTTGATGCGTTGAAACTACAACATGCATAAATAGCAAGTGCACTAATCGCACAAAGTAATAAAGTGATGAGTGAGTATCGTTCCCACAAGGATTGGTTGCTAAGCACTAAGTTTTCTACTGATTTCAAGTTGGAGCAATCGAGATGTTTGGATTAGAGGGAGAAAATTAAACTTAAAACTAAAACAAGATTTCTAAATATTCAAACTAAATTATGAAAGCAAGATTAAAAACAAGGTAATATCAGTTTAAAACAACGGGTAGGGTTTTGATTTCATTTGGACTCTATGGATTAAACCTACAGATCATGCTATTTTCATATTCACATGCATTGATTGTAAATCGAATTCTCTAAATTGTAAACATACCTTCTCAGGCTATGATTTCCTACTTTTCCCTATTAAACTTCCGCACCCTACAAATTGAAGATTAATAGTTCTAAGCTCATTAAGCACCTAGAATCCTAGATTGATTTCATTGATTCTTAAATCTATCTCTAGCATTTAATACTGCAATGGTGATTACCCAAGAAGCCTAACATGAATTATTTCTCAATCTCATCATGTTCATCAATTAATAACATTAAAAATAGAATAACCCCACAATCATTGCAATAGCATATGAAAATAATAAAAATCAATTGCTTAATCCATGAGAATCCGAACTACATCAAAACCCTAACCCAAAATGGGTTAGTTCATAGCTAAATCAATAACATAAACAAAAGAAATGAAAAACCCAATGTTCAACATAATGAAAATAAGAGAAAGGACAAGAGATCTCCCCAAATGACGAATCCACTGGTTTTAATCTCGAATCTTCACCCTTTTCAATCAAAGTTAGCCCAAAATCAACCTAAGGAAATGAAAATAGCTGCTCTCTACTAAAACAAATGACCCCTACAAAAATGACTAAGTTTCTCTTTTATACCTCGCCCAAAAACCTAGGAAAATGCATAAAAAATGAAACTGTGTGTTTTGGAATTCGTAAACTTCGCCGTGGCGAAGAAGGATTCTCGCCGCGGCGACGAAGTGAAATAAAACTCTCGTGTACAACTCTCTTCTCCTTCGCCGCGGCGAACCTTGATGTTGAATTCTGAATCTACAGAATTGCTCTCCGCTTGCTTCTTTGCTTGAATCTTCGATCTTCAACGCTCTCCTCATGGAAACAAGCTTCATAGTGCTCCACTCTGCTTCAGAACTTTCCCAACTTCTGAGATCCGCTCACTTCTGAGTCCAAAAACTCCAATTTGCTCATTATTTGCATAAAATGTCCATTTTAGCCTAAAACACAAAATATAAAGAATTAAGTAGCAATTCAGGTCAAAATGAACTAAGAAGTATCTGAAATCCGACTAAAAAATCTAATAAAAACAGTATAATCCGAGGATTATCAACGATGAACTAAAGTAAATCTCGTGCCTATGTTCTTTCGCCGTGGTGAAGAATAAACTTCGCCACATCGAACCTTCTTGGAAAATTTTGAATTTATAGAATTGCCCTTCGCTTGCTTCCTTGCTTGAATCTTCGATGCTTTCCCATGGGAACAAACTTCATAGTGCTTCAACACTGCTTCAGAACTTTCCCAAATTCTGAGATTCGCTTGCTTTTGGGTCCAGAAACTCCAATTTGCTCATTATTTGCTTAAAATGCACGTTTCAACCTGAAACATATAATATATAGAATTAAGTAGCAATTCAGGCAAAAACAAACAAAGAAGTATCTAAAATCTGACCAAAAAGCCTAAATAAAATAGTATAATCTTTGGATTATCAGATATGTAGCAATCGCAAGCATAATCCAAATGGACTTAATCATGGCAACTGGCAAAAATGTTTTTTCATAGTCAATACCATGAATTTGTTTGAAACCTTTGGCAACAAGTCGTGCCTTATAAGTGAGCACCTTGCCATCCATGTCAATCTTCTTCTTGAAGACCCATTTGCACCCTATGGGCTTTACCCCTTCAGGTGGTTCCACCAGAGACCATACTTGGTTTTGGTACATGGAGTCCATCTCAAATTTCATGGCTTCAAGCCATTTAAAGGAATCTGGATCCGATATAGTGTCTTCATAGCTTTTGGGTTCATTGTCGTGGCAGACTAGTACGTTACCATGTTGAGTCACGAGATAACCATATCTCTCTGGCTTATGGCATACTTTCCCAGATCTACATAGCTCCATGCTACTTGAGGTGGTTAACTTTGATTCACGGATTATGGAGTAACCTCCTCACGATGTTCAACCATCTCTTGTGGCACATCTTCCCGTCCTTGGTCTAATGTATCTTGTGGTTCTAGAACTTCATCGAGTTCTACTTTTCTGCCACTAGTACTTCTTAGGAAAAATTCCTTTTCTAGGAAGACACTAGTACGAGCAACAAAAATTTTGCGCTCTTCTGGGTGGTAGAAATAGTACACTTTGGTTTTTCCTGGGATACCCTACAAAAATGCATCTCTCAGATTTTGGGCCCAGCTTGTTCGAAGTCAATTTCTTGACATAAACTTCACAACCCCAAATCCTTAGATAAGATAAGTTGGCCTTTCGCCCACTCCATAGTTCATATGGAGTCTTATCTACAGACTTTGATGGCACATGGTTCAACACGTGAGTCGCAGTCTCTAGGGCATAACCCCAGAATGATGCAGGTGGATCACTAAAACTCATCATGGACCTAACCTTCCCAAGTAAGGTCCTATTCCTCCTCTTAGACACTCCATTGTGCTGGGGTGTATACGGAGGGGTGAGTTGTGATACTATCCCACATTCTTTCAAGTATTCAGAAAACTCTGAGCTCAAGTATTCACCTCCTCGATCCGACCAAAGAGCCTTAATACTGTTACCCAACATATTTTATACTGCATTCCTAAATTCTTTGAACTTGTCAAAGGCTTCAGATTTATGTCTCATGAGGTAGACATAACCATATCTACTGAAATCATCAGTAAATGTGATGAAGTATGAATATCCACCTCTGGCTTCAACTGTTAATGGACCACATACATCGCTATGGATGATGCCTAATGGTTCAGTAGCCCTTTCACTTTGTCCTGTGAAAGGTGACTTGGTCATCTTGCCTAAAAGGCATGACTCGCATACTTCAAATGACTGGAAGTCAAAAGGGTCTAAAACTTCATCCCTTTGAAGTTTTGCAATGCGAGTCTGATTAACATGACCCAATCTACAATGCCAGAGATATGTATGGTTTTGATCGCTATGTTTAGCCTTTTTAGTTTCAATATTGAGAATATCCTTTTTGTTTAAATCAAGAACATATAATCTGTTATATAACCTTGCAATTCCAAATAGAATACCATTCAAACAAAAGGACAACAATCCATTAGAAATTTCAAAACGATATCCTATATTATCCAAAGCAGATACTGAAATAATGTTTCTAGAAATTGCAAGTACAAAATAACAATCTTTGAGTTCTAATAATAAGCCCGTAGGCAAAGATAAACAATAAGTCCGTATAGCTAATGCAGCCACATATGCTCCATTTCCAACTCGTAAGTCCACTTCTCCCTTGGCAAGCAATCTACTCTGCCTTAGTCCCTGCACATCAGTACAAATGTGAGTACCACACCCTGTGTCAATGACCCAAGATGTTGAAGGAGAGAAATTAATCTCAATCATGTATATACCTAAAGTCGAAATGTTTGACTTCTTCTTGTTTGCAAGGAAAGCCTTGCAGTGTTTCCTTCAGTGACCAGGCTTGCCATAATAGAAGCAGACTACCTTCCCACATTTCCCACCGCCACCCTCAGGTTTGAGAGTATCCTGTCCTTTGGGCTTGGGCTTGGGCTTGGGATTGGCCTTGGCCTTGGCCTTTCCCTTGCCCTTGCCCTTACCCTTACCCTTTCCTTTACTGGCAACAACTAGTAAAACAGGCTTGGATTTTTTCATGTCCTGCTCTACAATCCTCAACATGTTCAAAAGCTCTAACAGAGGTTTCATCATGGTGTTCATATTGCAATATATTATGAATGATGAAAAAGAATCAGGTAAGGATTGCAGAATTAAATCTACTTGTAATTCTGCCTCTAACCCAAATCCCACAGTCTCAAGCCTCTCTATATACCTAATCATCTTGAGCACATGATGACCAACTTGGGCTCCCTTAGTCATGCGATTTTAAACAACGCACTTGACACCTTGCACCTCTCATGTCGAGCGTTTCCTTCAAAAAGCTCCTTGAGGTGTAGAATTATGGCAGCAACGTCCATATTCTCATGCTGTTTTTGCAACTCAAGTGTCATCGATGCTAATATAAAGCATTGAACAGTATCAGCATCATCAAGGAACCTTTGGTAAGTTTCCTTTACTTCCTGAGTGGCATTAGGATCAGGCTCAGCCAAATAAGGCTTGTCAAGGATATATAATTTCTTTTCGGACTTTAGTACAATCCGAAGATTTCGATACCAGTCTGAGAAATTAGATCCATCCAACCTGTTTTCTTTGTCAATTGTCGATCATAGGTTGAAATTGCTCATTTTTAAATGAATCTACAATACATAAAAGTAAAGCTATTATCATGTTTATTTTCATTATTTAATAAGGCCTTTTATTAAATAATCGCTCCTAGTATTTTCCTCAAGCCAATAGCCCTCACTATTAACTCGGGAAAGCCCGTTGGCTTTCCTAGTGGACTGAGATTCCATCTAGCCCATTTCAAACCTTCACTTTGGCGAATAAGCCAAAATAGGTTGATTAGGTAGGCCAACAACTTAATCCACACCAGTTGATAGCTCCCACTACCAACCTCAAATGTGGAGTAAGCCAACAAGCCAATCACACAATACGATGACCAAAGGCATTGTCTCAAGTGTGATTCTCAGTATCAATAGAGTGGACACTACATGTCGCCACGTACACATAATGAGTGTACTTCTCTACTATGCCTATGACTTTTTTATCAACCTTCGCTTTGGCGAACAAACAAAACTGTCATTTTAAGTCGACCCATCACCATTAAGGAAAACTCCAATGAATTTTAACCTCCCACTAGTAGAAATGTACCCTTCGCTTTGGCGAACAAGGTTCTGATGAATAATGGTTTGATTAAAACCATGGTGATGGAAGGCATACGTGACTTAATATACTTAAGTTGACGATTTTTATTTAATGTCTCACCAGATTATTATCTTTGTTAGAATGACATTGTTTGACATGTTATTAAACATTCAACCTTAGCATGCATTCTAAACAAAATAAAACGTGCCAGTACATGGCCCACTAAAACCAATTTCCTCGAGTCTAAAGGAATCGGTGGGTTAACCTATGGGTTTAAAAGTAAATCTTGGCTCTTCAAGTTATTCCTCTTCATAGCTCCTTCGTTTCTTCTTCACGATCATTACAATGAATTTTTATATTAAAAAATCCTATTCTGATTTACATCAATAAAAATAGAAACCTTGCGTTACATACGAGGGGAGTGAGATGAGAAGAAGAAATACATGGAGATAAAAGAGAGAGGCAAACCATAGGTCCTATTTCTTTATAAAATTACAAGCAAACCCAAAATTACAAAAAGCATACCAAAGGTCTAAGGCCCATGTACCGGGCACCATGCAATTTCAAACAAGAACATCGCATACATCCAAAATTAACATTTTGAATTTGGGTGGGTGAAATTATTAAATTACCCTTCTTATACGTGCAGAATTATTATTGGTTTTATATGTTCAAAAACTACAATTTGGCCCCCTATGCGAAAAACGAAAAGCAAAAACGGAACAGTAGCTTTCTTGCTGCGGTGAAGTTCATACACATGGTCGCTACGGTGAAGTTTTATTTCGCCGTGGCAAACACCATAAACTTCTAGAAAACACAAAATGTTCCAGAGAGTTTCGTGTTGCAGCAAAGTTTTATTTCACCGCAGCTAGATCTACTTTTCTGGCAGGTTGCCGCGGCGAAGGTTTATTTTGCCGTGGCCAGATTCACTTTTTGCATCTCGCCACGGCAAAGTGTTATTTCGCTGTGGCTAACTCCGTAGCATAGTGAATCGCACAGTCACCTTTTTTGCATTTTTTTCATGTAACAATACGGATCCAAATCAAATCGAATGCACAAGCATTCGACCAGGACATCAACCAATCAATAAGTCACTCATCAACACATCATTAGTCAATTGATCAATTAAACCAATCAAAATACAAAAATTCACCATATTCATGAAAACAGATTATGCAAAAACATGTTATCAAACATCAATGATTACACAAAATAATCTAGTACCCAAGGTTCTGATACCACTGTAAGCATATGATCGGGTATTTCAAAACAAATAAATACCGATCATATGCTTAATCCCAAATCTAGGTACAGATTATAATGTTTATAAATTTTGCATTACAACAATATAATAAATCCATACAATGATTCAGAATGCTTACACATGTTTGGAGGCTCCTCCAAGTATCTCTGATTTCGCTTACGATCACTGTTCACAGCAATGTTCACCGACTACTATTCATCAACACTATTCACGTGAATCTTTGCTAATCGATCCAAAATAGGATCGTACTCACAGAATCCACACAAAGACAATCTGCGGAACCCTTGATTATTTTGCTATAACAATCAAGGGTTTCTAGAATCAAGAAAGAAGGAGAAGAAAAAAAAATTATTTTTCACTCGAGAGTGACACGTGAGAGGGAGAGAGATTTTCTGTGGCTAGGGTTTTAATTGAATGAATAATTCTATATTGTTTTAATTTTAATTTGCACTTATATAGTGCAACAATTAAAACCCTATTCCACTTAGGAATAGCCATGGGCTCCAACCCTAGTTCACCCTTGCAACCAAACACCATGTAATTGGTATTTTAAATTAATAAATTAATTATTATTATAACTAAAATCAATTAATATACAATGCCGCAATATGCTTTCCATTTCTTCTTCTGGCACACACTTACGTATCATCTGATCTGCACAATGCTTATACAGAAAAGGTTCCTCCCAAAAGTAGAACTTTAAATCAGAAAAGAACTTCTTCTTTTGTTGGAAAGTCATATCCATCGGGAGCACTCGAGATGACAAGTAGTTTGTTATATCAGCATACCATGGTGCTTCTTCAATTTTCATCAGTTGTTCATCTGGAAATGTGTCTTGAATTTAGACTTCTTTCTCATCCTCTCTTCCCGGTTGCTCAAATTTTGACAAGTAATCTGCCACCACATTCTCCGACCCTTTCTTATCCTAGATTTCCAAATCAAATTCTTGAAGGAGTGGAATCCATCGGATAAGTCTCAATTTTGCTTCTTGCTTTGCTAAAAGATGCTTAAGCACCAAATGATCTATGTAGACAATGACTTTTGAACCTAGCAAACAAGAGCGAAATTTGTCAAATGCATAAACAACTGCCAAGAACTCTTTTTTAGTGGTAGTGTAATTCAATTGTGCATCAGTCAATGTTCTACTGGCATACTGTATCACATGCAAAACTTTATTCTTTCTTTGCCCTAAGACTACCCCTATCGCATAATCACTAGCATCACACATCAACTCAAATGGATGTTCCTAATCGAAAACTGCAATAATAGGTGCATATACTAATAATTTCTTAAGAGTTTGAAAAGCATGCAATCATCATTAAAATCAAAAGGTGCATCTTTAATTAATAAATTGCAAAGGGGTTTAGAAATCTTAGAGAAATCCTTGATGAATCTTTTGTAGAACCTCGCATGTCCTAAGAAACTCCGGATAGATTTGACATTTGTTAGAGGTGGCAACTTTTCAATCACTTTACTTTTGGCTCGATCCACTTCAATTCCCTTCCTTGATATCCGATGTCTAAGAACTATGCCATCTTGAACCATAAAATGACACTTCTCCTAGTTTAACACTAGGTTAGTGTCTTGACAGCGTCGCGAAACAAGAGAAAGGTTAGAAAGACAATCATCATAAGAAGAGCCAAAGATAGAGAAATCATCCATGAACACTTTGAGAAACTATTCCACCGTATTATTAAACATGGACATCATGTATCGCTAAAAGGTGGCTAGTGCATTACACAACCCAAAAGGCATCCTCATATACGTAAATGTACCATATGGACAAGTAAAAGTCGTCTTTTCTCAGTCTTCTAGAACAATAGGAATCTGGTTATACCCTGAGTAGCCATCCAGGAAAAAATAATAGGCATGTCCCACTAGTCTTTCCAACATCTAATCAATGAATGGTAACGAAAAATGATCTTTCCTTGTTGCTTCATTCAGTTTCCTATAATCAATACACACCTTCCAGCCCATGATTATCCTGGTCGGGATCAATTCGTTGCTCTCATTTTTCATCACCGTGATGCTGCCTTTTGATGTGTGTTTACTACAACATGCAAAACTAGCAAGTGCACTAGTCGCTCAAGTAATAGAGTGATAGGTAGGATATCGTTCCCACGAGGACTGGTAGCAAAGCACTAAGTTTCCTAACGTTAACAAGTTGAAGCAATCGAATATCTTGGATTGGTGGGAGCAAATTGTAATTGAAAGAAAACAAAAATAAAATTTAACAAAGAATTAATTCTTAAATAAGAAAGCAAATGAAACACAGAAATCAATTTAAGTAAAACGGGTAGGGTTTTGACTTCGTTTGGACTTTTATGGGTTAAACCGAAGAGTTACACTATTTTCACATTCATGTGCAATGGTTGTAAATCGGATTCACTAACATGTTAACATACCCTCTCGGGCTATGTTTACCTATTCATCCTTATTAACAATCCGCACCCAACAAATTGAAGGTTAATAATTCTAAAATCATTAAGCACAAGAATCCTAATTTGATTTCATTAATTCTTGAATCTATCTCTAGCATCCAATACTATAATGGTGATTACCCAAGAAGCTTAACATGAATTATTTCTCAATCTCATCATGTTCATCACATACAGCATTTAATTTCAGAGTAACACACAACCAAAACTTATTCACATGGAAATAACACAATCAATTACTTAACCCATTTAAAATCCAAACTACAATCAAAACCCTAACCCATAGAAGATTAGTTCATAGCTAAACTAACACTACAAAAACGAAAAATAGAAATAAATAAGTTAAACATAATGAAACTGAAATGAAAGATAAGAAATCTCCCCAAAAGATGAATCTTCTAGTCAAAATCTGAATCTTTTTCTCACAATCCGAAAAATGCAAGCTTTTTCTCTAAGAAAAATGTAAAAGACGGCTAAACCTAACAGCTCAGAGTTCTCTCAAAAAGTTAAGTTTTTCCTTTTATACTTAGTCTAAAAACCCAGCCAAAAACACGCACACACGAAACTGTGCGTTTACAAAACTGAAACATTTGACTGTCGCCTTCTTCGCCGCGGCGAAGAATGAAAAATCCCAACTCGTCTCTGCCTAACTTCGCCGAGGCGAAGACAATTTCTTCGCCGGGGAGAAGCTCCTTCAAAAGTTCTGAAATTTACAGAACTGCCACTCTGCTTGCCTCTTCGTTCGATTCTTCAATTTTCGGCTCTCTACCTTGGAAACAAGCTTCATCGTGCGTTGTCCTTCTCCGGAACTCTCCTATCTTCTGAAATCCACTCAATTCTGAGTCAAAACTATCCAATTTTGTCTTTATTCGCTCAAAAAGTCCATTTTAACCTGAAACACGAAAAGTAAAGAATTAAGCACCAATTCAGGTAAAAATGCACTAGAAAGTACCTGAAATCCGTTAAAAAGATTAAATAAAAACTGTATAATTTACGGATTATCACCTTTCTTTGGAACCACTTGTACTGGACTCACAAAAAGACTATCTGAAATGGGATAGATGATTCCCGCTTCCAAAAGCTTTACCACTTTCTTCATAGGAGGGTTCAATCATCATTGTGGTTGTTCTCTTGGCTTTATATCATCCTCCATAAGGATCTTGTGCATACAAAGAGATGGAGAAATGCCCTTTATATCTAAAATGGTATATCCAATTGTGGACTTGTGCTCTTTTAACATCCGAATCAACTTCTCTTCCTCCAATTTACTTAAGTTCGCATTGATAATCACTGGAAAAGAATCAAATTCACCAAGATACACATACTTGAGATGAGACGGTAAGGGCTTCAATTTAAGTTGGGAGGTTCTTCCAACTTTGCCTTGTCCTTCTCCTTACTCATGTCCAAGTCTTCAAATTCTGGATCATGGATTTTATTCATCGGTTGAAGTGCTTCCAAATGCCTAGCACATTCATTCTTCTTTGGCTTATTTTCCTCAGTAGTTTTGGATTGAGAAATGCATGCTTTAAGAGGTAGTTGAGGATTGATCTCTTGAAATGTGTGTTTTAATAATCTATCAACCACATCAACCTCGAAAACATGACTCTACTTGCGATGGAAATTTCATGGCCTCAAATGTTAGAGTAGGTGCCCTAGAGCCAATCAATTATTGTAGAATTGACTCTTTTTAATAATGTTCATTGATCAATAAAAGGCATTTTATTCATATCGCGTAAATCATCATTGTATGTATTGATATATGTCCTTAGAATGGTAGAACCGTGATGAGGATATCAATTGTTTTAAATCTTGATAGTGAGAACCCTATGAGCACATATGGTGGCCATTCTAGAAATGTCTGTAGCCCTAGTATTATTCTGAAGTAAGGGCACATATAATACGATAAGGCTATCATAGTATTGAACAACCCTGTTGAAAGGCAGTGACTGATCTCACTTGTCAAGGTTGTTTGGTGAAAACCTGGTGTAACACATGGGTTCTTGCTGTAGGCAAGTTCACTGGATTGACCCACCAGAGGATTCCATATGGATGGTAACCCCAATGTCTATGGAACAAATCCTTTACGAATGGTGGTGCATGTAATCCTTAGACTTGAGATCACCAAAGTGCCTTGTGCACCGATTAGTGTAGTTTGACACTAGCCCAACGTAGTTCTATTCAGAGCTGTCAATACAGTAGTGATTGGCTGCATCAAGGAGTGTATCAAGACTATGGTGGATCGACAGAGGATTCATCACTCCCGGGTATGGGGAAAGTTATCTCATAGCGCAATTCAGTAAATGGCAATGACACTAAAACTGTGGTCACATTAGGGTTGAGTTGTTGCTCTATCTAGTTTATAATTTAGGCTATTGGTCTAGTAACTGAACAAATAATATTGAGAGTAACCGAGGTTGACACTATTTCTATGCCCCAGTCTCGTTGAGATATCGGATGATGAAAGGATTGGATTGTACGGTAACCATATCGTTGACAGGTAATTGTTTCGCTGAATCCAAATCTATCGGATGGCCATGATGCTTGTTAGGGGCCAATCTTGGTCTGTGTGTAGTGAGACGATTAATTGGTGTTAATCGCGATACTACACACTACCGATATGATAAGAAGCCTACGGGTCACACACATAGAAGATAATTTAAGAGCAAGTTTATAAGAAGGGCGTTTTCATCTTTTTAGGTGAAAGGGTATTTTGATAATTTCACAGTGTAATTAAATTTGCTGAGGTCATAGCCTTTATTCAATTTGTTAACAAAATTAAATAAGTGAAATTATTTTTAAATATGTGTTTGCATATATTTAAATGAATTATTATTATTGTTAAATGTTAATATATGATAAATATATATTAATTGAATTTAAGTGAAATAATAATAATAATAATTAAAATATCTAAATGGGGCTGTTTGTACATAGGGGTTGTTTGGGTTGGTGCCCAAACCTATTCCATGATGGAATAGGGCAAAGTGTGCACTATATAAGTGCAACACTTAGTGAAATTAATTAAGTAATTTCATTTCAATCATTTTGATAAAAACCCCAGCCCCCTTTTCTCTCTTCCACGCCACTTCACATATGCTTGAATCAAAATTTTATTTTTGATTTTGTTCTTGGTTCTTAAGGCTAAGGAGGATCTCTCAAATCTCTCTTTAGTTCCTTGAGGTTATCTTCGTGTGGACTAACGGTGGTTCGATCCTACCCTTGGATCGGTAACGAAACACATTCAGAGATAAGTTGGAGGAGCCTCCAAACGTGCGTATGGTTTATTAACTTTAAAACTAATTTCTTGCAGATTTTATTTAATGTATAAATTGTTAAATTTTTGCCCTGATCTTGGTTCTAAGAAACGATCCATGTTGTTTATGATTTTATTTCTGCTGTCATGACCTGATCATTTCCTAACATCAAACACATTAAAAGTTACCGTTTTATCTTGGACCCTCAAAATCAATTTTCCTTCCTATACATCAATTAAAGTTCTTCTTGTAGCAAGGAATGGTCTTCCCAAAATGAGCAGTATCTCTTTGTTTTCCTCCATATCCATTACATCAAAATCTGCAAGAAAGATGAATTTATCCACCTTGACTAGCACATCTTCAATAATACCCCATGGATGCTTGATTGATCGATCTACAAGCTACAAGGAAACCATTGTAGGCTTCACTTCACCAATCCCTAGTTTCCTAAAAATAGAAGAAGGCATTAGATTTATGCTAGCACCTAAATCAGACAAAACTCTATCAAATGTAACATCTCCTATAACACAAGGTATAGTGAAACTCCTTGGATCCTTGAGTTTTGTTGGTAACTTCTTCTGTAAAATGGTATTGCATTCCTCTGTGAGCAGAACTGTTTCTTACTCTTCCAGCTTCCTTTTGCTTGAAAGAATTTCCTTCAGGAACTTAGCATAACTCGGCATATGCTACAATGCATCTGCAAAGGGAATGTTAATGTGTAGTTTTTTGAATACATCAAGAAATTTAATAAACTGCTTATCCTGATTTTGCTTCCTTAATCTCTGAGGGAAAGGAATTGGAAGAGTGTCGTGTGACAACTTTAGCGGTATTTTAGGAAATGGAAATTTTTTCGTCCTTGTCTTTGGCATCTTCTCCTTCTTTGGATCTTCTTTTCTTGGACTTGTTGGCTTCTCTTCAACAATGAACATTTGGTAGCAAACCCGCATAGAATGTTTCAACTTGCATCCAAACAGGTAAACAATGGTGTGGACACTTCCTCAACATTTCCTTATATCTCTCCCATGCTTTATGTAATGATTCATGGTCACCTTGTACAAATGAGGTGATGTCATTTCTCATCTTTGTCGAAAGAGTTGGTGGATAATACTTGTAAAGGAACTTCTGTGCTAGATCATTCCATGTCGTGATAGTTCCAATAGGTAATGACATTAGCCGTCCTTTTGCCTTTTCTCTCAACGAGAATGGAAACAGTCGCAACCTAATAGCATCATCTGTCACCTTGTTGTGTTTGAATGTATCACAAATTTCCAAGAAGTTGGCTATGTGCAGATTAGGATAATATTTTGGATCTCTCCCAAACTGTACTAATTGTTGAATGACTTGGATTATAGCCAACTTTTACTCAAAGTTATTAGCCTCAACAGGCTGTCTGGCTATGCTCGGACTACAACCATTAACTTGTGGAAGTGAAAACTCCCTCAAGGTTCTATTTTTAGCAATCTCAATGAGTCTCTCCTCTCTTTCTCTTCTCTCTATGATGAGTCTTCTTGATGTTCTTTCAATCTCTGGATCAATAGGAAGCACAAGAATATTTCTTGCTTTTCGCATAAACTACAAAGGAAATAAAAAGAGCGTGAGATCACATAACAAACAAAAATTAAACTAAAATAAGTAAAACTGAATATTAAACTTCAACTAAGCAAAAACTAGAAAACTTCAGTATTAACACAAAATCAATCCCCAGCAACGCTATCAAAAACTTGATGCCTTATTTCACAAACATGCATATGTAGCAAGTGCACTAGTCACAAAAAGTAATATAATGATGAATAGAGTATCATTCCCATGAGGAATGATACTCTATTCATCATTATATTACTAAATTTAAAACAGCTAAAGTATTCTAAAAACGATTATCAATTCAAGAAAAAAGGTTAGGGTTTTGATTTCACCAAGTTACTCCAATTCAACCTATAATTCCTATTATTCTCAAATTCACATGCAAGGATTAGAAATCAGACTCCCTAGGTTGTAAAATATACCTTCTCATGCTATATTTCCCTACTTATCCCTATTAGACTTCCACACCCAACAAAGTCCCTTAAGCAAGTGGAATCCTATAAAGATTTCATAGATCGCATTTGTCTATCTCTAGTTTTCGCTCAGTCTATGGTGTTTATCTCAAGAAGCTAATACATGAATAGCTTCTCAGTCTCATCATGTTCAACATTCATTTGAATCAAAAACCCAATTTTCAAATGCATTAAGAACAAAGATAAACACTTAATCCATGCAATAGAATCCAAAAACAACAAGATATTATAGATTAAGTCATTGTAAACTAAGATCCATCAAAACCCTAACCCAAAAACGAGCTAGTTCATATTCAAAATGAAAATAAACAGCAAATACCTAAAGAAATCAAAGTTCAACATCATAATAGAAGAAAGGGAAAAGAAATCTTCTCTAATTTGGAGACCTAAATCCTCCCAATCTTCTTCTCCTCTCCCAATTTCCTAAAATGTCGACCTCCCTCCCAAAATGGGCTAATTTTTCTTTATATAGTACCCTAAAACCCTAGGATAAAAAGCTATAAAAGGAAAACATCCTGTTTTTACAAAACTAAAATTTGCAATTATCATCGTGGTAAAGCTTTTTTGTTGCTACGGCGAAGTTAATGTAACGCCCACATCAAGGTACGCAACTTTACTTATGCCTTAATACCCTTAGTTGAATTTTGTTAAAGTTATCTTGAACAAGTGTGAAGAAAATTCCCTAAAATTCCATTAGGGGTAAAATGGTCTTTTCACTCATAATTAGTTGAAAAAGTGAGGAGTTAAAAGAAGTAGAATAATATGGAGAATGCAATAAAAATGAGGGCATTATGGTAATTGATTAAGGGACATAGATGAAATTTCATAGAAAGTGCAAGGGTAAAATGGGAAACTACAAGTAATATTTTGTTATATTAAGAATTAAAGAATGAAACCCTAGCCATTTCTTCTCCTCCATTCATGCCACCTTCCACCCAAGCTCTCTCAAATTTCTTCCATCATTTTTCAAGGAAATTCATAGATCTTGGTTCATTTTTAGTGGAATTTCAATCCCAAGCATCCTTAGGTAAGATCCTTGCACTAAGATATGAGTTTTAATTTTTAAAGTGTTGAATTCTTATGATTTGTGTTCATAGGATTTAAGAGAAAGAGAGTTGGATTGCTCACATCTAAGGTAAGTAAATCCAACCCTAGTCATGATTGGAGTAATATTGTGTAGAGAATTTCTTTTATACATGTATGTGCTTATATATGAAGAATTGTTGATGGAATGGATGTTGAATGATGGTTAGAATTTATCCATGGGAAGTAGTGTTTGTGTACTTGATATTTGATGCGAGTTTGGATGAATTATGGAAGAATTGGAGTAGAATTATGGAGTGTGAATCCTGGACAGGTTTGACGTTAATCTTGGTGTGTTTTATTCCAAATTATGTTGGCTTAGAAGAGAGGTAGAAGTGTAGCCAAATTAGAGTTATGTGTGCATATAAATTGTTTGATGAAATGTCAAAGAGAAGTGCATACATGATTATGATTATTTGTTAGATTGAGATGAGTTTGTAGATGGTAGAGAATGACATGTTAACATTCCATATTGCATTATTGCATCCAAACATGTGAATTTAGAAAGAATAATAAGCATGAGCCCATCTACATGCTTACATACTCATAAGAGCATTAAAGAGCAATAATGAACATTAAAGTTAAAGAACAAATAGAAAGAAATGAGAAATTTTAAAGAAGTTCAAATCTGAATTTTTATTTAAAGAAATGTAAAAAGATAAAAGAAGATAAGGTTGTTGAAATGGGGAACCCGTGAGTGACATAGCCTCGCATGCACACCGCCTTTAGTGAGCGGCCTCAGAATTAGAAAGAAAAATTGTACGGTCCATTAGAAGTGCATGTGGATGAGGACTATACCCATAATTAGAGAATACACTCACATGGCTAGGGTCCCAAATCCATGCCTCGACGAGTCCAATCGGCAAGAAAGAAAGAAAAGAAAAGAAAAGAAAAGAAATAATAGAAAAGAAAAGAAAGAATAGAAAGAAAGAAAGAATAGAAAGAATGGAAAGAAAGAAAGAAAGAAAGAAAGAAAGAATAGAAGGAAGAGAAAGAAAGAATAGAAAAGAAAGAAAAGAATAGAAAGAAATGAAGAATAGAAAGAAAGGAAGCATAGAAAGAAATGCAAAGAAAAGAAATAGAAAACAAAATAAGAAAATAGAAAAACACAAAAGAGAATGCACATCCTATTCATTTGTGCATTTGCATCATACCATGCCTACTATCATGAGTAGTGAGAAATTAGAAATAGAGAAAGAACGAAGAAGAATAGAGAAGTGTGATGTAAGGAAAGAAATTCAGAATATAAGCAACGGAGAGAGGAGAGTAGTATAGTTTGTTTACTTATTGATCAATTAGTGCTCACCCTGTTGTTTTCAATGTTTTTGTAGTGGTAGGTGAGATGCGATCACTTGGAACGCCAAGAAGCGGAAGGGTTTGGCAACACTGTCGACTTGTTGTTTTGTGACTGTATTATATTATGTAAAGATTTGTATATAAAGAAAAATTAGATATGGGCCCATTATTTTATACTCATCTACATATATATTTTCTTATATATATCTAATGAGTTTCACTATTATTTTACGAGTATACTAGCTAGAGAGAGAAAGTATTACATTTTTGGTATCAGAGCAAAGGTTTTGGGATTTGACAATGTGCCTCTCCTACCGCATTGACGTCCCATAGTCGACTGTTGTAAGTTATTTCTTTCCTTACTTATAGTAGATGAGTTAATTGAGTAGACTAAAAGTGTTGGTATTATGTAGATGAGACGTAGAACTCGAGCAGGCAGTAAGAAGGCAACGAGTACGGGTGAACCTTCCAACCCGTCAGAATCTACTCCCCATGTCCTCGATGAAGCGAGGATCCATAATATTATACAGCAAGTCTTGGGAGAAAATCAGGGGAGATCGATACCAGAGAGAGTTGAGACCGCAGTTATTGTATCGACCCCCAAAGAGGAGAGAGAGAGAGGCTGGTACCCCCAATAGTGTAGAATCATATTGAGCGATATATAGGTTGCCTAGTCAACATCAGTCGTCAGAATTCAGGGGTATGACGGACCCAATAGTGGCAGAAGAGTGGTTTAGATCCATTGAGCGTATGACAACACTTTTCCCTATGACAGACCAGGAGATGATCCAGTATGCAAGCTTTCTGTTTAGAGGTGATGCCCGTATATGGTGGGAATTGATGGAAGATACTCACGATATAGCCTCGATGACTTGGGGGGATTTCAAAAGATTATTTGAGGCAGAATATAGAATAGTTGATCAAGTTCATGAAAAGGTTCAGGAGTTTATCAGTTTGCAACAGGGGACTAGCTCAGTGAAAGAATATTCGGTGAAATTTAATTCCCTGGCAAGGTTTGTGCCAGTTGTAGTGAGTACACCAGAATTGAGGAGGGATAAGTTCGTGCATGGGCTAAAACCAGAAATAGCCCAAGATGTGATGGTTGGTGCCCAGCCCCCTCAGACATATAGTGAAGCTTTGGAAGGAGCCTTACAGGCAGAAATATTTGTGAATAAGCTAACCCCAGCAACTCCATCAGTAGTAGCCCCTAGTATTCCACCTCCTGCTCCACAGAGATATAGAGCTGATGCCCCCACTAATAAAAAGGTGAGAAATAAGAAAAGATTTCAACCCAAGAAGAACATGAGGGATTAGCAGAATTAAAGGTTGAGAACTGTTGAAGTTCCCTAGTGTCAGAAGTGTGGAAGAAATCATTATGGGGAGTGTCTTAGAGATTTGGGCTGAAATGTATGCTATAGATGCCGACAGCTAGGGCATATGATGAGAGATTGTAAAGCCCCTCCTACACTCGCAGCGCAAACACCTAGAGGTACCAATGCCTGAGTGTTTACAGTAGCTCAGAGTGAAGTTGAAGCTAGCCCATCTGTAGTTACCGGTCAGTTATTATTTCACTCAGTTCCCCTTTATGCATTAATTGATTCTGGAGCCACACATTCATTTATTACACATGGGATTTTAGAAAGATTAGGTTTGAAACCTATTATAATGGATTATCCCATTAAGATAGAGTTACCTGATGGTGTAAGTGTGGTAACTCAAGAGATGCTTCTAGGGGAGTCCGTAGTGATCCATGGAAGGGAGTTGCTAGTGGATTTGATAGTGTTTGATATGCCCGATTTTGATGTTATTTTGGGCATGGATTTCCTAAGGAGATTTGGAGTAGAGATTGATTGTCGGAAGAAGAAAGCAAGATTTAATCTTGATGATGGTGATAAGTTTAATTTTGGCGAGGGTCACCAGCTTAGTACGTTAATTAGCAATGTAAAAGCTAGAAAGATGCTAAGAAAAGGGTGCTCGGGGTATATTGCTTATGTAGTGCACAGTAGTGATGTCCCATAACCAGAGATTTAGAATGTGCCAGTGGTCCGGGAGTTTTTAGATGTATTTCCGAAAGGTTTGTTGGGTTTACCTCTGGAAAGAGAAGTAGAATTCAGTATTGAACTGGCACCAGGGACAACACCAATTTCTAAAGCCCCTTACCGAATGGCCCCAGTTGAGCTTCAGAAATTGAAAAAGCAACTTCAGGAACTCTTAGACAAGGGTTTTATTCGACCTAGCCATTCTCCTTGGGGTGCTCTAATTTTATTTGTGAAGAAGAAAGATGGATCTCTACGGATGTGTATAGATTACAGAGAGTTAAATAAAGTGACAGTGAAGAATAAGTACTCGTTACCTCGCATAGATGATTTGTTTGATCAACTGAAAAGAGCAGCCATGTTTTCAAAGATTGATTTGAGGTCGGGTTATCACCAAGTAAGGGTTGTAGAGCAAGATATTGCCAAGAGTGCTTTCCAAACCATATATGGGCATTATGAGTATGTGCTGATGCCTTTTGGGTTAACCAATGCCCCATCAGTCTTTATGGACTTAATGAACCAGGTGTTTTAGGATTGTCTTGATGAATTCATAGTGGTGTTTATTGATGATATTCTAGTTTATTCTAAGACAGAAGAGGAGCATGAAGAACACCTAAGATTTGTGCTACAGCGATTGCAAGATAAGATGATGTTTGCCAAATTTTCTAAGTGTGAGTTTTGGCTAGATCAAGTTATCTTCCTGGGTCATACCTCTCAAAAGAGGGTATATCAGTGGATCCAAGTAAGGTAAAGGCAATTCTAGAATAGCAACAGCCGAAGACAGTAAAGGAAGTTAGAAGTTTCTTGGGGCTAGCAAGCTATTATAGGCAGTTTGTAGCAGGGTTTGCTTAGTTGGCTAAGCCGCTTACAGCTCTTACCAAACAGAGAACTTCTTTCATATGGTCGAATGCCTGTGAAGAAAGTTTTCAAGAGTTAAAAAGAAGATTGACCACAGCTCTTATTCTTGTGTTACCACAGGAGGGTGTAGATTATGATATTTATATAGATGTCTTATTTTAGGGACTTGGTGCAGTATTGTTGCAGTTGGGTAGAGTAATAGCCTATGCTTCTTGACAGTTAAAAGAGTATGAGACGAGATACCCTACGCATGATTTAGAGTTGCCTGTTGTAGTTTTTGTTCTAAAAATATGAAGGCATTATTTGTATGGAGCAAAGAGTGACATTTATACCGATCATAAGAGCTTGAAGTACTTCGCCCAAAGAGAGTTTAATATGAGGCAGAGGAGATGGTTAGAGCTGGTAAAGGATTATGATTATGAAATTAAGTATCAACCTGGAAAAGCCAATGTAATAGCTGATGCCTTCAATAGAAAGGCCTACTTATCTCAACTCACAAGACAGAATGAGTTATTGGAAGAGTTGATTAAGGACCAAATAGAGGTGATACGGGGAAGGCTTTCCAGGTTAGACATTCAGCCTACTTGGCTAGAAGAGATTAAAGAAAAACAAGTTGTTGATGAGTGGTGTCAAAAAATAAGTCAGCAAGTGATTGAGGGCAAGATATCAGAATTCCACCTGTTAGATGGTGTTCTCCATTTCCAGAATCATATATGCATTCCCCAAGATGCTGATTTGAAGAGAAAGATTCTTGCAGAGGCTCATGATACACCATATATTGTTCATCTTGGAGGAACCAAGATGTATCAAGATTTAAAGAAAAGTTATTGGTGGCCAGGTATGAAGAGAGCTGTTGGAGATTATGCGACTAAGTGTTTGGTTTGTCAATAGGTGAAAGTAGAACAACAAAGACCATCAGGTTTGCTTCAGCCACTCAGCATTCCTGGATGGAAATGGGAAAGTATATCAATGGATTTTATCACAGGCCTTCCAAGAGTTCAAAAGAGGTATAATGCAATATGGGTGATAGTAGATAGATTAACGAAATTAGCCAATTTGTTACCAGTAAAGGATAACACTACCTCGGATCAGTTGACCCAGATCTATGTTAGGGAGATAGTCAGACTCCATGGTGTGCCCGAGACCATAGTGTCGGATAAAGATTCCAGATTTGTTTTAGCTTTCTAGACCAGTCTATAGAGAAACTTGGGTACCAGATTGGCATTTAGTACAGCATACCATCCTCAGACAGATGGCCAAACTGAGAGAACAAATCAGATACTTGAGGATATGTTGAGAGCATGTTGTATAGATTATAGAATGACTTGGCATGAGATGTTACCTTTGGTGGAGTTTGCCTATAATAACAGTTATCAGTCTACAACTAAGATGGCTCCTTATGAAGCCTTGTACTGTAGGCGATGTAGATCTCCCTTGCATTAGGATGAGGTAAGAGAGAAAAATGAGTTACATACAGCTCTTGTGCTGGAGATAACTCAAAAAATGATAGAAGATATACAGTTGATCCGATGTAGAATGAAGCAAGCTCAAGATAGACAAAAAAGCTATGCAGATTTAAAGAAAAAAGACGTGGAATTTGCAGTGGGTGATAAAGTGTTTATTAAAGTTTCCCCCTACAAGCGGGTCATACGTTTTGGCAGTAAAGGAAAGTTAGCACCTAGATACATTGGCCCATTTGAAGTGTTGCAACGAGTTGGAAAGGTAGCTTATAAGTTGGTGCTACCACCTAATATGGACAGGGTGCATAATGTGTTCCATGTTTCGATGCTTCGGAGATATGTTAGTGATCCCTCCCATGTACTAAAAGTAGAATAAGTGGACTTAGAAGAGAATCTCGTTTATAAGGAGCAACCAGTACAGATCTTAGATAGAAAGATTAAAGAGCTCCAAGACAAAAGTATTCCACTCGTAAAAGTCCTATGGAGGAATCATAAAGTAGAAGAAGCAACATGGGAGGTAAAGCAAGAAATGTAGAACCGCTATCCTGAGTTGTTCGTTTGAATTTCGAGGACGAAATTCTTGTAAAGGGGGGAGAATTGTAATGCCCACATTGAGGTACGCAACTTTACTTATGCCCTAATACCCTTAGTTGAATTTTGTTAAAGTTATCTTGAACAAGTGTGAAGAAAATTCTCTAAAATTCCATTAGGGGTAAAATGGTCTTTTCACTCATAATTAGTTGAAAAAGTGGGGAGTGAAAAGAAGTAGAATAACATGGAGAATACAATAAAAATGAGGACATTATCGTAATCGACTAAGAGACATGGATGAAATTTCATAGAAAGTGCAAGGGTAAAATGGGAAACTATAAGTAATATTTTGTTATATTAAGAGTTAAAGAATGAAACCCTAGCCATTTCTTCTCCTCCATTCACACCACCTTCCATCCAAGCTCTCTCAAATTTCTTCTATCTTTTTTCAAGGAAATTCATAGTTCTTGGTTCATTTTTAGTGGAATTTCAATCCTAAGCATCCTTAGGTAAGATCCTTGCACTAAGATATGAGATTTAATTTTTAAAGTGTTGAATTCTTATGATTTGTGTTCATAGGATTTAAGAGAAAGAGAGTTAGATTAAGGAAGGCTACTAAAGCATTGGATTGCTCACATCTAAGGTAAGTAAATCCAGCCCTAGTCATGATTGGAGTAATATTGTGTAGAGAATTACTTTTATGCATGTATGCGCTTATCTATGAATTGTTGATGGAATGGATGTTGAATGATGGTTAGAATTTATCTATGGGAAGTAGTGTTTGTGTACTTGATGTTTGATGAGATTTTGGATGAATTATGGAAGAATTGGAGTAGAATTTATGGAGTGTGAATCCTGGACAGGTTTGACGTTAATCTTGGTGTGTTTTATTCCAAATTTTGGTGGCTTAGAAGAGAGGTAGAAATGTAGCCAAATTAGAGTTGATGTGTGCATATAAATTGTTTGATAAAATGTCAAAGAGAAATGCATACATGATTCTAATTATTTGTTATATTGAGATGAGTTTGTTGATGGTAGAGAATAACATGTTAACATTTCATATTGCATTATTGCATCCAAACATGTAAATTTAGAAAGAATAATAAGTATGAGCCCATCTACATGCATAATACTCATAAGAGCATTAAAGAGAAATAATGAAAATTAAAGTTAAAGAACAAATAGAAAGAAATGAGAAATATTAAAGAAGTTCAAATCTGAATTTTTATTTAAAGAAGTGTAAAAAGATAAAAGAATAGAAGGTTGTTGCGATAGGGAACTTATGAGTGTCATAGCCCTGCATGCACACTGCCTTTAGTGAGCGGCCTCAGAATCAGAAAGAAGAATTGTACAGTCCGTTAGAAGTGCATGTAGATGAGGACTGTATCCAGAATTAGAGAATACACTCACACAACCAGGGTTACAAATCCATACCTCGACCGAGTCCGATCGGCAAGAAAGAAACAAAAGAATAGAAAGAATAGAAAGAAAGAATAGAAAACAAAACAAAAGAAAGAATTGAAAGAATTGAAAATAAAATAAAAGAAAGAATAGAAAAGAATAGAAACAAAGAAATAATAGAAAGAAAGGAAGCATAGAAAGAAATACAAAGAAAAGAAACAGAAAACAGAATAAGAAAATAGAAAAACACAAAAGAGAATGCACATCCTATGCATTTGTACATTTGCATCATACCATGCCTACTATCATGAGTAGTGAGAAATTAGAAATAGAGAAAGAACAGAGAAGAATAGAGAAGTGTGATGTAAGGAAAGAAATTCAGAATATAAGCAACGGAGAGAGAAAAGTAGTATAGCGGGTTTACTTACTAAGCAATTAGTGCTCACCCAATTGTTTTCAATGTTTTTGTAGGTAGTAGGTGAGATGTGGTCGCTTGGAACGTCAAGAAGCAGAAGGGTTTGGCAACACTATCGAGTTGTTGTTTTGTGACTGTATTATATTATGTAAAGATTTGTATATAAAGAAAAATTAGATATGGGCCCATTATTTTAACTCATCTACATGTATATTTTCTTATATATATCTAGTGAGTTTTACTATTATTTTACGAGTATACTAGCTAGAGAGAGAAAGTATTACAGTTAAACAAAATCAGAACACTTAAGCATTCTAGGGTAGACTTCGCTGTAGCGAAGAAAAACCTTGTTGCGGCAAAGTTCTGCATTTGAGGCCTAAATTTATGAAATTGCCCTCCACTTGTCTTTTCACTTGAATCTTCACTCTTCTTGGTTTCCAGTTAGATCAAGCTTCAAGGGTGCTTCCAATCAACCTCAGAACTTCTCCGATCTTCTGAACAGTGGTTAAAACTAGGTCAACAGGCTCAATTTTGCACCGTTTCTCTCCAAAATAAGATTTAGGCCTAAAAAAATGAAATAGACTAAATTAAGTAACAATTCAAGTTAGAATCCAATGAGAAGTATTAGAAATCCTACTAAAATCATAAGAAAACAATATAATCTTTACGATTATCACTTACCGTATTATATGTGTCCTTGGTCAGAATAATACTGGGGCTATGAACATTTTTAGAATGGCCACCATATGTGACCATAGGGTTCTCCCTATCAAGATTTGAAACACTTGATACCCTAGTCATGGTTCTACCATCCTAAGGACATATATCAATACATGCAATTATGATTTACACGATATAGAAAAAGAGTGCCTTTTATTGATAAATAAACATTATTACAAAGAGTCGATGCTACAAAATTGATTGGCTCTAGGGAACCTACTCTAACAATGTTCAAATTTAGTTATTGAACCAATTGACCAATCAAGCTTTAACTCGATTCCACTGTAGCCACAAATTCTAAGGTTGTTGTCCTTTACCAAAATCTCACCGAGATAATATCTCCTATACACAGGAGTGATGAATCCATCATCAATCCACCATAGCCATGACAAACTTCTCGATGTAGCTAATCACTACCATACTAAGAACCTTATCAGGATTACATTTGGCTAGTGTTAAACTACACCAATAGGTACACACGACGCTCCAATGATCTCAAGTCTAAGGACCACATGCACCACCCTCTGTTAGATGATGTATTCCATGGACATTGTTGTTACCACCTATATGGAATTCTCTTATGGATTAGTCTAGTGAACTCATGAATAATAAGCACCCATGCGTTGCATGTAACGGCCCACAGCCGCTACTGCTGCTGGGTCCGGCCACGGAGTTCACACAACTCCCTACACGTGGTAGGATATCTCTCCCCCACTTAAGGAGATTTCTTTCGCCTTCCCCATGGTTTGAACCCATTCCCCAAGGGGCTATAGGCAAATGAGCATCACCATGAGTACCATCAGGCCTCCCCCATGGCTCGAACCCATGCCCAATGGGCTATAGGCAAATGGGAAGCACCATGAGTACCATCAGGCCAACTGGCCTGATGGTACTCATGGTGCTTCCCATTTGCCTATAGCCCCTTGGGCATGGGTTCGAGCCATGGGGGAGGCGAAAGAAATCCCTTAAGGGGGGGGACAATACTTAGTGAGTCACAGTGACCACGAGGAACTCCTGTGTGGGGCCGTGGGCTGTGACAATAAAAAAAATAAAAAGGTGCCTTTTTATGTAATGGCCCACAGCCGCTACTGCTGCTGGGTCCGGCCACGAAGTTCACACAGCTCCCTACACGTGGCAGGATATCTCTCCCCCCCTTAAGGAGATTTCTTTCGCCTTCTCCATGGTTTGAACCCATTCCCCAAGGGGCTATAGGCAAATGAGCATCACCATGAGTACCATCAGGCCAGCTTTATTGGAGCAACCCCTGCCACACAGCTCGGGCTTAGGCCAGACCACACAGCAAGCCCAGACCAGACACACAGCCGACCCGCTCCTCACAAAGTACTGTACCCCCCCCCCTTAAGGGATTTATTCTCGCCTCCCACACCACTCGAAACCGGGACCAAGGGGCTATAGTCCAACCGAGAACATGGTGTGTACCATCAGGCCAGCTAGCCTGATGGTACACACCATGCTCCCGGTTGGACTATAGCCCCTTGGTCCCGGTTTCGAGTGGTGTGGGAGGCGAGAATAAATCCCTTAAGGGGGGGGACAGTACTTTGTGAGGAGCGGGCCGACTGTGTGTCTGGTCTGGGCCTGCTGTGTGGTCTGGCCTAAGCCCGAGCTATGTGGCAGGGGTTTCTCCAATAAAAAGGTGCCTTTTTATGTAACGGACCGCCTGGCTCTGATACCCTGCTGGCCCGGCCATGATCACACAGCATGGCAGGTATTCCCCCCCTCCCTTAAGGGATTTCTTTCGCCTCCCCCATGGCTCGAACCCATGCCCAAGGGGCTATAGGCAAATGGGAAGCACCATGAGTACCATCAGGCCAGCTAGCCTGATGGTACTCATGGTGCTTCCCATTTGCCTATAGCCCCTTGGGCATGGGTTCGAGCAATGGGGGAGGCGAAAGAAATCCCTTAAGGGGGGGACAGTACTTAGTGAGTCACAGTGACCACGAGGAACTCCTGTGTGGGGCCGTGGGCTGTGACATCGCACCAAGTTGTCACCAAAAAATCTTGACATGTGTTACCAACCACTACATTCTAGTAGGGTCGTTCAACGCTTTGATAGCCTTACCATATTATTTGTGCCTTAGGTCAAGATAATACTACGACTACGAACATTTTTATAATGGCCACCATAAGTGATCATAAGGATCTCACAATAAAACTTATCACTGCTTGATTCCCTCGTCGCGGTCCAACCACTCTAAGGGCATATATTAATACATACATATAAAATATGTTTTACATAAAATAAAAAATGCCTTTCATAGATTGAATAATCATGATCCATTAAGTCAACATACACCAGGGGCGGACCCAGCCTGCCTACCTTGACAATTTAAAAAAAAAATTGTTTATATAGACCCATAAAAAAATTATATTAATATATATATCCAGACTTACCTTCAGATTTAAAAAAAAAAATGAGAAATATTATACATATATCCAGACTCATAAAAAACTTGCTATTAATATATATATATTCCAGGCCTACATCAATACATCATATTAAAAGTTTAAAACTCTCTTCACTCTTTTATATGTCCACCTGTTTTTTATGATTTTATCCTTAAATTTTTTTACTTTCTCATTCTCTCTTTCACTTTCTCTATGTTATTCGTTCTTAAAACTTTTGAAGACTGAAATTGTTGAAGCTTTCAATAATCAAGGTGCCACAATTAGCTTCGTTTTCTGTTTTATCAGTTTTAGGTATGTGTATTGCTCATTTCATTTTAGTTTATTTTAGGGTTGAATCATGCTTATTTTTTTAAGGTTTTTTATTCAATTTGATAGAAAAAGACATGGATCTTGTGAGTTTGTTTTATGTTTTGTGTTTTATGTTTAAGAATGTTTCTGCTTTCCCAAATTAAACTTAACTATATTTTACTGAATGTTATTTTTCACCCTTCACCCATTACTTTCCTACATTTCAAACGTTACCATTTGGCTGCTCAAAATTATTAAAGAAGTTTGAGTGATTATCTATGTTTATACTAAGAAAATTTTCCCTTTTTTTATTAATTCATATTAAAAGTCAAGGCAATTTTGACTTAATTTAAGTTTTGATTGACTTTAGTTTAGACTAGGACTGACCAAAGTCATGAAAATTTATATTATAATCTTTGAAAGCCAAAAAAAAAAAAAAAATGAAATGAAATAAAAGAGCAGAAATAAGAAATTTGTGTAGAACATTTTTGGTGGATTGTGATTGTTGTAAACTCTTTTAATTATATTGGATTTAAGTGGATTGTTAGATTCCCGTGATCTTTTGCTCTTTTTAATTGAAGTGGTTTTTCCACATAAAAATTTTCTTGTGTTTCCTTGTGAATTGGATGTTATTTTCAACATAATTTGCCCAAGGTTTTGCTTCTCATAGATTTATTCAAGTAGTAGAGTATTGTGCTATTGCATTATTTTCTTTCAGATTATTGATATTGTATTATTTCTTTTGCTTAAGGTTTGATGCATAAATTTATGAATCCATTGTGGTTGGAGAAAGCGGTCATGGAGATGATCCTAGAACCTATGAAGAAGTGATATTAGATATCGATTCTGGAAAATGGCCAAAAGCTATGGATTCTAGGATAGAATCCATACATGCTAGTCAAGTATGGATACTTGTTGATCCTCTAGAAGGAATAGTTCCTAATGGATGTAAATGTGTCTTTAGAGAAAGATTGGCAAAGATGGAAAAATAGAGACCTAAAAAGCCGGACTAGTTACAAAGGGTTACACTTAGAAACAAAGGTTGAACTATGAGGAAACTTTTTCACCAGTTGCTATGATTAAATCCATCAGAATTATGCTAACTATAGTTGCACACTATGATTATAATATATGGTAGATGGATGTCAAAACAATGTTTTTGATTTTTTTAAAGTTTTTAATAGTTGTTTGACAAACAATGGTGGAACCACGGAGGCCACCCCTTGGCAAAAATCCTGGGTCTGCCACTACATACAACAATATGATTGGCTCAAGGGCACCTACTCTAACAATCTCCCACTGGCACCTATAGCCAATCATTTACGTATTTAATACCAAATGATGCCAAGTGTCTATCATGCTTCTACTAGGATAGAGCTTTAGTAAGTAAATCTGAGATGTTATCATCAGTAAGTACTTTGCTTATTTGCACATCTCCCCTCTCCACAATTCCTTGATAAGGTGAAAATGTCTGAGAATGTGTTTGGATCTCTGATGAGACCATGGTTCCTTGGCCTAAGCAATGGCTCTATTGTTATCACATAATATTTGTACTGGATCAATAATGCTTGGAACCATTCAAAGTTCAATAATGAACTTTTTGATCCAAACCACCTCTTTGGCAGCTTCCGACATCTTAATGTACTCTGCCTCTGTTATAAAGTCAACTACAGTACTTTGCTTTGAGCTTTTCCAGCTCACTACAGCTCCATTGAGACAAAAGACAAAACCTGATTGCAATTGAAAATCATCCCTGTCAGTTTAAAAGTTGGCATCACTATATCCTCTTACAATGAGTTCATCCTCTTCTCCATAAACCAAGAACATATCCTTAGTCCTCTTTAGGTACATAAAAATGTTCTTGACCATGATCCAGTGACGCTAACCTAGATTCGATTGATATCTGTTACAAATTCTTAAAGCATATGGGACATCAATCCGAGTACATAACATGGCATACATAATAGATCCAATAGTGGATGCATATGGTATCCTATACATCTTATCTCTCTCATCGAGCGATTTCAGACACATGTCCTTTTAGATATGAATGCCATGTGACACTGAAAGGAATCCCTTCTTAGATTCTTCCATACTGAATCTCTTCAGTACCTTGTCAATGTATGTACTCTGACTTAGGCCAAGCAACCTACAAGATCTATCACGATAGATGTTGATACCGAGGATGTAAGTTGTTTCCCCTAAGTCCTTCATGGAGAAGCACTTGGATAACCAAGTCTTTACTATTTGCAATCGAGATACAATACTAAGAATGCCACTACGCTCCCACTGAACTTCTTATACACACAAGGTTCATCTTTGTTTTTTATTAAATCGAATTCGTTAACGACTTCATCAAAACGAATGTTCCAGCTTCTTGATGTTTTCTTGAGTCCATAAATGGACCTTTGCAACTTGCATACCTTCCCTGCTTGACCTTCAAGAATGAAACCATTGGGTTGTGTCATATAGACATCCTCTTCAAGGTTTCCATTTAGAAAAGCAATTTTGACATCCATTTGCAAAATTTCATAATCATGCTATACAATTATTGCAAGCATCATCCAAATAGACTTTAGCATTGCTACTGGCGAAAAGGTTTCATCATAGTCTATACCATGCTTTTGCTTGAAACCTTTGGAAACCAGCTGTGCTTTATAGGTATGCACGCTACCTTCCATGTCTGTCTTTTTCTTGAAAACCTATTTGCATCCTATGGGTTTTATCCCATCAGGTAAATCCACCAGTATCCATACTCGGTTATGGTACATGTCTTATAAGGTATGGACTTATGAAATATGCCCGCCACCTGTTTGATTTTATGACTGTTAGAGCGAAACTTACATTTATTTGCTTGAACTTTGCTTTCTTATTCAAGCAAGTGCCTTTTTAAGCAATTGCAATATGTAGTCAGCTGCTTTATCACTTACACAAGATAGGACGCCATCTATCCCTCTCTTACTCATAACTTTTGTAATTTATCTTTTAAATGGGAATAATTTGCTTATAGCAAATGTATACTTTTAATGCTTGTTTTGGAAATATAATTTCATTGGAAGTAGAGTGGTGGCTTGAAGAACTTTGGACGTGGATGGTTAGGTTTAAGGATGCTGTCTTTTCAATTGCACTGGAGGTATGAACATTCTTTATTGGTTTACGGTGAAAGACCAACTCATTCCCTTGTTAAAGTCATGACAATGCATGCTCTCAAATTGAGGCTCAATTGTAGATTGGTTCTCAAGTTTTGTGAATCAAATGTTTATGTTTGCTTGGGATGGGAATAACTTGTTGAGTGTCTGTCTACCATCTAATTTTGGTTACATAGTCTTGATAGCGGACCCAATTATGGATCACAAGTCAGTACAAGTTTTTGTGTTCCATTTAAAGTATTCACATTGTTTAATAACAATATTTTTCCTACTAGATGTGCTTTAAAGGGAAGCAAATGAGAAATTAGAAGAAGTAAAAAGGCAAATGGAGGAGATGAATAGATGATGGGAAGAGAAGTTCATGATGATGCTTACAACTCAAGGTCAACAATCTTCAACAAATAGCCAAATCCCTTTGGATGAAATTGTAAGTTTTTTTGACAACTGCATATATACTATGAAAACCATTTTTTTTTTTTTTTTACATTAATCATAAAGTGATATGCATGAGTACTAGTCATAGGATGTACCTTTTTTTTTTTTTTTTTTTTTTCAAATTTGATATTGTAGGTTGGTGGAAATTCTTAAATGGTCAGGAAAGGTTGCTATGACAATGAAGCATTCATATTTTGTAAAAAAATTAGTTGATAACATTTTAAATTATAGGATGAAGGATTTTATGAGTAGACAATTATTTGGTTGAAAATGACTTTATTAATGTTTTATTTTTTATATTAGAATTTTTCTTATGACATCATATTATTTATTTAATATAAAAATATTGCTATAAATTTGTAATTATTATTAAATTTATTAATTAAAGCACTATTTGTTACAAAGCAAAAGTATTCATAGCAAGTAATTTCAATATTTAGCTATTAACACACTATGTCCATAGCAATATCTTTTCATATATAGATATGACTTGTATATGTCCGTAGCAAATGATTTAATATTTAGCTACAAATTCACTATATATGTGGCAAATAATCTTTTTATTTAGTTATAAATTTAGTGGTCACGTAGCTAAAATGTTAATATATTTGCCATGGATATTATTTTTGTAGTAAGAATTTTCAAGTTTTAATTATAAATTTATATTTGTGTAGCTAAAATGCAAACATAGCTATACAGACTATTCTCAATGGCTATAAAGGCAAAGCTTTTGCTATGAGCTTATTATTATTATGGCAAAAACATTTAAGTTTTTAGTTATATATTAATCTCATCCATAGCAAAAAATATAAATTGTTAGCTACGTAAGCAAAACGTTACATGGCTAACTTTTAGCTACGCCACTTCTAGCTACGATAAGCTACAAAAAATTGGATTTGTAGCTAAACCATTTGGCTACGCAAATTCATATTTTTAGATACAATGAATGTTATGGCTAGAAATGCATAATGTTGTAGTGTGAACACACATAATAACAATCTGAAAGTTCTAATACAAGGTCCGAAGCCAAAGATAAATAATAATTTCTTACAGCCAATGCAACAACTCGCACTCCTCTCCTCGACCGAGCGATCTACTCTGTCGCAGTCCCTACACATAAGTGCAAATGTGGGAACCATATCTAGTGTCAATGACCAAGATGTAACAGGAGAAAGATTTATTTCAATCATATACATTCCTTTAGAAGAAGATGCAAAATTCTTCTTCTTATTTGCTAGGAAGGCCTTGCAATGTTTCCTCCAGTGGCCAGGCTTGCCACATTAGAAGAAAACCACCTTCCCATCCTTGCTCACACTTGCAGCAGGCTTCAGAACATCTCAGGTCTTAGGGTTAAACCTAGGATTGGCCTTGGCCTTTGTTGAGTTGTACAAATCAAATGTTTTAGGAATAGGATCTTTAGAATAAGAAATTAGCTCATTCCCCTTCCTAGTCTAGATTATTTCATTTCCTTATATGGACTGTTGAATGTGTATAAATCGTTGTATTTTGTTCACAATTAATATGAAGAAAATTCTTCTAATTTCACATGGTATCAGAGCTAAGAAATAAGAAACCCTAAAAAAAATTTATTTTCTTTTCTTTTTCCAGCGATATTTCTCGGCGAAGTTCAGGCTACCTCCTTCTAGTGTTGAATCACTCTTTTAACCACACCAGCCTGTTTGTCTTCTCCTCGTAGGCAAAACCTAAATATTTCATTGCTAGTCCGTCGCACGTGCCTCCACACGCTGGTCTTCTTTCCGATAGCTTCTTCTCCGATCTCCTTCTTAAGGGAACATGAGGTCTTATTGCTAGCACCTATGCACTCAGACACCGCCAACGAGCACTCCCTCACCATCTGACGCTACATTTTCATCACCGACGTTGGAAATAGCCTACTACCGTCGGAATATCCTCTTTTTCCAATCTGCCCAGAATTAGTTTTGTTTTTCAACCCAGATCAGTTCAATCTCTCTCACAAGACAATCATGCTCCCTCAAGGATCCAACACCAAATCAGGTTCTATTTATTTTTTGTCTTTTCCTCCGATCACAACTGAAAAATTAATAGGCAGCTCTAATTATTCCTCATGGGTTGCCTCTGTTGAACTGTGGTGTATGGGACATGGTCTAGAGGATCACTTGACCACTAAGGTTGAAGATGTCACAGATGATAAGACTACCTAGGTAAAGACAGATGCTTTGGTATGTGGTTTATTATGGCAGACTATTGACCCTCACCTTCATTCTACTTATAAAGTATATCGAACCTGTTTTGAGGTATGGCAACAGGCCAAATTGTTTTATACTAATGATATCTAGAGACTCTATTCTATTGTGTCCAATTTGGTTAATCTCAAACAGCAAGATATGGGCATGTCTGCCTTTCTTGGCAGGATGGCCTCTCTCAAGGTAGAATTTGATTTGTTATTACCCATTAGCAAGTCTGAAGCAGAAGATCTGGCACAACGAGAAAAATTCTTCATGGTTCTTACTCTTGCTGCTATCAGTCCTGCTCTCACTCCAGTATGAGATCAGATTCTAGCAAGTGCTACTATGCCTTCTCTTGATGAAGTTTTTGCTTAATTACTTCAAGTCTCCTCCCCTAGTGTTGTGGTTAGATCTTCCCCAGTTGATTCTTCTGTCATGGCCTCTTAGTCTCAAACTTTTGTTAAAGGAAAATAGAGGGATCGTAGTGGCAAGGGAGATCGACCCAAGTGTAGTTATTATCATAGGTGGGGGCATATCCAGGAAAAATGCTACAAATTATATGGGCATCCTCCTCGGGTTGCCAATGTCACTTATCCTGATCATCATTGTAAATCTTCTAAAAAACCAAGTCAGCCATCCTTGACTCTTACAGGTGCTAATTATGATGAATATCTCCAATTCCAGTGTAACAACTATTTTCTACTCATATTATCATAAATATGCATACTAAAATACATGTAAAATAGCATAAATAGTTGGGCCCAAAATTTTCTTTTATTAAACATATACATTCTTTACACAAAAAGTTATATCATGTACAAAAGCATCAAAAACAAGGTGGACAGTTTAGCCATTTCTCTTCGCTTAACGACGCCCATCCGACTGTGTCCTCACCTAGATCCTGCAAAACATAGAAAGCAACGAGGTGAGCACAACTAAGGCTCAGTAAGTAAGTCATCTACTCATCTATCCCCGTAACTCTCTCTCTGATTCTTTCCTTACAATTCTCGTTTACTCTCTCTTTTATAATCTTTCTGTTTTCTCTTCCTCGTAACTCTTTTCTACTTAGTAAGTCACGGCCCCATCTGACCGAAGGCACGGCTGGGACTCACTCCCACTCTACGTGACTTGTACTCATTCTAGCCGATCGGACTCGGTTATGCATGGATTCGGAACCCTTGGCCATGTGAGTACATAACCTTTCTCTCGGGTAAACTCGGGTATAGCCCTCATCCGCATGCACTCTCACAGGCTACACCACTTCTCTCTGATACTCATGTCGCTCTCTCAATGCGGCATACATACGGGAATACTCTACCCATTACTCACGGGTTTCCCATCGCCCAACCCACTCTATTCTCTTGATTAGCACTACTTTCTCTTTGTTCTCTAGTGCTCAATTTCTCTTTCTCTCTATTCTTAGAGTAGCTCAAACTCAATTTCTCTACTCTTTCTCTACTCTCTTTCTCTAATGCATAATTAATGCATATTTAATACATGTGGATGACTCATGCTCATTAATGCACTTATGAGATGCAATTATGCCATGTAGCAAAATTAAGGCTTTCTATTCTAACTCATGCTTCTCTTAAGCATTTCATCATACAACTCAAGTGCATATAAAGCTCTACTTAAACTATAACTTTTCTGTTTTCTTTAATCATCCAAAATGCGAGAAAGGCTCCCTTATACACTATAAATCCCTGTCAAAGGAAAACACTTCTATAAAGTTTACTCAAATCTTCCTTCAACCTCAATCAAACTCACTCAACATCATAAAATCTTAACACTTCTCATAAAGAAAAACACTTCCAACAATTCAACATGAATACTCATCTCAATTCAATTCATCAACAAGCATAATACAAACTCATACATACATATATCTCTACTCAATTTCTACTCAAAACTCATTCAAATCTCAACTTGGTTGAATTTCCTTACCTTGTGAAAAAATGACTTCTCTAGCACTTTTCCTTTCCTTTATTGTCTTGTCTTCTCTCTACAACTCAAAACAACAACAACAACAACAACCATATAAGACTTTAATATAACTATAAGAAACTCACATCTAAAGCAAGAATCCTTACCTTAGGATGCTTTAGATGATATTTCTACTCAAAATTACTCAAAAGCTCTCTTAAATCCCCTAGAAATCTTGGAACAATTTTAAGCAAAAAGGAGAGAATTGAGAGAATGGATATGGCGGTGGAGAAGAATGAAATGAAGGGTTTATTACACTTAGCCCTTTTTAGTTCATGAGAAAATCAACACTTACCAACTTTGCCCTTGATCTTCTTTGAAAATTCTATCTATATCCTTTGATTCATTACACTCACACCCCATACTAACCCATTCTCCATGAAATTTCCTTACATTTTACCCCCCACTTTTCCTGCTAATTAGGGGTAGAATGGTCATTTAACCTTTATGGAAAAATATCTAGAACTCTCAATACACATTTTAGTCGGCTCGTCACTACGGCGAAGAAACTTCCGTCGCCCCGGCGAAGAAAGACAGAGCCTACACTGCCTTACTCAAAGCCAACTTCGCCGCGGCAAAGACTACTCTTCACCCCAACGAAGACTACAAATCCAAAATTCCTCAAATCTCAACCAATTTCAAAGCAAACACTCAACCAACTCAACACACAAACTCAATTAAAGCTGAATCAGTAAACATTTAAGCAAAACAGCAAATCTTAAGTACGTACCTCAAGTGGGGCGTTACATCTATGCTAATAAGCAGTCTTCTTCATCTGTTGCTTCCATCACTCAATCGGGGAAATCAGTTGCATGCCTCACTTAGTCATCTCCTCAAAGGTCTTGGGTTCTTGATTCTGGTGCATCGGATCATATCTCTGGTAACCCCCATTTGCTTTCTCATCTTATTAATACTACCTCTTTGTCTTCTATTACCTTAGCCAATGGGACCAAAGCAGTTGTTAAAGCAATAGGTTGTGCACAACCACTTTCCTCCATGACTTTAGATTCTACTTTTATACTCCCGATTTCCCTTTTAACCTTCTATATGTCAATAAACTCGCCCGCCCTTTAAATTATTTTATCACTTTTATTGATGATTATGTTGTTATATAGGACCGTAGCACGAGACGAATGATTGGCGCAAGACATGAGTCATAGGGCCTCTATCATCTGAAGTTACCTTCTACCCCCATTGCCTGCACTGTCTCCGATTCTCTTCTTGTCCTTCATAATCATTTGGGTCATCCTAGTTTAACAAAGCTTCAGAAGATGGTTCCAGGTCTATCTACTTTATCGTCTTTAAATTTTGAGTCCTGTCAACTGGGAAAACATTCTCATAGTACGTTTCCAAAGCATGTCAATAAACGGGCTATATCCCCTTTTGAGTTAGTTCATTCCGATGTCTGGGATCCTTGCCGAGTCTCGTCCATTTTAGGGTTTCAGTATTTTGTTACGTTTATTGACGATTATTCTTGTTGCACTTGGTTATTTTTAATGAAAAGTCATTCCAAATTATTTTCTATATTTGAATCCTTTTATGCTGAAATTAAGACACAATTTAATGTTGTTATTCGTGTGTTTCGGAGTGATAATGCTTATGAATATTTTTCTGCTCCCTTTACCAAATTCATGTCATCTTAGGAAATTCTCCATCAATCCTCTTGTGTTTATACTCCACAACAAAATAGAGTTGCTAAGCATAAGAATAGACATTTGATTGAAATTGCCCAAACCCTGCTTTTACACAATCAAGTTCCTTTCTTTTTCTGGGCAGACGTTGTGTTAACTGCATGTTTCTTGATTAATAGGATGTCTTCTTCTGTCCTACAAAACTAGATCCTTCATTCTGTTTTATTCCCTAATCAATAGTTATATTCTCTTCCTCTACGTATCTTTGGTTGCACATGTTTTGTCCATATCTTTTCCCCAGGTACCAACAAACTGTCTACCAAATCTACCAAGTGTATTTTCCTAGGATACATAAGACTTCAAAAGGGTTATAGGTGTTATTCTTCATCCACTCGTCAATACTTTCTATCCGTCGATGTTACCTTTTTTAAGTCTTCTCCTTTCTTTTCTACATTAGACAGTGATTCTATCACCATAGTCCTTCCTATACCCTACATTGAGTCTACTTATAATCATCTTGTAGAGTCTGTTACTATTCCTCCAAGTCCTACCCCTATGGGCGTGTCTCCCCCTCTAGGTGATGCTCTTGTTCTGAATACAGCTACTGACACTTTTCTTGATGATGTTCCTGAGGCAACTATTGATCCTCCTACGTTAGATTCCTCTCTTGTTGCGGCCCTACCTCCTAAAGACCAATTTCCCATTGCAATTCGTAAAGGTATGCGATCCACTCGTAACTCTCATTCGATCTACAATTTTCTTAGCTATCACCGCTAATCTCTATCATATTATGATTTTGTGTCAACCATTTCTTCTGTCTCTGTTCCTTCTAATATTCATGAGGCAGTGACTGATCTCGGCTGGCGTTAAGCTATGGTTGAAGAGATGACTGCTTTACATCATAATAATACTTGGGTACTAGTTCCTTTGCCTCCCGGCCAATCGTCTGTTAGTTATCATTGGATTTATACTGTCAAGGTTGGCCCAGATGGTCAGGTTGATCAACTGAAGGCATGGTTGGTTGCAAAAGGGTGTACTCAAATTTATGGGTTGGATTATTATGAGACCTTTTCTCCTATGGCTAAGATGTCTTCTGTCCGCTTATTTCTATCTATGTCTGCTCTCCGCCACTAACCTCTATACCAATTAGACATTAAGAATGCCTTTCTTCATGATGAGCTTTAGGAAGAAATCTATATGGAGCAACTGCCTGGCTTTGTTGCTCAGGGGAAGTCAGCCTTGGTATGTAAACTTCGTCGCTCTTTGTATGGTTTAAAACAGTCCTCTCGTGCCTGGTTTGGATGATTCAGTAATGTTATTCAAGAGTTTAGGATGATTCAATGTGAGTCTGATCACTCTGTTTTCTATAAGCGTAACTCATCAAGGCAATGCATATATCTGGTTGTCTATGTCGATGATATTATTATTACGGGAAGTGATTAGGATGGCATTAAACAATTGAAGACATACTTGTTCCACCACTTTTAGACCAAAGATTTGGGATTACTTAGATACTTCCTTGGCGTCGAAGTAGCTCAATCTAGCTCAGGTATTGTTATTTCTCAGAGGAAATATGCATTGGATATTGTGGAATAAACAAGGTTGTCAGACTATAGACTGATAGACTCTCATATGGATCCTAATTCAAAGCTCTCACCTAGACAGAGGGAGCCTCTTGCAGATGCTGGGAAACACCAAAGACTGGTTGGTAAACTTAACTATCTCACCGTTACATGACCTGATATTTCCTTCTCCGTCAATGTTATTAGTTAGTTTCTATAGTCTCCTTGTGACGGTCATTGGGATGTAGTTATTCGGATTTTAAGATATATCAAGGGTACACTAGGCAAAGGTCTATTACATGAAAACAGGGGTCATACACAGATTGTCGGATATTCTGATGCTAATTGGGCAGGTTCTCTATCTGATAGACATTCCACTTCAGGTTTTTGTATTCTTGTGGGAGGAAACCTTGTATCTTGGAAAAGTAAGAAGCAAGATGTCATTGCCAAATCGAGTGCAGAGGCAGAATATCGTGCAATGGCTCTAGCAACTTTTGAGCTCATTTGGTTGAAGTAACTAATCCAAGAATTGAAGTTTACAAAAGTAGTAAAGATGAAGTTACTCTGTGATAATCAAGTTGCCCTCCATATCAACCCAGTGTTCACGGGATGATTAAGCACATAGAAATCGACTGTCATTTTATCAGAGAGAAAATCTTATCTGGTTGTATTACCACTAGTCATGTCAGCTCAAATGGTCAGCTAGCAGATATCCTCACTAAATCACGTAGGGTTCCTCATATTGACTTTATTTGTAACAAGCTTGGTGCATATGATTTATATGCCCCAGCTTGAGAGGGAGTGTTGAGTTGTACAAATCAAATATTTTAGGAATAGGATCTTTAGAATAGGAAGATAGATCATTCCCTTTCCTAGTTTAGATTATTTCATTTCCTTATATGGACTGTTGAATGTGTATATGTTGTTGTATTTTGTTCACAATCAATATGAATAAAATTCTTCTAATGTCACAGCCTTTCCTTTGCCTTGTTTACCCTTCATTTCCCAGGAGTAGTAGCAACTAACAACACTGGTTTAGACTTTTTCATGTCCTTCTCTACTTTCTTCAGCATACTTAGAAGCTCTGAGAAAGACTTCTCCACTGACTTCATATTGAAGTTCACTATGAATTGGGAGAAAGAGTCAGGCTATTAGGAATCGATCTACCCAACGCAGCGGAAAAACAAAAATTAAGAGGATGAATCGATTCGTTTAAAGCCCAAAATCCGAGTATAGATTATATAGTTTACATGTTAAATCAAAATTCTGCAGAAAATATAAACGATCCATTCAAGGATTAGAGATCTTACGCACGTTTGGAGGTTCCTTCAAATGTCTTTGAATCTACTTTGCTACCGATTCAACATAGAACCGAACAAATGGTGATCCACACGAAGACAATCCGAAGAACCAAAAAGGAATTTGCTAGGTCCTCTATTGGCTTCAAGAATCAACTTGAATCAAAGAAAATCTTTGATTCAAGAACAAAGGCAAAAAACGTGAGGGAGAGAAAAGGGAGAGAGGGTTGACTTTCCAATAAATGAAAAAAATGAATTAATTCTCTATTTTCCTTCAATACCCATGCACTTATATAGTGCATGTGTCAAAACCCTAATCCTTTAGGAATAGGATTGGACTCCAACCCAAATTAACCCATGTGACCAAACACTCTCCTTTTTGGTATTTTCTTTTAATTAATTATTATAATTAAAATCAGTTAATACATTTATAAAATGTATTAACATTTAATTAATAATAATTCATTTAAACATATGTGTACATATATTTAAATATAATCTCACTAATTTAATCTTAATATTAAATTAAATCTAAGCAACAACCTCAGCAAATTTAATTGCACTATGAGATTACCAAAATACCTTTTCATCCTAAAAGATGAAAATACCCCTTGCACAACCAAATTCTTAAATTATCTTCTAAGTGTGTGACCCGTAGGCTCCTCATCATACCAGCAGTGAGTAGTATTGTGATTAACACCAATTAATCGTCTCACTATACACAAACCAAGATTAGCCCCTAGCTAGGCATCATGGCCACCCAATAGATTTGGATTCAGCGAAATAGCTACCTATCAACGATATGGTTACCGTGCAATCAAATCCTTTCATCATCTATTATCTCATCGAGACTGAGGTACATAAATATTGTCAACCTCAGTTACTCTCGATATGTTTGTATTTAGTTACTAGACCAATGACCGGAATAATAAATTGGATTGAGCAACAACTCAATCCCACTCTAGCCACAACTTTAGTGTCATTGCCATTTACTGAATTGTGCAGTGAGATAACTTTCCCATACCCAGGAGTGATGAATCCTTTGTCAATCCACCATAGTCTTGATATACTCCTCGATGCAACCAATCATTACCGTATTGACAACTCTGAATAGAACTGTGTTGGCTAGTGTCAAACTACACCAATTGGTGCATAAGGCACTGTGATGATCTCAAGTCTAAAGATCACATGCATCACCATTCATTAAAGGGTTTGTTCCATAGACATTAGGGTTACCATCTATATGGAATCCTCTAATGGGTCAGTCCAGTGAACTTGCCTATAGCAAGCACCCATGTGTTGCACCAGGTTGTCGACAAACAACTTTGACAAGTGAGATCAATCACTACCTTTTGACAGGGTCGTTCAACACTATGATAGCCTTACCATATCATCTGTGCCCTTGGTCAGAATAATACTGAGGCGACGGACATTTCTAGAATGGCCACCATATGTGATTATAGGGTTCTCACTATCAAGATTTGAAACACTTGATACCCTCATCATGGTTCTACCATCCTAAGGACATATATCAATACATACAGATATGATTTACCCGATATAGAATAAAATGTCTTTTATTGATCAGTGAACATTATTACAAAAAGTCAATTCTAAAATAATTGATTGGCTCTAGGGCATTACTGAGAGTGCAAAATGACATTTTTACCCCCCTTAATGTCTAGTATTTTATACTTATTTGTGGCCTAAATGTACTCATTATTATTCTATTTTGATTTAGGATGCAAATGGAGGCGTTAAATGCAAAACAGAACTAATTAGGTGAATTCGGACAGTTTTGACATTGCTCCGTAATCTGAGCATAACTCTCTCATCCGAGCTCCAATTGAGACGATTTAAATTCTATGGAACTAGAAGAAACAGATCTACAACTTTCATGTTTTGAGTTTGGAAAGATACTCGCTACATCAAGGTTGTAATTGAGCTTGAAAGTTGTAACAGAAACTTAAGGGGTGTGAAAAGGTGAGAGTAGGAGAAAATGTTTCTGTAGTGATTCAGAGAAAACTTCCAGCGAAGTGCAAGGATCCAGGTATGTTTACTATCCCTTGTACAATAGGTAACATTATGTTTGAGAAGGTCATGATAGATTTAGGAGCTTCTATTAATGTCATGCCATATTCTTTATATGCTTCTTTAAAACTTGGACCTTTGAATAAAACTGGTGTTGTGATTCAATTAGCTGATAGATCTAATGCCGATCCTAAGGGTGTAGTTGACGATGTTTTGGTACAAGTTAATGATTTAGTTTTCCCTACTGATTTTTATGTGCTTGATATGGAAAATGGTGATCAAACTGCTTCTATTTTGTTAGGAAGACCATTCTTAAAGACATCCAAGACTAAGATAGATGTTCATAGTGGCATACTTACCATGGAATTTGATGGTAAAATCGTCAAGTTTAATATTTATGATGACATGAAATATCCTAATGATGATGATGATAATCCTGTTTATTCTATTGATGTGACTGATTCTTTAGCATAGGAAGTTTTTGAACTTGATGGAGAAGATGGATTGGAAGTTGCCATTAGTAAGCATCTTGAGAAAAAGAATGAGGAGTTTGCCTTGAGTACTGATTTGCAGGAAATTGTTGAAGCGTTGAATGATTTTCCCAAGTTACAATAGCAGTCAGGTAACCTTCCTTATATTGTATTACCAATTTCTAATGAGCTGCCTTTACCCTCTATTTTGTAGGCCCCCATTCCATATTTGAAGCCTTCCCCTAGTTACCTCAAGAACGTGTTCCTTGGAGATGGAGGAATCTTACCGGTGATCATCTCAAGTAAACTCAGTGCATCGCAAGAAGAAAAGCCTTAAGTCGAGCCAACGACAATAAACAAAGGCGCTGCTTAGGAGGCAACCCAAGGGGAGTTTGTTTTCTTATTCTCGCAATTTAAATTTTGGTTATTTTTGCCTTTTCTTTGCATTGCATCTTACATTAGGGACAATGTCAGCTTTAAGTGTGGGGGAAGGGATTTAGGTTGTATTTTAATTTGATTTAGGTTGTGTTTTAATTTGTTAAAAAAAATAGTTTTTTATTTTTAGGAAGGTTTATGCTTTAAGTCCTGTCTTTGAACGTCTAGTGATGCATGAAATAGTAACTTGACTTTGTTATTGAGCATGTTCCTTGACTTAGGATGTTAGCAATATTTCATAAAATAGAGTTAATCAGATTTGAATCTTTGTAGTTTGAAACAATATGTCTGGATAAGTTGTGTGAACTTGGTGACGAAGCATGATTGAGAAGTGTATAACAACCCTTAAAAGAAAAGAAAAAAAAAATGTTTCTCTTAAGCTAGTCCTAAATTTAGGTATAAGCAAATAGGAAAAAAAAAAAAAAAAAGAAAGGTATGTGGTGAGTCGAGATGGAGCGTAAAATGCACTCACTCATAAACACAACCATGAAATGAGATGGAGCATAAAATGCACTCATTCTTTTTCAAAGCAGAAAAAAAAATAATAATAATATCCCTAGTTTGCTACCCAGTTTGTAATAGTAAAGAGAAACAGTTGAGGAAAAAGTTGAGAGGTGAGTTGTACATGAATTGGTTGTGATTAGTTTCCTTGTTTGCATTGACTGATTGAGAGTAATTGTGGAAAATGATGAAGAGAGATGAATGTCATTAACTCTATTTTATTTTATTTTGTTGCTGCCTAAGTTAGGTATGAATATGCATGGATTAAATATTGTTGCTTATGCATCCTGATGGTGTTCTTGATATGACTTGAGATGATGGTGTTCTTAATATGACTTGAGTGTAGTGTTTGTTTGAATTAGTTTGCTCGAGGACGTGCAAAAGGTAAGTGTGGGGGAATTTGATGAGAGTGCAGAATGACATTTTTACCCCCCTTAATGTCTAGTCTTTTATACTTATTTGTGACCTAAATGTACTCATTATTATTCTATTTTGATTTAGGATGCAAATGGAGGCGTTAAATGCAAAACAGAACTAATTAGGTGAATTCAGACAGTTTTGACATCGCTCCATAATCTGAGCATAACTCTCTCATCCGAGCTCCAATTGAGACAATTCAAATTCTGTGGAACTAGAAGAAACAGATCTACAACTTTCATGTTTTGAGTTTGGAGAGATACTCGCTGCATCAAGGTTGTAATCGGGCTTGAAGCTAATGCACCTGCACTGTCGACGTTCTGGAACATTCTGCCCTATCATGCAAGTCAATTAGGCAGTTTATTATTGGAAGATTTGAAGACCTATTGCATGCAAATTACAGTTGGACACACCACTTTCCTATTTTGTATTAAGACTTTATTTTATTTTCAATTACTCAGATTAGGATAAAGGTTATTTTGGGATTTTAGAATATTTTTAGGAGATTTAGATTTAGATTTAGTAGAATTAAAATTCGAATTGGATATGGAGAGAGGGAGATCGGATTAGGGATTACACATATCACACACGCCTCTCTCTTCTCTCTTCTGGAATTTTTTCCTTTCCCTTTGAATTTTCGTGATGGCCATGAGTGGCTAAGTTTTATAACTTGGTCGAAGGAAACAAGACCTCGGAATCAATAAACTGTGAGATCAATCTGGTTTTTTTCTTTAAGTGCCAATTTATGTTTGAGTATTGAATGTTCTTCTGTGCTTATATTCATGATTGTTGCGTTTAATTACTAGGAGGCCTACTAGTTTATTAATTGTTGCAATCTACTGCTAAGTTAGATATCAAATCCATAATTGTTTGATCCCTCTAACTAGTGAAGTAATTAGGGTTTAAGAATTTACTGCGTCAGGAATTATTAAGTCTTAAGAAGAACATTTGACTGAATTAAATGCAACCGGTTGAGTTTGTGTTGTTTAGCTTCATCGATCTCTCTAGGTTTTAAGGCTGCCACTAGATTAAATCTTTAGCGCTTGTCTACGGTTGTTTAGTAGTAAGGTTAATTAGATCGCTTGTTTCTTAATTAATTACAACTAAGGAGAGATATGAAAATAGATCCAACGGTGAATATTCAGGGTATGAATTGATTTATTTTTGTATCGATGATCAGTTGTAAGATTCCGATGGTGGATGTTGACCTAGACCAAGTTTCGTTATTTGATTGATTTTGATAGTTTAATTTGAATTGTTTTTCCTGAAATTATTTCTGTTTTACTCAAAACCCCCAGCCTTGTTCACGTAACATTAAACTCGACTAGACACTCTTCGTGGGAACGATCCTTACTCACACTACTACGTGTATTTTTTAGGGTTTTAATTTTGGGTGCCTACGACAGCACGCCAGGCACCTACTCTAACACAGGCAAGGATTGAAAACAAGGTCCATAGAAAGTTTTGCATCCATGACAAAACCCAAAGTCTCAAGCCTCTTGATGTAACCAATCATCTTGATTACATGTGGGCCAACTTGGAATCCCTCAGCATTCGGCATCTAAATAATGCCTTTGGCGCCTTTGGCGCCTTTTAGCGTTCGTGTCTAGCACGATTCTGAAAGAATTCCTTGAGATTTGTGATGATAAAACTTGCATCCAAATGTTCATGTTGCTCTTACAGATTAGATGTCACTGATGCCAGCAACAAACATTGAACAGTGTCAGCATCATCGAGATACCTTTGATAAGCATCTTTTCCTTCCTGAGTAGCCTCAGGTTCAAACGCTTCCACTGCTGGCTCATCAATGATGTATCGTTTCTTCTCTGACTTTAATACAATCCTTAGATTTCGATACCAGTTAGTGAAGTTTGTGCCATCAAACCTATTATCCTTTTCGATGATTGATCGTAGTGATAGGGTAGACGTAGTCATTATGAATTGTGAATCTACAATATTGCAAAATAAGCAGAGTTAATATTATATTATATTAATTAATAAGGCCTTTTATTAATCAATTACTCCCACTATTTTACTCAAGCCTAATAGCACTCACTATTAAACTCAAGAAGCTCTGTTGGTCATCCTAGTGGGCCGAAAATCCCATCATTTCTATTTCAAACCTTCATAGAGGCGAACAGGCTAAAATAGAATGATGAGGAAGGTAAAAAAAAACTTTAATTTACATCATTTAATACCACCAAATATTAAACTCAAATGTAAATAAAACCAACAAACTAATTACACAATCCAATGGCACCAACCATTGTCCTCAAGTGTAATTTTTGGATCAGTGAGTTGGACACTACATGTCACCTTGTGCATCAATCAAATGCACTACTCTACTATGCCTCTAGTGTATTTATCAACCTTTGCGGAGGTGAACAAGCAAAACACACCTAGTCAAGTCAAACCCATCACTATTAAAGAAAACTCCAATGAATGATTAACCTCCCATTGTTAGAAGTGTACCCTTCATGGGAGCGAACAAGGTCATGATGAATAGTGGTTTGATTAATCCCATAGTGATGAAAGGCGGGTGGTTATTTGTGACTTAATATCTTAACGAGGGTTTTTGTTTCATTGTCTTACCAATTTTATTATCTTATTAGCATGTTATAGTCTGGCATGTTAAAACATTCAACCTTAGCATGCTTCTATGATAATAAAATAAACATGTCGATACATGGCCAATATAAAACCAAATTCCTCGTGCTTTAAGGAATTGGTAGGACAAACTAGGTTCATGCAAATTATTACAAAACTTAAAACTTTTATAGAAGTCTTTAGGACAGCTTCACGCCTTCGTTTCATCTTCTTTACAACAATGAATTATAAATAACAAAATCCTATTCTAATTTACATTAAATAAAGTAGAAACCTCGAGTTACATTCGAGGGGATTTAGGTGAGAAAAGAAAACATTAAGAGTAAAGAGAAAAATACGACGCACAAGTCCTATTTAACAAAATTAAATTACAAGCATTCAATCCCAAAATAATTTAAAACAATAAACCTAAGGTCGATGGCCAAGTATCGAACACCATGCATAGTTAGACATCAATCAGATATAGCATATCATTCAAAAACCAAAATTTGAATTTACCAGGTAAAATTACAAGTTACCCCTTTTAATTTTGAAAAATTTCTTGATCCCTAAACTTGGAAAATTTGTAGTTTAGTCCCTATCCAATCAAAACATAGATTGAATAGTCCAGAACAGCAATGACTGCTCCCTTTTATGATGGCTTGACAAAAAAGTTCAAAATGCCAATTCGAGAATCCCCAAAATGCTATTCTCTTGCGACAACGTGAGAGGCCCTTACCCTTCGATTACCATAAGAAGCTTGCTAAGAAAATTCCATCGAATAAGTTGTTGCCCACAACAACTAGCAACATCCCAGTAGCCTAAAAAGGGTGCTTCCACTAGGTTGCGTGTGTTAACACGCAGGCAAAACCTCAAGGGCAGCTGCACACTCTTGGCCAGTCATGGGTAAGCCATGGTCAGGGCCAAGCGGATGTCCATGCACAAGTGCGCATGATCGGGAACAATGTCGTGCACAAACAAGCATGGTAGCAGGCAGGCAAGGCCGCATGAACATCTACACACAAGTGCGAATGGCTAGGAACAATGCCACCCGCAAACACGCATGGTAGTAGGAAGGCAGGGCTACACGCGGCCAGGTATAGGCCAACCACGCGCTCAAGGGCCTATCTAGGGCAGGCTGCAAGCTATAATGCGCAGCCAAGGTAAGATAGGTTACGTGCAGCCATCAGAGGGCTACGAATGGCAATGCACAGCCTGGGTCAGTTGCCACGAGCAACCACAACAAGGAGCTACGCGTGGCAATGTGCAACCCAAATAAGGGGGCTACGCGCGGCAAAGCACACCCATGGACAACCACCAATTTTAGGGTTTTTCAAAACCCTAATTGAACCAATTTTCATTCATCAACAAAATTAAAACAGTTTATAATCAATTACAAGTTGAAACAAATTGATCAGAAACCCTAAAACATGCAATCTATCAAATCAAAGATAAAAAATAAATCAATGGATTGTATATATCAAATCCATGCTCTGATACCACTATATAGTTTTTCATTGAATAACGCAGAATATAATGTAAACTATTCAACAAAACCCCAATCCAAGAGCAGGATTGATATGATACAACCATTATAGAGCCCTAATTTAATCCATTCAAGGTTTAAATACAATACCTTTGTTGATGGCTCCCTCAATTGGATTAGGATTTGGACTTCATAAGACAATTCAAGTGTAGAATCGAGAAAAACAATATCCACTCAAAAGCAAGACAAGATCACAAATGAATCAACTACTAGATTGAATTGTTTGCCCTAAGAGAGATCACAAAATTTTGAGAGAAAAAAAAAAATTCTCATACAAAAAGGGTTTAGGCGGCTAGGGTTTTGGTAGAGTGAAAAATGTGAATGAATTAATTCCCTTTTTCTCCTATTCCCTTGTTTATATAGTGAGGGATAAAATATCCCTCATTTGGAATAGGAATATCACTATTCCTATTTGGAATAGCTTTCCAATATAATCCAAATAAATATAAAATATAAAATATATTTATTCATATACTTAATTTTTGGATTAAATATATTTAAATTAATTAAATATATTCCATATTAATATTAATATAATTACAATTTTGCTAAAATAACTTCAATATGAATATTGAATGTTGGCAACGACCTTAGCGAGTTCAATCGCACAACAAAATTACCAAAACGCCCATTTCATATAAAAGATGAAATTACCCTTCATTTCATTTTTCTTCTTAATCTGGTTTTAATGTGTGTGACCCGTAGGCTCTTTATTATGTTGGCAGTGACTAGATCCATAATTAAGAATCAACTAATTAGTGTTCTGTACACCAATCAAGATTGACCTCTAGCAAGGCATCATGATTACCCAACAAATAAAGATTCAACGAAGTTGCTACCTTTCAACAGTATGGTTATCATGTAATTCAAATCCCTTCATCATCATTTATCTCATCAAGGTTTGAAGTACAGAATTAGCGTCAACTTAAATCAATTTGCCTTGACACGTTTGTATTTGGTTATCAAATCAACAACAAAATAAAATTGGATTTGAGCACCGACTCAATTCCACTATGGCCACAGATTTTGCAATCGTAGTTACTAACCGAATAACTCAGCGAGATAATTTCTCTTGTACCTAAGAGTGATGAATCTGTTTGTTAATCCACCATAGCCATAGCGTACTTCTCGATGCAACCAACCACTACTATACTGATAACCCTAAATTAGACTATGTTTGGCTACTGTCAAATTACACCAATAATTACACATAACACTTTGGTGATCTCAAGTCCAAGGTGTTAGAGTAGGTGCCCTAGAGCCAATCAATTATTGTAGTATTGACTCTTTGTAATCATGTTTTATTATCAATAAAGGCATCTATCTATATCATGTGATCTGAGAATATTCGTATAAGAAAATGGTATATGTCCTCAGGGTGGTGGAACCATGATGAGGGTTTTGAGTGTTTAAAATCTCAATAGTGAGAACCCTATAAGCACATATGGTAGCCATTCTAAAAAGGTATGTAGCCCTAGTATTATCTTGACCTAGATAATAGACAATACGGTAAGGCTATCATAATGTTAGACGACCCTATCGAAAGGCAGTGACAGATCTCACTTGTCAAGGTTGTTTGGTGACAACCTGGTTTAACACATAGGTGCTTGCTGTAGGCAAGTTCACTGGACCCACCCACTAGAGGACTCCACATAGATGGTTACCTAAATGTCTGTGGAAGAAATCCTCCAACGAATGATGGTGCATGTGATCCTTAGACTTGAGATCACCGGAGCGCCTTGTACACCGATTGGTGTAGTTTGACACTAGCCCAACATAGTCCTCTGAAGACTATCAGAACGGTGGTGGTTGGCTATATTGAAAAGTGTATCGAGACTATGGTGGATCGATAGAGGATTCATCACTCTCGGGTACGGGATAAATTATCTCACTGAGTAATTCGGTAGATGGCAACAACATTAAATTTGTGGCCACAGTGGGATTGAGTTATAGCTCAATCTAATCTATTATGGTCGTTGGTCCAATAATTGAATACTAAGATATCAAGGATATCCAAGGTTGACACTATTTCTATGCCTCGGCCTTGATGAGATAATAGATGATGAAAGGATTGAATTGCACGGTAACCATATCGTTGATAGGTAGCAGTTTCATTGAATCTGAATCTATGGGTGGCCATGATGTCTAACTAGAGGTCAATCTTGGTCTGTGTCAAGTGGGACGATTGATTGATTGTCAATATGATACTATTCACTACCACTACGAAGAGGAGCCTTCGGGCCGCACACATAGAAGACAGATTAAGAACATAATTCTTGAGAGGGGTATTTTCATCATTTATGATGAAAAGGTATTTTTGTCATTTATGATGAGAGGGCATTTTAGTAATCTTACAGTGTAATTAAATTTGTTAAGGTTGTTGCCTAAATTTGATTTCATATGGAAATTAAATTAGTGAGATTATGTATATTTGAATATATATATATTATATATATGAATTTAAATATAAAGGATATTATCTAATATTAATATTAATAATATGAAATTCAAATTTGGTTTTTAAAATTGAATTGAATTGAATTTTCAATATATATAATGGATATTATCTAGTATTAATATTTATTATTAATAATGATAATATGAAATTCAAATTTTGGTTTTTAAATTTAAATTAGAAATGCTATGTTTGGTTGCAAGGGGAATCTATTCCAAATTGGAATATGTTGTTTGCTATTCCAAGTCAGAATAGAATTTTAGTGTGCACTATTTAAGTGCAGCTAAAAAATTAAATCATGAAGTGATTTTTTGAGTTGCAAAATTAAAACCCTAGCCACCTCTCTCTCTCTCTCTCTCTTAAAACGGTGAGCCTCTTTGTGAGAGAAAGAATTTTTCTCCCAAGAAAATTCTACAGGAAACTTTGTTCTTAAAGTTGTGAGATTTTGCTAGTCTATAAAATCTTATAACGACAATAGTCCTATCTTCGTGTGGATATTGATCATGCACTTCTATATGGAACTGATTTGCGAATCCATCATCAAATCAAAGGAGCCTCCAACGCTGGTAGGATACACTTTACCTTCGATTTGATTTTTATGCAAAATAATGTAATCGGCGTAAGGATCATGGGTTAAAGGTTAGTGGATCTTGAATAAAAAATTTTAAATTCCGCTATGTAATGGATCCATTAACTTACAGTGATATCAGAGCCTCTTACTCTTGATTACATTATTTTTATTATTGATTGATGTATGTCGATGATGTGTAATTGTGTTTTTAATTTGCCTATTAAAATCTGGAATTGTTGCTAACTTGTTTGGTTGAGATTTTGTGTTTGGATTTAAATCTGTTTTGTTTTCTGTTTTAGGTAAAAAAGAAATCAAATAAAACTTGATTTCAGTGCTGGACGGATATGTCCTTAATGGGTTGTGGGTGGCTGCCTTTTAAAAGGGCAGTAGCGTGCAAAGAAGAAGCAATAGCGCACAAATGTGCAGCGTTTGGGAACCTTGCAGCATATAGTAGCACTACTATTGTGCAATGCTTGGTGTAAGGAGGTGGCCGCATGCTTGGTGCTACAGCAAGCAACATGGTAGTAGCCTTGCTACGCACAGCAATGGACAACAACGCATTGCTACTATCCCGACTCTTTTTGCCCCACTTGCGATGGTCTTGTGGTGGCCGAGTGCCCACCAGCACTTGGCCTTGACTGGAACTTGGTTTTTCAGCCAAGTGCGCGATCGGCCAAATTTTTGGCTTCTTCGCATTGTTTCACGATTAAAAAAAAAACAGAAATTTTTTAATATATGTTGCTACATGTTGGGAATGTTCTGGAGACTCAATTGAGTGAGGCCAATCTAATGGGTCAAATTGCAATTTTTTAAAGTTACTAGACCTAATCATAATATTGCTAAACTTTAAGGGGTAACACGTAATTTACCAAAACTGTTATTAAACGGTCCCGTATACGCAGCAGAAACAAAAATTACAATATAACAGGATCATTTACGTGAGCCAAGATCAAGGGTATGATTTTACAATTTATATTAAATAAAATCTGCAGAAATATTCAACATGAGTTAAGAGAAACAAACGCACGTTTGGAGGCTCCACCACGATTGTCTTTGAACGTTTTGCTACCTATCCAAGTGTAAGATCAAACCCACGTAGTCCACACGAAGACAATCTCAAAAGAACCAAAAAGGGATTTGCTAGATCCTCTTTGGCTTCAAGATTCAGAAGAAAAGAAATCAATTGAAATTGATTTAGGCTGGAAAAAGTTACTGCCGTGGGAGTGTCAATATATGGGGGCTGTGTGTGTTTTTATTTTTCAAAGAAAAAAATCTCACTTATTAAATTAACACACTTTTCTTTTTATAGTAAAAACAATTTGCCCTAATCCCATACGGAATAGGCTTGGGCTTCAACCCAAACGCCCCATGTTGCCAAACACTCCCAATTTGATTTATTTTAATTTCCATCATTATCTCAATTAAAATCAATTAATATATATATTTAAATATATATTAACATTTAACAATAATGATAATATATTTAAATATGTGCGAACACACATTTAAACGTAATTTCATTTATTTAATTTTTCTAACAAATTAAATAAAGGCTACGACCTCAGCAAATTTAATTGCACTGTGAAATTACCAAAATACCCTTTTGCCTAAAAAGACGAAAACGCCCTTCTTTCTTCTTGGCTCTTAAATTATCTTCTATGTGTGTGACCCATAGGCTCCTCATCATATCGGCAGTGTATAGTATTGCGATTAACACCAATTAATCGTCTCACTAATACACAGACCAAGATTGGCCCCTAGCAAGGCATCATGGCCACCCGATAGATTCGGATTCAGCAAAGTAGCTACCTGTCAACGATATGGTTACCGTGCAATTCGATCCTTTCATCATACGTTATCTCGACGAGACGAAGGCATAGAAATAGTGTCAACCTTCGGTTACTCTCGATATTATTTATTCAGTTTCTGGACCAATGACCCGTATTATAAACTGGATAGAGCAACAACTCAATCCCACTGTGGCCACAGTTTTAGTGTCATTGCCATATACTGAATTGCGCCGTGAGATAACTTTCTCCCGTACCCGGGAGTGATGAATCCTCTGTCAATCCACCATAGTCTTGATACACTCCTTGATGCAGCCAATCACCACCGTATTGACAGCTCTGAAAAGAACTGCGTTAGGCTAGTGTCAAACTACACCAATCGGTGCACAAGGCGCTCCGGTGATCTCAAGTCTAAGGATCACATGCACCACCATTCGTTAGAGGATTTGTTCCATAGACACTGGGGTTACCATCCATATGGAATCCTCTGGTGGGTCAGTCCAGTGAACTTGCTGTGGTGTAATCGCCTACAACAAACACCCATGTGTTGCACCAGGTTGTCACCAAACAACCTTGACAAGTGAGATCAGTCACTGCCTTTCGACAGGGTCGTTCAACACTATGATAGCCTTACCGTATTATCTGTGCCCTTAGTTCAGAATAATACTGGGGCTACGGACGTTTCTAGAATGGCCACCATATGTGCTCATAGGGTTCTCACTATCAAGATTTGAAACACTTGATACCCTCGTCACGGTTCTACCATTCTAAGGACATATATCAATACATATTGCAATAATAATGATTTACGCGATATAGAATAAAATGCCTTTTATTGATCAATGAACATTATTACAAAGAGTCAATTCTACAATAATTGATTGGCTCTAGGGCATCTACTCTAACAATAACAAATCAGAATTTAATTTTGATTGTTTGATGCATGATTCTTGTATGTGAATATGCATAAGCCTTTGGACCTAGTTTAATTTTTGGATTATGTAATTTTAAAATAGGGCCTGCGTGCCCTACCTTTCTCTATTACCTCCTATGTATTTCTTTCTCTTATCTCACTCCCCGAATGTAACTCGAGGTTTCTTTTCAAATATGTAAAATTAGAAATATAATTTTAATTTGAAAGTTGTGTAATGTTCGAGAAGAAGAAGCGAAGGAAGGAGAAGGCAAATTACTTGAAGAATCCAAAGTTATAATTAAACCTAGGTTGACCTACCGATTCCTCTAGGCTTGGGGAATCAGTTTTAGTTAAGGCTATGCACCAACATGTTTATTTTATGCTTAATATGCATGCTAAGGGTGTATGCTATAACTATAACATGCTAAACAAGATAAAATTGGTGAGACACACAAAATAAAAACCCTGATAAAGTATATTAAGTCAAATCAATAAAAGCTTTCCATCACCATGGGTTTAATCAAACCACTATTCATCGAGACCTTGTTCACCAAAGCGAAGGGTACACTTCTACCAGTGGGAGGTTAAATTTCATTGGAGTTTTCCTTAATGGTGATGGGTCGACTTAAATGGTGTGTTTTGCTTGTTCGCCAAAGCAAAGGTTGATAAACACATCACAGGCATAGTAGAGAAGTACACTTGTTGTGTGTACATGGTGATATGTAGTGTCCACTCTATTGATATTGAGAATCACACAATGGCTTCGACCATTGAATTGTGTAATTGGTTTGTTGGCTTATTTCGCATTTGAGGCTGGTAGTTGGAGCTATCAACTATTGTGAATTAAGTTTGTTGTCCAACCTAAGCAACCCATTTTGGCTTGTTCGCCAAAGTGAAGGTTTGAAATGGGCTAGATGGGATCTCAATCCACTAGGAAAGCCAACAAGCTTTCCCGAGTTAATAGTGAGTGCTATTAGCTTGAGGAAAATAGTGGGAGCAATTATTTAATAAAAGACCTTATTAAATAATAATAAACATTATAATAACTTCTTCTTTTTTTGCTTTTGTAGATTCATTAAAAATGAGCAATACCAACCTGTGATCAATAGTCGAGAAAGAAAACAGGCTGGATGGATCTAATTTCTCGGACTGGTATCGAAATCTTTAGATTGTACTGAAGTCCGAAAAGAAATTATACATCCTCGATAAGCCTTATTTGGCTGAGCCTGAACCTAATGCCACTCGAAAAACAAAGAATACTTACCAAAAGTTCCTTGATGATGCTAATAGTGTTCAATGCATTATGCTAGCATCAATGACACCTAAGCTGCAAAAACAACATGAGAATATGGATGCAAGTGACATAATTCTACACCTCAATGAGCTTTTTCAAGGTAATCCTCGTCATGAGAGGTATGAGGTGTCGAGGGCACTGTTTAGGAGCCGAATGATTGAGGGAGTCCAAGTTGGTCCTTATATGGTCAACATGATTGGGTACATAGAGAGGATTGAGACTTTGGGGTTTGGTGTGGATGTAAACTTACAAGTGGATTTAATTCTGTGGTCACTACCTGACTCTTATTCACCATTCATATTGAACTTCAATATGAACACGATGGTGAAGTCCTTCTCAGAGCTTTTAAACACGCTTAGGATTGCGGAGCAAGACTTGAAAAAGTCCAAGCCTGTTTTACTAGTTGCTGCCAATAAAGGAAAAGGAAAGGGCAAGGCCTATCCCAAGTCCAAACCTAAAGGATAGGGTATTTTTAAGCCTATAGGTGGCATTGGAAAAGTTGGGAAGATAGTCTGCTTCTATTGTGGCAAGCTTGGCCACTAGAGGAAGCACTACAAGGCTTTCCTCGCAAGCAAGAAGAAGTCAGATGCTTTGACTTCAAGTATGTACATGATTGAGATTAACCTCTCCCCTTCAACATCTTGGGTCATTGACACAGGATGTGGTACTCACATTTGTACTGATCTGTAGGGACTAAGGTAGAGTAGATTGCTCACCAAGGGAGAGGTGGACCTATGAGTTGGAAATGGAGCACACGTGGCTGCATTGGCTATAGGATCTTATTGTTTGTCATTGCCTACAGGCTTGTTGTTAGAACTTAATAATTTTTATTTTGTATCTTCCATTTCAAGAAACATTATATCAGTATCCGCTTTGGATGATATGGGATATCATTTTGAAATTTCTAATGGATTGTTGTCCTTCAGTTTGAATGGTATTCTATACAGAAATGCAAGGTTATATAACGGATTATGTGTTTTAGATTTAAACAATAAGGATATTCTCAATGTGGAAACAAAGAAAGCTAAACATAGTGATCAAACCCAAACATACCTCTGGCATGGTAGATTAGGTCATATTAATCAGACTCGCATTGTAAAACTTCAAAGGGATGGAGTTTTGGACCATTTTGACTTTCAGTCATTTGAGATATGCGAGTCATGCCTTTCAGGCAAGATGACCAAGTCACCTTTCACAGGACAAAGTTAAAGGGCTAGTGAATTGTTAGGCATCATCCATAGTGATATATGTGGTCCACTAACAATTGAAGCCAAAGGTGGATATTTGTATTTCATCACATTTACAGATGACCTTAGTAGATATGGTTATGTTTACCTTATGAGACATAAATCTGAAGCCTTTGATAAATTCAAAAGTGAAGTACATAATATGTTGGGCAAGAGTATTAAAGCTCTTCGTCAGATCGAGGAAGTGAATACTTGAGCTCTGGGTTTTCTGAATACCTGAAGGAGGTAGGATAGTTTCACAACTCACCACTCCATATAAACCCCATCATAATGTTGTGTTTGAAATGAGGAATAGGACCTTACTTGATATGGTTAGGTCCATGATGAGTTTTAGTGATCTACCCACATCATTCTGGGGTTATGCCTTAGAGACTGCGACTCACGTACTTAACTGTGTGCTGCCAAAGTATGTGGATAAGACTCCATATGAACTGTGGGGTGGGCAAAAGCCCAATTTGTCTTATCTAGAAGATTTGGGGTTATGAAGCTTATGTCAAGAAATTGACTTCAAATAAGTTGGGCCCGAAATCTAATAAATGTATTTTTGTAAGGTATCTTAAAGAGACCAAAGGATATTATTTCTACCACCCAAAAGAGCGCAAAGTTTTTGTCAATCGTACTGGTGTCTTCTTAGAGAAAGATTTCCTTCCATGAGGTACTAGTGTGAGAAAAGTATAACTTGATGAAGTTCTAGAACCACAAGATACATTAGATGAATGACAAGAAGATGTGCCACAAGAAGTGGTTGAACATCATGAGGAGGTTACTCCACAATATGTGGATCAAAGTGAACCACCTTAAGTAGCATAAGAGCTACATAGGTCTGGAAGAGTACGTCATGAGGCCGAGAGATATCGTTTTCTCATGACTCAGTATGGTAACGTATTGGTCTATCAAGACAATGAACCTAGAACCTATAAAGACGATATATTGGATCTAGATTTCTTTAAATGGCTTAAAGCCATGAAATCTAAGATGGACTTCATGTACCAAAACCAGGTATGGTCTCTAGTGGATCCACCTGAAGGGGTAAAACCCATAGGGTGTAAATGGGTCTTCAAGAAGAAGACGGACATGGATGGCAATGTGCATACCTATAAGGCATGACTGGTTGCCAAAGGTTTCATATAAATTCATGGTATTGACTACGAAGAAACCTTTTTGCCAATCGCCATGATTAAGTCCATCTGGACTATGCTTGCGACTACTGCATATCATGACTATGAAATTTGGTAGATGAATGTCAAAATAGCTTTCTTGAATAGAAACCTTAAAGATGATGTGTATATAACACAACCTGATGGTTTCATTCTTGATGGACAAGCTAAAAAGATATGCAAGTTGCAGAGGCCCATTTATGGACTCAAGCAAGCTTTAAGGAGTTAGAACATTCGTTTTGATAAAGTCATAAAAGAATTTGGTTTCATCAAGAACTAAGATGAGCCTTTTGTTTACAAGAAAGTAAGTGGGAGTGTAGTGGCATTCTTGGTGTTGTATGTCGATGACATACTTCTGGTCGAGAATGATATACCGAACTTACAATCGGTAAAAATTTGGTTATCCAAGTGCTTTTCCATGAAGGAATTACGAGAAGCAGCCTACATCCTCGGAATAAAGATCTACCGTGATAGATCACGTAGGTTACTTGGCCTAAGTCAGAATATATACATAGACAAGGTACTAAGGAGACTCAATATGGAAGAATCCAAGAAGGGATTTCTTCCTATGTCATATGGTGTCTATCTCTCTAAGGATATGTGTCCTAAAACACATGATGAAAGAGATGGAATGAAGAGGATCCCATATGCGTTAGCAACTGGATCCATCATGTATGCCATGTTGTGTACTCAAATTGATGTCTCATATGCATTAAGCACTTGTAGGACATATCAATTGGATCCAGGTGAGCGTCACTAGATAGTTGTCAAGAACATCCTTAAGTACCTAAAAAGGGCAAAGGACATGTTCTTGGTTTATGGAGGGGAAGATGAGCTCACTTTAAGAGGATGCAGTGATGCTAGTTTCCAAACAGATAAGGATGATTATCGCTTGCAATCTGGGTTTGTATTTTGTCTTAATGGGAGTGCAGTGAGTTGGAAGAGCTCCAAGTAAAGCACTGTAGTAGACTCTAAAATTGAGGTTGAGCATATCGCATTATCCGATGTGGCCAAGGAGGTAGTTTGGATTAAAAAGTTCGTCACCAAACTTGGTGTGGTCTCCACAATTGTTGATCCAATAAATGTCTATTGTGACAACAATAGAGCAATAGCTCAAATAAATGAATCACAATCTCACCAAAAGTCTAGACACATACTCAGAAAATTTCATCTCATCAGAGAAATGGGTGAGAGGAAAGATGTGCAAATTAGAAAAGTACATATTGATGACAATCTCGTCGATCCACTAACGAAGCCTTTGTCGCAACAGAAGCATGAAAAACACTTAAGGTCATTCAATATTAAAAACATAAATGATTGGCTATAGTGCAAGTGGGAGATTGTTAGAGTAAGTGCCCTAGAGCCAATCAATTTTTGTAGTATTGACTCTTTGTAATCATGTTTTATTATTAGTAAAGACATCTATCTATATCATGTGATCTGATTATATTCATATAAGAAAATTGTATATGTCCTTAGGATGGTAGAACCGTGACAAGGGTATCGAGTGTTTGAAATCTCGATAGTGAGAACCCTATGAGCACATATGGTGGCCATTCTAGAAATGTGGATAGCCCTAGTATTATCCTGACCTAGGGCATAGATAATATGGTAAGGCTATGATAGTGTTGGATGACCCTGTCGAAAGGTAGTGATAGATCTCACTTGTCAAGGTTGTTTGGTGACAACCTGCTGCAACACATAGATGGTTACCCTAGTGTCTGTGGAACAAATCCTCCAACGAATGGTGGTGCATGTGATCCTTGAACTTGAGATCACTGGAGCACCTTGTGCACCGATTGGTGTAGTTTGACACTAGCCCAACGTAGTACTCTCAAGACTATCAGAACAGTAGTGGTTGGCTACATTGAAAAGTGTATCGAGACTATGGTGGATCGATAGACGATTCATCACTCCCGCTTACGGGAGAAATTATCTCACTGAGTAATTCAGTAAATGGTAATGACATTAAATCTGTGGCTACAGTGGGATTGAGTTGTAGCTCAATCTAATTGTTCCGGTCATTGGTCCAATAACCGAATACCGAGATATCAAGGATATCTGAGGTTGACACGACTTTTGTGCCTCGGCCTTGATGAGATAATAGATGATAAAAGGATTGAATTGCATGGTAACCGTATCGTTGATAGGTAACGGTTTCGCTGAATCTGAATCTATCAGGTGGCCATGATGTTTGGCTAGAGGCCAATCTTGGTCTGTGTCAAGTGGGACGATTGATTGATTGTCAATCGCGATACTATTCACTACCAATACGATGAGGAGTCTTCGGGTCACACACATAGAAGACAGATTAAGAACATAATTTGTGAGAGGGGTATTTTCGTCATTTATGATAAAAGGGTATTTTCATTATTTATAATGAAAGGGCGTTTTGGTAATCTCATAGTACAATTAAATTTGTTGAGGTTGTTGCCTAAATTTGATTTCATATGGAAATTAAATTATTGATATTATATATATATAAAGGATATTAGATAATATTAATATTAATAATATGAAACTCAAATTTGGTTTTTAAATTTGAATTGAATTGAATTTAAATATATATAATGGATATTATCTAATATTAATATTCATTATTAATATTGATAATATGAAATTCAAATTTTGGTTTTTAAATTTGAATTAGAAATGCCATGTTTGGTTGCAAGGGGAATCTATTCCAAATTGGAATAAGTTGTTTGCTATTCCAATTGGAATAAATGGCTATTCTAAGTCGGAATAGAATTTTAGTGTGCACTATTTAAGTGCAACTAAAAAATTAAATCATGAAGTGATTTTTTGAGTTGCAAAATTAAAACCCTAGCCACCTCTCTCTCTCTCTCAAAACTGTGAGCCTCTTTGTGAGAGAAAGAATTTTTCTCCCAAGAAAATTCTGTAGAAAACTTTTGTTCTTAATGTTGTGAGATTTTACTAGTCTATAAAATCTCATAATGGGGATAGTCTCATCTTCGTGTGGATACCGATCGTGCACTTCTACATTGAAGTGATTTGTGAATCCATCATCAAAACGAAGGAGCCTCCAACGCTGGTATGATACACTTTACCTTTGATTTTATTTTTATGCAAAATAATGTAATAGGTGTAAGGATCATGGGTTAAAGGTTAGCGAGTCTTGAATAAAAAATTTTAAATTCCGCAATGTAATGGATCCGTTAACTTACACAAGGATCACATGCACCACCATCAGTTAGAGGATATATTCCATAAACACTGAAGTTACCATCTATATGGAATCCTCTGGTGGGTCAGTCTAGTGTCACACCAGGTTGTCGTCTAACAACCTTGACATGTGAGAATTATCACTACCTTTCGGTAGGGTCGTTCAATCCTATGATAGCCTTAACGTATAATCTATTTCCTTGGTCAGATTAATACTGGGGCTACAGACAGTTCTAGAATGGCCACCATATATGACCATAAGGTTCTCATAATTAAGATTTAAAACACTTAATTCCCTCGTCATAGTTCAACCCTTCTAAGGACAAATATCAATACATATATACAGATATATAAATGAATGCTATGATATAGAACTTATGTCATTATTGATATTAAATATAATATTACAAGAGTCTAATATTATTGGCTCTAGTGCACCTTGTTAGAGTAGGTGCACTAGAGCCAACATTGTAGCTCTTGTAAACTCATATTTTATATGAATAAAAGGCAAATGCTTCTTTAGAAGCAATACACTAGAGTATCTATTTACTGCACGTAAAGAAAATACTATAGGTCCTTAGAAAGGTTGAAACCAATGACGAGGGTATTGCGTGTTATACATCTTAATTGTGAGAACCCTATGAGCACAAATGGTGGCCCTTCTTAAAGCATCCATAGTCATAGTATAAATCTAACCTAGAACATAGATTATACGGAGAGACTATCATCACGTTGAATGACCCTATCGAAAGATAGTGACAAGTCTCGCATGTTGAGTTTGTGAGCTCAACCTAGTGTAACGCATGGGTGCTTGCTTATGCAAGTCCACTGGACTGACCCATTAGAGGATTTCATACAAGATGGTAACTCAGTGTCTATGGAATATACCCTCGTACGGATGGTGGTGCAAATGGTCATTCGACTTGAGATCACTAGAGCGTCGTGTATGAAGATCGATGTAATTTGACACCAACATAACGTCGCCTCTCTTTGGGATTACTAAAACGATCATGATTGGTTACATTGGGAAGTACACTATGGCTATGGTGGATCAATAAAGGATTTATCACTCCTAGTTACAGGAGACTTTATCTTGGTGAGATATTTGGTTAAAAAACTATGACTGCATAGCCATGACCACGGTGGAATCAAGTTGGTACTCGAATCCAATCTCATATAGTCGTTAGATTCAAGAACCAAATATAGAACATGTCCAAGTAATAGTTTTGAGGTAGACACTACTCTATACCTCAAACCTTGATGAGATATAAGATAATGAAACGGATCGAATTGCATGGTAACCATATGGTAGGCAAGGAAAGCTTGATCGTTGACTCTTTGCTTACCAGGGAATCATGATACCTTGCTAGAGGCCAATCTTGATTGGTGTACGAAAATACTAAGCTAATTGGCTGATACTAGTTGTTGAGACATTGCCAGAAAAATAGAGAGCCTTTGGGTCACACACATAGAAGGTAGTTAAGTAAAGATGGAAATGGAAGGACAATCTTGTCCTTGGGCCAAAAGGGTATTTCGGTAACTTGGGAGTCCAAGGGCATTTTCGTCATTTTGTGCAAAAAGGGCTCTTTGGTAATTTTGCTAAAGAGGTTGATGCCACTATCCAATTTATTGGAAGAGTTTTTAGAAAAATTAGATTCATACTAATTTTAATTAATATGGAGATATATATTTAATTTAAATAAATATATATATTAGAAACCCAAATATTAAATATATATATATAGATTAAATAAATATATTTATTTAATTTGTTTATATATATTTATTGAAATAAATAAATGATTTTATTTATTTTATTTAATATTTAATATTTAAATGGGATAATATCTTTAAGAGATATTATCCTTTCGTTATGGATTGGTGTAATTCTTTCTTGATAGGAATTCTAGGATTTCAATCCTTGTTTGAATTCCTTTTTGGATTGACACTACATAAAAGGAGGAGGGTTTTAGATGGACACAATGAATTATCATTCAAAGAAAATATTGGAACAAAAATAAACCTTTTCTTTCTCACCCAAACATGTAAACCCTAGCCACCCAAGAGAATTTTATTCTCTTAATTCCGCCCCCTTCCTTAAGCCCTAAGATTGGTCTAGCAATTAATCTTAGGGTGATCTCGTGTCTGCCTTTATGTGGATACCGACGGACTCAATCCTGCGTTGGGTTGATAGCGATTAATCAACATATCCAGAGAAGGAAACCCAATCTTGAGTGAAATAAATACCACGGCTTCGATCTTTTTCAATAAAATCATAACGTAGTAAATCAACAAAGCCCAAAGTGATGTCTCTTTCACCTTCAAGTTTACCTACTACTATACTATAATAACTGCTTTCTACTAACATACTCATAAAAATACACATAGCAAAAATACATGTATATCAACAAAAGTAGTTGAGCCTAAATTTTTCTTTTACTAAATATATATATATATATATATATATATTCTTTACATAGTACAAAATATTATGTACAAAACTATCAAAATGGTAGACAGTGTAACCATTGCTCCTCGCTTGCCGACGTCCGTCCGACCGCGTCGTCACCTATTTCCTACAAAAACATAGAAAACAACAGGGTGAGCACAAACAATGCTCAGTAAGTAAATCCTCTACTCCTCTATCTCCGTGCTTCTTTCGTTAACTCTTTCCTTACGTTACTCTTTTCTCATTTTTCTTTCTCTTCTTATCCTTTCTATTTTCTTTTTCTATTTCTCTTTTTCACAACTCTTTTCTACTAATTCTCTTTCTCTCTCTACTTTTTCTCATGCTTTCTCATTCTTTGCCGATCGGACTCGGTTATGCATGGATTCGAAACCCTTGGCCATGTGAGTGTACTCTCTCTCTCGGGTATAGCCCTCATCCGCATGCACTCTCACGGACTATACCAATTTTTCTCTCATTCTCAGGTGGCTCACTGAAGGCGGCATACATGCGGGAATATTCTACTCATCACTCACGGGTTTCCCATTGCTTCTTCGGCACTTCTCTTTCTTTTATTCTCTAGTGTTTATTCTCTCTTTCTCTTCACTCTTAGAGTGCTTTATTCTTAGAATTCTTTACTCTTTCTCAAGCTATTGCACAAATGCAAAATATATGCATGTGGATGGCTCATGCTTATTAGATGCACTCATGAAATGCAAATATGAAATGTTACAAGAATTTAAGGTTCTCTACTCATACTCATGCTTCTCTTAGGCATTCCATCAAACAATAAATGTGCATACATAAACTCTACTTTAGCTATAACTCTACTCCTCTCTTTAACCATCCAATATGGGAGAAAACTCCCTTGTATGATCATAATCCCTGTCAAGAAAAAACACTCCCAAAAAGTTTACTCAAACTCTTCCAACTTCAACCATACTTCAATCCATCATCATACACTTAAAAGCACTTCTCATAACTCAAATATATCCAACAACAAACATAAGGAAGCACCCATCTCATCTCAATTCCTCAACACTCATAACATATACATACATAAAGAAATCTCTACTTAAGTGATTTCTTAAACCTTAACTTGGGTTGGATTTACTTACCTTGTGATTGAGTGACTCCAGTAGAACTTCTTTTCCTTTGGTAGATAGTCCTTTCTCTTAAACCTTAAACAATAACACTATAAGACTTCAACACTTCTATAAATAAATCTCACATCTATAGCAAGAATTCTTACCTTTGGATGCTTTGGATTAATTCTCTACCAAAAACCAATCAAAAGCCCTCTAAAATTCCTTAGATGAATTGTAACGCCCCACTTGAGGTACGTAGTTGTTGTTTCTTCTTTTGCTCTTATTTGAGTTGGTTTCTTGGTAATATTGTTTGATTGAGTGTTGTGTTGAATGCTTGCCCTGAAATTTGTTGAAACTAGAAGAAGTTCAGTGTGCCAATCTTCGCCGGGGCGAAGAAGAATCTTCGCCGCGGCGAAGAGGTGTTGAAACCACGGGGAAACATTCTGGACAGTTTCGCCGCGGCGACAGAAGCTTCCTCGCCGCGGCGACAGGCCGACCAAAATGTTTGTTAAGTTTTAGATATTTTCTTCCCTAAGGGCAATTTGACCATTCTACCCCTAATTAGCAGGAAAAGTGGGGAGTAAAATGTAAGGAATTTTCATGGAGAATATGTTGCTATGGGGGTGTGTTTGTAATGAATCAAAGGATATAGATAGAATTCCCAAAGAAGAGTAAGGGCAAAATGGGAATGCTTGTGTATAAATTTCATTAAAAGGAATTAAGTCATTGCAAACCCTTCATTCTTCTTCTCCATCGCCACTCTCCTCTCTTGCTTCCTCTCAAATTCTCTTTCTTTTGATCAAGGAGTTTTAAAGGGCTTTTGGAGTGATTTGGGGTAGAAAATCAACCTAAGGCATCCTAAGGTAAGGATTCTTGCTTTGGTTGTGAAGCTTTGTGAGTTTTTGTATATATTGAATATTGAGGGTTTTTGTTCTTTTGTTTAAGAGTAGAGAAAAAGTCAAGCAAACCAAGTGAAAGGAAGAGTTAGTGAAGTCTCTCCATAACAAGGTAAGTAAACCCCAACCCAAGTTGAGATTTGGGAATTTTCTTGATTAGGGTTTTGATAGCACTTATGTATGTATGTGATATACATGTTATATGCCATGTTATTGAGGCTTAAATAGAGATTTCTAGTGCTTTGTGATTGTTTATACATTTCAAATATAAGAAGTGAGATGTGGGTTGGAAAGGTAGTTTGAGATGGAATTGAAGGGTATTGAGGAATCCTTTTGGAAGTGTCTTTCTTTGGCAGGATATGTGGCTATGTGAGGGGGTTTCTCCCCATTTTGGATGGTTAGAGAAAGATTTAGAATTATTGTTATAGTAGAGTTTTATTATGCACTTGAGTTGTTTGATGAAATGCCTAATAGAGGTTTGAGTATGAGTAGTGAACCTTAATTCTTGCAACATTGCATGTTGGCATTTCATAAGTGCATTAGTGGAGATGAACCATCCATAGGCACTAATTGTGCATTGAAAAGTGACCTAAGAAAGTGTAGGAAACTTGTGTATGCAATTACCCTATGAGTAGAGAGCTTGGTGGGTGCAACTACTCTAAGGGTAGAGAGAATGAAAAATGCTAGAATAGAGTGAATTAGAAGAGTAGTAGAGATGGGTTGATGCTTTGTGATCATCACCCGACAGTTATGGGAATCGGGTTGATGCTTTGTGATCACCACCCGAATAGCCATTAGAGATGGGTTGATGCTTTGTGATCGTCACCCGATAAGTATTAGAAACGGGTGGATGCTTTGTGACCACCACCCGGTTAGTTATTAGATAAGTGGGTTGATGCTTTGTGATCATCATCCGACATTTAGTAGAAGTGGGTTGATGCTTTGTGATCATCACCCGACAGTGACTAGAGACGGGTTAATGCTTGGTGATCGTTACCCAAAAGTCATGAGAAACGGGTAGGTGCTAGGTGGTCTCCACCCGATAGTTACGAAAACCGAGTAGGTGCTTCGTGATCCCCACTCGGTAGTCACTAAGAACGGGTTGGTACTGTGTGAATTCCACCCGATAGTCATGGAGAGTGAGATGGTACTGTGTGAACGCCATCCGACCGTACCTCCGGTAAGATGAGGCCATGACGTTTAGTAGAAACAGAAATAGTACAAGGAAAGAATTAAAAGTAATACATATGGGGACAGACAGATAGAGGATTTTACTTACTGAGCATTATTTCGTGCTCACCCCGTTATTTTTCCTTTGTGGATGCAGGATCTAGGTGTTGATGCAGTCGGAGGGGCGTCGGCGGGCGAGGAGCAATAGCTACACTGTTTCCCTTGTTTTGTCTTTTAAAAATGACTTTTTGTAAACAATACTCTTTGTGTATAAAAGACATATGACTTATAATGAAAAGAAAGTTTTTGGGCCCAATTTTCTATTGTTATTATGCATGCATTGTATTAGCTTACAGCAGTTGTTACATGAATGAGTGAAAAGTTGAGAGAAAATGAAGAATGGAAATGGCAGTGGAAGTAGAGAAATGAGGGGGTTTCTAAGACTAACCCCTTAATATCTCATTTTACAATCATTCTTTCCCATTTTGCCCTTACACTTTCTTAGAAATTCCATCTTTGTCCTTTAATTCACTACAATCACACCCCCAACTCCAATACATTCTCCATGAAATTTTCTTACATTTCACTCCCCACTTTACCTGCTAATTAGGGGTAGAATGGTCACTTTGTCCCTATGAAAAATTCTCTAGAAACTTCACCAAACATTTCAGCCGACTCTTCGCCGTGGCGAAGTTTCTTTCTTCGCCCTGGCGAAAAAATACAGGGGCTACGTCGCCGAGGCAAAACTCCTTCTTCGCCGCAGCGAAGTCTGCACTTCCAAAATTACGTAAGACTTCACCAAATTCAGGGCAACCACTCAACCAAACCAAATTACTAATTCAACTAAGGGCCAACCAAACAATATTAACAACATACAAACTTAATTAAGGGCAACAATCAATATTTAGGCAATACTACATACGTTAACTGCGTACCTCAAATGGGCGTTACATATACTTCCAACGAAGGTATTAAACTAAACCTTGTATGGTTTTGATTAATTTTATGTTGATTATCATGTTGAAATCATGATCTTGGGCAAAAGGGATCTTGCCATGGCAAGATTTTTTTTATAATTTCGCGCTTGCCACGACACGATTCCTTCAAGTGGTATCAGAGCTTCGATTCAACTAATAATTGCATATACGCAGTTTTGTGCTAGTTTTGCATGTGTAGGTTTGATTTTATTAATTTTAAACCTACTGTATTTTATTTTTATTTTAATTTTTTGGGATGAGTTTTGAATAAATTGGTTGAATTAGGGTTTGTGAAAAACCCTAAATTGGTGGTTGAAAATGTGGGCTGCACATGGGCCGTGCACTACTGTGCACTACTATCAGACCATGGCTGTGCGCGGCTATGCACAGCCACATAGACTAGGCTGTGCATGGGCGCGCATAGCCCTGGGGCAACCTACCCCTTTTTTTTCCTTGCTGCACATTGCTACATGAACAACCTACTCTCCTACTACACATTGGCACGCGTGGCAGATGTTTAGCAGTGTGTTGCTGCATGTTGCTACCCCTGGTTATGCATTGTTGTGTGTCACTAGGTAGTCCTTAGGCCTTTGGTCGTGCCTTCATGCACGGTTGGTCCTTTTAATGGGTGTGCGTTTAGTGGCGCACTACCCCTTGGCGCTTGGTGCCTACCGCTCGCACAAGCGCATTGCTGTCATAGCTCTAACACACGACATTGTCCTCCAGCATCACGCACTTACATGCGGTGTTGCCCCATTACGCGCACAAACATGTGCGGCCCTGACCTTGTTGCCGCGCGCTAATGCACGGCAATTGTCCCCTGCTGTGCACGACAATGACTTACCACGACAAGCCAAGGCAGGGCATGACTATAACACCCCACTTGAGGTACGTAGTTAAGATTTGATGAATGGCTTGAATGTTTATTGATTTATCCTCATTTGAGTTTGTATGTTGTTAATATTGTTCGGTTTATCCTTGGATGAAAAGGTGTCTTGGTTTGGTTGAGTGATTCCCTGAAAATGTTTAAGACTTGGTGATATGTTAGGGTTACAGTCTTCGCTGGGGTGAAGAATAATCGTTGCCACGACGATGAGGAGGTGCTACAACCCGTGTAGCTTCTGTGAGACTTCGCCGGGGCAAAGAAAATAGCTTCGCCGCGGCGAAGACCCGGCTTAATGTTCCCCTTGAGTTTTTGAGATTTCTTACTTTTGTGACTGAATGACCATTCTACCCCTTTTTAGCAGGAAAAGTGGGGAGTGAATTGTAAGGAAATTTCATGGAGAATAGTTTGATTGGGGTTGTGTTTGCAAAGAATGAAAGGTCATAAATGGAATTTCAAAGAGAGAGTAAGGGTATTTTGGGAAATAGCGGAGAAAAAAATGTGATATTAAGGGTTAGCTTTAGAAACCCTTTCATTTTGTTTCTTCACCACGGCCTCTTCCATCCCTTATTTCTCTCAATTTTTTCATTCAAGATTCCAAGGATCTTTGAAGAGCTTTTGACTAGAATTTGTTACAAGTTGATCCTAAGCACTAAAAGGTGAGAATCCTTACTCTAAAAGCAAATTTTTCTTATTTGTTGAAAGAGTGGGATCCTTATTAAGTTTTTTATTGAAGGTTAAGAGAAAGTGTCAAGCCATCAAGAGTAGAGAGGTTTAGTGGATTCTACTTGTGTCCAAGGTAAGTAAATTCACCTAAGTTGTGATTTACTTGATTGAATGATGTGTAGAGATTTTTTTATATATGCTTGATGCTTGAATTTCTATGTTTAAATTGAGTTGATGAGTTCAAGGTTGCTATAAGAAAGAATTTCCACCATGAGAAGGGTGGATTGTGTAAGAAGTGTGAATAGAATTAGAAGGATTTGAGAGGATCATTTGAAGTGTGTTTTGCTTTGCAGGTTGTATGATGTTTTAAAGGAGTGGAACTCCTATTTTGGATGATTAAGAAGGAAGCATAATGAAAGTTAGAATAGAGTTTATGTATGCACACATTTTGTTTGATGAAATGTCTAAAAGAAGCATAAGTAGAAGTAGAGAACCTTACTTTATGCAACATAGCATATTTGCATGTCATGAATGCATATAAGAAAGATTTTAGGCATGAGCCATCCATATGCATATGCTTAATTAAGTAATCACATGAGAAAGAAATATGAGAAATGAGAAAGAAACACTCTATGAATAGAGATAAAGAAAAGAACCAATTCTCTTAGAGTAAAGAGAAAGAAAGAACTAGCATTAGAAGATAAATGATTCTTAAGTGCTACAGAAAAGAAAAGAAAATAGGTTGTGCGATGGGGAACTCGTGAGTGTAGAGTTACCCTCATGTAAACCGTTATGAGAAAGAACGGTCTCCGCCATGAGAGAGCGGAATACATGTAAATCGCTATGAGAAAGAGCGATCTCCGCCATGAGAGAGCGGAATGCATGTGAACCGTTAGGAGAAAGAACGGTCTCCGCCATGAGAGAGCGGAATGCATGTAAACCGCTATGAGAGAGAGAGCGGTCTCCACCATGAGAAAGCGGAATGAGATTGAGAAAAAGAAAAGAAAAGAAAGAAAAATGAGAATTTGAATTAGAAAATTGATAAGAATACAAAGAGAATTGATGAGTATTGCACGGGGATGATAGCGTAAGAGACCTTTTACTTACTGGGCATTTTTGTGCTCACTCCATTGTTTTCTTTGTTGTACAGGAAATAGGTGAGGACTTGGTCGGATGGACGTCGGCAAGCGGGGAGATTTGGCTGCACTGTCCACTGTTTTCGTTTTTGAGCGTCTTTGTTCACATGATGCTTTGTTTTGTAAAGAATGTAATTATTAAGTAAAGAAAAATTTTTGGGCCCAACTGTTTCGAGAAATATGCTGTCTTTTTATTAATCTATATTATGAATTTGGTAAAAGAAAGTAGTTGTTACAATGACATGCCCCGCCGCCCAGGATTTATGGGCCTCATGTGAGAATAAACCCCACGAGCTTTCATGTGGGAATTGGAGGGTTGAAAAGGATTTATCCCGTTGCTGCAGGATAAGGGTATTTTAGGGTTTGGAATAAAGCGTTTTGAGTTTTACACTTGGCCACCAATAAATAAGTTGTCGCTATTATGGACTATACATTTAATTTAAAACTAGACAGGGAATAAACTGTAAATTTTACAAAGTTTAGGGATCAATATACCTATGCAAAATTAAAGGGAGTAAAATGTAATTTACCCAATAATTCAAACTTGGTAAATTTGAATTTATGCATTATATGATTGGTGTCTATTATGCATGGTGTTCGGTACTTGACCATAGACCTTAGGTTTTATTATTTGGATTTGTAGTTTAAATACTGTCTGCTTGTCTTGCCTTACCTCTCATTCTCTCAATGTAATTCTCTTCTCATCTAAATCCCCTCGAATGTAACTCAAGGTTTCTTTAAATTTATTTGTAAAGTAGAATAGACTTTGAAGACGAGGAGAAGGCGTGATGAATCCCGAAGATGTTTCAATCTTTGTAATATAATAATAAACCTAGGTTACTTACCAATTTCCCTTAAGCTCAGGGAAAATGGTGTTAGCATGGCCATGTACCAACACAAGTTTGTTATGTATCTTATTTGTAGAAGCACGCTAAGGTTGAATGCCTAGACGGTCACATGCTAAATAAGATAATAAAATGGTGAGATTGTTTAAAGCATAAACCCCTCATAAAAGATATTAGGTCAAAAATAAATCGAGCCTTCCATCCCATGGGATTAATCAAACCATCGTTCGTCGTGGCCTCACTTGCCCCTGCAAGGAGCCACTTCTACCTTTGGGAGGTTAATCATCATTGGAGTTTTTCCTTAATGGTGATAGGTTATGACTTAACTAGGCGTACTTTGCTAGATTCGCCTCCGCAAAGGTTTGATTAGTACAACTAGAGGCATGGTAGAGTAATGCATACTAAAAATGCACGAGTAGGCATGTAGTGTCCAAACTCACTAATCTGAAAGTTACACTTGAGTCCAATTGGTTAGTGCCATTAGCTTGTGTAATTGGCTTGTCTCCTTTACTTACATTTGAGTTTAATAAGTTCGATGCTATTAAATGGTGTAAGCTAAAGTTTGTGGCCTACCTACTCATCCTAGTTTGTCTACTTGCCCCCGTGAGAGGTCAATTAGGAATGAACGGATTTCGGCCCACTTGGAAGATTGTCACACCTTCTTGAGTTTAATAGTGAGGGCTATTTGAATAAAAATAGTGGGAGCATATTAATTGATAAACGGCCTTATTAATTAATAAAAGATTATTAACTCTGGTTTATTTGTACTCATAGATTTACATTATGACTACCAATAATCTATCACTGCAATCGATCATTGAAAAAGAAAGCAGGTTCGATGGTACAAACTTCACTGGCTGGTAAAGAAATCTTCAGATTGTACTCAAGTTAGAAAAAAAGTTGTACATCCTAGATGAACTTGTTATAGAAGCGCTTGAACATGAAACTACTCAAAAAGCTATAGATGCTTATAGAAAGTATCTAAATGATGTTGATATTGTATAGTGTATTGTACTTGCATCGTTGGCACCTGATCTGGAAGAGCAACATGAGAATTTGGATGCTAGCTCTATCATCACACATCTTAAAGAACTCTTTCAAAAGCATGCTAGGCACGAACGTTATGAGGTTTCAAAGGCATTATATAGATGTCGATTGACTGAGGGAACCCTAGTAGGCCTACATGTAGTCAAGATGATTGGCTACATACATAAGCTTGAAATGCTAGGATTTGGTATGGAGGCAAAACTATCAATTGATCTTGTTCTATAATCCTTGTCTGATTCCTTCTCCCAATTCATAATGAACTTCGATATGAATTCTATGGAGAAGTCTCTCTCAGAGCTGATGAATATGCTAAAGACTATAAAGAAAGACATAAAGAAATCCAAGTCAATAATGCTAGTTGACGTTGCACCAATGAAAGGAAAGGGGAAACGAGGTAAAGGAAATGCCAAGGGAAAATCCAAAGCTCAACCCCAAGATGTCCTTAAACCTGCTGGAAGTGTGAGCAAAGATGGAAAGGTTGTTAGCTTCCATTGTGGCAAGCCTGGTCACTCGAAGAAACATTGCAAGACCTTCCTAGCAAGCAAGCAAAAAGAAGAAGCATGCATCTTCTTCTAAAGGTATGTACATGATTGACATCAATATATCTCCTGTTACATCTTGGGTTACTGATACAGGATGTGGTTCTCATATTTGCACTTCTATGCAGGGATTGCAACAGAGTATATTGCTCGATCGAGGAGAGGTGGACCTACAAATTAGGAATGGAGCACGTGTTGCTGCATTAGCTATAGGGGTTTATTATTTAAATTTGCCTTCGGGCCTTGTATTGGAACTTGCGAATTGTTTGTATGTTCCTTCAATTTCAAAGAATATTATTTTTGTGTCCACTTTGGACAACGTTGGATATCAATTTATGATAACTAATGGATTGATGTCAATTAGTTTTAATGGTATTCGATATGGATTTGTAAGATTACATAATGGCTTGTATGTTCTAGAATTAAGTAATAATGAAATTTTCAATCTAGAAACTAAGAAAGCCAAGGTTGGTGGCTTTAATCAAACTTACTTATGGCATTGTAGGCTTGGTCATGTGAACCAGACTCACATAGTAAAACTCCAAACTCCATAAGGATGGAGTTTTGGATCCATTTGACTTTAAGTCTTATGAGGTATGCAAGTCATGCCTAGTAGGCAAAATGACCACGTCACCTTTTACTCGACACAGTGAAAGGGCAAAGGAACTGTTAGGCATCATCCATAGTGATTTGTGTTGACCACTACTAGTACAAGCCAAAGGTGGATATTCTTACTTCATCACATTTACTAATGACCTCAATAGATTTGGATATGTCTACTTAATGAAACATAAGTCTAAATCCTTTGACAAGTTCAAAGAATTTAAGAATGAAGTACAAAATCAACTAGGGAAGAATATCAAGGTTCTCTGATCGGATAGGGGAGGAGAATACTTGAGCTCGGAGTTTGATGCATACCTTAAGAAAAGTGGGATTATATCTCAACTCACACCTCCTCAATGGAGTGTCTAAGAGGAGGAATCCAACCTTATTGGATATGGTTCGATCAATGATGAGTTTCACAGATTTACCCATATTGTTCTGGGGCTATACCCTAGAGTCTACAACATATGCACTGAATCGTGTACCGTTGAAATCAGTAGATAGGACACCATCTGAAATATGGAATAGGTGAAAACTCATTTCGTCTCATCTAAGAGTTTGGGGTTGTGATGCTTAGGTCAAGAAATTGACTTCGAACAAGCTTGCCTCAAAATCAAATAAGTGTATCTTTGCGGGGTATCCTAAATAGACAATGGGATACTATTTCTACAATCTAGTAGAGCAAAAAGTTTTCGTTGCTCGAATTGGAGTCTTCTTAGAGAAGGATTTCCTTAAAAAAGAAGATGATGTAAGAAAGGTAGAACTCAAAGAAGTTCTAGAAACACAAGATGCATCAAACGACAGACAAGATGATGTGCCATCGGAGATGGTTGAGCATCACGAGGAGATCGCTTTATAGAGAGTGGAACAAAGCAAACCTCTAGCACAAGAGTTGTGTAGGTCTGGGAGAATATGTCACGAGCCCAAGAGATACGGTTTTCTAGTGACTCAAAGTGGTGATGTATTAGTCTATCAAGACGATGAACCTAGAACCTATAACGATGCTTTGTCGGATCCAAATTCCGCAAAATAAGCTTGATGCCATGAAATCTGAAATTGACTCCATGTACCAGAACCAAGTATGGGATCTGTTGGATTCACCCGAAGGAGTCAAACCCATAGGATGTAAATGGGTCTTTAAGAAGAAGACTGACATGGATAGGAATATTCAAACCTATAAAGCATGGTTGGTTGCAAAAGGTTTCAAACAAAAGCATAGGAATGACTATGATGAAACCTTTTCTCCAGTAGCAATGCTAAAGTCCATCAGAATTATGCTAGTTATTGCTGCATACCATGATTATGAATTTTGGCAGATAGATGTCAAAATTGCTTTCCTGAATGGAAACCTTGAAGAGGACGTCTATATTACGCAACCCGATGGTTTCGTTCTTAATGGACAAGCAGGGAAGGTATGCAAGTTGAAAAGATCCATTTATGGACCCAAGCAAGCATCAAGGCACTAGAACATTCGTTTTGATGAATCTGTAAAGGAATTCAAGTTTATACAAAACAAAGACGAGCCTTGTGTATACAAGAAATTTAGTGGGAGCATAATGGAATTCCTAGTGTTGTATGTCTATGACATATTAATCATTGGGAATGATATACCAAACTTGCAAACGGTAAAAACTTGGTTATCCAAGTGATTCTCCATGAAGGACTTAGGGGAAGCAACCTAAATCCTCGGTATAAAGATATATCGTGATAGATCTCGTAGGTTGTTGGGCCTAATTCAAAGTACATACATTGACAAAGCACTGAAAAGATTCAGTATGGAAGATTCAAAGAAAGGTTTATCTTCCAATGTCACATGGTGTGTATCTCTCTAAGGATATGTGTCCTAAAACACAAGAGGAGAGAGATAGGTTTGGTGGTATTCCTTATGCTTCGGCAATAGGGTCCATCATGTATGCCATGCTATGTACTAGGATTCATACGGTTCAAACGGGTAACTAGGGACAGTTTCATTCCTGGGTCGGCTAGAAAGGCTCAAACGTTTCAAAGAGAATGCCTAAATCATCTCCTCAACCATGTCTAATCCTAGAATTTCGCCTCAAGCACTTCTCTACTAGGTTCTAGAGTCCACCAACATTATCAAACTTCACCTAATCACATAAAATGAATCTAAGCATGCCGAAATAAATGAAAATTGTGGTTGAACCACTCAACAAACCTCAATCAAAATCCAGTCAATAACATAAACTTGAAGCAATGCTTAACATTTCTCAACGATAAAATTGCAACAACCCTATTCTCATCATTGATTTATACAATTTCATCATCGGCAAAAACAATCAAACTAAAGAAAAAAATTAACTAAAGTTTTATGTCCATTTTTTTTCTTATTTAGGTGGGTACGTGGCGTTGTTATACCAAAGGTTGCCAAGTACTGCTAGGCAGTTTTTAAGGCAGGTTCTGGTTCCACGGTATACCCTTAAACTATGCTTTTTTTTCTATTTCCTACCCCCAACTAAATATGACATTGTCCCCAATGTTCCATTACGCATAAACAGGAATAGAAAATCAAAAATAACAAAGGTACGAGAAAGCTCCCTGGTTAATCCATGAAGTGTCGCTCCACAATGCACACCCGGTCTCGGACTTTTCATTTCCCAGAACTGTCAAAACAATTGAAATTGTGGTTTCCCTTGTGTTAGCCAAAGTTCACAAACTAACTTGAAAATATTACAACCTAATCTCGTCTTTGCAACAACTACAAATTAAAAGAAAAAAACTAAAACAACTACACATCCAAAACCAAAATATAAACTGAGTTTAATGTTCAAATGAAAAACCAATTCAACTAAAACAAAAATAAAAAAGAAAAACAAAAATAGGTGCTACGGTGCTCATTCTTCTCCTCCCCGTCTCCTCTTCTTCCTCTTCTTCCGCTTCTGATTCAGAGCCCATCCATATTGAATCCCAGTCGACCCATTGGTATGCTGAAGTGTCAACGTTGAGCTCTTTAAAGCTATTCTTTGCATCTCATACATCATCTGGGTCTGCTCAACCAACCAATCCTGACATTTTGTCATCCGTTCATCAAACCCATCATCTGATGCATCATCTCTTTAGTTGTAGTTGTGGAGCTGGAGGATGACAAGGCCTTGCGTGGTTCTCTGCCATTTCGTTCCTGCCCTTGGTTGATCGCTTCTGGACGTTCAAGATGCTTCTGAAAATACTCTATATCGAGGATAAGGCAGCATGAATACGTTGCTCATCATTTCCTGCATTGGCTTCAGCTCAATGCACAAAGCTGTGATGAGATGTGGGAAAGAATATGTAATATCCCACTTGAGGTACGTATTAAGATTTGTTGTATTAGTTAAAAGTTTATTGTTTCAATTTTAATTGAGTTTGTATGTTGAGTTGGTTGAATTGTTGTTGAAATTGGTTGAGTTTTGGTGAAGTTGGAAATCCAATCTTCGGGGCGAAGGAGAAGCTTTGCCGGCGAGGGAGGAGAGTGCACCCACCGGTAGGTTCTGCCCTGTTTCGCCGAGGCGACGAAAAGTGCTTCGCCGCGGCGCGAGCCTAAGACAAAGTTTCTTGAGTTTTCTAGAGAATTCTTCTTTTGGGGCACAATCACCATTCTACCGTAATTAGTAGGAAAAGTGGAGAGTAAAATGAAAGGAATTAGTAGAGATTGTGCTTGGATGGGGGTGTATTTGTAAAGAATTAAAGCATATAGATGGAATTCCCAAGGAAGGACAAGGGCAAAATGGGAAATGATGCTTATTATGAACTAAAAAGGGTTAAGTGTAGAGAAATCCTTATTTCTACACTCCACCGCCTCTTCCATTTGCCCATTTCTCTCAATTTCTCCATCCAATCCCAAGATTTCTAAGGGATTTAAGGGGGTTTTGAGTAGAGATTCATCTAAAGCATCCTAAGGTAAGAATTCATGCTTTAGATGTGAATTTTCTTATAATTGAGTGAAGTCTTATTGGGTGTTGCTGTCCTTGTGTTGTTTTGAGTTGTGAGAAGAGACAAGACCACAAAGGGAAGGAAAGGTGCTAAAGAAGTCATCTTTGCACAAGGTAGTAAATCCAACCAACTTGAGTTTTAAACAAGCTTTTTGTGTAGAGATGTATGCATGATCAGTATGTAGTATGATTAATGAGAAAATTGAATTGAGATGAGTAGCTATTTTTGTAGTGTTGGATAGATTCATGTATGAGAAATGTTTTAATGTGTATTGAGAATGGAATTTGAGATGAGTTTGAGAGATGTTGTGTGAAGCTTTTTGGGAGTGCTTTCTTGACAGGGATTATGAGTATTTGAGGGAGTTTTCCCCCATTTTGGATGCTAGAGAATGAAGTATAGTAGTAATTTTAGTAGAGTGTTATATGCACATGAGTTGTTTGATGAAATGCCTGAGTGAAATCTGCCCTGTCACTGCCGTAACTTTCTAAGTAATTTTGGGTATCTTACGGTTTGAACTAGGCTAGACCAAAACATAGAATTGTAGCCCTGTTTCTAAGATTTAAAACGAGACCAGAACCGTAGCAATCCGAGGGTTATAACGCAAGTTATGGCCTTTTTAGTGTGACTGTGCAGAATGACTGTTTTGAGGAAAACTTGTATTTGACATTTCATTAGTGCATTAGTGGCATGAGCTAGCTCTACACAATGTTTATGCATTTAAGTAGAAGAAATAGCTTGAGATATAGTGGAGAATGTGAGTATAAGCTACTTTAAGAGTTAAGAGAAAGAGAATAGAGTAGGTTGTGCGATGGGGAGCCCGTGAGTAATGGGTAGAGTATTCCCGCATGTACGCCGCATTGAGAGAGCGGCATGAGTATCAGATAGAGAAGTGGTGTAGCCCGTGGAGTGCATCGGATGAGGGCTATACGAGTACCCAAGAGAGAGATTATACACTCACATGGCCAAGGGTTCCGACTCATGATAACCGAGTCCGATCGGCTAGAATAAGTAGAGGTCACGTAGAGGGGAGCAAGTCGGCGTGCCCCGATAAGTTGGGGCCGTGACTTATGAGAGAGTTATTAGGAAAGAGTTCTAAGAGAAAGAGAAGAGGAAAAAGAGGAAATACCCAAGAGAAATTAACAAGGAGTTGTAAGGAAAGAATTAGAGAGAGAGAGTTACGGGGCTAGCATGAGTAGAGGATTACTTACTGAGCATTATTTTAGTGCTTACCCGCGTGTTTCCTATGTTTTGCAGGACCTAGGTGAGGACACTGTCGGATGGACATCGGCGTTCGAGAAGGAGTGGTTACACTGTCCTATTGTTTTGATGACTTTGTATACGTTATACATTTTGTGTAAAAATGTGTATGTTTGTAAAGAGTATGTATATAGTTTAATAAAAGAAAAATTTGGGCCCAACTTCTTTATGTTATTTTATATGTATTTCATTAAAGTTTTTGAGTAGTAGTGGCTATTACATTTTGGTTTAGGCCGAGATTTGGGATTTGACAGTGTGCCATTCTTCTCGCTACGACGTCCGATAGCCGACTGTGGAGTTAATTCTTTCCTTACTTTAAGTGTTCTTTTGAATTGATCAAGTATGGTGTGTTTGTGAGAGGCATAGTAACAGGAGGAAGGGTAAGAGTGTGATGCACGAGGGAGAATCCTCCAACCCACCAGAATTGACTCCCCTACCCTTGATGAGATGAGGATTCGAGCTATAGTACATCAGGTTTTAGGGAGAGTACGGAGAGTAGTTCAGGAGAGAACCGAGACTCCCAATAGAGTACGCCCTCCAAGACAAGAGCGAGAAGGGCGGTACCTCAGCCAGTACAGACTCGAGGTGATCCGATTCAGGGGCTTGTAAATCAGCACCAGCCGCCAGCATTTAAGGGTACAAGGGACCACAAAGGCAGAGGAGTGGTTAAATCCGTAGAGCGGATGGCGGCATTGTTTCCCCTGAATGATAGAGAGAGGATCAGATATGCTAGTTTCTTGTTTAAGGGAGACGCCCGATATGGTGGGAATTAATGGAGGAGACCCATGACATAGCCTCGATGACTGGGAGGAATTTAGAAGGTTGTTGAGGCCGAGTACCGAACAGAAGTCGAGTACAGAGAAAATCCAAGAGTTTATTCACTTGAAGCAGGGGACTAGTACGGTGAAGGAATATTCTGTAAGATTCAACTCCCTTGCTCGTTTTGCACCCGGAATAGTGTTACACGGAATTAAGGAGAGACAAGTTTGTGCAAGGGTTGAGATAGATATTGCTCGAGATGTAATGACAGAGTCGAGCCCCCTATACCTACAGTGAAGCTTTAGCACGGGCTTTAAGGGCAGAGATCTATGTGAACAAGTATATTGCAGAAGGATGGCTTTGACAGTACCTAGTGAGCCACACATTACAGAGAGAAGGGTAGATGTCACAAAGAACAGGAAGTAAGGGCCAAGAAGAAGTTTCAATCAAGGAAGATAGGAGAGATCGGCAGTACAAGCGGCCCAGGATAGAAGGGTTTCCCCCTTGTGCTAAGTGTGGGAGGAACCATCCAGGAGAGTGTTTGAGGGATCAGAATGTGTGTTACAAGTGCCGACAGCCAGGGCATATGTGGAGAGATTGTAAAGCTCCCCTTCCACGACGGCTCAGACCCCTAGAGGTACAAATGCCAGGGTTTTTACAGTGGCACAGGGTGAGGCCGAGGCCAGTCCATCAGCCGTAACTGGTCAGTTGTTATTTCATGCTGTTCTTTATATGCTTTGATTGATTTTGGAGCACATTCTTTTATTTCTCATGGAATGATAGAGAGATTAAACTTGAAACCCGTTAGAGTGAGTCAGCCCATTAAGATAGAGTTGCTTGATGGGGTAGTGGTGTTGACTCAAGAGATGTTGATAGGGAGTCTGTAGTGATCCATGGTCGAGGTTGGTAGTTGATTTAATAGTCTTCGATATGCCGACTTTGATGTAATTTTGGGTATGGATTTCTAGGGAGGAATGGAGTAGAAATTGATTGTCGGAAGAAGAAAGCGAGATTTAATCTCGATAACGGAGATAAGTTTAGTTTTGGAGAGGGCCATCGGTTGAGTATGTTGATTAGTAGTGTAAAGGCGAGAAAGATGTTGAGAAAGGGGTGTTCTGGATACATTGCTCATGTAGTACAGAGTGGTGATGTTCCACAGTCAGAAATTTAGAGGGTGTCGATAGTTCAAGAATTTTTAGATGTGTTTCCGGAAGACTTACCAGGTTTGCCACCGGAAAGAGAGGTGAGTTTAGCATGAACTTGCACCAGGAACAGCACCTATATCTAAAGCCCCTTATCGAATGGCCCCAGCAGGCTTCAAGAGTTAAGAAAACAACTCCAAGAGCTTTTAGATAAAGGTTTTATCCGACGAGTCATTCTCCCTGGGGAGCCCAATTTTGTGTGAAGAAGAAGACGGCACTACGGATGTGTATTGATTATAGAGAATTGAATAAGGTGACAGTGAAGAATAAGTACCGCTACCTCGAATAGATGACTTGTTTGATCAGTGAAGGGAGCAGCGGTGTTCTCCAAGATTGATTTGAGGTCAGGGTACCATCAGGTAAGAGTGGCCGAGCCAGATGTAGCTAAGACTGCTTTTCGTACAAGGTATGGGCCATAGAGTTTGTAGTGATGTCGTTTGGTTTGACTAATGCCCCAGCCGTTTTTATGGACTTGATGAACCGGGTATTCATGATTGTTTGGATCAATTTATAGTGGTTTTCATAGATGATATGGTTTATTCTAAGTCGAGAGAAGAGCATGAGGAACATTGAGAATAGTGTTGCAACGTTGAGAGAAAGGCAGTTGTATGCTAAATTTTCGAAGTGTGAGTTTTGGCTCGATCAAGTGGTATTTCTGGGCCATACAGTATCGAAGGAAGGAATTTCAGTAGATCCGAGCAGAATAAAGCAATTCTTGAATGGCAGAGGCCGAAGACAGTAAAAGAGGTCCGAAGTTTCTTAGGCTGGCAGGTACTACAGACGATTTGTTGAAGGGTTCGCCCAGTTGGCTAAACCATTGACAGTTTACCAAACAGAAGACCTTTTATATGGTCAGAAGCTTGTGAGGTTGTTCAAGAGTTAAAGAAGAGGTTCAAACAGCTCCAGTGTTAGTATTGCCTCAGGAGGGTGTAGATTATGATATTATATGGATGCCTCTTTGCAAGGACTTGGTGCGGTGTTGATGCAGTTAGGTAGGGTAATAGCATATGCTCACAGCAATTGAAAGAGTATGAGACAAGATACCCTACGCAGACCTAGAGTTGGCAGCCGTGGTCTTCGTTTAAAGATTGGAGGCATTATCTTTATGGTGCCAAGAGTAACATCTACACCGATCACCAGAGTTTAAAGTACTTCTTCACTCAAAGAGGTTGAATATGAGACAGAGAAGGTGGTTAGAGCTGTTAAGGATTATGAGTGTGAGATAAGTATCAACCAGGGAAAGACACGTAGTAGCCGATGCCTTGAGCAGGAAAGCTTATTGTCCCGGTCACTAGCAGAAAGAATGATAGAAGAGTTGTGTAAAAGAACAGATTGAAGTGATACCGGGAAGGATTGCTAGATTAGAGGTTCAGTCACTTACATGGAGGAAGTCAAAGATAAGCAAGTGGCTGAGAGTGGTGTCGAGAGTAGTTCAACAAGTGAATGAGGGCAAGGTAAAGGAGTTCCACTTACGGTGGTATTCTCATTTCAGGAATCGGTTATGTATTCCTCAGAATGATGAGTTGAAGAAGAGAATACTTACAGAGACTCAGACATACCATCACACTGCTCATCCTGGAGCAACCAAGATGTATCAAGATGAAAGAAGGGTTACTGGTGGCCAGGTATGAAGAAAGACATTGCAGGGTTTGTAGCAAATGTTTGACTTGTCAACAGGTTAAAGCAAAACACCAACTGCCATCAGGGTTGCTTCATCCACTTAGTATCAGAGTGGAAATGGGAGAGTATTTCGATGGATTTTATCACAGGTCTCCCTAGAGTACAGAAAGGTTATAATGCTATTTGGGTGATTGTGGATAGATAACTAAGTCCACCCATTTCTTCCAGTAAAGGAAAGTACCACCTCAGATTAGTTGGCTCAGATCTACGTGAAAGAGATAGTCAGACTCACGGTGTGCCCAAGACAATAGTATCAGACAGAGATTCGAGGTTTGTTTCAGCTTTCTAGAACTAGTTGCAGAGGAATTTGGGTACCCGTTTGGCATTCAGTACAGCCTATCATCCTCAGACAGATGGCCAACAGAGAAGACGAATCAGGTGCTTGAGGACATGTTGAGAGCTGCTGTAGGATATAGAGTATGGCATGAAATGTTACCTTTAGTGGAGTTTGCCTACAACAACAGTTATCAGTCTACAATAAAGATGGCGCCTACGAGGCTTATATGGTAGATGATGTAGGTCCACTACATTGGGATGAGATTGGTGAAAGGAGTGAGTTAAGTACAGCTCTGGGCCAGAGATGACTCAGAAAATGATAGAGGATGTAAGATTAATCTGAAATAGAATGAGCAAGCCCAAGACAGACAGAAGAGTTAGCCGACTTAAAGAGAAAGAAGTAGAGTTCCAAGGGGTGATAAGGTATTTTTGAAAGTTCCCTTATAAACGGGTAATGCGCTTCGGGAACAAAGGGAAGTTAGCACCAAGTATATTGGTCCATTTGAAGTATTGCAACGAATTGGAAAAGTGTCCTACAGGTTAGCACTACCACCTCGTATGGACAAAGTACATGATGTCTTCCATGTCTCAATGCTACGAAAGTACGTAAGTGATCCCTCCACCATCTTGAGTATAGAAGATGTAACCTTGTAGAGAATCTTGTGATGAGGAGCGCCCTGTACAGATTTTAGATCGAAAGATTAAAGAGCTTCGGAAATCCAATCTTCGCCGGGGCGAAGGAGAAGCTTCGCCGCGGCGAGGGAGGGGTGCACCCACGGGTAGGTTCTGCCCTGTTTCGCCGGGCGACGAAAAGTGCTTCGCCGCGGCGACGAGCCTAAGACAAAGTTTCTTGAGTTTTCTAGAGAATTCTTCTTTTGGGGCACAATGACCATTCTAACCCTAATTAGTAGGAAAAGTGGGGAGTAAAATGAAAGGAAATTTAGTAGAGATTGTGTTTGGATGGGGTGTATTTGTAAAGAATTAAAGCATATAGATGGAATTCCCAAGGAAGGACAAGGGCAAAATGGGAAATGATGCTTATAATATGAACTAAAAAGGGTTAAGTGTAGAGAAACCCTTTATTTCTTCACTCCACCGCCTCTTATTTGTCCATTTTCTCTCCATTTTCCATCCAATCTTCCAAGATTTCTAAGGGATTTAAGAGGGGTTTTGAGTAGGATTTCATCTAAGCATCCTAAGGTAAGAATTCATGCTTTAGATGTGAATTTTTCTATAATTGTAGTGAAGTCTTATTGGGTTGTTGCTGTCCTTGTGGTTGTTTTGAGTTGTAGAGAAGAGACAAGACCACAAAGGGAAGGAAAGGTGCTAAAGAAGTCATCTTTGCACAAGGTAGTAAATCCAACCAACTTGAGTTTTAAACAAGCTTTTTGTGTAGAGATGTATGCATGATCAGTATGTAGTATGATAATGAGAAAATTGAATTGAGATGAGTAGCTATTTTGTAGTTGTTGGATGATTTCATGTATGAGAAATGTTTTAATGTGTATTGAGAATGGAATTGAGATGAAGTTTGAGAGATGTTGTGTGAAGCTTTTTGGGAGTGCTTTTCTTGACAGGGATTATGAGTATTGAGGGAGTTTTCCCCCATTTTGGATGGCTGAGAATGAATTATAGTAGTAATTTTAGTAGAGTGTTTATATGCACATGAGTTGTTTGATGAAATGTGAGTGAAATCTGCCTGTCACTGCGTAATTCTAAGTAATTTTTGGGTTCTTACGGTTTGAACTGGGCTGAGACCAAAACATAGAAGTTATATCCTGTTTCTAAGCTTTAAAACGAGACCGAACCGTAGCAATCCGAGATGTATAACGCAAGTTATGGCCTTTTTAGTGTGACTGGTGCAGAATGACTGTTTTGAGGAAACTGTATTTGACATTTCATTAGTGCATTAGTGAGCATGAGCTAGCTCTACACAATGTTTATGCATTTAAGTAGTAAGAAATAGCTTGAGATATAGTGGAGAATGTGAGTATAAGCTACTTAAGAGTTAAGAGAAAGAGAATAGAGTAGGTTGTGCGATGGGGAGCCGTGAGTAATGGGTAGAGTATTCCCGCATGTACGCCGCATTGAGAGAGCGGCATGAGTATCAGATAGAGAAGTGGTGTAGCCCGTGAGAGTGCATGCGGATGAGGGCTATACCCGAGTACCCAAGAGAGAGATTATACACCACATGGCCAAGGGTTCCGAATCCCTGCATAACCGAGTCCGATCGGCTAGAATAGTAGAGGTCACGTAGGTGGGAGCAAGTCCCGGCCGTGCCCCGATAAGTTGGGGCCGTGACTTATGAGAGAGTTATTAGGAAAGGTTCTAAGAGAAAGAGAAAGAGAAAAAGAGAGAAATACCCAAAGAGAAATTTGAACAAGGAGTTGTAAGGAAAGAATTAGAGAGAGAGAGTCGGGCTAGCATGAGTAGAGGATTTACTTACTGAGCATTATTTTAGTGCTCACCCCGTTGTTTTCCTATGTTTTGCAGGACCTAGGTGAGGACACTGTCGGATGGACGTCGGCGTTCGAGAAGGAGTGGTTACACTGTCCCTTATGTTTTTGATGACTTTTGTATACGTTATACATTTTGTGTAAAAATGTGTATGTTTGTAAAGAGTATGTATATATGTTTAATAAAAGAAAAATTTGGGCCCAACTTCTTTATGTTATTTTATATGTATTTCATTATAAGTTTTTGAGTAGTAGTGGCTATTACAGAATAACTTGATCGCCCTGGTTTGGCGGCATGATGAATGTTGTTAAAGATAATTCTTTCCACATCGATACTCTTTCCTGTGGCAATGGAATAAAGCAGTAATGCTTTTTTGTAAGTTACTGTACTATAGTGCGTTTCCAGCATCAACTTCGTACTAACAAAATACTGTCACACTCGAGCAACTGGTGTCAAAGAAGTTCCCTTAATGGTCTTCTTTTGTTTCTTTGACACTGACCAAGTTGCCTCCGGTTTTGCAATGATCGAAGGAATGATACTATCCTCAAACTGTGTCCCCCTAAACCTTCCATACCCATCCTGATCAAATCCGGGCAGGTTGTAAAACTTGTTGATCTCATCAGTTGTGTATGGCACATCAACCCCTCTCACAAATGCAAAACCCTCATCACACTCTGGGAGATTGGCATAAAACTCCCTTACTAGCGGCTCTACAGCCGGTTGTGCAGGAGCACTCATGAACAATTCCCATCGTCTCCCTCGACTCCAATCCAACGCCTGACTCGCGGTCAATCCGCGCTCAGGAATGAAGCCCTTATCTCTCCTTTGGATAGCCGCTTAATACCATTTTTGGGCCTCTTCATTCACAAAATGGTTATCCACTTTCTTTCCTTTTCCCTTTCCTTTGTATGGCAACTTAATTTTGGGTGACATTTCCTATAATCCAATTCACAACACAACCCAAAAATTCAAGCCTAGGTTCCCACACAACCAATTCAAACCTGAAAAATAAAATGAACAACACTTCCAAAAATCTGCAATTAGACCCCTAAACTTCGATTTCTCCGAATTCAACAACACACTCCAAAAATTCAACACCCACACTTCTCAAAATCACAACAAGCACAATAAAACTTCTTCAACAAAATCCAACTCACAATATTCGCAATTCAACCAAAAATAAATTTCTCAGATCTATAACTTAAAACTTGAAATTTTACAAAAATGAGTTAAGGGAAGTTGAGATCTTACCAATATGAAGGATTATTTGCCACCAAATTCCTCAGAATCAGCCCAGATTGGAAAGCCCCAAATTTCTTGAACTTGTAATTTTTGTGAAATTTTCGAGAAATTTGTTGTTGAAATGAGTTGTTTTGGTGTTTAGGAAGGTTAATGAGTGAAAACTTTGGTTGGCAAAGCACTTGGGAGGCAAAGGATTGAGATTGGAAAATTTTTCTCTCAAAAATATTTGACAAAACACGTGAAAAATGAAAAGACAATGCGAGTTTATATAGAAAACATTCTTCGCTGCAGCGAAGTTCTTCGTGTATGAACCCTAATTGGAAACCCAGTTTTCGCTGCGGCGAAGAAAAATACTTCACCAGGGCGAAAGATTACAGTGGCTAATCGCCGCGGCGAGAAAGAATCTTTGCTGCGGTGAAATTTCCTTAGAAAAATTTCGTCCAACCTTTTTCGCCACGGTGAAGACAAATTCCTCGCCGAGGCAAAAAAATACAGTTGCTATCACAAAAAATCAGGTTGCTTCGCCGCGGCGAAGTCTGGGACTTCAAAATTCATTTTCCTACAAAATGCTTCGCTGCGGCAAAGAGAACTTCTTCGCCCCGGCGAAGTCTGGAGCATTTTCTGTCCTTTTCTTTGTTGAAAACTTCACTTGAAACACCCAAAAAGATACCAATCAAAAATCATTCAAACTCACAAAGAATTCAAACAAATTCACACGCAACAAAATGAAAAACAAATAATAATAATAATAAAAACACTTGGGTTGCCTCTCAATAAGCGCTTGTGTATAGTCGGTAGCTCGACTCTCTCAATTCTTCACATCAACCTGGACTATCCAAGTACATCACATCCCGGAAATTTCCCTTGTACTGGAGCATCATTTGTTGATGATCTTTTTCACACAGTGGCCTTGTTGAGAGTTTCACCACCTATTTCCATCCCTTGGTCATAACCTTGGTAGCTCGACTCTTCTGACCTACCACCTTCCATTTTCTTGGCTTTACTTCACCCTTTTTGATCTCAGAGACTCGTTCCTTGTGCGAACTCAAACTCAACTGCGGCTTGTCTCGGAATTTCGCACAACCCCTTCCATAATGGTCGTGACTCTCGAACTGATTCGGTTTGACAATGCGGCTCTTAATTTCCACCTTAGGACTATTCAGTTGGAAGGCTTCAATTCTTGACTGATCCACCACATCGATTTTTAAACACGACTCTTGTTTAGGTGGAGCTCTCATTGATTCAAGGACATTAAATGTTATTTCTTCATCTTGCATCCTCATGATCAACTTCCCTTCTTGAACGTCGATTAAAGCTCTTCTGGTAGCTAGGAATGGTCGTCCCAGGACAATAGGAATCTTTTTGTCTTCTTCCATATCCAACACAAAGAAATCCGCAGGAAAAATAAACTTGTCCACCTTAATCAACACATCTTCCACAATGCCCCTCGGATGCTTTATTGATCAATCTGCAAGTTGCAAGCATATGGTTGTTACCTTTACTTCACCAATTCCTAGTTTCCTGAAAACAGAAAAAGGCATAAGGTTAATGCTAGCACCTAGATCACATAAAACTCGATCAAAGGTGATATCTCCTATAGTGCAAAGGATAGTAAAACTCCCTAGATCCTTGAGTTTCGGGGGCAGCTTCTTCTAGAGAATGGCGCTGCACTCCTCCGTAAGCATCACCATTTCCTCATTTTCTAGCTTCCTCTTGTTCGATAAAATTTCCGTAAGAAATTTCGCGTAGCTCGGCATCTGTTGCAATGCATCTGCAAAAGGAATGTTAATGTGCAGTTTCTTAAAAACATCAAGAAATTTAATAAACTATTTATCCTGATTTTCTTTTCTGAGTCTTTGAGGAAAAGGTACGGGTGGTGTGTGATGCGCCAACTCTGGTGGTATCTCGGGGAATGGCAATTTCTCTTTCCTTTTCTTTTCCCCCTCTTCCTACTTCTACTCATCTTTACTTCGGCTGGGTGGTTTCTCTTTAGCAATGATTTCTTCATCAGCTTCCTTATCAGATTCTTCATTTTTCTTTGATGAATTTTCGTCTTTCCTTGAATTTTTCACCTCTTCTAAAACTCTCCCACTTCTCAACGAAATTGCATTTACTTGCTCACGTGGGTTAGTCACCGTGTTGCTTGGTAGAAACCCATGTGGTCTATCATTTAGCTTCCCGGCCAATTGGCCCATCTGTACCTCAAGATTCCAATGGACGCCCCTTGATTTCTAAAATTTGTCCTCGTCTCATTCATAAAACCTGTGGTCTCTTGCATGAATTTTCCAGACATGTCCTCCAACTTTGTCACTCTTGGATCTCCCGGTTGATTATTCACCCCTTGTTGGTTATTTGGAACTGTCCTCTGGTTCCATTGATTATTTTGCTGGTTCTGATTTCCCTAAGCCAGATTTGGATGATTTCTCCACCCCGGCTTGTATGTTTTGGAGTACGGGTTGTTTGGTTGTCTCTGATTTCCTGCCAAGTAGTTCACTTGCTCCGATGATGAAGATAACGAAGCAAATGTGTTCCCCACTTGACACTCGCTGCTCACATGGTTTCCTGCACAAAAATCACAAGTTAGTTGAGGTACTTGTACAGAGTTTACCTACATACTTCCCAACTGTTTTTAAAGTGCCGTGAGTTGGGCTGAGATGGCTGTGAAAGCATAAACTTCATGAAGACCCGAAGATTTTCTTGGTATTACTCTCTCATTTGGTCTTTGATAGTTGTTGCTTGCCAAAACCTCAAGCAACTCATAAGCCTCCTCTGGTGTCTTGTTCTGCAAGGCTCCTCCTAATGCTGCATCCACCATGGTTTGCACATTACCCATCAGTCCATTGTAGAATGTTTGGACTTGAAGCCAAACTGGCAACCTATGGTGTGGACATTTCCTCATTAACTCCTTGTACCTCTCCCAAGCCTCATACAATGACTCGGACTCATCTTGTAGAAATAATGTGATATCATTTCTGAGTTTTACTGATTTAGCTAGAGGGAAGAACTTGGTAAGGAATTATGTGCTAGATCATTCCAAGTTGTGATAGTTCCTGGTTGTAGTGCCATTACCACCTCTTTGCTTTATCCTTCCAATGAGAATAGGAATAACCTCAGTCTAATGGCGTCATCCGATACTCTATTCGACTTGAAGGTGTCACAAATTTCCAAGAAATTTGCAATATGCTGATTCGGATCTTCCTTCAAATCTCCATTAAACCTTACCGACTGCTGAATCATCTGAATGATTGCCAGCTTAATCTCAAAGTTGTTGGCTTGCACCGTAGGCCTAGTAATACTCGACCCATTGCCATTAACCATGGGAACTGAGAATTCTCTTAGTGTCATGTTTTCTGGTTCTGCCATTTCAACAACTATCTCTTTTGTTTCAACCACAAAATTCTCTCTTTCTCTTTCTCTTCTGTCTCTATTAAGTCGTCTGGTGGTTCTCTCAATCTCAAGATCAATAAGAACCACTGGCTAACGTCTCGCTCTTCACATAAACTGTACAAAATCAACAAAGGAAAGTGAGATCACAAACCAACTGAAAATTTAAAACAAAAATTAAAACTTCAATCTAGCTAACTATAGAAAAACTCAATGTTAACTGAAAACTCAATCCCCAGCAACGGCGCCAAAAACTTGATGCGTGTTTACTACAACATGCAATATGTAGCAAGTATACTAATCGCACAAGTAATATAATGATGAGTGAGTATCGTTCCCATGAGGATTGGTCGCTAAGGACTAAGTTTCCTAACGTTCTCAAGTTAAAGCTATCGAATTCTTTTTGGATTTGAGGGAACAATTAAAACTATAATTAAAACAAAATTTACTAAATTAAACTTAAACTATGAAAGCAAGAATTAAACGGGATAAAATCAATTCAAACAAACGGGTAGGGTTTTGACTTCATTCAGACTCTATGGGTTAAACTTTAAGAATTAAACTAAATTCAATTTCTCATGCATTGATTGTAAATCGGACTCTCTAAGGTGTCCAACATACCTTCTCAGGCTATGTTGTCCTACTCTTCCCTATTAACCTTCCGCACCCAACAAAATGAAAGTTAATAAATCTAAGTTCATTAAGCACAAGAATCCTAGATTGATTTCATCGGTTCTTGAATCTATCTCTAGCATCCAATAATACAACGGTGATTTTCCAAGACGCTTAACATAAATTATCTCTCGATCTCATCATGTTCATCACATACAAACAATAAAAACAGAATAATCACACAATCAACACAAAATTATATGAAATTAATTATCATCAATTCTCTAACCCATTAGAATCCGAACTACATCAAAACCCTAACCCAAAATAGGTTAGTTCATGGCTAAATCAAATAAACAATTAAAAGAAATGAAAAACTCTAGGTTCAACATAATGGATACAAAAGAAAAGGAAAAGAATCTCCCCAATTTGATGAATCCACTGGTTTCCTCGAATCTTCCAACCTTGTTAATCCAAAAATCACTCAAAAATCAATATGAAAATAATGTGAAAAACTCCCTCTATCACTCCACGAACGCCCTAGACAAATAGACTCAGTCTCCAATTTATACCTCGCCCAAAATAATACAACTTAGCCTAAACACGAAACTGTGCGTTTTACAAAAAGTAGAATATGCAGACTTCGCCGCAGAGAAGATAGAATCTGAATCTGGTGCGTCACTGGCCCATTTTGCCGCGGCGAAGCTTCCTGAAGAATTCTGAAATTCCAAAATTGCCCTCCGCGTGCTTCTGAGTCCGAAAACTCCAAATCCACCTTTATTCGCTCCAAATTTCTATTTTTAACCTGAAACATGAAATGTAAGGAATTAAGTATCAATTCAAGGAAAAATAGACTAAGAAGCATCTAAAATCCGGCCTAAAAGCTTAAATAAACTAGTATAATCCTCGGATTATCAATGCCCCATGTACATTTTGTAAATGCACTTCTCTATTATGCCTCTAGTGTACTTATCAACCTTCTTTGAGGCGAATAAGCAAAGCACACCTACTTAAGTCAGACCCATCAACATTAAGGAAAACTTCAATGATGTTTTAACCTCCTACTGATAAGAGCATACCCTTCGCTGATGCAAACATGGTAACAACAAACAGTGGCTTGGTTAAATTCATGGTGATGGAAGGCATCAGGTTATTTAGGTTTGACTTAATATCACTTGCTAGGGTTTTTGTTATTACGTCTCACCATTTAATTATCTTTATTTAAGATCGTTATTAACATAACCCTTAGCATGCATGCTAAGCATAAATAAAACAAGTTGGTGCATTGCCTTAACTAAAATCAATTTCCTCAAGCCTAGAGGAATTGGTAAGTAAACCTAGGTAAAAGAAATTAAAAGGAATCCTTATTTCTCCTTCTTCACTCCAAAGCTTCTTCTTTTCGATCATTACAAAAATTCAAAATTTAATTTTACATGATTGAAAAGAAGCCTCGAGTTACATTTGAGAGGAGTAAGATGAGAAAAAGAAATTACAGTAGAATAGGAGGTAAGGCAGGACATGTAGGCCCTATTTAAATTGAAATTACAAATTACAAATAAAATTCCTAATACTAGGTTCAAGGCCAATGCACCATACACCATGCCAATTCACATACAAGAATAATCATAGAAAAAATAAAAAACAAAAGTTTGATTGGGTTAGTAAATACCAAGTTACCCCTTGATGTTTCGTAATTTTTTAAACCCAACAAGTTTTAAACTTTGTAGTTTAAATCCTTGCTGTCAGGCCTCACTCAATTACGCCTTCAGAATGTCTATAATTTGCATCAACATATTATAGAATTTTCTGGATTACGTTTAATGCACGACAATGCGAAAATGGCCCAAAACTCAGCCCATTACACCATTACGAAGTTGCCCGTTAAATGAATTTTGTGCGCACCAACGCACTTGGGCAGCAACATTTCAAGACTAGCTAAATGTGCTCCTACATGTCAGCAATCTAACGGTGTATTACGCGAGTCAAATGGCCCACACAGCTTCCGAAATTATCAATTTACGAACGGGCAGTCAATGTTTTCGCAACAACGTGTCAAAAGACTGCTCGTTCAAAAACTGAATGAAACCATGTTATATTAGTACAAAAATGAATATAAACATAGAGAAATTCTAGATGTACAAAGATTCTTACAAAAGAGTTTTTATACAAAAATAATATGATAACTATCACACCACTAGATTGTGAAAAGAAAAAGAAGATTGATGTAAAGCTAGTGGTGTGACAGCTGTCACATCACTTTGTACAAAGACTCTTTGTATATCTAGCATTTCCTATAAATATATCATCACGATCCTCACACATTAAGAAACATGTGGGATCAGATCCCACTCCAAAATTCACACTATAGTGCAAACAAGAGCGGTTTTTGAAGGTACAACAGGCTGCCCAGTTTAGCAATTTAATTTCCGTGTAACGCTCATTAAATCGCGCATTTGGTAAAATTACCAAATGCATATCAAGGCCATGTGTTGACACACTTGATCATGTCATTTTGGTCGTGTGCGATAACGCACGATCACGGGCAACCGCCACACAAGGCGGCGCTAAACGGGGCAGCAGTGAGTGCGTGCGACAATGCGTATCTGCTGCATTTGGTGGTCATGTGCTGCTGCACTTGGCCACCAACACACTATTTGCGGTAGTGTGTGGCAAGGTTGCGTGAAGCAGCATGCGGCCACTACCCCAACCGCATGCTCTTGCGTGCGGCAGCAGCTATAGCAGCACGCAAGAGCATTGCTGCTACTGCTCCTTCGAACGCTACTGTGCGTGGCAACACACAGCTAGCATCAGGCCTCAACAAAATCGAAAATTTAATTTAAAAATGTTTTTAAAACAAATCAAACAGATCATCAAACCCAACACGTCAACCAAACATATTAATCAAGTTAAAATCTTTTAAACAAGTTTTAATCAACAAATTAAAACCTTAAATCACATGTTCATTAAATTAAAAGATTCAATCAATATTTTAAATAAATTAATCAAATACAAGAGACTTTGATACCAACTATAAGTGATTTGATCAAAGAACACGTAGCAGAATAAAACAAAATTTTTGATCAATCACTAAAAACTCATAATCCTTGTATAGATTAGTTTATTTAAACATGAATATATACGCATTAAATCGAAAGAACCGATTTCTTACCAACGTAGACAGCTCATTCACTTTTCAATTGTAAATCGCTTTCACTCCAAGGTAGGAATGCGTTAACAATGATCCACACGAAGAGGATCAAATTCCAATCAATCTATTTGCTAGAATAAACTTGATTGGCTCAAGAATCAATCGAGCAGAATTTTTAGTTAAAAAACTTTTCTCTTTAGCAAATAAAAAACCCTATTCCTATATGGAATAGTTCCAACCTTATTCCCATATATTAGAATAAGATTCACCCTTGTAGCCAAACATAGTTAAATTAGTATTTTTAATTTTAGTATTATTATTTTTAAAACCACAAATATTAATATATTATAAAATATATTATTATTAAATAATAATAATACATTAAATATATGTACACATGTGTTTAAATAAATATGTGATCTCACCAATTTTAATTTCAATATTAAAATTGAAAATAGGCAACAATCTCAGCAAATTTATTGCACTGTGAGATTACCAAAATACTATTTCATCATAAAAGGCGAAAATACCCCTTTTACTTACTGATTCTGACCCGTAGGTTCCTTATCATATCGGCAATGAGTAGTATCGTGATTAACACTCAATTAATCGTCTCACTATACACAGACCAAGATTGGCCTTTAGCAAGGCATCATGGCCACCCAATAGATTCAGATTAAGCAAAATAGCTTCCTATCAACGGTATGGTTACTGTGCAATCTAATCCTTTCATTATTCATTATCTCATCAAAGTTTGAAGTACATAAATAGAGTCAACCTCAAATGAACTACCTTGATATATTTGTATTTGGTCACCGAACCAATGAACAAATAAAATTGGACTTAAGCAACAACTCAATTCCACTGTGGCCACAGATTTGCAGTCATTGTCATTTACTAAATTACTCAACAAGATAAATTTTCCTGTACCCAAGAGTGATGAATTCTATGTCGATCCATCATAGCCATAATGTACTTCTCAGTGTAGCCATAGTGTATTTCTCAATGTAGCCATAGTATACTTCTTAATGTAGCCAATCATTACCGTACTGATAACGCTAAACAGGACTATGTTTGGCTAGTGTCAAACTATACCAATATTTACACATGACGCTTTGGTGATCTCAAGTTTAAGGACCACATGCATCATCATCCGTTAGAGGATATATTCCACGGACATTGAGGTTACCATCTATATAGAATCATCTAATGGGTTAGTTCGGTGAACTCATGAGTAAAAAGCATTCATGCGTCGCACCAAGTTGTCACCAAACAACCTTGAAATGCAAGATTTGTCACTACCTTTCGGTAAAATCGTTCAACGCTATGATAGTCTTACCGTATTATCTATGCACTGAGTCATGATAATACTAGGACTACGAACATTTCTAGAATAGCCACCAAATATGATCATAGGGATCTCACAATCAAGACTTATCAGTACTTGATTCCCTCGTCATAGTTCAATCACTCTAAGGGCATATATTAATACATACATATGGAATATGATTTACATAATATAAACGATGGCTTTTATAAATGGAATAATCACGATCCATAGAGTCAATAAACAACAATATGATTGGCTTTAGGGCACATACTCTAATACTATGTGGGCACCTACTCTAATACTATGTGTTGCACTAAGTTGTCACCAAACAACTTTGACATGTGAGATTTATCACTAACTTTCGATAGGGTCATTTAATACTCTGATAGTCTTACTGTATCATTTATGCCCCAGTTCAGAATAATACTGAGGCTATGAACAGTTTTAGAGTGGCCATCACAATCAAGATTTAAAATATTTGATACCCTCATTACGGTTCTACCACTCTAAGGGCATGTATCAATATATTAAATAATATAAGCACAATGATATAGAGAATTTGCCTTTATTAATATTAATATGTGTTTTACAAAGAGTCAATAGCTACAAACGGATTGGCTCTAGAGCACCTACACTAACAGGTCATGCATAAGAAAGAATTGCAGTTGGAATTATGAAATACGTAAACATGTCGAAAAAGCGAAAACAATGAGAAAATAAAATATAAATGACAAAAAATGTGAAATTTGAAAACATAGACTTGTAGGTTTTCTAATACTTGTAAAAAATAGGAAATCACAACAAAAAAAAAAAAAAAAAAAAAAAAATTTTCATGTTCTATGAGGTCATAACACACTTAGGGGTAGTTTGGTCATTTTGTATTTTTGGCCTCCAGAGGGTAAAACAATAATTTTGCTTCCCATATCAATAGAGAATGATTTTTTATTACTAAAATTATTTTTGGGAGATTTTTTTTTATTTATTAAAATATTTTTCATCTTGGATTTTTATAAAAACGAGATTTCACACCTATTAAACTGAAATATCTAATGAGGTACCCCTCAAACAAACATAATTCAAAAAAAAGTTTCCGCTTAATAGGCCTTCTTGGATGCTTTAATGCCTTCATATCATAACCCACAATAATTGCCCCATTGAAATAACTTGAGTCCACCGATCTTCAAGAAAAGAAAGAGATACTCTTATATGCCTAAAGTATACACTGTTGCTTGTGAAATATGTAAGGAAAAATTGTCTTGTGCTGAGATGAGTTGAGTCTCATGTTGGAGAAAGGGTTCTAAGAAAATATGTTTATAGAGCCTTGGAATAGAGTGGACTTTTGAGAGGGTCATGGGCTTACATGAGATAATGTCATAGGCTTACTTTAGAGAATTTCAAGGGTTTACATTAAAATTGTTATGAGATTTATTCGAGTTCTCAAGAAGCAATAATTTAGGCCTAAAGTGGAGTCTTGAGGCTTGATTTGTGGCGTCATACCTTAATTGGGCCTTGATTATGGTATTAAGCCTCCTTGATAAAAGTGACGATCAACAATCGTTTACCCAAATCCAACCCATTAAAAACTTTTCTTAATTTGTTTTTCATTTTTTTTTTTTCTAATTAAGTAATGAAATATAATATGATTGAATTCTTATAATTAATTTTATACTTATATATTAAATTATATACTTAAACACTTAAATATTGAAATGTATAAAAACTTCATAATCATGTAGTCTCGCACATTATTCTTAACTTTTTTTTTTTTTCTCACTATAATGACACAAAAATATTCAATACTAAAGTCTCATTTTCAAATTTCAAGGTAGTGTACAAATTATAAATAGTCTTTCAACTAAAGTTTTTGTAGACGTAAAAATCTACCTGTACGGAAGGGGGGTCTAATCCCGTGAGGTTGAGGCCACTAGCGATCCGCTACACCTGCACATGTAGAGAAACAAGCGTGAAGTGAACGGAAAACACTAGGGTAGTGTTTGCCATAGGCACTCCGACGCTCAAGTCATCAAGGCTGAAAAAGGCTACTATAGTGAGGGCTAGGGAGTAGAGAGGTTACCGGAAGTCTAGTCAGAGACTGTGACTACGGCAGTGATGTTAAGCTCTCAAGTAGGAGCTACGGGTGTGAAGGTGTAATGTAATGTCCCTTCTAAGAGGGCTAGCCTCTGCTTATATAGTGACTGTTTAGTCTCCCAATCCTGGTAGGAGTAGGAATCCTAGTATGACTCTGATGCAAACCCTAGAGGAATTAGGGCGGTGGTGAGCTGTCTTACCAGTGTCAGGATAGGAAGGTGATCCAGATCAGGAAAGTAACTTCGAGTAGAAAAGTGTTCTGAACGGGAAGGTGACCTTGAATAGGAGATTGTTTAGGAATAGGAAAATATTGTAAGGGGGCCGTGGGCTCTGGATTCGTCCATGGACCTAGGGAATGGACTGGGATTAGGATGATCGTGCCCAGGTGGTTTGGGCTGGCTGTATCTTGTATCAAATGGACCTAATCCGGATTGGGTCGCATCAAGATTGGGCTTGGCTTCTCCTTCACTGTCAGGCCCCTTTTTCTATTTGGGCCAAGGATGATTTTTGGCCCTAACAGTTTGCCCCCCACTCTCTGAGTTAAGAGTTTCTGAAGTCAGAGAGTAGGAAGCGATCGAGGGGCTCTCGGTCTTCCTTCCTGGATGACCGATTGTTGGTGTGGTTGATCCGATCGTTGTAGGTGATCCTTGGTCGGGGTCGTTCTGTATCCATTATCGATCTGAGTATAACATCATTTGAGTGGTGTGCCCGATCGGTGTGAAGGGACGAAGGGATAGACAACAAGGCTTCGGGGGCTCACGAGCTCGTTTGGTACGTCCTGTCAACTGAGAGATGAGGTGCCTGTTGCCGTGGTGTCCGCTCGGCAGGCTAGGCCGAATGAATAAGGGTATTAAGCCAAATGTGTTCGATCTGTTGGGGTGCTCGGTTGATCGAATGGAGATGTGCAAGTCTTCACCATTGGTTGTCCGTTCGTCCGCTATGGAAGGATGAATGGGCGAGGCCTCTACCTTTTTTACCTAAGAGAGCTCGGGTCAGGCTGTTCCAAGCTGGTCGACCAGTCGGGAGGCTCGCACCGGCATGTGAATCATGGGGCCTATTTGGTCCATTCTGGCAGTTGCGTGTTGGCTCGATCGGGAAGGCAAGACGATGGAGAATGGCTTCCGTTGCAGTTTCCCAGATTGCTTGGATCCTTGCCACGTGTACGGTGATGATCCGCTTCTAGTTTTTGAGGCGGGAAAACCAAAAGACGCACTGACTCCCGTCTAATCGCGGGCCGCTACATGTCTCGGTCTGTCAGACTTTCCTTTTAAAAATGAATAGGCGGACTATTCGTCTCCCATTCGCATTTTTCATCATTTTTCCTGCAAAAAACTTGCTTTTCTTTTTCTTTCACCTTCGTTCTGGTTTTTCTTTAGCGGCAGTAGTTCTTCTTGATAAGCTTCGGTTTTTCTTCACGATAAACATCTTGTTGCGCTGTCTGTTTGTTTCTTTTGTTTTTGTTTGTGGTAGTTTTGCTAAGTTTTTGGAGAATAGGGTGGAGTTTGTGTACTTTCAATTGTTTTTTGAGGCGTTTGGAAGTGTTAGTGTTTTGGTTTTCTAGGATAGGCTTGGATTTTTGGTTTCCGGTGAGTTTCCAGCATTTTTCTTTGGTTTTCTGGTGTTTTCTGGGAAAAAGGGAAGACGAAGTCAAGTTAGGTACAATTTGGTTCGATCGGTCTGCCTGACCGAATAGTGTGATAGCTTGGAGTTGTGGGGGAGATAGGTCGTCTGGTCCATCCGACCGAGTGGCGAAGGGGCGTGCGAAGTAGAGCGAAGAGGTAGTCAGTTGTCCAGACCGAACGGGTGATTTTGAGTTGGCAAATTGGTGAGCAAGGGCGAATAGGCTTAGTATTGAATTTGAAAGCAAGTCGGTCACTTGGGGCGAGCGAAGGAAGACTTGAATCTAGGACCGGGTCGGTCAGCAAGGAGGGTCAACCAGGGTTTAGGAGTGAACTTGTTCTCGGGTAGGTCGATCGGTACTAGGGCTAGTGATAACTATTTTTCAAGGCTTGTTCGGTTGGTAGCTCAGGCCGAGTGGTTGCTTGACACTTAGAATTTTTGGGAAGGCTTGAGTCGGTCGTTCGGGCTGGGCGATCAAGCCAACATGTCAGATTCTGAATCAGCTAGTTCGAGTGGGATTGTGGCAGACCTAGAGGATAAGTATGAGCGTGCCCCAACCATAGTGATGATGCCCGAAAGGGGTGTTTCGATTGGGGTACCGACTGGAGTTAGTGTAGTTGCCCGGGTACGAGTACTCCCGGCCCTAGTGGTTCGGGCAGGCATGGGAGAAGTGGGGAAGACTCCGAAGGAGCTGGTAGTCTGTCTTCTTCCAATAGCAACTCTGAGGAAGAGCCAAGCCAACAAGGCAGTGGGATTTTAAGCAGGGACTATCCGCCCGTGCTGAAGGATAATGATGTGTGGCACATCCAAACTCTGTATCACATTCCGAATTTGGTTGAGATCTGGGTGCCGCAGTCATACGAGCGGGTTGACTGGGAGGCACCGGGTTGGGTTAGTGTTTATGAGAAGTGGTTCCATGATGGTTGAGACTACCTGTTCCTCGCCTAGTCTGGGAGGTGTTGAACCACTCCATGATTGCCCCGTCTCAGCTCATACCGAATGGTTGGAGATTGCTGATGGCTCTGGAGGATCTGTGTGTTCGGAACCAGGTGAGGTTCGGGCTACACGAGTTGTTATACTCGTATTTCCTGAAGGAGAATGATAAGGAGAAGGGTCGGTATCTGTTGAACTTGAGGCATGATCGGTCTCACCTGGTGACCGATTTGCGATCCAACGATAAAAACTGGAAGGACCGACACTTCTTTCTGAGGGGTCAGGTTGTCTTTAGAGAGAGGGGACAAGGCGAGATCCCGAGTGGCTGGCGAGCTACCGGTGAGAACTTAGCTGTTTCTTTTGTACTTTGATTACTAAATCTTGATTGTGTTTTTTATTTGCAGAGCTTGAGTACAATCGGGCTGGACAGAGTGGAGATGGCTTGGACGTTGCGACCCAGAAGGTGTTAGCCATCCTGTCCGAGTAGAGGGACTGGCGAGTCGTGCTAGCAGAGTCCAACCTAAGGTCCAACATTCTTTGGGCCGGAGTACAGGCAATCCAAGAGGTACTCCCTTCCCCTCGCTAAAGCAGACTTGGGATGTGCTTCTGAGTCGATACTGCAATCATATCACTTTTGGTGAGTCCGAGCTGAACCCACTAACCGTTGGAGAGTTTGCACTTGTAGAATCACTGATGAAGAAGTTGATCGTCTCGAGTGCGAGCGAGTCCATCACCCGAAGTCGGGAGAAGAGGAGGAGGGAGTATTTGGCCAGAGAGGACATAAGGGCAGAGGACGTGTTAGCGATGCCACCGAGTCAGCAGCCTGCGGCCGGAGCTGGATCGTCCCAAACCGTGGTCATGGATAAGGATGCCGAGATGATTACATTCAGGATTTAGGCTACCGCATCGACCTACTCTGACACAATATCCATGAGCAAGCTGGCCGACTCGTTCTTGTTCCCAACAGACGAGGCGTGTCTGAACCAGATGGGCATAGTTGCTGCTACTGATTGGGGAGTATCTCGCACTTTACAAGTATGACAGTAGTTTTGTTCTATTTAGCTCCTTACTTTCGTATTGATGACAATACTTCGTTGTGCAGGCACTCACGAGCAGTCTTCACCTCAGGAAATCTGTGGTGGCGTAGGAAAAGAGGATACAAGATGTGTCCAAGGCGAACACTAGCTTGCGCCAGAAAGAGGCAGCAGCCCGAAAGGCCGAGCAAGAGTTTCAGTAGCATCTGAGGGATAGCGAGAGTGAGTTGGAGAAGTTGAGGCGTGAGTTGGTCGAGAAGACCGCAGAGATCGAGTCTCTTAGGGAGCAGTGTATTTCCATCACTGATGACGCTATCATCAAGGCCCGGGGTGAACTCATGCTTGAGTTCAAGGAAGGAAAGACCTCTTACTGGGATCCGGATGTAGACATCCAGCTCATGCGTAAGATGCTGGAAGAGGGAGACGGTCATCCGGGGGGGTAGGCGAGGAGCACATACCTGATTTTGCTAGTCAGCCAGGGCCGTCGGGTGTTGGGGATGCGAGCGACCGAGCTGCTAGGACGGGTGTTGAGGATGCGAGCGATCGGGCTGCTAGGACGGGTGTTGGCGATGCGGACCTGATGAGCGACTCGGAGATGGAAGAGGCGACTCATACTGATACTTAGCTTAGTTTTTCCTTTATGTACTTTGGGGCCTGCGGTGCCCTTTTTCTTGGCTTGTGTGCCGTTTTTTGAATTCTGAATTGAGCCGTTTCAGGTTGTATGTATTATACTCGATTTTTCTAACTTCTAATGCTTTCTTCATGGATGAGTGAGTTGTTCATTGTTTCTTTACTTGTAGATGCACCAAGTTGTGTTTGTTACTTTAGTGTGGCCCAGTGGCTAAGGCACGTGGGCCTTATGTTGGGCTAGGTTGGTGCTTTGTTTATTGCAGGTGTAAGAAGCATTCACTTGGTCTGGCCGACCGAGTACAAAGCCTTGGATTGAAAGAAGTCAATCTGGATGTGCGAATTCTTGGGTCGGACAAGGCCGACTTGAAGGTGTGAATTGTAGATCGGGCTAAGCCGATTCGATGGTGTAATTTCATGGATCGGGCAGGAACGATCGAAGGTGATTTTGTGAACCGAGCGGGGTCGATTCAAAGGTGTTTTCGTGAATCGAGCTGGGTCGATTTGAAGGTGTTTTCGTGAACCGAGCGGGGTCGATTCGAAGGTGTTTTCATGAATCGAGTATGGTTGATTCGAAGGTGTTATTGGCAAATCAGGCAGGGCCGATCTGAAGGTGTAATCGTGAATCGAGCAGGATCGATTCGAAAGTGCAATTTCATGGATCGGGCGTGGCCGATTTGAAGGTGTTAGAAATAATTGATCGACCGGAGTCGATTTGTAGACGAAATGTTTTTGAATAATACTTCATTAATAATTTGCCATGAGGCCAATTGTCTAAGAGGAGGTGGATAGGCCCACTCATCCCTTTAAAATAGAAAAGGAAAATAGAAAAAAAAAGTTCACCTAGAAATAGTAGCGTTTGAGGTGAACGACATTCCAACTGTTGCTGTGTCTTTGCCCTTAGTGGTTTGGAGTTTGTAAGCACCCTTCCCTAATTCTTTGGTTACCTTGTAGGGGCCTTCCTAGGTGGGATCGAGTTTGCCAGAGTTGATCTCCTTGGTGTTTTGGAAGACTTTGCGAAGGACCCAATTGCCTATCTTGAAAGTACGGATCCTCACGTTACGGTTGTAGTGACGGGCGGCCTATTGTTGGTAGACTGCATTATGGATGCTCACCCATTTGCGCAGCTCGTCGGCAGTGTCCAAGTTCTGGCAAAGGTTCTGGTTGTTTGATTCTTCGTCTGTCCATTGGAGCCTAGTGGACGGGACTGATACTTCGGCTGGGATGACTGCTTCCGAACCGTATGTGAGGGAGAAGGGGGTCTCGCCCATTGATGAGCGGGCCGTGGTTCGGTATGACCAAAGGACTCCGGGTAGTTCATCTGCTCACGCACCCTTAGCTTTCTGTAATCGCTTCTTTAATGTCTGAATGATGGTCTTGTTTGACGACTCGGCTTGGCCGTTAGACTGGGGGTTGCTGGGGGTTGAGAAGCTCAGTTTTATTCCCCACACGTCATAGAAATCCCTGAAGCCTGAACTGATGAACTAGGATCCATTGTCGGTGATGATCTCCTTCGGTATCTCGAACCTGCAGATGATATTCTTCTAGATGAAGGCTTTTACTTCTCGGTCTCTGACTTGTGCGAAGGTTTCGGTTTCAATCCACTTGGTAAAGTAGTCTGTCACAGTAACATGAAGACTCGCTGTCCGGGTGCAGTCGGTAGTTTTCCAATGATGTCCATTCCCCACTTCATAAAGGGCCAGGGTGTGAGGATGGAATGGAGTCGCTCTGGTGGGAGGTGTGAGACATGAGCAAATCTTTGACAACTATCACACTTCTTCACATAAGTGGCCGAATCGGTGCGTATGGTCAGCCAGTAATATCCAGCAGTGATCACCCGGTGTGCAAGGCTGCGTCCCTGAGCATGGTTTCCATATTCGCCTTCATGTAGCTCGGCAAGGACACGTTGGGCCTCTTCTGGGCTTGTGCACTTGAGATAAGGGCCCGAAAATGACTTTCTAAAGAGTTGGCCTTCATGTATGGTGAATCTGGCAGCTCTTGCTTTTAGTCGTCGTGACTCATTCTTGTCGGCTGGGAGTTCGTCGTGTTCCAAGTTTCTCACTATGGGAGTCATCCAGCAGTCGGCTTCGTTGTTTGATAATCATATTTTACATTATGATTTTGCATTGAATTTTGATAGGATTTAGGATACTTTTCATACAATTTGGGCCATAATTGCTACCTAATTCTATTAATTTGTCTTTGTAGGCCTAAACGATGATTTTTAGCATAAATGACAGTTTTGAGCGTAAATTATGTAACTTGAGCTTGGAAACTCAGAATAACCTGAATTTAGAATCTTTGGAAAGCTAAGAATAAGAGCTACAACTTTCATGTTTTGGGTTTTTCCTAATTCTGACTGGACAACGGTGAAAACTTGGCTTGAAATTGTGAAAAGTATGCTGGGAACTGAAGAAAAATGTCTTTGGATGTGCTTCAGTATTTATGCCATAACTTGAGATTTAGACCTCGGATTGTGCTGATTCCTAAATTACTAGAAAGATAATTGAAATGGCTACAATTAATATGTTTAACACTTTTCCAGATTCAGACTCTATCATGCTCAAATTTGGCCTAAAAGTCTTCGCCGCTGCAAAACCTGCATCAGATGTAAAAATAAAACGACGCGTTTTGGCTTGCTAGGGCTTCATCCTTAAGTGAGAGAGGTATAAATTAGAGCGAAAAGGAAGAGAAAGGGGGCTTGGTTTGTTATTTGGAAGGCAACTCATGAAAGGAGAAGATTATTGAAGATTTGGGCTTCAAATTAGAGAAGATTTCTCCATCTTTTACTTGTTTTTCAATGATGAATCTTGATTCAGTTTGTTTTAGTTATTTTATTTCGTTTTTGAGTATGAACTTAGTTGTTTAGCTAGGGTTTGATGTAACCTTGATACAATGATTCAAATTTATATGAATTGATTTACTTTGAGTTTTAATTTCATGATTGAGTGTTTATCTCTTTGCTTAATGACTTTTGGATGCTTGATCACCATTCAAATGTGTGTTGTTCACAATGAGACTGAGAAGTAATTTGTGATTATGCCTCTTGGGATAAATACCGTAGATTAAGCAAACGCTAGAGATATGTTTAGCGATCTATGAAATCTAGATAGAATTCCATAAAGCTTAAAGGACTTTGAACTATTAATCTTCATTTTGTTGGGTGCGGAAGCTTAATAGGGATAAGTAGGGAAATGTAGCCGAAGAAGGTATGTTTTACAACTTAGGGAATTTGATTTTCAATCAAGGAATTAGAATTTGGGTAATAGATTCTATGATTTGCGTTAGCGTATCTAGGTGAAATCAACACCCAAGCATTTTTTTAGCATTGTTTAATTAGTTAAGTTGTTGGGTTTTGCTTTAATTTCATTATCATTCATTTCTATTTTGTTAATTTGTATTTAGTTTGTTAATTTTCCATCAATCCAATTTATTGTTTCTTCAATTAGGACTTAAACTAGAGAAATTGGTACTTAGTTACACTATCCTCGTGGGAACGATACTCTACTTATCACTTTATTACTTTTTGCGACTAGTACACTTGCTACATTTTCATGTTTATGAAATCACGCATCATTGTTCGTGCGCTTGAACCCACACTGTATTGCTCACTGGATCATGTCTCCTTCCGGCGCAATCAATACTAATCCAAGTCCGCTTCCATTTACGTTACCACTAAGAGAGTCCACTTGAAGGGTGGTCCGCCGTTCATGCATAACAACTCACTCTCTGCTTGGGTGGTGGTATTCGGGGTGAAATCAGCAATGAAGTCAGCTAGCGCCTAGGACTTGACGGCGGTGCAAGGCTAGTATGATATGTCGAACTCACTGAGCTCTACTGTCCACTACAGGAGTTGGCCTGATAGCTCTGGTTTGTGCAGTATCTTCTTGAGTGGGAAAGAGGTGAGTACAACTATTGAGTGACATTGGAAGTATGGTATGAGCTTCCTGGATGCATGGATGAGGGCGAGGGCTAATTTTTCCAGCTGACTGTACCATTTTTCCGCGTCAAAGAGTGATTTGCTTACATAATAGACCGGCAACTACTTCGTTTCTTCTTCCCGAACAAGTACTGCTGAGATGGCCGTCTCTGAGACCGCTATGTAAGAGTAGAGCTTCTCCCCGTCCACAGGTTTGGAGAGGAGCGGAAGGGAGGTCAGGTACCTTTTCAGCTGTTGCAAGGCTTCTTCGTAGGAGGCGGTCCACTCGAACTTCTTGGACTTCTTGAGAGCATGGAAGAAGAGATAGCACTTGTCGGCTGATCTAGAGATGAAGCGGCTCAAGGCGGCCACCCGTCCTGCCAGGCGCTGAACGTTTTTGATACAAATTGGAGATAGTATGCCAAGGATTGCTCTGATTTGGTCGGGGTTGGCTTCTATCCTTGATGCGTGTTTCCTACAACATGCAAATGTAGCAAGTATACTAGTCGCACAAAGTAATAAAGTGATAAGTAGAGTATCGTTCCACGAGGATAGTGTTACTAAGTACCAATTTCCCTAGTTTAAGTCCTAATAAAAGCAACAATAAATTGGATTGATGGAAAATTAACAACTAAATACAAATTAACAAAATATAAATGAATGATAATGAAATTAAAGCAAAACCCAACAACTTAACTAATTAAACAATGCTAAAAAAAATGCTAGGGTATTGATTTCACCTAGATACGCTAACCCAAATCATAGAATCTATTACCCAAGTTCTAATTCTTTGATTGAAAATCAAATTCCCTAAGTTGTAAAACATACCTTCTCAGGCTACATTTCCCTACTTATCCATATTAAGCTTCTGCACCCAACAAATTGAAGATTAATAGTTCAAAGTCTTTTAAGCTTTATGGAATTCTATCTAGATTTCATAGATCGCTAAACCTATCTCTAGTGTTTGCTTAATCTACGGTATTTATCCCAAGAGGCACAATCACAAATCACTTCTCAGTCTCATTGTGAACAACACACATTTGAATGGTGATCAAGCATCCAAAAGTCATTAAGCAAAGAGATAAACACTCAATCATGAAATTAAAACTCAAAGTAAATCAATTCATATAAATTTGAATCATTGTATCAAGGTTACATCAAACCCTAGCTAAACAACTCAGTTCATACTCAAAAACAAACTAAAATAACAAAAACAAACTGAATCAAGATTCATCATTGAAAAACAAGCAAAAGAGGGAGAAATCTTCTCTAATTTGAAGCCCAAATCTTCTCTAATTTGAAGCCCAAATCTTCAATAATCTTCTCCTTCCATGAGCTGCCTCCCAAATGACGAACCAACACCCTTTTCTCTTCCTTTTCGCTCCAATTTATACCTCTCTCACTTAAGGATGAAGCCCTAGCAAGCCAAAATGCGTCGTTTTATTTTTACATCTGATGCAGGTTTCCCCGCGGTGACGCTTTTTCCTCGCCGCGATGAAGATTGTTGGGCCAAATTTGAGCCTGATAGAGTCTGAATCTGAAAAATTGTTAAACATATTAATTGTAGACCTTTAAATTATCTTTCTGTTAGTTCAATAATCATCACAATCCGAGGTCTAAAGCTCAAGTTATGGCAGAAATACTGAAGCACGTCCAAAGACATTTTTCTTCAGTTCCCAGCGTACTTTTCACAATTTCAAGCCAAGTGTTCACCCTTTTCCAGTAAGAATTAGGAAAAGCCCAAAACATGAAAGTTATAGCTCTTCTTCTTAGCTTTCCAAAGCTTCTAAATTCAGGTCATTCCAAGTTTCCAACCTCAAGTTACACAATTTACGCTCAAAACTGTCATTTATGCTAAAAATCATCGTTTAGGCCTACAAAGACAAATTAATAGAATTAGGTAGCAATTATGGCCCAAATTGTATGAAAAGTATCCTAAATCCTATCAAAATTCAATGCAAAATCATAGTGTAAAATATGATTATCAATCCCTCGCTGAGTCACCATGTAGCCCAAGAACTTACCTGACGAGACCCCGAATGAGCACTTGGCCGGATTTAGCTTCATGTTGTACTTCCTGAGGACGGCGAATGCCTAGCTGAGGTGGTCGAGGTGCTGTTCGGCTATCAGTGACTTGACGAGCATGTCGTCGATGTATGCCTCCATGGTGTCTCTGAGGTACTTTGACCAGCCGCTGGTAGGTGGCCTCGACGTTCTTGAGGCCGAATGGCATCACCTTATAGCAATAGGTCCCCCTTTCCATGATGAAGGCTATCTTCTCTTGGTCGTTCGGGTACATCAAGATCTGGTTGTATCTTGAGAAGGCTTCCATAAAACTAAGGAGCTCATGACCTGTGGTCGCATCAAACATCATGTCGATATGTGGGAGTGGGAAGGAATCCTTGAGGCAGGCTTTATTTAAGTCAGTGAAATCGATGCACACTTTCCACTTTTCATTCTTTTTCTTTACGACCACGACATTCGCCAGCCATTCGGGGTAGTGGACCTCTTTGATCATACCATTGCTCAGTAGCTTCTCGACCTCTTCATTGACAATTCGGTTACGCTCTGGTGCGAATTTCCTTCTCTTCTGCTTCACTGGTGAGTGATCTGGGTCTACCTTAAGCTGGTGGACCATTGCTTCCAAACTGACTCCGGTCATGTCAGTGTGGGACCAGGCGAAACAGTCTTGGTTCTGTTTGAGGAATTCTATCAGCTTCTCTCTTGTCTCGAGCTTGAGGTGGGACCCTATGTGTGTCTTTCTCTCGGGGTCGTCTAGATGTATCTGTACTTCATCCAACTCTTCCATAGATGATTAATCCGGCTTGGTCGGTGGGGTTGGATGAGACTGTAATTGCTATGAAGAGTTACCCTTGCCTTTAAAGGCATTCTTGTAGCAATCTCTGGAAGTTTTAGGGTCGCCCTTGATTTCTCGTACCCCCCACTTGGTTGGAAACTTGATCGTCTAGTGGAAGGTAGATGGGATTGCTCGCATGTCGTGGATCCAAGGTCGGCCCAAGATGACGTTGTATGGTGAGGGGCAGTCGATTACCAGAAAAACGGTATGTTTGTTCACTCCGCCAGCGTAGATAGGGAGGATGATCTCCCCGATAGTATACTTCTACTTAGAGCTGAAACCGACTAGGAGCGTCGGCCGCCTGTTGATGTTTGCCTCTTCCAGTCCCATAGCCTTCACTGCTTAGAGGAATAGGATGTTTGCTGAAGAGCCTTCATCTATGAATACTCTTTTCACTAGGATGTTGGCGATCTGTAGGGAGACTACTAAAGCATCGTGATGAGGAGCGGCCAAGGTGACCTGCTCGTCATCTTTAAATTGAATTACCTAATGGGTGTGACCGTGAGACAGGATGGATGGACTATACTTTATGATGGTGGTTGGCTCTGGCATATCGCTTGGCTGATGAGTAACTTACCCCACCGATCTCTGATCCTCCAGAGATGAGCGAACAGAATCCTTTTGGTGTAGGTTCTCGCGGAGGTGGTGATGGTTCTTTTGAACTTTTATGACTAATGATGTTTTTCCCCTTATCGGTTAGCAGATCCCGAAGATGTCCCCTCTTTAGAAATACAGCGACCTCTAGTCGTAAGGCGATGCAGTCTGCGGTGTTGTGCCCATGATCGTCGTGGAACTCGCACCATTTGGTCTTGTCTCTCCTTGCCTCGGGATTGAGCTTACTTGGCCATTTAACAATGGATCCCATTCCCTTCATAATCGCGACGACCTGGGTTGGTTCGACATTGAGGCTATATTCAGGTATTTTGTACCGGTTCGATCTGAACTGTCTGCTCTCGGTTCTCGTTGGCTGGCGATCGTATGGTTTCTTGATTCTGCTCGAATTACGTGTTAGGGGTTGATAGCAGTGCTCCACTGGCCTGTGCTCTGGCTTCCTGTCATTCTACCTTGAATCGTATCTGGAGTGAACCGTCTGGTTTATCTCATCCTCCTCCCATCTTATCTGGCTCACTGCCCGAGCCAGGGCATCTTCCATTGTGGTGCAACCCAACTCTGTAAGCTCTTTGTATAGTTCTCCGTCCGGGAGGAGACCCTTCCTGAAGGCATCCACAGCTGTCTCAGGATTACATGCAGGGATGGAGATCTTTTCTTTATTAAACCTACTGACATACTCTCTCAGTGGCTCGCCCCTTCTCTGGTATACTCTGTATAGGTCAGCAGATAGCTTCTCAAGTTTCTTATTGCTGGCGAACTGTTCCACAAAGGTGTCCGTGAGTTGGACAAATGAGTCGATAGATCTGTTAGGGAGATTCGTGTACCATTGGAGTGTTGGGCCGAATAAGCTCGAACCGAAACTTTTGTACATGCAGGCTTCCCTTAGCGGTCGGGGTATTGAGACTATGAACATCAGCTGCTTGTACAAGGCTATGTGATTGTCCAGGTCGGTTGTGCTGTCGTATAGTTTCATGTTCAGGATGGTAAACTTATGAGGCATGTCGGCCAAGGCGATCTCATCCACGAAGGGTGAATCCGTGTAACAGTGGGGCCGGCATTCCTGGGATACGTCTCATCACTGCTTCCACATCGGCCAATCTCTTGGCTAGTACCTGTTCCATAGGAGAAGGGGACGCTACTAGGTCATCCCGCTTGACCGCGTCGGCCTTTGCAATTGTCTTCGACACATTTCGTTGGATCGTCCCGCGTGGTGTGATTTGGTGATTCATTGCTTTGTGCACACCCTGGTAGCCTGGATCTTCGTTCATTCCTTCTGGTTGGATGACTCCCATGGTAACAATTCTAGTGTTTCGCCCTACATGAATGGTCAATGGAGTCTTCTGGTAGTCACTCGGTCCGTCAGGATGGATGGGCTCGAGTGTTGTGGTTTGTTGGGTTTGGCCGTTCAACCCGTGGGGGTGAGCTGAGCCAAATGGGGTTTGTGTTGGGAAGGTTGACTGGAGGTAAGGTGGGACGGTAAGAATGGGTTGGTCTTGCGGGTTCGGGCTTTCTGTCACTGGATGGTCTTGATCTTGAGGCTGGCATGGGTCGACTGAATGGTGTTCTGTTAGCGTATCCTTATTTCCATGTGTTAGGACAGAATCGTTGACCGCCGATGAGTTTAATGGATGCGGCCTTTTGCCGGAGACCGAGGGTCGGTGCTTTGGTGTGTGGAGGGGTTGCATGGATGTAACAGGGGCGCGAAACCGATTGGGGGGTGCCTGGCCAGGCAGAAACTCTAGATCATAGAATTGACTCACCTTCTCCTTAAGAGACTAGTTTTCTGCCCTGATGGATGCGTTTTCGGTCCGGATTGCATTGTTCTCGGCTTCCAATGTGGCTACCTTGTCTGAGTTCTATTGCATGAGGGCAGTTAAGCCTCTAGTTTGGCCTCGAGGCCGGGATTAGCGTTGTCGGAGTTGTCAACCATGGAAAGTTCCTCTATGTAGCAAGGTTCGTCGAGCCGAATGATTACTAGAGGCCTCACGGTGGGTGCCAAACTATAGACGTAAAAATCTACCTGTACGAAAGGGGGTTCTGATCCCGTGAGGTTGAGGCCACTAGCGATCCGCTGCACCTACACACGTAGAGAAACAAGTGTGAAGTGAACGGAAAACACCGGGGTGGTGTTTGCCATAGGCACTCCGACGCTTAAGTCAGTAAGGCTGAAAGAGGCTACTATAGTGAGGGTTAGGGAGTAAAGAGGTTATCGGAAGTCTAGTCGGAGATTGTGACTACGGCAGTGATGTGAAGCTCTCAAGTAGGAGCTTCGGGTGTGAAGTTGTAATGTAATGTCCCTTCTGAGAGGGCTGACCTCTACCTATATAGTGACTGTTTGGTCTCCCAATCCTGGTGGGAGTAGGAGTCCTAGTATGACTCTGATGCAAACCCTAGAGGAATTAGGGCAGTGGTGAGCTGTCTTACCAACGTTAGGATAGGAAGGTGATCCCGATCAGGAAAGTAACTTCGAGTAGGAAAGTGTTCTGAACGGGAAGGTGACCTCAAATAGGAGATTATTTAGGAATAGGAAAATATTGTAAGGGGGCCGTGGGCTCTGGATTCATCCATGTACCTAGGGAATGGACTCGGATTAGGAGGCTCGTGCCTAGGTGGTTTGGGCCGGCTGTATCTTGTATCAAATGGACCTAATCCGAATTGGGTTGCATCGTGATTAGGCTTAGCTTCTCCTTCACTATTAGGCCCGTTTTTCTATTTGGGCCAAGGACGATTTTTGGCCCTAACAGTGTTATCATCAAAACCAAATAAAAACCTTAATAAAACATGACATATTACATCTTACCATTAAATTTTATAAAGTTATAAGTAAAAGATTAAAGGCAAAAAGAAAATGTTTTTTTGTTTTTTAAGTTAATCATAGAAATAAAGAAGATTACAAGAGCAAATAGATTAAAATTTAAAAAAATAAAAAAAATAATAAAAATATTGCATCCTATTTATCATACTTTTTAAAATAATTTATCATTAAAATTACCAAAAAAAAAAAAAAAAGATTAAAAAATCAAACTTATCAAACATTTTTTAAGGAGTGGTGTTATATGTACAAAATGAGTATACAAACTATTGCATATGAACTGATATGGTATCACTCTTTCATTGACAGGTTATTCATCTATATTTCAACTATTGTATGAAATATTTTATACAAAAAATTTGCATATCTAGTATCATTCTTTTTTAAGATTAAATTTTAACATGGCCTGTTAGATAATTGGGTAACAACGAAAAAGCACCCATAGATTCTCAACCCCAACCGCCCCTGTTGCCCCCCACCACCCCCCCCCCCCCCCCCCCCCCACCCCCCCAACCCCCCGGTGATTCTTCTTTTTCCTTCTTTGTTTAACTTTTCAAATCCTATCCTATCCCATTATCCAATCCAATCCAATGAAATACATATTTGTTATAATATTGACTATTCAATTCAAAATCCAATCATATTCTATTCAATTCAAAACATTTAACAATTATTTTTTTCTCAATAAAAGTTTATAAATTAACAAAAACACCCCCACCCACCCAACTATTACAAGCAGTCAGCCATCACCACCAGACGGTAGTCGAAAGTCGTCGAAATGGTGCACGACCAATTGGATCTAATCTATCGTGCGTCAATCTGGCCGTTTCTGGCCAGATCTACAGTCAAAGATCTAGCCGTTGACGGCTAGATTTGTCCATTTACGACAGTCATATCTTGGTTGTTGATGACGAACATATCTTGGCCGTCGTTGATGGCCATCAACAACCATATCTTTGGCCATAGATCTGGCCGGAAAAGGTCAGATCGGTGCATAATCAACCACATCTAACTTGTTGTGCGCCATTCTAGTGACTTCCAGCCACCGTCCGACGATGGTGGCCGGCTATCGACAATAGTTAGGTGGGTAGGGGTATTTTTATTAATTTATACACTTTTATTGTGAGGAGTGTTTAGTTAAATTAATAAATGTAGGGGGTTAAAAAATAGTCTAAATATTTTTAGAAAATATTTTCTAAAAATGCACCAAACACATTTTTAGAGTTCTATCCTATTAGATTAAATTTTTTTCAGAATAGAATACTATTATAAAAACTGACCTCCATTTGGTTAACTATTTTGGGAGTTTTTAAAATAGTTTTTTAGAAAAAGTTGAGTTGAGTAGTATTCTGAAAAGTTTTTATACATTTTTTAATAACAATTTTTCTGAAAATATTTAGATTATTTTTAACCCCATAGGTTTGTTAATTTAACTAAACACCCCCAAAAATAAAGGTTTATAAATTAACAAAAATACCCCCACTCAACCACATTTGCCTGATTCCGGCCACCACCGTCGGAAGGTGGCCGAAATCTGTAGTAATGGTGCACTACTAGCTGGATATGGCCAGTAGTGCTCCGATCTGACTTTTGGCCAAACTACGGTCGCTAGATCTGGCCATTGACAACCAGATCTGGCTGTTGACGGCCACATCTGGTTGCTAACGATATGGCCATCGTTTGGCCGTCAACGGCCAAAACTGATGATCTGGCTGGAAAAAGCCAGATCGGCACACTATCGGCCATATGTAATGCCCCACTTAAGGTACGTAGTTTAATTGTGTTGTATTACTTGAATGCTTATTGTTTTGTCCTCATTTGAGTTGGTTTGTTGTTGTTATAGTTTGGTTGGTCCTTGGTTGAATTGATATTGTGAGTTGGTTGAGTGGTTGCCCTGAAATTTGTAAAGACTTGGCAAATTTTTGTGTTACAAACTTCGCCGGGGTGAGGAAGTCCTGCAACCTACGGTGTAGGTTCTGTAAGTGTTCGCCGGGGTGAAGAAAGATTCTTCGCCGTGGCGAAGGGCCTGACAAAAATGTTTATTAAGTTTCTTGATAATTCTTTCTTTGGGGTAGAATGGTCTTTCTTCGCCGTGGCAAAGGGCCTGACAAAAATGTTTATTAAGTTTCTTGAGAATTCTTTCTTTGGGGCACAATGACCATTCTACCCCTAATTAGCAAGAAAAGTGAGGAGTGAAATGCAAGGAAATTGCATAGAGAATAGTTTAAATGGGGGTGAATTTGCAAAGAATTAAAAGGGCAAAGGTTGAATTCCTAAGAAAGAGTAAGGGTAAATTGGGAAAGAAGGTGTAAAATATGAGTAAATAAGGGTTAAGTCTTAGAAACCCTTTCATTCTTCATCTTCCACCGCCATACAAATAAGGGTTAAGTCTTAGAAACCCTTTCATTCTTCATCTTCCACCGCCATACTCATTCACCATTTTTTCTCTACTTTCCATCCAATCCTTCAAGGATTTTAAAGGGCTTTTGAGTAGTTTTTGGGTAGAGAGGTGATTTAAGGCATCCTAAGGTAAGGACCTTTATTCTAGATGTGAAATTTAGCTATAAAGGTGTTAAGGTCTTATTGTGTTATTGTTTAAAAGTGTAGAGAAAAAACATCTACCAAAGGAAAAGAGAAGTGCTAGTGGAATCACACCATCACAAGGTAAGTAAATCCAACTCAAGCTAAAGTTTAAGAAATCCTTGAGTAGAGATTTCTTTATGCATGTATAAATGATGCTTGTTGAGAAATTGAGTAAAGATATATGTTTGTGTGTTGAGAAATTGAGTTAAGATGAGTATTTATGTTGTGGTATTGGATATGCTCTCTTTATGGGAAGTGTTAATGTGTGATGAGTTTAGATGATTTTTGAGGATATTGAGTATATATTTGGAAGTGTTCTTCTATGATAGGAGTTATGTCCATAGAAGGGAATTTCTTCCCATTTTGGATGGTTACAAAGAGAAAGAGAATTGTAGTTAGAGAAGAGTTTTTGTATGCACATGAGTTGTTTGATGAAATGTCTAAGAGAAGTATGAGAATGAGTTATGAACCTTAATTCTTGCAACATTGAATATTGGCCTTTCCTAAGTGCATTAATGAGTATGAACCATCCATATGCATTAATTATGCATTAAGAAGTAGCTTGAGAAAGAGTAGAGAATTTCTACACTATGAGTATTAGCTTGAGAAAGAGTAGAGACCTTTGTGCTTAAACTACTCTAAGAAATAAAGAAGAGAATAGAGTAGGTTGTGCAATGGGGAACCCGTGAGTGATGAGTAAAGTCACGAGAGTGGGTGCTTTGTGATCCCCAGCCATGCCTCCGGTCAGATGCGGTCGTGACCGTCACGAAGAGTGGAACATGAGGTTCCAGCCATGCCTCCGGTAAGAAGGAGCCATGACATTCGAGAGATAGAGAGAAAGAATGTACACTCACATGGCCAAAGGTTTCGAATCCATGCATAACCGAATCCGATCGGTATAGAAATTAGTAGAAGTCACGTAGAGCAGGAGAGTTCCCGGCCATGCCTCTAGTAAGATAAGGCCTTGATATTCCCATGAGTAGAATGAGAAAACAGAGAAATAGAAAGAACAGAAAAAGAAAATGAGTAGAGTCACGAAGAGTGGGTTGAGTCCCCAGCCGTGCCTCCAGTAAGATGAGGCCGTGACATACACCAGAGAGTATATAGCAAAGAGTATGAGAAACAGAAAATAGAAAAAGAACAGAAATGAGAAGAGAAGAGAGTAAGGAAAGAATTAAGAGAAAGAGTTACGAGGATAGACGAGTAGAAGATTTACTTACTGAGCATTATTTTGCTCACCCCGTTATTTTTCCATGTTTTTGTAGGTTCTAGATGAGGATGCAGTCGGATGGATGTAGGCGGGCGAGGAGGAGTAGTTACACTGTCCACCATACTTTTGTGAACTTTTGTAAAGGATACTGACTTTTGTAAAAGAATATGTATATTAAATAAAAGAAACTTTGGGCCCAACTATTTTTATTAATGTACTCGTATTTTATTATACGTATTTTTATGAGTATAGTAGTATCAAGCAGTTATTACACCATATCTAGCCGGTAGTGCGCATTATGGTAGATTCCAACCACCTTTCAATGGTGGTGGTCAAAATCTGGCAAATGTGGGTGGGTGGGGGTGTTTTTGTCAATTCATAAACTTTTATTGTTGGGGTGTTTAGTTAAATTAACAAACCTAGGGAGTTAAAATAATCTAAATATTTTGAGTTGAATAGAATAGTATTGTATTTTGAAAAAAAAATTGAATATTGAAACAAATATGCATTTGCATATGATTAGATATAATAGTGGAATAAGATAGGATAAAAATAATGAACCAAAGAGGCCCACAAACCGAGCCTTAGTTAAGGGGTTGTTCCACACAACTAGGGCTGCAAACGAACCGAACAGTTCACGAACAACTCGTTGTTTGTTCGATTACTGTTCGATAATGTTCGCAAACATTCGTTTGATAATATGTTCGATCGAGTTCGAACAGGGATTGTTCATTCGATTCTGTTCGCGAACATTATACGTTTGACTAATCCATCCGTTCGCGAACAATCGTTCAATTGTTCGTTTGTTTATGTTCGAAAAACATGTTATGCATTATTATAATTAAAATTTTTTTTTTCATTTTTATATTATGTTTGATTTAGTTTGGATGAATTTTTTTTAATGGTAATCAATAATAAAATATTATGATACTTTTGTTTTTCTTATATATATAATACGTTTGGATTTTTTTTTTTCCAAATGTCATCAATAATTAAATATATAAGTATATAGCATTTTAATTAAAAAGTAATAAATCATTATGATACATAGCATGACAAATTTAAGAACATAATAGATTGTATAATCAAGTGATATATAATATAGTAAATCCAATAACATAATAGCTTCATATTTTTCCAAATGTAATCAATAATTAAATATTATAAGATAGCATTTCAATTAATAAATAATAAATATAGTATGGTAAATACTATATTTTTCCGGATCAAAAAAATGCTTGATAAAAAGGCAACAGATGAAAATGAATTCATTCGAGTTATGGTGAAAAAGATGAAAGAGAAGTTTGATAAATATTGGGGTGAATGTAATTTGTTGATGTCGATTGCTGCTGTCTTGGATCCAAGATATAAGATGAAGGTGATTGAAGTTTCTTTCCCTAGACTGTATCCTGAGTCTGAAGCACGAGCAAATATCACCAAAGTACGGGAAGCATTGTATGAGTTGTACAGGGAATATGTGGAGGAATTCCACTCTTCCAACAATGAAGAAAATGTTGGAATGAACATGTCTACTAAGATGAATGTAAGAACCGGAGCTCCTACTTATTGGGAATTTGATTTAGAACATTATCTTATTGAGGATGAAGATAGTCATTCAGAAAAGTCAGAGTTAGATTGTTATTTGGAGGAGTCATGTTATGTTTGTCAACCAGGTCCAAACACATTTGATGCACTAGTGTGGTGGAAGGCGAACAACATGAAGCATAAGATTTTATCTAGGATGGCTCGTGATATACTAGTCATTCCTATAACCATGGTGGCTTCGGAGGCGACTTTTAGTACTGGTAGCAGAGTTGTTGACCCTTATCGATCATCACTGTCTCCGACAACTGTAAAAGTGCTACTTTGTAGTGGAGATTGGTGTCGCAATCTCCATGGAGTAAAGAAAAAGAGCAAAGTAAGATTCATGTTTTTAAGTTATATACGTATTTAATTATTTTAATGATTTGATATTTATTCTAACTTAATTTTTTTTTTCTTTGTGTATTTTAGACAGAGGAGAAATTGGAGATTGATCTTTCCATCGAGTGAATCAAGTATATTGATATATGATTACTTTTTTAAGTATAGCCATATTTAAAACCAGTCTATTATTACTTATGATTTTCAATTTTTTTTTCTTTGTAGGTTCACACTATATACTATATAGTGACATGTTCACTCCTTGGAATCCTTTTGGTCGTGCTGTAATGTCTATGCAAAATGCAAATTCCTTTTGTTTGTATTATGTTTGATATGGAACCGAATAAATTTTGAACGATTTATTGTTTGGTTTAATTTATTTTGAAGTTTTATTATTTATGATGGTTAGATATTTTAATTTACTGAGTTTTTATTGATTTATTTAAAAGATAAATATAGATAGAGAGTTAATTTATTTTCAAATGTTGAATTAAATGGGTATGAATTATAAATTGTTGTATATTTGTTTTTTAGAGCATGAATTGGAAAGTTGGTGTATATTTTTTATTCGAACATGTATTCTAACGAGTTATTCGAATATGTATTGACAAGTTATCGAACGAGTTATTCTAACATGTATTTACAAATTATCGAACGAGTTATTCGAACAGGTATTTACGAGTTAGTCAAATGAGTTAGTCGAACGAACACGAACGAGTTACGAACGAACACGAACGAGCTTTTTGTTAATCGAACGAACACGAACACATATCCTGTGTTCGTTCGAGTTCGAACACTAACACGAACAATCGAACAATCAAACATACTTATCGAATAATTTTTGAACGGGCCTGTTTATTTATGTTCGGTTCAATTGTAGGCCTACACACAACTAAGGGTGTTTATAGATTTGGATAGCCTGGGGCCAAAATTATTTTTATAGATAATTGTTTTACTTTAGCTTTGCTTTTAATTTTTGAATGGGACCACATAAGCCGAAGCCAACAGGCCAACGTGACTGAGTTTTGACAATCCATAATACGCGCCAGGAAATTGATAACGCGCTATAAAACGCGGCACCCAGAGTGACCTTGCACTCTCTCTCCTTCTCTCTGTTATTACCTTTGTTTTTATTTATATCTTTCGCTTCGTAAACTTTTCAAAAACGATGAAAGAAGAAGTTATCAGCTCCGGAGGGACCATGGATCCCACTCCTGCTGCAAGGTGTGTTTAATCATCTCTCATACTCCCTTTTCCCCATCTTTTTCTTCTAAATTTAGGGTTTTTCCTACTATTTTACTGGCTTTTAGAAACTAGGGTTTTTTTTTATCTGGTCTCTGTTAATTTGGTTAATGTGTGTTAGGGTTTTGGGAGTTTTAGTGGTTGAACTTGTGGGTTTCTGCTTTGTTTGATTGCTGGGATTCTCAAAGCCAACTCAATGGCTGTTTATGTTTTCGACTCTGAAATTTTGTGTTTGTGGGTCGAATTAGATTAAAGTAATTCAATTTTATCTTATTTGGAGCCTTGCTTTATCTGACAAATGCAGGCATTGACTAGTAGGGAAGTAGAACAGCGAAAACAATCATAATGTTCTCATTTTTGGGGAAAAAAAAAAGAAAGATAATTGTGGATTAGTATTTTGGGTTTTTGGGTGTTCTTCTGTTAGGACTGGTAGCTGTAGCTTGTGTTTTGTTGCCTGGAAAATGAGGAAATTAAATTGAGGTTAAATATGAGAGCTTTTAACTTTCTGCTGATTGGTTGTTGCAAGATGAATAGCGTTCAAAGTTAAATGAATTTTATTAGTTTTGAAGACTTAATTAAGCTTATGTATTTGAAGCTGTATGTATTGAATGATAATGCTTTAGTTCTGATTTTTAGGATCTCATTGTTGTAGGGTTTTGGATCTTTTTATGGTCAGTTGGTGGCTTGGTTTTTTTGGGTTTCTATGAAATGAGACTTAGATTTGAAGTTGTACATATGTAATGCATTAGTTTCGAATGGTCTTGGAAACTTCGCTGAGATCATACAATTGTGCATTTATGTAGTTGTGACTTTCGGTTGAACTAAAATTGTGAGAATCTATACTCTTTTTTTTTCCTTTTAATTGCAGTTACTTTTTTTCCTTGGATAAGAAACTATAGAGTTATATTAAATTAGTCAAAGGTGAGGAGATGCAGTTTTTTATTGAACTAAGATCTCTACAAAAAAAAGGTATACAAGACACGAAAAGGACAAGCTGTCCCTAAACCCAAGGGTTGATACAGTACACAATGAAAACAGCTCTCCTATTCTAAAATGTTCAACACTAAAAATAAAAATCCCTAATCAAATTTGCACTAAAATCTTCCCTAGCTAGGTAATTGAAGCTTCCCAATTTTGTTGAGTAAAGGAAATAAGAAGATGCCCAGAGAGAAGCTCTAAATTTTACTTTATCCCACATGGACCAATTCTCTTCCTCACTTGTATCCTAAAAAATTCTCCTATTTCTTCCAAACCAAATTACTCAAAAAATTGCCATAATTGCACCATTCCACAACAGTAAAGCTTTTCTTCTGCCTCCCAGGGCAACATGTCTCTCTAAAAAAGCCAAAGAACCACTTAAGCTGTTTGTTCCACAAAAATCTAGCAGAGAGGTAGTGCAAAAATAAGTGGTTCTATCCTCCCAAAGTCTTCTTTGCACAAGATGCGCCAGTTCGGTGATAAAGAAATATGAGGTCTTCTTTTTTGAATCAAATCATTAGTGTTAGATTTTCTTTAGCACAACAGTCCACACTGACACCTTAACTTTGCTAGGAACTTTGGCTTTCCAAGTCACTTTAGAGGGCTCAAAAAAAGAAAAATCAAGATTATCAATAAGACTATTGATAATAGAAGTAGTGGAAAACTTTCATGACTTGTCAATCAACCAACTTTTATATCCAATAACATCCACTAGTTTCACATGAGAGAGGAACAAATTGCTACCTCGAGAAATAGATGACCAAGGGCATTTATTACAATCTCTATTGACATTTTTAGTATCCCAACCTTCCGTGTGCAACCCGTACTTGCTTTTGATGACTGAGTGACAAAGCTAGTTAGTTTCAAGAGGGAATCCGTCCAAAGCCAGTTGCTAAGCAAGGCCTAGTTTCTTTTTAACAAGATTACCAATCCCCAAGCCACCTTTATTGTGAGGTTGAGTCACAAAAGTCCATGTCACTTGGTGAGTTTTTTTCTTTTCTCCAAATCCTTCTCAAAGAAAGTCTCTCATGGTCTTTTCTAATCTTTTAGCAATCGAAATAGGCATCCGAAATAAGGACATATAATAGATAGGAAGGCTAGATATATTAGATTAAATGAGAGTTTGTCTCCTTCCTTTAGATAAACAAGCTTTCTTCTACCCAACCAACCTCTTCTCCACCTTCTCTAAGACTGGATTCCAAAAGGCCAATGCTCTAGGTTTCTTCCAAGAGCTTGTCTAAGATATTTCATGGGCCAACCTCTCATTTCACAGCCAATGGAAGATGCAAGGTTGACAAGTTTTATCTCTCGCAAGTTGATGCTTGAAAAAACACTTTTCTTCAAATTGAGTTTCAAACCAAAAATAGCACAGAACAGATCTACAACTTTAAGAAGGTTGTGAAACTTTGTTTCACCCTTAGAATGGAAAAAATAGTGTTAGTTGCAAATTGTAAGTGAGGGACTGCAACTTTATCTTTTCCTAAGACAAAACCCTCAAAAGTCCTTAGCTTTATCAACAAGTTCACTAAGAGTATCCCCCACCAAAGTGAATTAAGAATTGGGATAGAGGATTCCCTGTCTAAGCCCTCTTGAAGCCTCAATCTTCCCTTTGGTCCGAATTCTGATCCAGATCTTGGTGATCATGGTTGTCCCTTTTTTTAACTAATTCCTTTTTTACCATTTAGAAAGATAGAGAAATTAGTAGGTTTAAAGCAGCCCCTCATTCATTTTTACCATTTTTGTCCAAAACCTTTTGCTTTTAATACAAAGTCTAAGAAATCCCGTCTTCATAATCATAGGCTTTCTCAAAGTAAATCTTGAACAAAAATCCATCTCTCTTAGCCTGTCTATGCTCTTCAACAATCTCATTGGCAATTTAGTTAGCATCTAAAAATTTGTTTGTCCCTAACCAAACGCTCCTTGGTCTAAAGCGATTGTGTATACAAGCACCTCCCTAAGTCTCAAAGATAGAACTTTTGCTATGATCTTATTGAGATTGGTCACTAAACTGATAGGTCTATAATCACTTGTGGACTAGGTGAGTAGATAACAATTGTGGACTAGGTGTCTACAAAGAAAGGGTAAGCTAGAGAAAGGATACAAATCTATGCCCTTTTTGCATTGAGTAATCAAACTTCCCCTCTATAAAGTAGATCACAAACTAAACAAAATTAACTCAAAATCCCTTCCCAATTGAGATTAATAAAAAAGAAATAAGAATCCTGAAACTCCTTAGCAATTGAAGCCCAAAGTGATGCGAAAAGTTGCACTCTTTTCAAATTATTTTTTTCTAGCTGAATCCTCAAAAAGGAGTTGAAAAAATATATCTTCAAGGTTTTGGGTTAGTTTCTTCCAAAGGCAGCTCCATGCTCCCCAAGAGGTGAATCATAAGAGTGTAGGACAGCTCAAGACATCTTAGCTTCTAAATAAGCTGTTGCCCATAAATTTAAAGCCCTCGAACAATGAAGGAGAAGGATTCATCATAAATTTTTCTAATATGGCAAATTCTAAAGGTTAGGAAAAGATCCATACACGGCAAAGTCTCCTAATAATTTTTCTTGCCAAATCGGATAATACTTTCCATCCCCTCAATTAAGAAAATGTGAGTAATTAAAGGATATTCCTTAGAGATAGCTTTCCATTGCCTTCTAAAAACTTTGTAGCTAGCCATCGAAGAAAATGTGAGTAATTAAAGGAACTCGTAATGCCCCTCGTGAGTTCGGAAGGTTGTCTTAGGCACATCTACTTCCCGTACACTGATTTGGTGGTATCCCAATTTTAAATCCAACTTAGTGAATACTGTAGCCCCAGCCAATTCATCAAGCAACTCCTCAATCGTCGCGATTGGGAATTTGTCGGGTACTGTGAGGTTGATTAATGCCCTGTAGTCCACACAAAAATGCCAACTCCCATCTTTTTTCTTGACTAACAGGACAGGGCTTGCATAAGGACTAGTGCTCAGTTGAATAATTCCCGCAATCAACATCTCACTTACCGGTTTTTCGATTTCGTTTTTTTGGAAGTACGGGTACTTGTATGGCTTGACATTAGGGGGTTTGGATCCTGGTTGAAGTTCTATGGCATGGTCGTGGGTTCTATGGGGTGGGAATTCGGTGATTTGATCGAAAAGATGGTTGTAATTTTCTATCACCCTTGATACTATAGGATCTATTCCTTCTTGCACTGGTTCTTCTTTCAGTCCTATAGCCCAAATTCGACTACATAGCCAGTCCTTGTAGCTTGCAAAGATCGGATCATTGCCTTAAATGAAACCTCCGCCTTCACCAGCGAGGGATCTCCTTGCAGCATTTCTCTTTTTCCCTCCCAGTCAAATTCCATGGTTAGCCTCTTCCAGTTGGAACTCACATCTCCCAAAGTACTCAAGCACGTAATCCCCAACACTACACCTGCCCCGCCTAGCTCAAAAGGAAAAAATTCCTGTTGGATCTCGATTCCCTGGAGTTTAAGCCAAACTACTCTACAGATTCCTTCTCCCCGAATGGTGCACCCTTTTCCTACCATTACTCCAAAAGATCTCCCCTTATCCACTTTCAATCCTAACTTCTGCACAAGCTCATAAGAAATGAAATTGTAGGATGCCCCATTGTCAACCAACACAACCACGTTCTCAACTCCAATGTGGCCCTCAAGTTTCAGAGTTTTATGAGAAGAAATACCCACGATAGAATTCATTGAGAGTGCTAATGGATTACCTTCGTTATTGGACTCATCGTTTGGTTCTTTCTCCGGTTCTGGTTGATCTAAAGCTTCATCATCCATGAGCAGAAGCACTTGAAGTGACCTGTTCTTACACCTATGATTGGGACCAAACTTTTCATCACAGCGGTAGCACAACCCACGTTCACACTTGTATCGGATTTCCGCTTCAGGGAGTCGCCGGAAATTATCTCCCCTGTGATTGGATGCTGTCGTCTCAGTTGATCGTTCTTTATGATCGAAACTCTTGCTGGTTGAATCCTAGTAGGACTCTAAATCCTACTTAGTAGAGGAGTTTTACTTAGGAAGAAGATATGATCTTTTTCCTTTATCAGGTTAAGCTTAACATTCTAAATGAGATTCGAGATTTTGGAGAAATGGAAACAGAATAGGATTTTGTTTCCTATTTGTGGACTGTTGTGGGCTAATGGGTTTAATCGAGTTCGGTTTAACTTGTAAGATAACCAAACTCATAGAGAGGATAATTTACAAGGTTGATTTAAACGTTGGCCCAAATTAGAATTGGGCTAAGGCACGGAGTCGTAAAATTTTTATTTCGTTATTTGGCCTTGTCAGACCTAATAAGATTTGTGACCTATTGTAGACGTAAAAATCTACCTGTACGGAAGGGGGGTCTGATTCCGTGAGGTTGAGGCCACTAGCGATCCGCTGCACCTGCACACGTAGAGAAACAAAGGCGTGAAGCGAATGGGAAACACTCGGGTGGTGTTTGCCGTAGGCACTCTGACGCTCAAGTTAGCAAGGCTGAAAGAGGCTAGTATAGTGAAGGTTAGGGAGTAAAAAGGTTACCGGAAGTCTAGTCGGGGATTGTGACTACGGCAGTGATGTGAGGCTCTCAAGTCAGAGCTTCGGGTGTGAAGGTGTAATGTAATGTCCCTTGTGAGAGGACTGTCCTCTGTTTATATAGTGACTGTCTGGTCTCCCAATCCTAGTGGGAGTAGGAGTCCTCGTGTGACTCTGATACAAACCCTAGAAGAGTTGGGGTGGTGGTGAGTTGTCTTACCAGCGTTTGAATAGGAATGTGATCTGAACAGGAAAGTGACTTCGAAGAGGAGATTGATCAGGAACAGGAAAGTGATCAGTGGGGGTCGTGGGCTCTGAACTCACCTATAGGCCTAGGAAGTGAGCTGGAACTAGGAAGCCCATGCCCATATGGTTTGGGCAGGCTGTATCTCGTATCAACTGGGACTAATCTGGCTTGGGCCTCTTTGGGATTGGGCCTGCTTTCTTCCTCACTACCGGTCTTGTTTCCCCTATTTGAGCCAAAGACGATTTTTGGCCCTAACAGTTTATCCCCCACTCTATGAGTTTAAGAGTTTCTTAAGTCAGAGAGTATGAGGCGATCGTGGTGTGCTCGATCTTCCTTCCTGGATGACCTACTATCGGTGTAACTGAACGATTCGATGTAGGTGACTGGTAGTAAAGGGTCGTTCAGTATCCATTACCGATCTAGAGTATGCCATCATCCCAAGAGGACGTGCTCGATCGGTGTGAAGGGCCGAAGGATTGGGTGGTTTCTGGGACTCTTGTGCTCGTTCGGTACGTCCTACCGGCTGGAGAGGTGAGGTATCATCCTATAACTGAGGTGTCCATTCGGGTCTGCCATTGCATTCGTCTTCGACACATTCCGTTGGGTCATCCCTCGCGGGGTAGTCTGATGGGTCATTCCTTCTTGCACTCCTTGGTAGCATGGATCTTCGTTCATTCCTTCTGGTTGGATGACTCCCATGGTGACTGTTCTGTTGTTTCGCCCTACACGAATGGTTAGGGGAGTCGTCTGATAGTCACTCGGACCGCCAGGATGGATGGGCTTGAGTGCTGTGGTTTGTTTAGTTTGATTGTTCATCCCGTGGGGGTGAGCCGAGCCAAGCCGAATGGGGTTTGTGTCAGGGTGGTTGACTGGAGGTGAGGTGGGACGGTGAGAATGGGCTGGTTTTACGGGTGTGGGCTTTCTGTCACTTGATCGTCTTGATCTCGAGGCTGGGATGGATCGGATGAATGGTGTTCTGTTGGCATATCTTTATCTCCATATGTCAGGACAGAATCGTCGGCCGCCGACGCGGCCTTTTACTGGAGACCAAGGGTCAGTGCTCTGGTGTGTAGAGAGGTTGCATGGATGGAACAGGGGCGCGAAACCGATTAGGAGGTACTTGACCAAGCAGAAACTCTAGATCATAGAATTGACTCACTTTCTCTTTAAGAGACTGGTTTTCTGCCCTGATGGATGTGTTTTCGGTCCGAATTGCATTGTTCTCGGCTTCCAGTGCGGTTACCTTGTTTGAATTTTGTTGCATGAGAGCGGTTAGAGCCTCCAGTCTGGCCTCGAGGCCGGGGTTAGCGTTGTCCGAATTGTCAGCCATGAAATGTTCCTCTACGTAGCTAGGTTCGTCGAGCCGAATGATTGCTAGAGGCCCTACGGTGGGCGCTAAACTATAGACATAAAAATCTACCTGTACGGAAGGGGGGTCTGATCCTGTGAGGTTGAGGCCACTAGCGATCCGCTGCACCTGCACACGTAGAGAAACAAAGGCGTGAAGCGAACGGGAAACACCGGGGTGGTGTTTACCATATGCACTCCGACACTCAAGTCAGCAAGGCTGAAAGAGGCTAGTATAGTGAGGGCTAGGGAGTAAAGAGGTTGTCGGAAGTCTAGTCGGGGACTGTGACTACGACAGTGATGTGAGGCTCTCAAGTCAGAGCTTCGGGTGTGAAGGTGTAATGTAATGTCCCTTGTGAGAGGGTTGACCTCTGTTTATATAGTGACTGCCTGGTCTCTCAATCTTGGTAGGAGTAAGAGTCCTTGTGTGACTCCCTAGAAGAGTTAGGGCAGTGGTGAGCTGTCTTACCAGCGTTCGAATAGGAAGGTGATCTGAACAGGAAAGTGACTTCGAAGAGGAGATTGATCAGGAACAGGAAAGTGATCAATGGGGGTCGTGGGCTCTGAACTCGCCTATAGGCCCAGGAAGTGAGCTGGAACTGGGAAGCCCATGCCCAGATGGTTTGGGCAGGCTATATCTCGTATCAACTGGGACTAATCTGGCTTGGGCCTCTTTGGGATTGGGTTTGCTTTCTTCCTCACTATCGGTTCTGTTTCCCCTATTTGGGCCAAAGACGATTTTTGGCCCTAACACCTATACAATAGTAATAAAAATCTAATAATTTTATAATATTTATCGTGTAAAAGATGTTGAACTATAACTATTGAATAAGTTAATGTTACGAGATTTGAGTTTCTTTAATCGTTTGATAAAATAGTACACAACAACCGCCAAACACAAAGTTTCACGGGAAGTAATGCTTAAAGTTAAAGAATTCAGGCTGGTAGGTCCATTCATATAATAGGCCGTTTATTCTAAGGCCCAGTCCACAAAATCAGACAACCGGGATTAATTATTACTTGCTGACACGTAGGATGCGAATCTCCGCGGCTTCTCGATTCTTCCACTGCTCGACTGGCTCATGACTTCTCTCTTTTTTTAGTCTCCTTCCCCTTTCCTTTCCTTCTTACAACACAAATTAACAATTCTCTCTCTGTTCCATCACAGGAGAATTGTCAGGGCTTTTCTGCTCTTGCTGTTCTCTGAATAGCATAATCATTAATGTCTCATATCCTTTGATCGATCCGTTTGTTTCCTCTTCTCTCATCTTTTTAGTTTGTTTTTAATCTGATTGTTCGACCAATCAAATGCATTTTTCTTTTTTAATTTCTTTTAAATTTTTGTTTTTGTGATATTATGTTTGTTTCATTGTTTGGCTTTAACTGAAGCGAACGCGGTAACCAGAGAGATCGAGACCGTGAAAGGGCTCAAGCCCGAGTGGGTCACAAGGGTAAGCAGCCCAGAGACGACGGTTTGACTCCTGAGCAACGCCGTGAGAGGTTCTTATGGTTTTCTTAAGCAAATTATTTTTATTTTTTGCTTGAATCTCTTATTTGATTTTAAAATTTAAAAATTCACAGAGATGCGAAAGCATTGCAAGAGAAGGCGGCTAGAAAGGCGGCGCAGGCAGCTGGGGGAGGGATCAATGCTGGCGGTGGTGGAGTGAAAGCCAATAAGAAGTAACTGTGAAAAAGGGGGGCGTAGGTAGTTAGAATGGAAGTTGTTGTACTGGATCAGATCTGGGTTTGTGGAATTGGGAGTTAGATGTTTTTTGTTATTTTAACTTCTGAACTGTTTGATTTGTGTATGATTTGGAATGCAATTCCTATTTTTGTGCACTCGGTTTCTTTTTTTTCCTTCTCTTTAATCAATCGAAATAAGCAATTTATTCCTTATTTAAAAATCTAAATCATTCCAAAAATACAAATATTAATTAAAAATGTACCTGGATATCTGTTTGGTTGAAATTATGGAACTAAATCATCAAAGCTCTTAATTAATAGCGTAGATCTAGCAGATACTCCTGTATTTTTGTAAGCCTTAAATGATGCTGGTAACCAACCAGAAATCAATAACAAAGTAAGCATCATTGAATGAGTAATCATGTGAAGGCCACTGTTGGAGAGGAAATTTGTTTTGTCGGTTTCCTTTCTCATGCAGGCTTTATCTTGGTGTTTAAAGGGGTTAATATAATTGTGAAGTATTGTTAGACTGCTACTATAGATTTAAGTAAGGTCANTACGCATTTTTCAATTAACCAAGAACTAATCGGTTCTTATATATTCAAAATTGGTTTGAATGCTACTTGGATATCTGAATCGACTTAATCCGTTCAAGTCCGGTTTGTCAAGTCAATTTTTATATGCAGAAACGGTGCCCACCTTTAATTATATACATGTGACAAACCAATTTTCAAATACTAATATGTATGACTACTCTATAGAGCCTATGTTGTATTTTGTCATATATCATAAATTAATTTAAAGCTTGAAGATTTAATTCAAATATGTAAAGAAAAAATTGATCTAAAAAATCTTTAAAACCCATATGCGAACCATATAAACTTTAAAACCTAGGGCTTATTTTATTCCCCCCTCCAGAGATGGTTAAGCTTCAAGTACTAGAAAGATTTTCGAAAAGTATTGAAAACAGCCCTTTATGATATCTGTAGGGTCTTTTTGACATTTATAAGTTTTTTCTTTTTTTAGTTTTAAGGCGTTTTATGATTATTATTATTATTATTATTATTATTTTATTTTTTTTTGCTTTTGATAATTTCAAGATGGTATCTAATACTTTTCAAGAATGCTGAGACACTTGAAACTTAGGTATCTCTTAAGGGAACGAATAAAATTAACCCTTAAAACTTTTTTACATGAAAAAATCAAAATTTCTTTAATATATATTTAGAATTTGTATTTTACTTCTCGTTAATAAGAGCTAATTCTTACATGTATAAACTAGTATACAAGATTTTGTATTTCTCTATCACCAAAAGATAAAAATCTTTGCATTCTCTTATTAGTGACTATTAAAATCCTTGTGATAAAAAAATTGTGTTCATAAAAGAAACCAAATTGCATCAAAGATAATGTTAATTAATCCCTTTAACAAGTAATAAGGACCCTCAAACTCAAAAGAAACTATAGAAAAGTTGAAACTAAACACATGTAGGAATAAGATATTTCTTCTGTCAATTATTGCAATAGAACATGAGTCATACGTATGACAAATTAGATAATAATCTCTCAGATAATATATACGAGTCATATATAATAATCTTTCATATACAAAGGAGATCAAGATTGTTCCACGTTTGAAATGGTTAAAAATGTTAGAAATATTTTAACTCACATAAGGTGGTCCATGATTGTTTTGAAATAATTAAATTAGTTAAGGAGAATGATGGTCAGTTACCTTTGATGGAGAGATTACTATAGTTTGGCAGTTAATAAAACTATTATATATATATAAGGGGTCTTCTCTCTTTATTCCTTACTATTCCTTACGTTAGTTTTATTTATCCATAAAAAAAAAAAAAAGCAATTGATTTAAAGGGAATAAAGGGAGAGATACATTACCTTTTCACATCATCAAGGAATTTAATCATGGAACCAGGTATGTATCACTTCTTTAACAAAAAGTAAAATTCGTTAAGTTTCAGATCCTGAGATTTATGTTTATGCAATTTAGAGTATAGAAATATGATTATATTATTGATTCTTTGCCATTGATGAAATTACTATTAAGTTTTATATGTGGTATCAGAGTAAGGTTTAGAAACTGATATATTTTCCATTAAATTAATTTTTATATATTAGGGTTCTTATGGTATAAAGAAATTAGATTGAGTTTGGAAATTGACAAATAAAAAAGCTGTCAAATTAGATTGGGTTTGTAAATCTTGAGTGGCTAGAAATTTGGCTGGAATCATTTTTTTTTTTTTTTATGCTGAAATGTGATATTCCAGACATGTTTTTCAATAAAATTTCTACAAATTGGAATTCCAAAATATTTCCAGAAATTCGGGTCAAATATTGACCCATAAAATAACACTATTCTTTGAGTTGATCTAGCCCATTTTTTAAAGTCTATTTTTTAGTCTATAAAACCCAAATAAAAGAAGCCCAAGCCTATTTATTAAGTGAGCCCAATTTAAACCCAAACCCATTAAGAATAACCCATAAAAGCCCAACCCATTTAGTAAAAATGGGTCAACCAGATCCGACAAAATAGGGTAACCCAACCTGGTTATGGTCTGAAAAGTGAACCGCTCTGGTCAACGGTCCAAATCGGTTCATGGGTCAAAGTGGTTCAGACCGTTGACTAAATTGGTCAAAGAGTCAAAATATATCACACTTACCAATTTATTTCAATATAACCAAACACATTTAATATAATATTCCTGGTAATCTTTAAGGTAATCTATATTTCCCTTGATATAATATTCCCTGAACCAAATATACCCTTAGAATGTGTTTGGTTCAGGGTTATATGAGATTACTAAGGTAATGTCATCTTATATTACTTGATTACTACGTTTGATTATCAAGTAATATAAAATTCTGGTAATCTTCCAATACCAATAGTAGTTACTATTGGTAATATAGGAGATACTCTAATTCCCTTTATTTTTTTAGGTATTTTAAGATTATTTGGTAAGCTTATTTTTGTTACAATTTTACCCCTTATTAATATTTAGAACAATAATGCCCTTGTTTTAAAAATAATTTACAAAAATATCAATTGACTATTTTATCCTTATATACAAAGTTTTTAGGACATAAATACTCGTGAAATTTAAAAAAATTACCCAAAGGTGGTGGCTGGATTTGGCCACCACTGCCAGCCGCTGGAAACCACTGTCAATCATCGGAAACCACTACTAGTGTCCACTGGAGGCAACAGAATGGCGCACGACCGGCCATATCTGGCTAGTTGTGCACCATTAAGGCTGTTTTCGGCCATAGACGGAAACAGTTAGATCTGTCCTTTCACGGCCAGATCTGTGGCCCTTTCACCGCTAAAGATGTAGTCGTGAAACGACCACAAATCTAGTCGTGGAAACAACGGTATCTGGCCTTTCATGGCCATATCTCCACTTTCGCCACAGTTGGCGATGGTGGTGGCAGGTCGCCGGTAGTGGCTTGGGGTGGGTGAGGGTGTTTTTATTAAGTTTTAAACTTTTTTTTATTACTGGGGTGTTTTAGTAAATCTAAAATGTAGGGGGTTAAAAGAAATTATTCAAAAAATAATATTATATTAATATTAAAAAAGGAGGGCAATTTAGTAAATTATATAAAATACCTACCAATTTATTCCTCCCAACCAAACAAATAACATACTCACAAACTTATTCCAACCAACCAAACACATTTTCCAAAACATTTATAGTAATCTTCAAGGTAATCTTTTTTTCATTAATATAACATTCTTAAACCAAACGCCTGAATGTTATTACTCATAACCCGGAACCAAATATTATACTTTGTAATTAATATATCAATTGATAACATCACTAGACATTTATATCATAAATTAATTTAAAGCTTGAAGATTTTATTAAAATTTATAAAAGAAAAACTTGATATAAAAAAACTTCTCAACGTTTGCACTTATCAGATCCAAAAAAAAAAAAAAAAAAAAAAAAAAATGAAATAAATTTGTATCAAGGCAACAGGCTTGGGAAATAAAAAAACACCCATTGGTATAGATATTCTAGTATTCTACTCCAACCCCCATTTTTGTTAGATTGTTACAATTTTTTAACAGAAATGACATTTCTACCTTTAAGAAGTTGTAGACGTAAAAATCTACCTATACGGAAGGGGGGTCTGATCCCGTGAGGTTGAGCCACTAGCGATCCGCTGCACCTGCACACGTAGAGAAACAAACGCATGAAGCGAACGGGAAACACCGGGGTGGTGTTTGCCGTAGGCACTCCGACGCTCAAGTTAGCAAGGCTGAAAGAGGCTTAGTATAGTGAGGGCTAGGGAGTAGAGAGGTTACCGGAAGTCTAGTCAGGGACTGTGACTACGACGGTGATGTGAAGCTCTCAAGTAGGAGCTTCGGGTGTGAAGGTGTAATGTAATCTGTCCTTTGTGAGAGGGTTGGACTATGTTTATATAGCAACTATCTGGTCTCCCAATCCTAGTGGGAGTAGGAGTCCTAGTGTGACTCTGATGCAAACACTAGAAAAGTTAAGGCAGTGGTGAGTTGTCTTACCTGCGTCCGAATAGGAAGGTGATCCGAATAGGAAAACCACTTTGAATAGGAGATTAATCAGGAACAGGAAAATGATCAGTGGGGGTTGTGGGCTCTGAACTCGCCTATAGGCCTAGGAAGTGAACTGGAACTAGGAGGTCCGTGCCCAGATGGTTTGGGCAGGCCGTATCTCATATCGAATGGGACTAATCTAGCTTAGACCTCTTTGGGATTGGGCCTAGTCTCTTCTTCGCTGGTGGTCCTGTTTTCCTATTTGGGCCAATGATGATTTTTGGCCCTAACAGTTTGTCCCCCCCTCTTTGAGTTAAGAGTTTCTTAAGTTAGAGAGTAGGTAGTGATCGAGGCGTGCTCGGTCTTCCTTCCTGGACGATCGATCATCGGTGTAGCGGAATAGTCTGATGTAGATAACTTCTTTCGTCAAGGGTCGCTCGGTATGCCTTGTCAGTGTAAAGGGCTGAAGGGACAAGTAGTAGCGTTTCCAGGGATCATGTGCTCGTTCGGTAAATCCCGTCGACTTGAGGGGCGAGATATCGATCTATAGTTAGGGTGTTTGCTTGTTAAGCCGGGTCGAATGAGTTAGGAATTATCAAACTAAAAGATCCGCTCGGTCGGGATGTGCGGACGATCAAGTGGATGAGATACATGGACCTCGACCAAAGCTTGTCCACTCGTCCGCTATAGAAGGATGAATGGGCAAGGCCTCCTGCTTTGTTCTGAAGAGGGCTCGAACCGGGCCGTTCCAAGCTGATCGACCGGTAGTCCAGGCCTTCCAGGCCGGCGAAGCATGGGACATTTAGAGTGCCTTCCAAAATCAAGGGCTGAGACGAAAGGGAGGATCGGGCGATGGAGTGGAAGGGATATGCGAGTTTTAACAGTGGTTGCCCACTCGTCCACTACGGAAGAACGAATAGGTGAGGCCCCTGCTTTGTTCATCTAAAGAGAGCTCAAGCCGGGCCGTTCCAAGCTGATCGACTAGTCGGGAGGGCCTCCTGAGCTTGTGAATCGTGGGGGCATGTTGGGTCCACTGTCGAGCACGTGCTGACTCGGTCAGGAGGTCAGGGCGGTCAATCCAGGCTTTCGTACGTTGCTGCAGTTTCCCAGGTGCCACGGATGCTTGCCACGTGTTCGGCGGAGATCGAATCCTTATTCTTGAGGTGGGAAAATGAAAAGATGTTCTGACTGGTGGCCAATCGCGGGCCGCCACGTGTCTTCGCCTGTCAGTTTTCCCTTTTAAAAACGAATGGGTGGACTGTTCATCTTCCAGTTCGCATTTTTCTCCTTTTTTCTCTTCAAAAAATTTTCTTTTCTTTCCGTTTCTTCAGCTTCGTTCCAGTTTCTCTTTAATGACGTTGGATTGTTTTGGCAAACGGCGGCTTTGCTTCTACAATCTAGCGTTTTACGATAAATATCCTTTTCTTTGGACTGATTTTGGTTTGTTTTCATTGTTTGCTGAGTCTTTGGAATTTAGGGCGAAGTTCTTTGAATTTTTTGAGTAGTTTTGACTGGTTTTAGGGTGTTTAGAACACAAGTTTTTTGAATAGGTGTGAATTTTGGTATTCCTAGTGGGTTTTTGGTGACTTGGCTGGTTATTTTGGACGGAACTGAGAAGATGAAACGATTTAAGCAGGGCCTTGATTTGGCTCAATCGGTCTGCCTAACCAGATCGAGTGGCAGGTTGGATTGCAATTAAACTGGGTAGGTAAGTCTTCCGGTCCATCCGACCGAGTGGTAAGGGGGCGTGTGAAGTTGACTGAAAAGGTGATCGATCGTCCAGACCGAGTGGGTGATTCAACAGTGGAGGTGTTTGAGCTGGTGAGTTGGTGAGCAAGGGCGAACATACTCATAGGGTCGAGCTTGAAGGCGAGTCGGTTGCTTGGGGCAGACGAGGGGAGACGGTTGGATAGTTTAGTCGGTTGTAGGGGTCGATCGGAGCTTGGGCTTGTAAGAGTTGGCAAGTAGTTGACGGTGATTGGTCGACCGATGTTGGGGGGCGAGTGATAGCTGGGTGTTTGTGTCCTTATTCGGTCAGGTGTCCCGGGCAATCGGTCGCTTGACACTTGGGTTTCTTGAAGTTTTGAAATTTGGGTTGAGTCGGTTGGTTGGTAACGAGGGTCGACCGAGGCCTAGGAGTCGACGAGTTGTCGGGTAGGTTGCCCGATGTTGAAGGGCAAGCGAAAGCTAGATTTAGTATCTTCATTCGGTCGGTGGCTCAAGGCGAGTGGTTCTTTGACACTTAGTTTCTTTTTTAAGAGTTCCGAATCTAGGACCGAGTCGATCGATTGGGCTGGGCGATCGAGTCACTATGTCAGACACTAAATCAGCTAGCTCGAGTGAAATAGTGGTAGACGTTAGGGATGAGTATGAGCGTGCCCCCACCATAATGATGATGCCCGAAGGGGGTGTTCCGATTGAGGTATCGACTGGAGTTAGTGTAGCTGCCCTAGGGACGAGTACTCTAGGCCTAAGTGGTTCAGGCAGGCATAGGAGAAGTGGGGAAGACTCTGAAGGAGCTGGTAGTCCGTCTTCTTCCAATAGTAACTCTAAGGAAGAGCCGAGTCAACAGGGTAGCGAGATCTTAACCAGGGATTATCCTCCCGCGCTTAAGGAAAGTGATATGTGGTGCATCCGGACTTTGTACCATATTTCGAGTTCGGTTGATATTCGAATGCCACAGTCATATGAACGGGTTGACTGGGAGGCACCGGGTTAGGTTAGTGTTTATGAGAAGTGGTTCCATGATGGACTGAGGCTACCTGTTCCTCGCCTAGTCTAGGAGGTGTTGAACCACTTCATGATTTCTCCTTCTCAGCTCATGCCGAACGGTTGGATATGGCTCTTGAGGACCTCTGTACCCGGAACCAGGTGATGTTCGGGCTGCATGAGTTGTTGTTCTCGTACTTTCTGAAAGAGAATGATAAAGAGAAGGGTCGCTATCTGATTAACGTAAGGCATGATCGATCTCACCTGGTGACCGACCTGCAGTCCAACGACAAGAACTGGAAGGACCGATACTTTTTTGTGAGGGGTCAGGCTGTCTTCGGAGAGAGAGGACAGGGAGACATCCCAAGCAGCTGGCGGGCTATTGGTGAGATCTTTGTTGCTTTCTTTGTACTTTGATTACTAAATCTTGATTATGTTTTTTGCTTGTAGAGCTTGAGTACAATCGGGCCGGGCAGAGCAGAGACGGCTTGGACGTAGCGACCTAAAGGGTTCTAGCTATTTCAAAGGATCAGAGGGATTGACAAGTAGTGTTGGCAGAGTCTAACCTCAGAACCAGCCATCTTTGGGCCGGAGTAGAGACGATTCAACAAAGTATTCCCTTTCCTTCGTTGAAGCAGACCTGGGACGTGCTTCTAGCTCGGTACTACAATCATATCATTTTTGGTGAGTCAAGGCTGAACCCACTAACCGTTGGAGAGTTTGCGCTTGCAGAGACTTTAATGAAGAAGTTGAGCGTCCCCAGCGCGAGCGAGTCCATTGCCCGGCGTCGGTAGAAGAGAAGGAGGGAGTCCTCGACCAAGGAGGATAGGAGAGTGGAGGACGTGTTGGCGATGCAGTCGAGTCAGCAGCCTGCAGCCGGAGCTGAAGCATCCCAGACCGCAATCATGGATGAGGAGGCTGAGATGATTACTTTTAAGATTCCGGCTACTGCGTCGACCTATTCTGACGCGACTTTCATGAGCAAGCTGGTCGACTCGTTCTTATTCCCAGCAGACGAGGCACGCCTAAACCAAATGGGCATAGTTACTATTGCTGACTGGGGAGTGTCCCGCACCTTACAGGTATGACAGTAGTTTTGTTCTATTTAGCTCATTGATTTCGTACTGATGACAATACCTTGTTGTGCAGGCACTTACGAGCAGCCTTCATCTGAGGAAGTCTATGGTGGCGCAAGAGAAGAGGATACAAAATGTGTCGAAGGCGAACACTAGCTTGCGCTAGAAAGAGGTAGCAGCCCGGAAGGCCGAGCAAGAGTTTCAGCAGCGTTTGAGGGATAGCGAGAGTGAGTTGGAGAAGTTGAGGCGTGAGTTGGCCGAGAATACTACAGAGATCGAGTCTCTTAGGGAGCAGTGTATTTCCATTGCTGATGATGCTATCATCAAGGCCCGGGGTGAACTCATGCTTGAGTTCAAGGAAGGGAAGACCTCTCACTGGGATCCGAACGGAGACATCCAGCTCATGTGAGAGATGCTGGAAGAGGGAGACGGTCAACCGGAGGGGCAGGATGAGGAGCAGATGCCTGATTTTACTAGTCAGCCAGGGCCGTCGGATGTTAGGGATGCGAGCGACCGGACTGCTAGGACGGGTGCTGGCTATGCGGACGTGATGACCGAGTCGGAGATGGAAGAGGTGACTCGTACTGAGGATACTCAGCTTAGTTTTTTCTTTATGTACTTTGGGGCATGCGATGCCCTTTTTCTTGGCGTGTGTACCGTTTTTTGTATTCTGAACTGAGCTGTTTCAGGCTGTATGTATTATACTCGATTGTTCTAACTTCTGATGCTTTCTTCATGGATGAGTGAGTTGTTCATTGTTTCTTTACTTGTAGATGCACCAAGTTGTGTTTGTTACTTTAGTGTGGCCCAGTGGCTAAGGCATGTAGACCTTATGTTGGGCTAGGTTGGTGCTTTGTGTATTGCAGGTGTAAGAACCATTCACTCGGTCTGGCCGATCGAGTACAAAGTCTTGGATTGACCGAAGTCAATCCGGAGGTGTGAATTCTTGGGTCGGACAGGGTCGACTCGAAGGTGTGAATCGTAGATCGGGCTGAGCCGATTTAATGGTGTAATTTCGTGGATCGGGCAGGGCCGATCGAAGGTGATTTCGTGAACCGAGCAGGGTCGATTCAAAAGTGTTTTCGTGAACCGAGCAGGGTTGATTCGAAGGTGTTTTCGTGAATCTAGTGGGGTCGATTCGAAGGTGTTATTTGTAAATCGAGCCGGGCCGATCTGAAAGTGTTATTGTGAATCGATCAAGGCTGATTCGAAGGTGCGAAATCGTGGATCGGGTAGGGCCAATCTGAATGTGTAATCATGAATCGAGCAGGATCAATTCGAAGGTGCAATTTCGTGGATCGAGCATGGCCGATCTGAAGGTGTTACAAATAATTGATCGACCGGAGTCGATTTGTAGATGAAAAATTTCTGAATAATACTTCATTAATATTTGGCCATGAGGCCGACTGTCTAAGAAGAGGTGGATAGGCCCACTCATCCCTTTAAAATAAAAAAGAAAAACAGGAAAAAGATAGGTTCACCTAGAAATAGTAGCATTTGAGGTGAACGACATTCCAACTGTTACTGATGTCTTTGCCCTCGGTGGTTTGGAGTTTGTAAGCACCCTTCCCTGCTTCTTTAGTTACCTTGTAGGGGCCTTCCCAGGTGGGACCGAGTTTGCCAGAATTGATCTCTTTGGTGTTTTGAAAGATCTTGCGGAGGACCCAGTCGCATATCTTGAAAGTGCGGATCCTCACGTTGCGGTTGTAGTGACGGGCAGCCTGTTGCTGGTAGACTGCATTGCAGATGCTCGCCCGTTCGCGCAGCTCATCGACGGTGTCCAGGTTCTGGCAAAGGTTCTGACTGTTTGATTCTTCGTCCGTCTATTGGAGCCTGGTAGACAGGACTGATACTTCGACTGGGATGACCACTTCTGAACCGTATGTGAGGGAGAAGGGGGTCTCGCCCGTTGATGAGCAGGTCGTGGTTCACTATGACCAAAGGACTCCAGGTAGTTCATTTGCCCATGTACCCTTAGCTTTCTACAATTGCTTCTTTAATGTTTGAATGATTGTCTTGTTTGATGACTCGGCCTGGCCGTTAGACTAGGGGTTGCGGGGGGTTGATAAGCTCAGTTTTATTCCCCACATGTCACAAAAATCTCTGAAGCCTGAACTGATGAACTGGGATCCATTGTCGATGACGATCTCCTTCGGTATCCCGAACCTGCAGATAACATTCTTCTAGATGAAGGCTTTTACCTCTCGGTCTCTAACTTGTGCGAAGGCTTCGACTTCAATCCACTTAGTAAAGTAGTCTGTCACAGCTAAGATGAAGACTCGCTATCCAGGTGCAGTCTGTAGTTTTCCCACGATGTCCATTCCCCACTTCATAAAAGGCCAGGGTGTGAGGATGGAATAGAGTCACTCTGGTGGGAGGTGTGAGACATGAGCAAACCTTTGACAACTATCGCACTTCTTCACATAAGCGGTCAAATCGGTGCGTATGGTCTGCCAGTAATATCCAGCAGTGATCACCTGGTGTGCAAGGCTGCGTCCCCTAGTATGGTATCCACATTCACCTTCATGTAGCTCGACAAGGACACGTTGGGCCTCTTCTGGGCTTATGCACTTAAGATAGGGGCCCGAGAATGATTTTCTAAGGAGTTAGCCTTCATGTATGGTGAATCTGGCGGCTCTTGCTTTTAGTCGTCGTGACTCGTTCTTGTCAGCTGGGAGTTCGTCGTGTTCCAAGTATCTCACTATGGGAGTCATCCAGCATTCGGCTTGTTCAATACCCATGGCTTCCTCGGGCAGCTTGTTTGGTTGTTGTTCCTTCCAGTTGGCGGGCCACTACATGAATAATAGAGGGATAAATGACTGGGAAGAACATTTGAGGTCTGAGTTGAGGTTGTCAAGGGCATCAGCGTAGGAGTTCTCTGCTCTGGGGATTTGGACAATGGAGAACTCATCGAATTGGGCCTGCAGCTCATTGACCATGCTCAAGTAGGATGTCATCTTTGAGTCGCGTGTTTGATACGTGCCTTGCAGTTGATTGACCACGAGCTGGGAATCAGACTTCACCTCTAGTCTCTTTGCTCTAATTTCTTTGGCTAAGGAAAGTCTAGCTATGAGGGCCTCATATTCGGCTTCGTTGTTCGTGCACTTGAACCCATACTGTATTGCCCGCTGGATCATGTCTCCTTCTGGCATAATCAGTACTAATCCGAGTCCGCTTCTATTTACGTTACTCGAGCCGTCTACTAAGAGAGTCCATTTGGAGGGTGGTCGGTCGTTCATGCATAACAACTCACTCTTTGCTTGGGTGGTGGTAGTCGGGGTGAAATCAGTAATGAAGTCAGCTAACGCCAGGGACTTGACGGCTATGCGAGGCTGGTATGATATGTCAAACTCACTGAGCTCTACTGTCCATTGTAGGAGTCGGCCTAATAGCTTTGGTTTGTGCAGTATCTTCTTAAGCGGGAAAGAGGTGAGTACAAATATTGAGTGACAATGAAAGTATGGCCTGAGCTTCTTGAATGCATGGATGAGGGCGAGGGCTAATTTTTCCAGCTGACTGTATCATTTTTCTGCGTCAAGGAGTGACTTGCTTACATAGTAGACCGACAACTGCTTTGTTTCTTCTTCCCGAACAAGTATTGCTGAGATGGCTGTCTCTGAAACCGCTATGTAAGAGTAGAGCTTCTCCCCGTCCACAGGTTTGGAGAGGAGCGGAGGGGAGGTCAGGTACCTTTTCAGCTGTTGCAAGGCTTCTTCGCAGGAGGCTATCCACTGGAACTTCTTAGTCTTCTTGAGAGCATGGAAGAAGAGATGACACTTGTCGGTTGATCTGGAGATGAAGCAGCTCAAGGCGGCCACTCGTTCTGCCAGGTGCTGGACGTTTTTGATACAAGTCAGAGACGGTATGCTAAGGATTGCTCTGATTTGGTTGGGGTTGGCTTCTATCCCTCGCTGAGTCACCATGTAGCCCAAGAACTTACCTGAAGAGACCCTAAATGAGCACTTGGCAGGATTTAGCTTCATGTTGTACTTCCTGGGGACGGTGAATGCTTGGTTGAGGTGGTCGGGGTGTTGTTCGGCTATCAGTGACTTGACGAGCATGTTGTCGATGTATACCTCCATGGTGTCTCTGAGGTACTCGGCGAACATCTTGTTGACCAGCCGCTAGTAGGTAGCCCCGGTGTTCTTAAGGACGAATGGCATCACCTTATAGCAATAGGTCCCCTTTTTCGTGATGAAGGCTGTCTTCTCCTGGTCGTCCGGGTGCATCAAGATCTGGTTGTATCCTGAGAAGGCGTCCATGAAACTAAGGAGCTCATGACCTGCGGTCACATCAACCATCATGTTGATATGTGGGAGCGGGAAGGAGTCCTTAGGGCAGGCTTTGTTTAAGTCCGTGAAATCGATGCACACTCTCCACTTCCCGTTCTTTTTCTTTACGACCATGACATTCGTCAGCCATTCGGGGTAGTGGACCTCTTTGATCATACCATTGCTCAGTAGCTTCTCGATCTCTTCATTGACAATTCGGTTACGCTCTGGTGCGAATTTCCTTCTCTTCTGCTTCACTGGTGGGTGATCTGGGTCTACCTTTAGCTAGTGAACCATTGCTTCCGGACTGACTCCGGTCATGTCAGCATGAGACCAGGCGAAACAATCTTGGTTCTGTTTGAGGAATTCTATCAGCTTCTCTCTTGTCTCAAGCTTGAGGCGGGACCCTATATGTGTCTTTCTCTTGGGGTCATCCGGATGTATCTGTACTTCATCCAACTCTTCCATAGATAGTTGATCCGGCTCGGTTGGAAGGGTTGGATGAGACTGTAATTGCTATGAAGAGTTACCCTTGCCTTTGAAGGTGTTCTTGTAGCAATCTCTAGAAGTTTTGGGGTCACCCTTAACCTCTCGTACCCCCTACTTGGTTGGAAACTTGATCGTCTGGTGGAAGGTAGATGGGACTACCTACATGTTGTGGATCCAAGGTCGGCCCAAGATGACTTTGTATGGTGATGGGCAGTCGATTACCAGAAAAACTGTCTGTTTGTTCACTCCGCCAGCGTAGATAGGGAGGATGATCTCCCCGATAGTATACTTCTGCTCAGAGCTGAAACCAACTAGCAGTGTCAGCTGCCTGTTGATGTTTGCCTCTTCCAGTCCTATAGCCTTCACTGCTTCGAGGAATAAGATGTTTGCTGAAGAGCCTCCATCTACGAATACTCTTTTCACTAGGATGTTGGCGATCTGCAGGGAGACGACTAGACTATTGTGATGAGGAGCGGCCAAGGTGACCGGCTCGTTATCTTCAAATTGTATTACCTGATGAGTGTGTGACCGTGAGACCGGACGGATGGACTAGACTTCATGGTGGTGGTTGGTTCTGGCATATCGCTTGGCTAATGAATAACTTACCCTACTGATCTCTGATCCTCCGGAGATAAGCGAACAGAATCCTTTTGGTGTGGGTTCTCGCGGAGGCGGTGATGGTTCTTTTGAACTTTTGTGGCTAATGGTGTTCTTCCCCTTATCAGTTAGCAAATCTCGGAGATATCCGCTCTTAAGAAGTGCAGCGACCTCTAGCCGCAAGGCGATGCAATCTGCGGTGTTGTGCCCATGATCGCAGTGGAACTCGCACCATTTAGTCTTGTCTCTCCTTGCCTTGGGGTTGAGCTTGCCTGGCCACTTAACGGTGGATCCCATTCCTTTCATAATCGCGACGACTTGGGTTGGTTCGACATTGAGGCTGTACTCCGGTATTTTGTACCGGTTCGATCTGAACTGTCTGCTCTCGGTTCTCATTGGCTGGCGATCATACGGTTTTCTGACTCTGCTCGAACTACATGCTGGGGGTTGGTAGCGGTGCTCCGCTGGCCTGTGCTCTGGCTTCCTGTCATTCCGCCTTGAATCGTATCTAGAGTGAATCGTTCGGTTTATCTCATCCTCCTCCCATCTTATCTGGATCACTGTCCGGGTCAGGGCGTCTTTCATTGTGGTGCAACCCAGCTTTGGAAGTTCTTTGTATAGTTCTCCGTCCGGGAGGAGACCTTTCCTAAAGGCATCTATGGCTGTCTTAGGGTTACATGCAGGGATGAAGATCTTCTCTTTGTTGAACCTGCTGACATACTTTCTCAGTGGCTCGCCCTTTCTCTGGTATACTCTGTATAGGTCGGCCGACAGCTTCTCGAGTTTCTTGCTATTGGCGAACTGTTCCACAAAGGTGTCGGTGAGTTGGGCGAATGAGTTGATGGATCTGTTCGGGAGATTCGTGTACCATTGGAGTATCGGGCAGGATAAGCTCGAACCGAAACTTTTGCACATGCAGGCTTCCCTCAGCGGTTGGGGTATTGAGACGGTGAACATCCGCTGCTTGTACGAGGCTATGTGATCGTCTGGGTCGGTTGTGCCGTCGTACAGTTTCATGTTGGGGATGGTAAACTTTTGAGGCATGTCGGCTAGGGCGATCTCATCCACGAAGGGTGAATCCGCGTAACAGTGGGGCTTGCTCTTCTTGGTTGGGACCGGCATTCCTGGGATGCGTCTCATCACTGCTTTCACATCGGCCAATCTCTTGACTAGTACCTGTTCCATAGGAGAAGGGGACGCCACTAGGTCATCCTGCTTGACCGGGTCGGCCTTTGCACTTGTCTTCGGCACATTTCGATGGACCGTCCCGCGCGGTGTGATTTGGTGATTCATTGCTTCGTGCACACCCTGGTAGCCTGGATCTTCGTTCATTCCTTCTGGTTGGATGACTCCCATGGTAACAGTTCTGGTGTTTCGCCCTACATGAATGGTTAGTGGAGTCATATAGTAGTCACTCGGTCCGTCAAGATGGATGGGCTCGAGTGCTATGGTTTGTTGGGTTTGGCCGTTCAACCCGTGGGGGTGAGCCAAGCCGAATTGGGTTTGTGTTGGGAAGGTTGATTGGACGTAAGGTGGGACGGTAAGGATGAGTTGGTCTTGCGGGTTCGGGCTTTCTGTCACTGGACTGTCTTGATCTTGAAGCTGGGATGGGTCGACTGAATGGTGTTCTGTTTGTGTGTCTTTATCTCCATGTGTTAGGACAGAATCGGCTAAATGAGTTTAACTTACGCGACCTTTTGCCGGAGACTGAGGGTCGGTGCTCTGGTGTGTGGAGAGGTTGCATGGATGGAACAGAGGTGCTGAACCGATTGGGGGGTGCCTGGCCAGGCAGAAACTCTAGATCATAGAATTGACTCACCTTCTCCTTAAGAGACTGGTTTTCTGCCCTGATGGATGCGTTTTCGGTCCGGATTGCATTGTTCTCGGCTTCTAGTGCGGCTACCTTATCCGAGTTCTGTTGCATGAAGGCGGTCAAAGCCTCCAGTTTGGCCTCGAGGCCGGGGTTAGCGTTGTCGGAGTTGTCAGCCATGGAAAGTTCCTCTACGTAGCAAGGTTCGTTGAGCCGAATGATTGCTAGAGGCCCCACGGTGGGCGCCAAACTGTAGACGTAAAAATCTACCTGTATGGAAGGGGGGTCTGATCCCGTGAGGTTGAGGCCACTAGCGATCCGCTGCACTTGCACACGTAGAGAAACAAACGCGTGAAGCGAACGGGAAACACCGGGGTGGTGTTTGCCGTAGGCACTCTGACGCTCAAGTCAACAAGGCTGAAAGAGGCTTAGTATAGTGAGGGCTAGGGAGTAGAGAGGTTACCGGAAGTCTAGTCGGGGACTGTGACTACGGCAGTGATGTGAAGCTCTCAAGTAGGAGCTTCGGGTGTGAAGGTGTAATGTAATCTGTCCTTTGTGAGAGGGCTGGCCTCTGTTTATATAGCGACTGTATGGTCTCCCAATCCTGGTGGGAGTAGGAGTCCTAGTGTGACTCTGATACAAACACTAGAAAAGTTAGGGCGGTGATGAGCTGTCTTACCTGCATCCGAATAGGAAGGTGATCTGAACAGGAAAACCACTTCGAATAGGAGATTGATCAGGAATAGGAAAGTGATCAGTGGGGGCCGTGGGCTCTAAACTCGCCTATAGGCCCAGGAAGTGAACTGGAATTGGGAGGTCCGTGCCCAGATGGTTTGGGCAGGCCGTATCTCGTATTGAATGGGACTAATCTGGCTTATGCCTCTTTGGGATTGGGCCTGGTCTCTTCTTCGCTGGTGGTCTTGTTTTCCTATTTGGGCCAAGGACGATTTTTGGCCCTAACAGAAGTTTAAAAACTTTCAATTACACCAGACTCATCAACTTTGTTTCGAATCCAAAACGGTGAAATTTTAAAAATAACAAACAAGACCCAACATTCTTAATAAAAATTTGTTGACCAAACTCAGGCAAGCAACAATCGTTTGAGGTCGAAAATGGTCTTTTGCAGCTGATTGAGGTTGAAAAAAGGTTTCATGGCCGCCTTTGGAGTCTGATAACGGCCGAGGGTAGTCGTGGCCCGCAGGGATGCGCGTTTCGGCCTTCTCACGATTGTCAAAGGCCAAATCCAGCCTCACTACAGCTTAAGGAGGTAGTTTGTGGGCTCTAGCAGCTATGACAAGGCTGCTCCAGACTCATTTTGGGTTTTTAAGTGAATGCAAGAGATCAATAATACCTTCTTAAAATGTTGAAATATTAAAATAATATTATCACCTGTTAGTTTTAACGCTTGAATCTGAACGGAATGGGATATTAGTGTGTAATGTTCTACACCAGTGGGGTGGTATAAGGTTTCCCAAACACGTGGGGGTTTGCGGAGAGCGCCTTTGTATTTATTCAAGTAGTAAGAGATTAAAATCCTATTTTTGCCTTCCACGCGTACGTACTCCTCAACGGCTAACCAATTTAAATTCACGCGCCTCTCTTACGCACATGGCCCCACATGCCAAGGTCACTCTTGTAATTTCCTCTACCTCTCTTCAAACTAAAAATAACAAATCCCTAATTTTCCCGCCCAAATTTCCCTCTCTTTCCTCCCATATATAAAACCAGGCAAATCCAGAACCAAATGTTTAATTAATTATCTTTTTAAGTCTCAATTAATTACAGAAATGCCAGACCTCGCCAATCTCTCTCTCTCCTCATCGCTAGCCCTACCTCGGTGTCCGACTCTCAAGCCGCTCTCTCCCGACTCAGCCGCCGAGTCGCCTTGCGCCGACTCGGCCGTCCAGGCTCTTGCGTTGACCGCCAACGGAGACTGCTGCGATGATTGGGACCGGAGCTCGAGGCTTGAGGCTTGTAGCAACGGAAATGGGAGTACCGTTAAGGTTGTGAGGCGCAGCCACGGCGCAATTGTGCGAGCTAAGAAAGTCAGTAGTTTTGAGGATCACGTGACGGCTTGGATTCGGAGAAAGATGGAATTAGGAGTCTTGCCATCAAAATGTCACCTTCCGTTTCTCAATAGCATGAAGAAAATGGTAATTATTCGGTTAAATAGAAACTTCGAGATTGGTAGGATAAAATCAGCTACTTAAGAACAAGCATAGAAAATTATTTTGAAACCCTTGGTGTTTTTAGTTTGATTCTTTATAATTGTGAGTACTTTTAAGTTTGAGCAGGAGAGAAGTTTAAATTTGTAGATTTCGTAGGCGTGCAAGTGACAATTTGTGTGTTAAATTACTTAGGTTAGGAGTGCAGAAATAATGCAGAAGGATAACTCCTTATTAAGGAGTTCCGGAAATTTTAGAAAATAGACCGTTATTCTTTAACCTTTAAACTAAAATTAGCAAAACTTCATAGTAAGGATATTTAGGTGCGGCATTAGCTTGAGAAAGGGCTTTGAAATTCCAATTTCATATAATGAATCTTTAAATGTTTGTTAAATAGATCATCTCGTGGAAAGGGAAAGGGTGTAGTGCTCCTTGGCTTCACTGCTACTGTAGTTTGTCAATTTAAGGTTCAATAAAGTGACTGAGGAGATGTGGAAGATTGCTCCATCTTGCCTCTCTTTGTTTTACAGAAAGAGGGAAACAAAATAAAATTTTCAATCCTAGGAGCTCTTTTTTTTTTTAATTGCTAACTTCTAGCTCAGCTGCCCTAGTAACAGGGATCTTACTGGTTGACTAACATGCTTTTGACAACTTAAATCTTGTAGGTTATGGCTTCAGTGAATGTTTTATTGAAAGCTTTTTCTGTACCTTGTTTCTTTTGTTCAACAAGGCTTGTTAAGCATTAAATGAATTAGAAATAAGATGTGTGGTAGAAGTTCTTTTTGTAAGTCTTATGTTCTGTTTACTTCAGACTGGACACGAAAACAAGCAAATGGTTTCAAAATCTTGTTTCCTACCTCTCTATGGTGATAGTCTGGGTGACATTAGATGTTTTTGTTTTGAAACTTAGGTTGTATTATTTCAGTTTGCTTTTTGACAGCTGATATAAATGATGAAGTGTTGAGGTTTCTCTGTGGCTTCATCTCAGGTTGAATGTCTTGTTTGCTGTAAGATCATCTACCCTGGGGAAGAGTTGTTATGCACTGTTCGTGGTTGCCAAGGAGTTTTTCACTTAATATGTGCAAAGGAAATACTTCGGATCTCTAATATCAAAAAGTTCAAGTGTCCACAGCATGTAAGATCTCATGAAATATATCTTTTCTTTGTTCTTAAAAACTTTCGGCATCATTTCACCGTGGAAATTGCTGTAAAGAACATTTAGCTGTGGGACTGATTAATGATGTGCAAGTTTTTTAGGAAGATTTGAATGGAGCTCTACTTTGATGAATTTGAATAATTTCTACAAGCTAATTCTGAAGAAGAGAGAGGAAGAGCACAGTATGGGAAAAAAAATATGTTTTTGAAATTTCCTTTAAGCCCTGGTCTAAAAGATATTCCAAGACACTTTTTTTTTCTGTTTTTTTTGACTTTATTCATATGAATGGTAAAGGGGTTCTGAATTTGAGGGCTGACTTGGCCTAAGTGTTCAAATAGTTTTATAATTTATATCACATTTGCATTGTTTTGATACCCAATCCGGTTGCTCTTGTAATGGTTGAGTGATCATCCGCTACACGTTATGTGCCCTCTCCTTTTATTCTTGATATATTCTCATAGTTTCTTACAGGAAAAAAAAAAAAGTTCTCGAGTCACATTTCTGTTCAGTAACTTTGTTTTTTGTTGTTTCATTTTAGTTTTATGTTCTTTAAAATTCATACTGTATTTCCAGTTTAGAAATTGTGATGTTCTCCCACTCCCAGATGATTGATTCGTAATGTTTTTACCAGAGGTTATAAAAGTCAAATCAGTGCTAATTTCTACTACATCTGTTGCTCATCTACTTGACATATTCTGTATGCAGGCATGCTTTATTTGCCGACAGAAATTACAATGGCGATGTGTGCGATGCGAAATAGCATCACATGACAAATGTGCACCATGGTCAGAGAAAGTGATTCATTTGAAAGACCAACCTGGACGAGCAGTTTGTTGGAGACATCCAGCAGATTGGCGGCTAGATCAGAAGGTCAAATTCTTCTTTCCTTAATCAGTAATGTCTGTTTACTGTATTCACCTTACTAACATATCATCTATACTTTACCTTTTTAATAAAAACCAATACCGTATATTTAGGTTGAGATCTCACTTTTATCAGCTATAACTATCATGCTTGTTGGTTTACATGTATAATCAACTTAGTAGGGACAAATATAGCAGCTAAAGTGAAATATCCTCTGACTACAGGTGAACCCCAAGTTAGTTTTCTCTCATGGTTGTTGTATCCCATAGGACCCGCCAGTGTACATATGTATTCTTGTGTTTGTCTGTTTGGTCAATGAACTGGTTCCTTTATACATGCTCTCAAGTTCTTGTTTAACTGACCATCAAACGTCTACAAGAGGATGACCTGAGCTTCTTGTAATTGAAATTTCGTAAGACAGATTGACCATGGAACTGAGTTATTCTTAATATTTAGTATAAGCTAGTTACCTGTATTCAGACAGAAAGAACCAAATGCTTTTCAGCATATTATGACCTTGTAATTGAATCTTTTGTAATTTTTGTTGAGGTTTTATTTCTCCATTATTTTTTATTGATTAGGCTGGCTGACAGGACTGATATATTTGTTGAATGAGCAGCATGCAGAGGCAACATGTGATATAGAGGTCAGATTTTTTGCACACTTCTTGTAAGGATTATTGAATTTTATAATGGATGGTTTAAAATATATGCATTACTTTTTCAAGAGATATTATGCCACGTCTGCATTGGTCGGTGGGGAAAATGGCCACCCAAACCCCCTGCTCTCCCTTCTTAATATGGAGCTATGTAATAGTACAATACACATGAAATTTCTTTCTTTCCTAAGAATTGTTCTGGATGTGAGCTTTTATTGATTACCTATTTCCTAATTAAACCAATAATTGCCTTGGGCACTGCTCAAATAGTGTGAAACAGGAGAGGATGAAAGTAATGTGCAGGCATGATTACGAGATATGTTGTTAATTAATCACAATAAGTAATATAAATATTGTATTTGAGTAATTAGCTTGTCATTTCTACATCCCACAGGCTAACCTTTTTCCCTGTCTCATATTCTAGGAAGTTTTCTCTCGCTTACCTCTACCTTATGTGGATGAGGAGTTCAAGATTGACTTCACATGGAAAGATCTGACTGGGAATAAATTGGAGCCACCTTCATATGTTCACATCAAGCGCAGTATCCTATAAATGCTTTGTGTTATATTGAGCAATTTCATACACTGTAGTTGATTGGTTTAATACGTTACTAAGAACTGGTGAAAGGAATAGTTTTAGTGTTTCCATTTTGGCAGATAATTGTTAACATATAGTGTTACCAAACTGACCTTAATTGATATTAGATATTTACCTTGTAAAGAAGAAGCGTGATGATTCTGATGATGGGATCGGATGCACAAGTTGTAGATCTGAATGCTGTGATGACTGTGTTTGCCGGTATTTCCTGCTTATCTTCCAAGTTAAACACTGATAAACTGCAATAATTATGCTAAAGATATTAGAAAGCAATATTTATCTTTTGTTATGTTACATGAACCCATTGGTTGAAACTTTGTGAAATAAAGACGTTATAGTTAGCATTTGGTCTGCCACATACCAGTTTTAAAGCATAAACTTGTTATCTTATAGGGTTCAATGCATTAGCTGCTCAAAGGCTTGTCACTGCGCAGAAACTTGCACCAACAGACCATTCCGCAAAGAGAAGAAGATCAAAATTGTCAAGGTGAGAAATTTTATCTGTAGACTGCATCAATTATGTCCTGAAGTTTGTATCACTCGAGCAGAAAACGTCGTAATCTTAGTTTGTTCATTAACGTTTTTTCTCTAGAAAATTTTCTGTTATGATATCATTAAAGGATTGTCTTCCTTTTCAGACTGAATTTTGTGGTTGGGGGGTGGAGGCTGCTGAACCCATCAGTAAAGGAGAATTTATAATCGAGTATATTGGGGAAGGTAGTGCTCTTGATTGGACCTTAGCTTACATATTTATATGTATTTAAGCATTTTTTAGGATTACCTTGCCTTGCCTCATATTTTGCTTCTCGTTTTGAGGATTTTGAAGACATGGATGTGAACTTTGTAGGCTTAGAAGTCTCTTTTACAGTTCTTCTTTTAGATGTTATCGCAAACATTTATTAACGGTTGTCTTTCTTTATTAGTTATTGATGATGCGTTGTGCGAACAAAGGCTGTGGGACATGAAATATCGAGGAGTGAAGAACTTTTACATGTGTGAAATTCGAAAAGATTTTACAATTGATGCTACTTTCAAGGGGAATGCATCTCGTTTTCTAAATCACGGTTGCGATCCCAACTGTATATTGGAGAAATGGTAAGTGCCACTAATATTACTACGTCTACATTTATACTCAATGGTAATAAAAGATTGCAGAAGCTTCTGGTTCCCTTCAAGATTATGAATTGGATTTGGTCCTCTTTTCAAAGAACTATGCTGGGCTTTATATGATTTAACATTTCTATTTTGCTCTTATTGAAGGCAAGTTGAGGGGGAGACACGTGTAGGTGTTTTTGCTGCTCGCTCGATTAAAGTTGGAGAACCATTGACATACGATTACAGGTATGTAGGACTCAACTGTATTTGCATAAGTTTGCACCTGATAATGAAAAATTGGTGCTGAAATTAAGTTTATTTCTACACTAGCATTCTCAATTGAGCTGGAAGATTAGAAAAGAAATGATTTTTATTGAGGTAAATTGACCAGATGAACATATCAGACTGCCATGGTTGATAAGAATACACAATATTTAGACAGGTTCAACGAAACTTTGGATGGTTAAGATTTAATTTAACTTTTGCAATTAATGTACTTTGAAAATGACACAATTTAGATATAATCTCGATCATTCAAATGCATTGATCTAAGAACGTTTGGAAATTTTGAATTTCATATTGTTGATCTAAGGGCGGTTGGAAATTTATATTTCATATGGTTGATCTACAGATTTGTACAATTTGGGCCTGAGGTGAAATGCTATTGTGGAGCTCCATCTTGTCAAGGCTATCTTGGAACCAAAAGAAAGGTGAGTAAATTAAACCTTTGTTGGGGTTCAAAACGCAAGAGAACTTCCACTGCTTGCCTTGCTATTATAGCTCTATGATTTGTTTTCACAATCAGTCATGTTGTATATCAATCTTTTCATGTAATATTTTTGCAAAATAAAGAAAAAGATTAAAAAAAAAAAAAAGAGAGCGAGACAAAATACCAGTCTGCAGGCATAAACTTTCATTTAAAAGGGCAAAAAATATGTAATTTTTATTGATTTGTTGTGCTAACCTTTTCCTAGAAATTTCTGGGTACCTTGTTGTAATATTGAAACAAACACGTGATTGATTTCCCCTTTGTTGGGTTACTCAATTGTATTTTCATGAAAAATATTTTTGATATTATATCGAGTTTTTTGTGGAAAAAACAAATTATCTTTCTAATTGTTAAATTTTATATAAGTTGATCTTAGAAGCAGCAGGGAAAAGGCTAAGAACTGGCTTGATCAAGTCCGCAAAAATTGAAATTACAGGTATCAATTTTTTTTAATAAATAATTCAATCTAATAATTTAATTTCCTTGACATTCATTTATCCCGATATAAATTCGTGAATTCATAATATAAGGGATCAATAACAAAACATGTATTTGTAATTTTTTTTATTGAGTTAACCCAAAAAAAAGTTTCATTAACACTTTTTCACTTTCAAACTTCTAAAATACTCTCTTACTATCTAAATAATATATTTCTCTTTTATTTTGGGTGGGAAATATAGTGATTTACAAAAAAACCCTTCTTCTTAGCCTCTTCCATTGCTTCTTTTTTTAGCCTTTTCCCTTGTCGACGATTGTCGTCGATGTTGGGGAGCATCGATGACAAGAAAATATTGCAAACAAGCATTTCTCAATTGTCTTTCAATCCAACAAACACAAAAATTGAACGAATCAATCAAATTAAAACTCGAAAAACCTTAGGGTGGTGGAGCGATTGGTGGGCAAACGAGATCTAGGATGTTAGGGTTTTTGGAGAGGAAGATCTAAGGAATCGATTGGTGGTGGCAAGAAAGATTTTTGACATTGGAAACGATCGAAAATTGACTTAGAAATCGAAAGGTTGTGCGGTGCATGGTAAGTGGGCAAGGGACAGTGATGGAGGTGAGGGTTTTGTAGAGTGGGTTGTGGAGAGTGTGATGGTGGTGTTTGGGAGAATTTATGGCAAAGAAATTGATTTGGAAATTTGACTTGAAGAGTTGGCTATGCGAATGGAGGTGGTGGTGGGAAATGGTGGATGATGACAGCAAATGGAGGCATAGGCTTTGTAAAGGAGGTGATGGAGATTCTCTGGGCGGTGTCGGAAGTGATTTTGAATGTCGGGATCGGTGAAAAAATGGCAAAATCAGTCGATCTGACGTTGCTAATGTGCGTCATCTTTTGTTAACATGCATCGTTCTTCTTCGATAGCCTTTGTTTGATGACCATTCTGTCTTCATTAATTTTGGGCTTTTGACTATTTTGCCTTTTCTGACAACAAAAATTACTAATAAAATTATATTTTAGGTACTAAAATGGTATTTAAAATGTGGGTGGGTGTGAATTTGTCAATGGACTATTTTTTGGGTGGGAGCATGTCGTTAACTCTTTTTTTATTTTGTCTATGAAGCACGACTGTTTAAGTGTTTATTCAAGTTACAAATTATATCTCCATAAGCAACTCTTGGGAGCAGTAATCAGGATTTAGGAATTAAATTGAAGTAGAGTTACATCAGACAGATTAAAATTGATCAGTAATTCGTAAATACAGTACGAGCTCATACAAATTGGAAACTGAAAATGCAAAATTTTTCAATTTTTAATGAATTTTTCTCTTTTTTATACAAGATTATGATAACACCACTGTTGGGTCACCATTTGGGTCAAGGCTATCTTGGAAATAAAACTAGTCGGGACAGATGGACATTATACACAAGAAAGTAGATCTCGCCGTCAGAGCTCGTACTGTATTGGTGACCCGCTTGATGAGCCAACCGCGGGGGGTTTATCCTAGAACCTTTAACGTCTGAACGTGAACGGACCTCAACCCTAGGAGGGTAAATGCAATTAATTGTCTAAATAAATGAAAACTCTTTAATCTCTAATTTTATTATATAAGAAAACCTAATGAAAATAAAAATTATACTAAAGATTGCAAAATTCCGGCCAATTAAGTTTATTTAGTTTTACTTGAGTCTAGATCCAGATAAATTCTCTGGATTTTGTACTTCGGTTGGATCGGTATTATTAGTAAGGCTCCTGGGTATTCTCGGGTCCAAGAGATTCAGGTTTTTAACTGTGTAACCAGTTCAGTCAAGGAAAAATCTACAAAATAAATGAGTAAAGTTTTTCAATAATTGACGTACAGTGTTACGGTGGAGGTCTGTCTTGTCCTAACTTGTGTTGCGATACCACATGTGAATGTGATAAAAATGGATATATAGAATTCTAAGGGTCGGTAAGTAAGATTACCCCACAAATCTTCTTGTGGGATGGTCAAGTCGTAAGTGCCAAACATTGACAACTGGAACCGAAAGAAGGGCTCACCTTTGCTAGGATCAAATGGTACGTAGTCTATCATTTTTCTCTGATTTGCATCTGTAATTTTTTTGGGTCATAGGGTGAATCATTCATGCTGGAAATGTTGGCATCTACTTGTACTGGGCATTAAGTTTTCCATTAAGCATTCATCTATTTAAAATTACAGAAATTAATATACAAAGGAGATGACAGTTGTTTTTTGGAAGTGAAAGGGGCCGCATTGTCAGAGCGGTTGAAGAATCCATTCCATCTGCAGCCACCAATGCTCTCTGCTAAATAGATGATAATTCATCTAGATGCATAATTTTGTTCGCAATTTGATTTGAAATCAAGGAAGAAACAGATTTTGAAAGTTAATCCTATTGCCCATTTTTTTTGTCCTCTTCTCAACCTTGTATAAAGCACTCCATTGTCGAGAACTATGGCACTCCAAATGAAGGGCATTATGGAATTGACCCATGACATCATTCTTAACTTCAGCTATTTTTAAGCATCTTGGACAGCTTTTTCATGGTTCCAGTTATGAGATACAGAAAAGATAACCTCTCAAAATTTTTGGTCCTCTGGTAAGCATATTCCACAATCCATGCATTACCCTGGGGAAGAGCCTCCACACCCAATCTGTACCAGTGATCTTTCTCATCTATCTCATCTATCCATTCAAGTTAAATTGCAGTTGCAATTGTGTCAGCGAAGGAGATAGAAGGTTGAATGTCCCGAGGGTCCCCAAGTTGAATGACCGATCCAACGATTCAATGTCTATCTATTCAAGTCAAATTGCAGTTGCAGTTGCATCAGCGAAGGAGATAAATGTCTATCTATTACCAGGGGAGGAGCCGGAAACTTTTTATAGGAGGCCAACATGTGATGTTCACTGAATGACAGACCAGAAAAATTTAAAGTAAAAATTTACGGGAGCTAAATGTTATATTTAGAAAATAAGAGTGGCCAGACAAAACTAAATTTATAAGGGGGCGTTTGGTTGGCGGTAATGTCAGATTATTGGGTAATGTCATCTGATATTACTTGATTACCACGTTTGGTTGTCAAGTAATATAAGATTTTGGTAATCTTCGAATACTAATAGTAATTACTATTGGTAATATTGGAGGTAATCTGATTACCTCTATTTTCTTAGGTATTTTGAGATTATCAGGGTTATCCTTTTTTATTACAATTTTATCCCTTATTAATGAAAATTTTGGACAATAATGCCCTCATTTTAAAATAAATTTACATTAATATCCTATTTCAATTTTAACCTTATTTAACTAAAATTTTGGACAATAATGTCCTTGAATTTAAAACAATTTACAAACCACTGCCACTCAGCCACCACCACCACTGCCACCCAGCCACCACCGTCTACAGTGGCCAACCACCACGGACTACCTCAAAAAACTCGCTGGAGTCCCTAAAAAAGAACGAGTTTCGGTGGGAGGCTCCAGGAGTCATCGCTATGGCCGTTTTCGGCCATATTGATGGTCGAAAACGGCCATATCAGGCCAGATCTAGCTGGAAATGGCCAAAACTATTCTGGCCGAAAATGACCAGAATGCCAGAATAGTTCTGGCCATTTCCGGCCAGATCTGGCCTGATATGGTCGTTTTCGGCCATCAATATGGCCGAAAACAGCCATATCGAAGCCTCTTGGTCACGGTGAGTTGCTGATGGGGACTTTCGGAGACTTCCGGCGGTGGTCTGAGGTGGCTGCAAACGGCGACAGGAGGCGGGGGTGATTTCATAATAAATTAAAGTTTTATATAAGTAGGGGTGTTTTAACTAAATCTGAAATATTGGGGGTTAAAAGAAATTATTCAAAAATTAATAATAAAAATAATATTATATTAATATTTGTAAAGGGGACAATTTAGTAATTTAAATAACATACCCACCAATTTATATTCCCCATAACCAACTATATTAATATAACATACCCACCAACTAACCAAACACATTTTCTTAAAGATTTCCAGTAATCTTTCAAGGTAATCTATCTTTCTAGTAATTTAACATTCCCAATAATCTAACATTCCTAAACCAAATGCCCCCTAAAGAGTATAACTATAATCTATTAATCTTCATCAAATAAAATCTCGATGTTTTGTTAACATTTTATTTGTATTTTTTATACCATTTATTTGAATAGGCTCTAAATCTATAAAGTCTCTGGATTTTGGGCTTTCGGCTGGGCCGCCATTGCTCAGAGAGGTCCCTGGTATTCTTGGGCCTTAGAGATTTTTAATTATATAACCAATTTGTTTAAGAAAAAATATACAAAATAAATTATTAGCGTTTAAAATAAACAATAATAATATAAAATTACATCAAATATAGAGAAAATTACTAATAGGGAAATGATTTTTAACCCTCACTATCTTTTTTAGCCCCCCGTCTTCTATTTTAAGTGAGGGAATAATTGTAATAAAAAATATTTCCCCCATAGTTTTATTTCAAGCTTTGAATTTGCCAGTTACAACAAAATTATAAGAAATTTAGGTCAATCACAATTCTTATTTCACAAGTAAATTAAAACTTAAGGTATTAATTATCAAAACTACGTAATGTTTCTCCTTTAATTTCATATCTCATATATCTCATATCCTTTTAGATTTAAAGCGAACAAAACTATTGTTTTTAGATTGCTTTTAGAATTAACAACGTTATAGAAATATAAAATATTAAAAGATTTCACATGTTAAGCAAAATTATGAATATGTATGTAAATCCTTCTTAAAATTTTTGGATCTGTATGAAATTTCATTGTTAATAATTTTTTTTAAATACTGTTATACCCTATTCAAGATAGAAGATGGGAGTTAAAAGATAAAAAAGACACGGGATAAAATCACTTCCCTTACTAATATAGCATATTGCAAATAAAATAAGAGTCTTGTTATTTAAACCCCACCAAATAATATAAGAGGGGTGGGGTGGGTGTTATTTAATATTTATCCATTTATTCATATTCCAAAATTAACCTTATCTTCTTCGTCTTAAAACATAACCTTTTTTCAAGTCTTAAAATATAAACTAACGCAATTATAAACAAAATATATCTTTAAACATAAACTTATTGACATGTTCTGTTCATAAACTTGTTAACTCCATTGTTGAAAAGGAAGCGTACTTGCCAAATTGTAATATATATTTTGGTTGTAAAAACTATAAGCTAGTTGAACTATAACTTAACAAGTCCCATTTCCAATGTTTTGTTCATTAACTCTCTCTCTCTCTCTCTCTCTCTCTCTCTCTTTTTTTTTTTTGGTTTGATAGGCCTTTAATTATAATTGCATTCAATGTTATTTGAAATTCTAGAAACTACATGGAGAGGAGAACAAGATAAGGGCATTTTTGGAATGTAAATACATATATAAATTTGATTAATGAAATTTATTTTTATGAAACTTATGTGTGCTTGTTTTCATATTTTTCCCCCATCTTATTCTTATCATTTCCAAAACACACATTTATTTCCCTATTCTGAAAATACTATTTATTTTATTAAGTTATTTTTAAACCCCCTAAGTTTGTTAATTTTAAACCCCCTAAGTTTGTTAATTTAACTAAACACTCTAAAAAAAGTTTAAAAATTAACAAAAACACCCCCACCACCAACATTTGCTAGATTCTGACCACCACCACCAAAAGGTGGCCAAAATCTGGTATAATGATGCACTATCAGCTGGATCTGGCCAGTAGTGCACCAATATTGCCTTTTTCGGCCAGATCCACCATGGATTTGGCTGGAAAAGGCTAGATCTACGGCCAAAGATCTGTTGTAGCTAGTCGTCAACGATGGCTAAGATATGGTCGTCGCTGACCTCAACAACAACCATATCTTTGGCCGTCGTTGACAACCAAACGCGGCCAAATTAGGCCGTCAATGGCTAGATTTAGTAGTAGATCTGGCATTTTTCGGCTAGATACATGGTGGATCTGGCTGGAAAAGGCCATCTCGGGGCACGATTGGCTACATTCAGCAGCGTCGATGCGGTGACTCTGACCACCCTCTGACGATGGTGGCCAGCTGCCGGTATTTAATGGGTGGGTGGGGGTGTTTTTATAATTTTTAATGTTTTTATTACAGGGGTGTTTAGTAAATTAACAAACCCAGGAGGATGTTTTTGTTAGTTTTCAAATTCTACCTCGTTATTACCAAAATACTCTTACTTTTTCAAAAATAATATCTAAAATACTAAAACAAACACACCCTTAAGAGTTTTGGTGAAATTTAAAGAACACCTCTCTAATTAATCCACGAAAGAAAATTCAGAAATTAATAAAAGTTTATAATAATAATAATTGGGTTATGGATCCTAAAATTGTGGACACGAGGCATTGCAGGAGTCAGGAGCCACCTTTAGGGCAGTTCAATACATTATTCGGACGAAATTGTAGTTTTCTTCAAGTATGATAGATGGAATTGACATCTGAAGTCCAAACGCAAATGATTTAACGTTTTTATTGATTTTAATAGAGTTATTCACAATTAAATAACATTTTTTTCCCAGAATGACTAGTGTAATTCATTTTTGCAAAAGCTCAACAAGGTTTCTAATTCCAAGGATGCACATAATAGTGAAATGAAAAAGCATATTAACTTGCAGTTTTTCAAACTATAAGGGGCCCTTTTCATTTTTACTATTTTCAGAGAATTACTACCTCTTTGATGTTGAAGAAGAGATTTAAGGACTTGAGAGAAACATATGAAAAATTTTACAAACTGCAATTCTTCTCTCTCAATGAGAAGAAAAACCTCTTATTTATAGGTAAATTACAGGGTAAAGTATTGGATTATTAGCATAATCAGTTAATTAGGTTCAGTTAATTAGTTTAGTTAGCTAGTTAATCTGTTAATTAGTTAGTAATCTGTTAGTTAATTGTTAATTAGTTGTTATGGTTAATTAACTGTGGTTGACTAACTATGGTTACTTGTATATATAAGCTTCTCTGCTTGTAAACAAATCCCTTAAGCTAAATAAAAATTCTCTTCTCTCAAATGCGATTTGTTCATGGTATCAGAGCAGTGCTTTTCAACTGCAAAATTAGTAGCTTCAATTAAAGATTCAAGTTAGAATCGACTCTAGAATCAACCCTGGTTTTTCTTTTTCTTCTTCATCTCTCTGAAATCAGAGTAAGTTCATCCAACTGTTAGCTGAAATCTGTTGATTAATTCGGCTGAATTTATGCACAAAGCTGAAAAAAATTCATCTTAGAATGTCAAGCGTTATTGACTCGAGTTCACCTCTCTACATACATCCATCAGATACGCCTGGTTCAGTCCTTGTTTCAGAGCAGCTTACGGGAATGGAAAATTATGGGATTTGGAGCCGTGCGATGATTGTTTCTTTAAGAGCAAAAAACAAATTAGGGTTTGTTGATGGATCTTGTAAGTAAATTTCAATCAATCTTTGCATGCACAGTGGGAACGTTGTAATTCCTTGGTGTTAGCTTGGATTTTCAGCAGTATTTCAAAGGAAATATTCAACAGTATTGTACACTCTAGTAGTGCGCGACAAGTTTGGCAAGATCTTCAAGAACAATACCACAAGGTCAATGGCACAAGAGTCTTTGGTATCCATAGAGAGATAGTTAACATGATGCAAGGAACTCACTCGGTTGCAATATATTACAACAAGCTGAAAACTCTATGGGATGAACTCAACTCATTGGTGAGTTTGCCACCACCTGACAGTGAATCAGCAAAAGCATATTTGGCACATCTTAACCAACAAAAACTTCTACAGTTCCTTATAGGACTTAATGACTCATATGCATTGGTGCAAAGTCAAATCCTGTTAATGGTTCCCCTACCTTCTGTCAAACAGGCTTATTCAATTGTAAGTCAAGATGAAAGCCAAAAGGTCTTGATTGGATTTAATCAGAACACTAAAGTTACTACGACTCTTTACTCACAAAGGAATCAAAGAAATCAGACTCAGAGCTCAAAATATAAAGGAAAAAAACCCTATGTTGAATGTGATTACTGCCACATAACAGGACACAAGAAGGATAATTGTTACAAATTGCATGGATATCCGGCAGATTTTTAGTTTACCAAGAATAAGTCAGGATCAAAAGCTAAAGTCAATCAAGTTCACTCAAGTCAAGAATCAGCTTCACAAACTAAATCAATAACCGACAACAACAAAGGAGTTAGCTTAGGCAATGTTTTAACTCCAGAGTAGTATACTCAATTGATTCAGTTACTAGGCAAGGAGAACTTAGGAACACCATCAGCTAACCTTGCAGGTAATATTGTTTCCCTATTTTCAAATTGCGGTGTTATTCATGATTGGATTCTTGACTCGGGAGCCACTGATCATATGACTCATAGTGTTCGAAATTTTATATCATCTGTTGATAATAAATCATCTACACCTGGTTATGTTAGTCTACCAAATGGAACAAAAACATCAATTCAACATATAGGTACTGTCAGCCTACAAGAAAATTTATCACTGGATAATGTTCTATACATACTAGATTTTAAGTACAATCTGCTATCAATTTCTAAGTTAGCCTCTGATGGTCAGTGTTCTGTCACTTTTTATCCGGATTTTTGTTTGATCCAGGATCTTTGGAATGGCAGACTGAAGGGGATTGGTAAGCAACACCAGGGGCTATATCACTTCATGCCAATTTTGAAAATCATCTCCTTTTTTCCTGGTTTTGTTTCAGCCTTAAATACACATTTGGGAATCAAAGTTTCTGATTGTTATAAAGAAACAGATTGCAAATCTCTCAATGTAGCTACTGATTCTTCAATAAACACATTGTCTCAGAATAAGGATGTTGTTCTTTGGCATAGGAGATTAGGACATGCTCCCTTATCAATCTTGCAGGATTTACATCATACTTTTAATAATCATTATTGTTAGGAAACGACCCGGTTGCGCAGCGGAAAACAAAATTTTATATAACCGTAGATCATTCCTTAAAGCCCAAAATCAAGGCACAAATTTTACAGTTTATGTATAATATCAAGAATCTACAGAAAAAATAAAATAAATCTAAAGTTTAGATTCATACCCACGTTGGAGGCTCCACCAATATTGCCTCTGAACGTGTTTGCTACCGATCCAAGTGTAGGATCGAACCAAGAAGTCCACACGAAGACAACCACCAAGAACCAAGGAGAGATTTGCTAGATCCTCCTTGGCCTTAAGAAATCAAGAAGAAAAGAAATATTTGATTTTTCAATCAAATAGTGAAAGGGGCGTGGGAGAGTGTATGGGGTGTTGTGTTTTCTTTTCTTTTATCAAAAAGGCAAAATGAATTAATTAAAAAACACACAAACACTATTCTTTTTATAGGCAAACCAAGTTGCCCTATTCCCACATGGAATGGGCTTGGGCTCCAACCCAAACAGCCCATGTTGCCAAACACTCCCAATTAGATATTTTTATTTTTATTTCATCATTATCTCAATTAAAATCAATTAATATTTAATTAACATTTAACAATAATGATGATTTAATTAAATATGTGCGAACACACATTTAACCGTAATTTCACTTATTTAATTTTTTAACAAATTAAATAAAAGGCTACGACCTCAGCAAATTTAATTGCACTGTGAAATTACCAAAATACCCTTTCGCCTAAAAAGACGAAAACGCCCTTCTTTCTTCTTGGCTCTTAAATTATCTTCTATGTGTGTGACCCATAGGCTCCTCATCATACCGGTAGTGTATAGTATCGCGATTAACACCAATTAATCGTCTCACTAATACACAGACCAAGATTGGCCCCTAGCAAGGCATCATGGCCACCCGATAGATTCGGATTCAGCAAAGTAGCTACCTGTCAACGATATGGTTACCGTACAATTCGATCCTTTCATCATACGTTATCTCGACGAGACGAAGGCATAGAAATAGTGTCAACCTTCGGTTACTCTCGATATTATATATTCAGTTTCTGGACCAATGACCCGTATTATAATCTGGATAGAGCAACAACTCAATCCCACTGTGGCCACAGTTTTAGTGTCATTGCCATATACTGAATTGCGCCGTGAGATAACTTCTCCCGTACCCGGGAGTGATGAATCCTTTGTCAATCCACCATAGTCTTGATACACTCCTTGATATAGCCAATCACCACCGTACTGACAGCTCTGAATAGAACTGCGTTAGGCTAGTGTCAAACTGTACCAATCGGTGCACAAGGCGCTCCGGTGATCTCAAGTCTAAGGATCACATGCACCACCATTCGTTAGAGGATTTGTTCCATAGACACTGGGGTTACCATCCATATGGAATCCTCTGGTGGGTCAGTCCAGTGAACTTGCTGCGGTATATCCGCCTACAACAAGCACCCATGTGTTGCACCAGGTTGTCACCAAACAACCTTGACAAGTGAGATCAGTCACTGCCTTTCGACAGGGTCGTTCAACACTATGATAGCCTTACCGTATTATCTGTGCCCTTACTTCAGAATAATACTGGGGCTACGGACGTTTCTAGAATGGCCACCATATGTGCTCATAGGGTTCTCACTATCAAGATTTGAAACACTTGATACCCTCGTCACGGTTCTACCATTCTAAGGACATATATCAATACATATTGAAATAATAATGATTTACGCGATATAGAATAAAATGCCTTTTATTATTGATTAATAAACATTATTACAAAGAGTCAATTCTACAATAATTGATTGGCGCTAGGGTATCTACTCTAACAATTACAAGTTTCATTGTGAAACTTGTCCTTTAGCCAAACATACCAGGTTATCTTTCCCTACCAGTAACACAACCACTTCTCACGCATTTGAATTGCTGCATTTGGATGTTTGGGGCCCTTACAAGGTTGCTACTCAAGGTAATGCACGTTTCCTTCTCACTGTGGTAGATGATTTCACTAGGACCACATGGATATTTTTGCTGCAATTAAAGTTTGATGTATTCCAGACTTTGAAATTTTTTTGGCAAATGGTTCAAAATTAGTATAATCACACTCCTCAGTATGTTAGAACTGACAATGGCACAGAATTTTTCAATAATCAGTGTTGTGAATTGTTATCTAGCTTAGGGATTATACACCAAAGCACTTGTGTCTACACTCCACAGCAAAATGGAGTGGTAGAACGCAAGCATAGGCACATTCTTGCCATGACCAGGGCTTTAAAATTCCAATCTCAAATCCCTGATTACTTGTAGGGATAGGCTGTCAAAGTTGCTGTATATATAATCAATTGATTACCTACCAAAGTTTTACATGGATTATCTCCTTTTGAGAAGTTTTATGGCCATAAGCCAAATTTGGATCATTTGAGAGTCTTTGGCTGTTTAGCCTATGCTTCCAATCTGCCTATTCAAGACAAGTTTGCTCCCAGATCAGTACCCTGTGTTTTCCTTGGGTATTCATCCACAAAAAAGAGTTATATACTATATGATTTGACTTCTCAAAATATTTGCATTAACAGAGATGTTTTATTTTATGAACAGATTTTTCCTTTCTCATTACAGCAAGCTCCTAAATCTATTTTTCCAGTTGACATTTATGCTGCTACTTTTATGGAAGAAGAGCCTAGTGCATGCTCTACTCCCCATATTCCTGAAATAGATTCGACTCTATCTAGATCCTCCCCTACACCTCTTGCACCTTCCTCTGTTCAGAATCTATCTCATACACCACTAGTATCTACCACTCCGATTCGAAGATCCAACAGACCTACTCGGCCTCCCATTTGGACCACTGACTTTGTGTGTCCTACCCTGCCCAACTCCAATCAGATTAGCCTCTTAAAGTACCCTATTCATAACTATCTCACATATGCCAATCTGTCACCAACCTATCAAACCTGTTTGTCCAATATTTTAGCCCTTTCTGAGCCTACTTCTTTTACTCAAGCTTCCAAGGATCCTCATTGGGTTGCAGCCATGCAAAAGGAACTTTAGGCCTTGGAGAGAAATGGCACTTGGTCCCTTGTTCCTCTACCTTCCGGGAAGACTCTAATAAGGTGCAAATGGGTTTATAAGCTCAAATATCATACTGATGGGACTCTAGAGAGATATAAGGCCAGATTAGTACCCAAAGGTCTCACCTAGTAGGCTAGCATTGATTATGAGGAGACATTTTCTCCAATGGTGAAGATGGTGACTGTAAGGCTGGTTTTGGCTATTGCTTCTATGAAAAATTGGCCATTATTTCACTTAGATGTTGACAACGCCTTTCTCCAAGGGGACCTTCAAGAGGACATTTATATGCAAGTGCCACAAGGCTTCTTTAATCATCATGATAAGTCCTTAGTGTGCAAACTCCATATGTCATTGTATGGCTTGAAACAAGCTTCCAGGGCCTGGAACACTAAGCTGACTAATGTTTTGCTGGCTGGTGGTTTCCTTCAATCTCAAGCAGATCACTCATTCTTCTATAAGCGAAATCATGATCAGATTGTGCTTCTATTGGTGTATGTTGATGATCTGGTCATCATTGGCAGTGATAGTAGGTTGATTGCAGAAACTAAAGCTCTACTGCATTCCAACTTTCAGCTTAAAGATCTTGGTTCTCTCAAATATTTTTTAGGCTTTGAAGTTGCTCGATCTTCCAAGGGAATTTGTCTTTGCCAACATAAGTATGCCTTGGAGTTAGTTGCTGATTATGGCTTAGCTGCTGCCAAACCAGCTTCTATTCCTCTTGATCCACAATTCAAATTCACTACTATGGACTTTGATAAATCTTTTCCAACGACATCAGTAGGATCTTCCCTTAGCTAATCCTACAGTTTATCAGAAATTGGTTGGCAAATTACTCTACTTATGTCTCACCCATCCAGATATTACATTTGTTGTCCACTTGCTTAGCCAGTTTATGCATAAGCCTAAAGACTCTCATCTCCATGTAGCCTTACGTATTGTCAGATATGTTAAAGGTTCTCCAGGCTTGGGGTTATTATTTCTTGCTCATGGTTCTTTTCATCTCCAAGCATTTTGTGATTCTGATTGGGCATCGTGTTTGATGACTCGTAAATCAATTAATGGATTTTGCATCTTCTTAGGGCATTCTTTAATCTCATGGAAATCAAAATGTCAAGCTGCAGTCTCTAAGTCCTCTTCTGAAGCTGAGTACTGCGCCATGGCATCCACTGTTTGTGAGCTGATTTGGCCTAATCAACTTCTTCAGGACCTTGGTTTTTTCCCTCAACTACCTATTCCTCTTGGCTGTGACAACAAATCTGCATTACACATTGCTTCCAACCCTATCTTCCATGAATGAACTAAACACATCGACATCGACTGCCATATAGTTTGTAACAAGCTCAAGGATGGTCTGGTGCAACCTGTTCATGTCCCAACCAAGGATCAGCCAGCCGATTTGTTCACCAAAGCTGTTCCCTCCACTTTTCATCAGCACTTACTATCCAAGTTGGGGGTGCTTGACCTCTATCACCCACCAACTTGAGGGGGGATATTGGATTATTAGCATAATCAGTTAATTAGGTTCAGTTAATTAGTTTAGTTAGCTAGTTAATCTGTTAATTAGTTAGTAATCTGTTAGTTAGTTGTTAATTAGTTGTTATGATTAATTAACTATGGTTGACTAACTATGGTTACTTGTATATATAAGCTTCTCTGCTTTTAAACAAATCCCTTAAGCTGAATAAAAATTTTCTTCTCTCAAATGCGATTTGTTCATAAAGGTTTAAGGATATCAAAACGACAATTTATTTATTATATTTGCCTGCATCGAGTAATAATTTAGACTATAGACAAGAAGTTAATAGCATTTCACTAGTAATTACTCGTGAAAATTATATGAATGAAAACATTCCTTATATGAATAGACATTCACATCTTAATAAAAAAGAATTTAGCAGAAAGCGAAAGTTTATCAACATGGCTTTAAGAATATTTTTGATAATTCAAAGCTATGGAGAACATCCAAAGTATAGCGTCATATTCATGTTAATTAAACTGGAAATTCATGTAGCTTGAATCTTGGTAAGGTTAATTCAGAATTTTCCAATTGAAGAACATTGGCTATTCTGTTGCACCCACAAAAAAGAAAAATATTCGTGATAAGAGCACTAAGTTAACCATATCCTCAAATTCTAAATCTTAAGGTTCCTCAATCAACTTTTTGTCCAATATTAAGAATAGGGTTCCATTATTCTCTTTGCAATATGCATGGCCTAACTTGTAGTTTCCACTTTCCAAACCAACACACACCTAAATTTATCTTAGACTTAATATATAAAATTAAAGGTGTCAAATGCATGGAAGATATAGAGAATGAATGAGAAAAAACATTTATTTTTATTAAACTGATTCTATAAGTTGAAAAGATGAGAAAAAAAAAAGTGATCGATAAGCGTTTTCTAATTATATTTATTAAATCTTTACTCTTATCACAATTATATTCAACTAATAATTTAAAAAACTACTGATCAGTCTTTTTACAGATATCTACTTTGTTAGTTGCGTCACTAGTGAATAGTGATTAGTCATAATCAACTAACTTTAAAAGACAAACATTGAAAATCTGTCTCTTAGTCTTCACTATCACCCGTTGACAAAGGTTTGTATATTAAAAAAATGTAAACGTCCACGTCTAAGAATTCTTACTCAAAGAATCTTTAAAATTTGCTCAAATTCTTGCTAAGTAGTCAAGTATGATAATTTTTTTTTTAATTATTTTTTAATGCATAAATCACTTGTCTGATAGTTACTATTGTTAATTTTAATTTCATAAACAACTTAAAATGGTAGTTCGTGATTAAAAATAATAACTAAAAACTTACCTACCCACTCTTGATAAATTATAAAATTAGATTACTTTGATTCATTATTCTATCAAGTAGCTGAAAGCCTGAAACCATTGCTTATTCTCATCTACATGAGTATTATAACGGTTGCACCCAAAAAAAGTGCTTCTAGAGTATTAATTACTTATTTTATGGGAAAGCACTTTTCAGAATCTTGTTCTTCCAAGATTTAGCAATTAGTCGGTTTATCTTTTTATCTTTTGCTGGAAATCTTTTCCGTAAGCCTCGCAACAACTGTATATAATACAATCCTCTTTATCCCAGTATAAAATATGGTCGAAATTTTCTTTTAATAATTTTTTGACACCAAGTAGCTTGATCCAAATATAATTAACAAAATGCCAAGACGTTCACCAACTGAGAATTATACATATTTACTGCTTTTGATGAGGTTTATGTTTTCTAACCATGTTGGATTAGTATATATTAAGAAACTTAAAACTTACAATTACAGAGTTTGAACATAATTAATTAACATTTAAAGACAAATTTATTTTAAGCCTGATTAAAGAGGCCAAAATTATTCTCTCTATATTCTTCCCTTAAGAAAATTCCTGCAAATTTTTTCCCAACACTTTCTATCTGGTTCAGCTATCTCCAATCCAAGCTTCGCATTATCAGCAAAGTCACTCTGCAATTCATCATGAAATTAATTAATATCAAAAACCAACATGATTATATAAATTAATTAATCTGCGTTAATTAAATAATTACTACCTGAATGCAATTGTTATTTAGGAGGCGATCAATGAGATTATAAAGAATGTCTTTTGTGTATTCAGGATGGCCTTGAATCCCAAGAATATGATCTCCAATTGTAAACATTTCAACTCCTGTTTTATCCGAAAATGCTATCACTTCTGCCCCTGAAGGCACCTCCCAAACCTCATCTTGATGACACTCTATTATCGAAAGAAATTGTGGGATTTCATTTCCCAATTCCTCCATGAAGCTACAACTTCCCAAATCCCTCACCATGCTCACTCTTCTCAGCCCAATATCCCATCCTGTATAAGCCTTCCCAACTTTCCCACCCAATGCCCTACACAAAACCTGAGAACAAAACCATAGGATCACAAAAGACTCTCGTAAATTATCGGTAAAATTTTCATATGCCAATCTCTGCATTCTTTTAAAATACTTTTCGCTAAGAGTTAAAGAAGGGTTTGTATAAATTTTCTTNACTTTCTATCTGGTTCAGCTATCTCCAATCCAAGCTTCGCATTATCAGCAAAGTCACTCTGCAATTCATCATGAAATTAATTAATATCAAAAACCAACATGATTATATAAATTAATTAATCTGCGTTAATTAAATAATTACTACCTGAATGCAATTGTTATTTAGGAGGCGATCAATGAGATTATAAAGAATGTCTTTTGTGTATTCAGGATGGCCTTGAATCCCAAGAATATGATCTCCAATTGTAAACATTTCAACTCCTGTTTTATCCGAAAATGCTATCACTTCTGCCCCTGAAGGCACCTCCCAAACCTCATCTTGATGACACTCTATTATCGAAAGAAATTGTGGGATTTCATTTCCCAATTCCTCCATGAAGCTACAACTTCCCAAATCCCTCACCATGCTCACTCTTCTCAGCCCAATATCCCATCCTGTATAAGCCTTCCCAACTTTACCACCCAATGCCCTACACAAAACCTGAGAACAAAACCATAGGATCACACAAGACTTTCGTAAATTATCGGTAAAATTTTCATATGCCAATCTCTGCATTCTTTTAAAATACTTTTCGCTAAGAGTTAAAGAAGGGTTTGTATAAATTTTCTTTTAACCATCTCTTTGAGTGAACAGTTTAAAATACGAACGTCTGCAGGAGAGACAGATTTAATTGTTATTAAGAGTTCGTAAAATCAGGACGTCCGCTGCAGAGAATGAAATGAAACTGAAGTTTGAAATTTGGTTACCTGGTGACCAAAGCAAATGCCAAGAACTTTTTTCTCTATGGAATCTAAAATTTGGAGCAAGAAGCAAAGCTTGACAATCCAGTAGTCATTTCCATAGGCATCAAATGGGCTACCACTGACGACAAATCCATCGTATTTCTGAAGCTCATTCATTTCAGGGAATTCTCCTTCAACAACTCTGAACAAATCCCATCTCTCTCCTTCTTCTCCGAAAGCTGCAACGAAGACATTGAAGTATCCGCCATAAACTTTCTTCACATAATCTGAGTCTCTTGCTGCCAGCAAAAGAGCATATCGTTTCTCTTCCATAACAATATTATTCATCTTCTTCACCAAGAAGTTAAAAAAAGCAAGATTTAGAGAATTATTAAGAAGAATAAGAAGAAGCAAGTTGTTGGTTTGTACATGGAAAGATGAAGAAGGGATGGCCAATTTATAGAAGTAGCCCACAAAGGTTCCCTACAATGAGAGATGTGTCAAATAATGGAAATTTCCATGTGGTGGGTGGAGTCACTTTGATAATCCATCAAAAATAAAAATAAAAATACAAAAAATAAACCTGCCAATAAGGAAAATGTTGTAAATTTGTATGTGAAAAGTGAGGGAGACGGAATTCTTTTGATTAAAAATTGAAGTATGACTTTGAGAGCAACGCGGTGGTGTCTTTTTTTTTCTAGGCTAGTTAGGCAAAATAGCATTCTCACGTTTTTTGTAAGCTTGTAGAAGACGGAAAATCATGTGACTTTGGATCAATTAAAATCGATGGTTTATGCATGGTACCATTTTGTACTATAAATTATTAATGATATTATATATAATGATAGAATCTTGGGGTTTTGGATCAATTACAAAACTATGATTCATGCATGTAGTATTTTGTACTAGAAGCTATATTTAGCTTGTGTTCATTGATATGGCCTAAATGTTTTAACATCAGGAAAAGATCTTGATCAGTTCCCAAAAAATATCACTTAACTAAATATAGATAAAGTGGGTGACCCACCCTCGGCTAGTTTAAAATCTTTTTATAGTGATACTCTATATAGTCATAAAAAATTTTGGTCTCAACTTGGACCTGTTATAAATAAGAATAAATTTTACATTATAATAAGTTATAGTTTTTCTAGATCCCGTCTTAAGTAATTTGCCTCTATATAATAATAATTGTATGTATATTATTAAAAAAAATATATTATGTTACATTAAATGTTTAAGATGAAATAAAATATTTATCTAAAGTTGTTTGTGACAATGATTTATGTTTTAGAGTTATTACTATATCTTTTATCTTGAGGGTATGTAATAAGTCGCCAACATGGACACCTTCTTGTTGAAGCCAAAATATTTCTAACTGCATGTTTGGAGCTTCTTGGCACGAAACTTTTGGTATTTGCGTACTATATTCATCCTCAAGATTATCCCCTTCCTCCTCTTGTCTAATACCAATAATGATTTCTTCTTCAATTAAATCATACACGACTTGTTGCTCATTTAGATAATTAAGGAAGATATTAATATCCATTTGATTAGTATGGTGAAGTTGTTGAATCTAATCACTCAATTTTGTAATGACCTCTTTGATATTCATTTCCATACTATCAAAACAATAATTCTTGTAACTACACATCTATTAAGTTATAACATTCTTATAGTAATAAATTTAATTGGTCTCAGTATTGGGGGTGTTGGGGGTGGTGGGGGTGTTGGGGGTTGTGGTGGTGGTGGTGGTGAGGGCCTAAAAACACTTGGAAAGAAAGAAATGAGCTTAGTCAGTTGACAAAGCTTTCGTTTTAGGGTAAATGATTACATGATCTTGGCTAACTAGTTATGTCACTAATTATAATATTACTAAATTTGAATATTATTGTTGCATTTTTTTTTTTTTTTAATCTAATATCAAGGCAAATGAGAAGATGAGACTATCTCATATAAGTTTTTCTCCTCACTCCATCAAATCTATTTCTGTTCTTTCCATTATACATACATAACAAAAATTCATCAATGTAACAATTGAGATACAATAGAAATTAAGAATGTAAACGCACTGGTCGGGTTCCAAAATAGCAGCATTGAAAGCTTTAAAACATATCATGTGAATCGGTCAAATGAAACGTGAAACTGGTAACAAAATACAAGACAAAGAACATAGAATATAAGACTATGGAAAGATAAATCAATCATCCATAGAATTAATATACGTGAAACTCCACCACTTTAATTCGCCACCGGTCTTTGTCCACCGAATAAAATCTTAAATGAACCACCGTTCCTGGTTAAATATTCTTTTTTTGTTATATTTTTTCTTGCATTTGGGCACTAATTCTGTTAGTGTCTTTCCATATATTTGCAGTCTTTTGAAGCTCTCTCACTCTGAGAAATTAAGTCAAAATGTCAAAGGAAACAATTACCGTCACCATGGTCAACTTGAAAATTGATAAATTAATTCCTACATAGTATTTATTGACCATAAAAGTCAAAGTGCTAAGATGTTGCCTCTGTACGCTGTCGTTTGGTTTGTTAAAACTCTGTCTTTTTACGTTGTCGTTTTGAGCAGCAGTTAAGCTACTGAAGTAGCTACTGAGCTAATTCGTATAAGTGTAATTGTTACTGTTCTTCTCTTTAAGAAAATATCAGAAAGTATTTTTGCCCCTTTTTCTTCCTGTTTTTCTTTCGATTTAACTCAATAGTCTTTCTTTTGTACATGGTATCAGAGCCACTGACTTGCGTCAATGGCGAATCCTTCTAAACCTACTAATGGACTCAACAATTCAAACGAATTGTTGAATCACTCAGCAAGTCGAACTTCATCAGCTCTAGCCACCAACTTACAAGTCATCAATCCCAAACTCACTCAAAGCAATTATCGCTTTTGGAGTTCTCAGGTACTATCTACCGTTGGTTCACACGAACTTGAGGATCATCTTCTTAGTAAGATTGCATGTCCCTCACCTCTTATCGTTGTTGATTCTGATATTACGCAAGATTTAGGTCAAATTAGTGGTGAGGTTAAATCAAGTAATGTCTCTGTTAATGAACAATTGAATCCAGCCTATATATTGTGGAAACGAACTGATAAATTTCTAGTCAGTTGGCTCTTGGCTTCAATTTTCGAAAGTATGTTTGGATATGTATCGAAGTGTAGGAATTCCACTGAAATATGGTTTGCCTTAGAGAATGAATTCATTACTGACTCAAAGGCTAGAGCATTACACTTTAAGAATCTTCTTCAAACTACACAAAAAGGCAAGCAATCTAAGTGTAGGTGATTATGTTAAGAAAATGAAAGAAATTGTTGAAAGTTTGTTAGCTAGTGGAATGGTAATTGCTGATGAAGATCTCTTACAGTATGTTCTTGATGGGCTAGGACCTGAATTTGATGTTGTGGTAGTAAATTTAACATCATGCATTGAGTCAAAATTTGATTCTGTCACACTGCAAGAGGCTCAATTTTTACTGTAGAAGTATGAAATAAGACTTGAAAAGTTCAATGCAATAGATTTGTACAACTGTTCAGCACATATAGCCTCAACTGTTACTTTAAACAGTTCACATGGTTCCACCAGTGACACAAATCGTGTTTCCAAACCTGAGGTAGAAGGTTCACAACCTGACAAAGTGCCTAGTTCCCTTTATCCTATTACACCTACCTTAATATCACTAGGTAATCCTCATTATCCCTAATATCCCCTTTTAGCTGCTCCTCAACAGTTTGGTCAGAATTTTGGGTAAAGTCTTGGGCAATCTATATATCATAATAGACCACCTATTTTTGGAAGGATGTCATATGGTAGGGGCAGAGGTCGAAATTCTGGGAGAGGCAAGTTGATTTGTCAATTGTGTAACAAAGCAGGACATTCTGCTAGTCAGTGTTATCATAGGTACAATCCTGCCTATAATGGATTGCTTCAATCCTCTACAGCAAACACATCACAATAGCCAAGCTCCTTTTATGAAAATTTTACTCACTCACAACCCAATAGCCACTTTCACCATAATGTTCTTCAGTTGAACAACACTGGACTGTATACATCTGGCAATCGTCCATACAGTGGATTTGGGAAACTACCTTATGCTTAACAGACTCACTCTTCTCATTTGGGCACTCCATCTAACAGATTTAATTCTAGTGTTACCTTGTCTGTTGATAATGCTACAGCTAATGGTTTTGGTGTTCCTAGTCAACAGATGCCAAGCCAAAGCGAAGCTTACTATGTAAACTCAGCACCTGCTCCACAGTATCACCCTTTAACATCTCCTGCCCAGTCCTCTCCTCAACCGCAGCAGTTTGCTTTTGCCACATCACTCACACCCACTGATCCAATATGGTATATGGACTCGAGAGCAACTGATCATGTTACCTCAGACTTCCATCATCTGAATCTCAGCAAAGGCTATTCTAGAAAGGATCAACTTCAAGTAGGCAGTGGTAAGTATCCCCCTATCTCTCATATTGGCCATTCTGTTATTCCAAGTGCCTTTCATTCTAAGTGTTTACACCTTAAAAACATTCTATGTGTGCCTAAGATAACAAAAAACTTACTTAGCATCTCTAAATTCACTAAAGACAACAATGTTATTGTTGAATTTGACTCTAACTGCTGTGTTGTTAAGGACAAGTACACATGAGCAATTTTACTGCAAGGGGACCTTAAAGGTGGTTTGTATTAGCTAAATTCCTCCTCTACCCAGTCATTACCTATCCCTCATTTGTTATCTGCCACTGCCTTATCATCTAATGTAGCCTCTACCAATACTCCTGCTCTTGCTTCACAAGACTTTCAACATATTTCAAAACATTGTAGAAATTCATTTACTTCAATTGAGTCTGGTTCTTCACGTGTTTCAACTCGACCTGATGATCAAGGTCACTTTGATGCCTCTTTTGTGTCAGTAGAGTCTAATGGTCAAGGTCAATATGACTTCAATAAAATCTGTAGTACTTCTATTAGATACATTGAGTCTGATACTGGTAATCAGTATGTGTCTAACATAAATAATGATGATGTAGCCAATGTTCCTAATACTGCTCAGTGTGGTTCATCTCTGAATAATAAAATTTCTTGTTCTGATATGTGTACTGCTCTAACACATGGTTCTGATTTGTGTTCTATTTCTACTGATGTTAATACTCACACATCTACAACCGAAAATTGTACTGCACATTCATATGTTTCTTATTTGTGTTCTGCTTTTGTTGCTGCCAATAATTGCACACCTATTATCGAGAACTGCACTACACATACACATACCATTGCTCCACATTGCTTGACAGTGAGTGTTGACACTGATGGTTATTTACTTTGGCACAAAAGGTTGGGGCACCCTCACTCACAAGTTCAACATCACATACTAACAATATGCATATCAAGTTTCCTACAAAACTAAACACTTCAAATAGCTCTCATGATACTTTCTGTGATGCCTGCCAATTAGGCAAATTACATCACAATACTTTTCCAGCTTCACATTCTCATGCCTCAGCACCCTTAGAACTAGTGCATAGTGATGTTTGGGGTCCTGCCCCTATGACATCCATTGAAGGTTTTAAATACTACGTTCAATTCCTAGATGACTATAGTAGATTCATATGGTTGTTTCCTCTCAAAACCAAAGCTGAAGTTAGGTCAGTTTTTATAAAATTTCATCACTTAGCTGAAAGACAGTTTGGATATAAGCTTAAAAGCTTACAGTCTGACCAGGGAGGAGAATATAAGGCTCTTCTACCCTACCTAGTTGACCAAGGTATCCAAATTAGGCAATCTTGTGCTTATGTTCACCAACAAAATGGTAGAAGTGAGAGAAAGCATAGGCATGTTGTAGAATCTAGATTAACATTGCTTGCTCATGCATCCATGCCCCTCCAATATTGGTGGTTAGCCTTTGAAACTATTGTATATTTGATAAATAGAATGCCTACTGCCACTCTTTGTAATATGTCACCTTATCAAAAGTTATTTAACAAAGTTCCTGTTTATGATGGTTTAAAGGTCTTTGGATGTACTTGTTTTCCCTACATGAGAAGTTACAATAAACATAAGTTTGATTTTCATACCATTAAGAGTGTCTTTGTGGGGTATAGTTTGGTTCACAAAAGGTACAAGTGTCTAACTCCTGATGGTAAGATTGTAGTTACCCCTAGTGTGAAATTCAGTGAATGTGAGTTCCCTTTTGCTATTAATTTTTTACATCCTGTTTTTCAGTCTTCTAACTGTACACTCTCTAGTTCAGTTTATAATACTGATCCCTCCATAAACACAAACACTTCATCCTTTCCTTTTCAGTCTGTTCCTCATTCCTTGCAGTCTTTAGCAGTCACTGATCCCTCTGCAGTGAATATTACTCTTGATAACCATGTTTCAGAACATACAATAGTTGGTAAGAATTCCTCTTCTCTTAACCCTCCTGCTTTCAATCCAAATACATATTCTTCTGCTTATACTAGTTGTACCAACCTATCCCTACCTAATGATACACCATTACCTACACCTAATAACTCTCCTGACAAATGTTCCTTACCCTGTAACAATCCTGGTGGTTCTTTGGAATTTGATCCTGCCACTAACCCAAATTCACAAGCTACTGTCCCTACAAGGCCTACAGATTGCTCTCTCTCACCATGTCCACTTGTTGTTGATCTTACTTCCTCACAATTTACTGGTGCTTCAGCTGGTTCAAGTCTGGGTTTACACAATACTGTCTCATGTCCTACTACCTCTGCCACTGTCAATATACACGCTATGATCACCAGGTCTAAATCAGCCACTTAGACCTGTTGTTTATCTGATTGTCAAGATGGCTGTCATTTAGCTTTTTCTGCTGAAGAGTTAGAGTCCCCTGAACTGATTGAAGCTAAACCAAACACAGTCTCTGGTAATATATATGTACTTGTATATGTTGATGATATATTGATTACTGGTTCTGATGAGGTCTTTATTGCTCGGTTGATGAAGGATCTTAATGATCATTTTGCATTAAAAACTCTTGGCTCTCTTAAGTATTTTCTAGGGCTAGAAGCAACTAGGAATTCAAATGGTATTCACCTAAAGGAGTCCAAGTATGCATCTGATTTGTTGATAAAAACTAAAATGATGGAAGCACATGCTTGTTCCACTCCGATGGCTGTTGATGTCAAGCTTAGCTCTACAGATAGTGAACTTTTTCAAGATCTTGGATTATACCATAGTATTGTAAGGGCATTACAATATCTAACTCTTACCAGGCCGGATATCAGCTTCACAATGAATAAGCTAAGCCAATTCTTACAAGCTCTTACTGAGTTGCAATGGCAAGCTTGTAAAAGGGTGTTACGGTATATAAAAGGTTCTCTGCATTATGGTCTTCATTTTAAACCATCAAGCACTCTACATCTACATGTAGAGTGCTATGCTGATGTTGATTGGGGTGGTAATTTAGAAGATCAAAGATCAACAAGTGGCTGTTGTGTTTACCTAGGACCGAACTTGATTAAGTGGAGTTCTAGGAAATAGAAAGTTGTTCAAACTGCCACAGAAATAGCATGGTTACAGAGTATGTTTACTGAGTTGGGGTTATCCTTCATACTGTTCCTGTGATATGGTGTGACAATGTTAGTGCTGGAGCACTTGCATCCAATCCTGTGTTTCATGCCAGAACGAAATACATTGAGATTGATGCTCATTACATTCGCGAACAAGTCTTGGCAAAGAAAGTAGTTATCCAATATGTTCCTTCCAACTTACAGATTGTTGATCTTCTTACTAAGGCACTGTCAGCTGCTCAATTTAATGAGTTAAGGTTCAAACTGAATGTGATATCCCTTGATGATAGCTGCAAATGAGTGTGAGATTGTTGTATGTTAGTATGGTCGTATGGTTGGTGTGGTGTGAAAGTTTCTGGTGTGATATTACTTACTGATATCCCTTGATGATAGCTGCAAATGAGTGTGAGATTGTTGTATGTTAGTATGGTCGTATGGTTGGTGTGGTGTGAAAGTTTCTAGTGTGATTCTGGTGTGATATTACTTACTGATAGCTGCACATGAGGTTGATGTATGTTAGTAATGGTAGTTTTTTTATTGATGCTCTGCAATCATCAGTCTGATCCAGGTTTTTTTTTTTTTAATTGGTCTGTGTGCAAGCTTCTGGTGCACTATTTTGCTTATTTTCTTATGGTCTGCAAATGGCAGTTTCAGCTTTTTGGTTCTTTAGTGAGAAACTGCTGATTTGAAGTTGAAGTTTCCTGTGTTGTTCTGCTTCTGCAGATTTGAAAGTTCAAATTTGAAGTTTTTCTTTAGTGAGAAAATGCAGTTTCAGCCTTTTGGTTCTTCAGTGAGAAAATGTAGTTTCAACTTTTTGGTTCTTCAGTGAGAAATTAGTTTCAGCCTTTTTGGTTCTTCAATGAGAAAATGCAGTTTCAGTCTTTTGGTTCTTTAGTGAGAAAATGCAGATTTGAAGTTGAAGTTTCTTGTGTTGTTCTGCTTTTGCCGATTTTTTTAGTGAGAAAATGCAGCTCAACTTTTTCGTTCTTTAGTGAGAAAATGCAGTCCAGCTGTTTGATGGTAGTTTGATCCAGTCTTCTTTGGTTGCAATATGAATAAGCATTTGATCTGTTGTTGGTTGCAAAATGAACAAGCATTTGAACCTGCTGTGCAAGTTTTTTTTTATTTAATTTGTTTCCAGTGTTCTCTCAATAATCAGACAGTTCTAGAATTGCTGCATTAGTTAAGAAGAAGCTCCAAAGTGAAAGCTCAGATTTGCTGCATTAGTTAAGTAGAAGCTCCAAAGTGAAAGCTCATATTAGAAGTGGTTTGGTTTAAGAGGGAATATTGACCATAAAAGTTGATGTTCCCTAAATAAAAGTTGATAATTGAACTACTAGTTAAGAAGAAGCTACCAGTAAACTGCTTAGATTAGAAGTGGTTTAGTTTAAGGAGGAATATTGACCATAAAAGTCAAAGTGCTAAGATGTTGCCTCTGTACGCTGTCATTTGGTTTGTTAAAACTCTGTCCTTTTACGCTGTCGTTTTGAGCACCAGTTGAGCTACTAAAGTAGCTACTCAGCTAATTCATATAAGTGTAATTGTTACTGTTCTTCTCTTTAAGAAAATATCAGAAAGTGTTTTTGCCCCTTTTTCTCTCTGTTTTTCTTTCGATTCAACTCAATAGTCTTTCTTTTGTACAGTATTAAGTGTTAACTGACCTTGTCCTGATAATTAATAAAAAAACTGGTGATGGTGGTTTTCATGATCTTTTGATCATCAGTGTTGGGATATTATGATTCACTTTTCTATTTGTTCCATTTGAAATTGTATGTCTTAAGGAAAACTATTTGGTAAGAAATACAATTGTAAATCAGAATAGAATTTAGGAGTCCTAATAGAAATTGAAATATGAATCATATTAGAAAAAAAAATATATCATATACTACCTATAAATATAGTAGTGATAATCAATTTAAGGTCATGAGAGAATGTAAGAACACGAAATATTTAATGTAAGGGTTATTAAACACCATGAGTAGAGTGTCTTAGAAACTGTGATTGTTTTCGTTCTAAGTACTGGGTTGAGCATGGTTAGAAACTATGATTGTTTCTACTCTGTTAATTATGTACCAGGTTTATGGTGTTGTGTAATCTTGTATACCATGTCACGAAACTATAGTGGATTTCTCTCATCTGTGGATGTAGGCAGGTTATGCCGAACCACGTAAATATCGTGTCTTTTTGTGTGATGTGATTTTATTCTTATGCTATTAATTTCGAATGTATGTTTTCCGCTATGTAATCACCTAACAATCAGTACACATTATTATTTAACAAATTAAAAGAAAATCTTCATATTTTATTTATGATTTTTGTTTGCTCCCTTTCGACAGTGTTCAGTTTGTTGAATGGAATAGATTGAAATGAGAATGGAAGGTGAAGATTATAGTTTATTTGTTTTAATATTTGGTTCTAACAAGTGAATGGAGCTCAATGAATGAAAATCACTTATATATGGAGTGTTTGGGCAAAGTTATCCTCTAATTAAATCGATACTTTAAAATTTTAAAATAGTACCCGTTTGGTACAGTTTTTTAAATAGGATTTGTAAAATCCTATTCTAAATACATTTTAGGATATGATTGAGAGAATGTGTTTGATACATTATTGGAAAGCATTTTCTAAAAATATTTAGATTACTTTTTAACCCCCTACATTTGTTAATTTAGTAAACACCGTCCCACAATAAAAGTTTTATAAATTAAAAAAAACACCCCCACTCACCCAATCGACTTCCAACAGTCGGCCACTACCATCAAACGGTGGCCGTCGGTCGTCAGAATGGTGCACAATCAACTAGGTATGATCAGTCGTGCGTCAATCTTGCCTTTTCCGGCCAGATCTATGGCCAGAAACTAGCTGTCAGTAATGGCCATAATCTGGCCGTTGCCAACTGCCAGATAGATCTGGCTGGAAAAGGCAAAATCGACGCACGATTCACCAAATCCAACCGATCATGCGTCATTTCGGTGGCAGGCTGTTAGAGTCATGAAAGTGACTCTATTTTGGTGATAAAAAGACCCTATGTGTGATTAAAATGAAATCATATTAAGATAATTGAAGAAATTATGAATTTATTCACAAAAATCGCTTTCTTGTATTTTTCTTACGAATTTAACATGTTTGGAATGATTTTGGAAAGGGTATGAGTTGATATTAGGTTGTGGTTTATGGATTAGGGGTGATTTTGTCTCATTTGTGCTGTTTAAAGGGTAAACTATCATATTTATAAGGGTTGATTTTGTCACTTTTCAATCATACAAGGACCAAAGTGATATTTTTTACTTTGTGTATAAAAAGAACGCGAAGGATCATCATCCAGCACGACCCCACCGTGATAATGCATCACCGCTGCAAATCAAGCCATATTTTTCAGTGACACTTCACATTCCAACCGTGATTTCGCCATTTTTCGATGACGTTTCATCTCCCTGGTGGTTGATCTAGCTTTCGCACGGTTAGATCTACCCATTCCAAGCTTCAGCTGCTGCCAAAACCACCGGAATCCACCATCACCGCCGCCGCGGCGACTCTTCACCTTCCAGTTGCGATCTCTCCCATTTTCGGCCACCTTTCATCTCCCCAGGACCTGATATGAATTCCCCATCACCTGAGCTTTCTATTGGTACCTTTGGATCCCATTTTCGCCAACATTTGCCGGAAGACTCACCGGAAAACTAATGTATTCTTGCGAGTGCGACTGTTCATATTCCAGGCTATTTGTTGGTCATTTTCGCCCCTTCTTCACATCATATCGTTGTCGATTACTTCCTCTCTGCCATGATCAGTTTCGTTTCCACCGCTTTAGCCTCTATCGACACTACCATGAGCGGCTGAGTTCTTGGTTGTTTGCTATGGCATAGGCGAGATCGAGATTGACTCCACTGCTCTCCTCATCAGCTCTCAACTAGTTGGATGAGCCCGATTGTAGGACATTTGGTAGTATTGTGTTTTGAATTATATTTGTTTTCGTTTCATGTTTGATTTCGATACTTGAATATGGTTTGAGCATAATTTGTGATGAATATAGTTGTCCATTGTGATTAAATGTTTTCATAAAACTTACTGAATGATAGACATTGGTTTGATATAATTAAATGATGAATATTGCTTTTCATTACTTCGCATCGATTGTAATTGAGTTGTATTTTGATTTAATTTCATTTCTACTGTTGTTGCGTTTATTGTGAAGTTGGTTGATTGGAAGATACGTGTTAACAAATTGTATTTGTTAATCGCATACCAACTAGTGGTATTGTCTTGTAGCGTTTATTGGCATTCAATGATAGTCTTTAACCAATCAAACTTGAGTGATCGGATGAGATAGGATAGATTATACCTAGAGTGCCGGAAAGCCATTTCATTGATTTACCTTGCCTTGTAAGTTTAGGGGATCGTAGAGGGTGGAGGAGAATTGTGTGAGTTGGTCTCGTGTCGAACCAAAACCGTAGTGACAACGTTTTTATTATAAATTCTTCATTAGTTTTAATCTCACGCTTTTATTATTTGCATTTAGTTTGTTTAGTTTAATTAATCGAATTGCTAATTTCATTTCCGCTACTCAAATATACATTAGGTTGTTAGTCTTGCTCTCTATGGATTCGACCCTGCATACCGCTAACTACGGTATTTAGGTTTAATTTTGTGACTGACGATTGGTTCGACACAGGCGATGGCAGCAGCTACTGGCAGATGATAGTGGCTCAAGTGGGTGAGGGTTTGTTAATTTATAAAATTTTATTGTGAAAGGTAATTGTTAAATATTTTGAGTTAAATAGAATATGATTTGATTTTAAATTGGACGGTCAATATTAAAATAAACACGTTTTTCACTGGATTGGATAGAATAGTATAATAGAATAGAGTATGAAAAGTATACCAAACGCATTACTCTTCTTAAATGATATCCTCAAAAACTTCATCTCAAATGATTTATTGTCACGTGTTATTCACATATGACTAATTATTATTAAAAAAACAATTGATAATGGGAATTGACGTGATTCCAATTATAAACTAAAAGAAAAGTGGTGCAAGCAATGAACTAAAACGTGTAAAAACAAGGAATCCAAAAATTCATTAAACGTGTGAATATCTACATTTAAAAAAAAAAATAGTAAATTAATGTAACACAAAGTTTTATGAGGATTAAAACATTATCAAAAAGAAAAAAAAAAATTCCACAAATTATTCTTGTTCTTTTGAGTGCACGCCTTCAATATCAACCTCCACTAAGTCTAAACTTTTTAGAGTAATAGTACGTTGATAAACATTTTTCACTAATTTTTTCTTACAAATGTGACGTGTTAGCTCGCAATGGGTTTCATCAGCCCAATAGTCGATCCCGTCTAACTAAATATGAGCTAACCAATTGTGAGCTGTCTTGTCACGTTTATAAGAGAAAGTTAGTGAAAAGTGTTTGTCAACCTATTTTTAGTCTTAATGTATTAGAGGTCTAGATTCTTAAGAATTTCCGTGTCCGCAATTCAAATGATTATAAATTCAATTTTTTATAGATAATATATGGTCCAGAAACATTTTTGCATCATTGATTTTTCTGTATTATGTCATCAAATTTTATACCGATAAGATTTAAATCTGGTGATATGAATGGACTTAAGTGGCCGTTTGGTTCAGAGAATATTATATTACTGGGAATGTTATATTAATGGGAAGGTGAATTATATTGAAGATTAATAGAAATGTTATATTAAATATGTTTGGTTAGATTGGAATAAATTAGTGGATATAAATAATTAATATGTTTGGTTGGGGGATAAAAGAATGCTAGGAGAAACCCTTCACAGAATTACCCTTCTTTTTCAATAGTATTATTATATTATCATTATTATTAATATTTGGACTTTCTTAACCTCTTTCATTTAAGAATTTAGCTAAAACACTCTAACCACAATAAAAGCTTAAAATTTAACAAAATACCCTCAACCACCCAAGACCACAATCGGCATTAGCCACCATTGCCGATGCACGACAAGAAGAGGAAAGTAAGGACAAGGTTTTGTAGAGGAGAGTGAGGAGGTTTGATAGGTGGTGATGGGGTGAATTTCCGACAGTCCACGTGATGCAATATTATTTGATGGTCTTGGGTGGTTGGGGGTATTAATTTGGTGATATAATTTGGTGGAAATACAAAGGTAATAATGTCTTAAAAATCTTGTATATAAAAATAAAATAGTTCATGAATATTTTTGTATATTGTTTTTAAAATAAGGGCATTATTGTCCAATTTTTTTATTAATTAGGAGTAAAATTATAACAAAATTAAGATTATCAAATAATCTTAGAATATTTAAGAAATAAGTGGTATTCAGATTATTACATATATAACATACAATCATTATTATTAGTATTAGAATATTATCAAAATCTTTTATTACTTAACAATCAAACATGATAATACGAGTAATATAACTGAAATAATGAGATTATCCACTATCAAACGCACCCTAAGATTTTTATTATAATATTATACAAATCCTCTCTTCACGTCAAACAGGAACCTGATAAATTATTTAACCAAATAATCATATTATATTGTATATTATAAAAATATTTAAATCGAAACCATATCTTATCTTCCATGTGATGCAATATTATTCTAATAATTGATACGTAACTTCAGATATCTAATAGGAAGCGACATTACATAATAAACAAAGAAAAGTGACAAATAAAATTAATGCAGGGCTTCGTTCGGTGCACGCATTATTTAATTTTTGTTTGATGAATTATTGTCGTATAATTCCGAGATGATTCACGTGATTAATAGCAAATGTTTTTCTGGCTTTCTTGTCGGATTAAACGATTTGGAAAACAGCCAAATAGCTAGAATTATAAAAGGCTAAATTTATTACTTATAACCACAGCATTAGTGGACAATTAATAAACGTGTTAATTGGATTATGATTGTGAGAGGAGAAATTAAAATTATTTGTCCAGATTTCACGACAATCATTCGATTAAATTGATTAATTAATTTCCATTGTTATTATATGTACGTAATTAACAGTATTAACATGATAAGAGAGAAAGATTTCCTACATTACAATCTTGTTTATTTTCTCTATTAGAAGATAAAATTTTTGTCTTTTTTTTAATATTAAAATTGAAACTTTGTCGTTCTCTAATATTTACGTTGGTTTTAATAAACAAGAGTTTAAATTGTTAAAAAAAAAAAAAAATAGGAACATTAACAAGTGAGAATTTTCAAATGTAGACATAGATGTCCTAATTTTTCTAAATCATTATTTATTAGAAGAAAACATTTTATATTTATGGTTTGAGCTATTATGCTAACAAATGAATCTCATAAACCCAACGTGATACTTCCACTACACCCTAGACAACATCAATTGGCAGAAAAATTTATCAGAAAACAAAAATCAACTAACACATTGGAATTATGAGAGAAAATTTGTAAGATTTGATTGTTAACCTATATTTATTGTTATGGTTTTTAGCATTATCTAATATAATAGACTACTAACTGGTATATAGAATTAAAACAAAATATAGAATTAAAACAAAAACAAAAACGAAACGTAAATGTGCATTAGAGAATAGTTATATATTTAAAAAAAAATTACAAAATCTATATGCTTATATAAATAAGTACTTATTTCTTATTCTAAAAGGTCGTAATTCATGGGGCATCCCAAAAGGATATTTTTATTTATGAACCAACTTAATCTAATACAACTTGAAATTTTAATTAGATCCGTGTAAGATCCGTATTTTTATTTATTGCAATGACTTATATATATAGTTTATATAAGTCAAATTGCAGCTCACGGTTTCACTTGGAAGACAACCTAAAAATATTCTTAGAGGTTTTGGTCAAATTGCACAACAAAAATTTGCCACCTCTTTATTCTTATATTATATTCGTTTTCCTGTTCTTTGTGAAGGATCGATCCTAATTATGATTCAATATTTCACTTTTAACATGTGATAAATTCTTAAAGCAATAAATTAAATTCGACTCTACATGATCGACCTCTAGAGACATAGTAATGGATTAGACTTCTCATGAGGTCATTTTAATGTCCATCATAAAGTGGCGTTATAAAAGTTTATATGCAAATTATGTTTTAAAGCTTTTGAACATAATTTTTTTTTTTTTTAATCGACATATCATGCATGTTTATTTATTAAACATCTATTAAGTTAACATTTTTATATATAGACATCTATTTGTTTAGAAATGCTCAACTACGAATATTTGTATTGACAACTAATGAGATTTACGTTTAAAATATATATATATATAAACATCTACGGAAGAGACGAATAGTCTATTTATTTTGTGACTCGTAATTGTACAGATTATATATATTGAATATTTTATTCGTGTTTGTAGGTAAAAGGAATAATATCTAGTAGATCCAAATAAATCTACAAAAGCTTGATTGGTCCCCTTTTTGTAAGTATATTTGACATATTGCATGGTGATTGTCAAAGAAGAGAACATAATCTTACAAAAATTTAATTTGGGATCCTTTGGAATAACACCTTTATTCTTGGTCACGGCTGGCAAGTGCATTTAAGTGTTAATACTCAATATGGAAATTAACTTATATTTCAAGAAATCTGAATTTTTTAGCCATAGAAATTAAATTTCTTCTCTAAATGTACAAGATGATCATAAGAATTCTTCAAATTGTCCACATGGATATAGTTAAAGTTTAGAAAGAAAAAAAAAAAAAGTGGTAACTCTGGAGCAAATTGGCTTAAGAATCAGCTTCATATGAAAGCAAAATTAATGGTTTAAATTTGGGAATGATACTGTATGATTTTTGGGCAATTGAATCCGAATTTTAATTTAGTGATTTAGAATAAGAACATGGTACTTAATCTTCAATGGTTTAGGATGGATTTGTCAGAATCTTTTATTTGTTGCCACTAACAGGGTCTCCATTTTGCATCTTTCTCAGTTCGTTTCAAATGGGGTGACACATGACCCGTCGTTTTCAAAAACTAAAACAATAAAAAACACTTCATATATTTTGACATCAAAATATTATAAATGGGCATATACAAAACATAAATTATGTGTGTTATTATTTTGTTTCATATTTCAACATCAGATACATTGTTTTTAATTCTTTCCTTATTTAATATTTCATTCTAAACTTCAAAACGAAAAGGGCAATTCAATTTAGTTTTTTAAAATGTCAGTTGGTTGCTTCATTATTTTGTTTCATATTTCAACTTCACATACATTTTATCATCATTTAATTCATTCTAAATTTATAAAAATAAAAATAAAAAAAACTATAAATAGTTTGTTTAATCACAGGAGAAGAATTAACAGGTTTACCCAAAAATATTTAAGTCGATTTATATATATGCATGCGTATGTAATTAATAATTTATAGTTAGATTAGAGATTTATATCAATATATTATAATATATATGTTGAGCCCTCACCTCCAAGTTTAAACTTTTAAATGATACGACAACTTAACAGTATAATAGTATATAAACTATATATGATGCTGGTTAAAATTAAAAGATGAAACTGTGTTTTTATTACTGATTAATTATTGTTATATAAGCTTTAGTTATTTAATTATCCTACACAAGTCTAGCTGTCTCCTTAATTTACAAATTTAACTTTAATTTATTATTAGAAAACACTGAATGCTGGTAAAATAAATTATTTTCTTGACCAAAGAAGAGAATCGAGCATATCGGCAAGCTATTAATTAATCACTTACGTACTCATTTTTAATTCTCTTGTACGTTCAAATTTTGATTCTTGAAAGAAAAATAGTAGTATCCTTTTGGCTTTCAGTTTCTTCTAATTTGACCCTTTGAAAGATGTCAAGATTATGTATATAGCCTGCTTCAAGAACTCAATACATTTCGTCTAGGAACTTCAGTTGAATTGTTCTAAAAGGCTTCCACAAAACTAAATTGTTCGTGCATGACTTAATTTTGTATATATGTTCCATTTTTCTTCAAAGTAAATACCATTCTTGAAAGTTGAATGTAATTTGAAAGTCAGCCTGTATTATACCAGGGAGGTATAACTCAAAAAAAACTTGACTTGAANGAATACTAAATTGTTATTTTAGTTTATGTTGTATTTTCTTTTAATTTTAGTGTTTTTAAATTAGTGTTAATTTTTATTTTGAGTTATTTTAGTTTAATATTTGCATTGAATAAAATTCTATTTTGAATTTTTCATCATTTTTTGAATTATATCATTATTATAAATAATAATCAAATTAAATTAAATACAAATAATCAAATTTGGTGTGATTTTTGGTGTAAAATTTAATACTCAAATTAACTTAACAAAATTAAAAAAAAAATTATTCGTGCTACAGTGCCACGCCATTTTGGTGTGGCGCTATAGTGCTACGCCAAATTAGCACCACGCCAAAATGGCGTGGCGCTTTGACATGGGTTGGAGAATAAATTACGTATTCGTTTTTAATTCTCTTGTACGTTCAAATTTTGATTCTTGAAAGAATAATAGTAGTATTCTTTTGGCTTTCACTTTCTTCTAATTTGACCCTTTGAAAGATGTCTAGATAATGTATATAGCCTGCTTCAAGGGCTCAATACGTTTCATCTAGGAACTCAAGTTGAATTGTTCTAAAAGGCTTCCACAAAACTAAATTGTTCGTGCATGACTTAATTTTGTATATATGTTCCATTTTTCTTCAAAGTAAATACCATTCTTGAAAGTTGAATGTAATTTGAAAGTCAGCCTGTATTATACCAGGGAGGTATAACTCAAAAAAAACTTGACTTGAAAATAGAACTTCAATCCAGCCTGTGCCAATTAACGAGGTTTACATTTTTTTATTTTCTGTAGGCTCCTTAATATGTTTGATAATTAAGAGCAATTAGAAAACAGGTACGGACCCGGATAAATCATGCATTGGAAATTTTATTTATTTATTTTTTAATTCAAAGACCGACAAGATGATTGTGTGCAGGGGCGGACCCAGCCCCGCCTACCCTCACATTTAAAAAAAAAAAAAAAATTTTATATGGGTCATAGATAAATTTCTATTAATATATATATTCAGGTCTATCTTTCACATTTTAAAAAAATAATAATAAAAAATATTATACATATATCCAAGCTTATAAAAAATTTGTTATTAATATATATATTACAGGCTTACATCATATTAAAAGTTTAAAACTCTCACCACTTTTTTCTACATCTACCTATTTTTTATGATTTTATCCCTAAAATTCTTTATTCTCTCGTTCTGTCTTTTATTTTCTCTATATTATTCGTTTTTAAAACTTTTAAAGACTGAAATTGTTGAAGTTTTCACTAAACAAGGTATCACAATTAACTTCGTTTTCTGTTTTATCAGTTTTAAGTATGTGTATTGTTCATTTCATTTTAATTTATTTTAGGATTGAATCATGCTTATTTTTTGAAGGTTTTTTATTCTAATTTGATAGAAAAATGCATGGATCTTGTGAGTTTGTTTTGTGTTTTGTGTTTAAGAATGTGCATGCTTTCCTAAATTAAACCTTAACTATATTTTACTGAACGTTATTCTTCATCTTTCACCCATCACTTTCTTACATTTCAAACGTCACCGTTTGACTGCTCAAAATTATTTAAGAAGTTTGAGTTATTATCTATGTTTATACTAAGAAAATTTCCCCCTTTTTATTAATTCATATTAAAAGTCAAGGCAACGTTGATTTAATTTAAGTTTTGATTGACTTTAGCTTAGGTTAGGCCGGATCAAAATCATGAAAATTTATATTATAATCTTTGAGAGCGAAAAAAAAAATAAATAAAAAAAGAGGAGAAATAAGAAATTTTTGTAGAATATTTTTTGTAGATTGTGATTGTTGTAAACTCTTTTAATTATATTGGATTGAAGTGGATCATTAGATTCCCGTAGTCTTTTGCTCTCTTTAATTGAAGAGATTTTTCCACGTAAAAAATTTCTTATGTTTCCTCGTGAATTGGATGTTATTTTTAACATAATTTGCTCAAGGTTTTGCTTCTCATAGATTTATTCAAGTAGTAAAGTATTGTGTTATTGCATTATTTTCTTTCAAATTTTTGATATTGTATTATATCCTTTGCTTAAGGTTTGGTAATTTTTTTTAAAGTTTTCATTAGTTGTTTGACAAACAATGGAGGAATTGTGGAGGCCCCCTGGGCAAATATCCTGGATCCGCCACTGATTGTGTGCGTGTAAATTGTGAAGAAGATCAAATTAGAAATATTGGGAATAAATTAGAAGCAATTAGAAATTAAACATATACCAACACAAGCCATAGAAACTCAACTAAATCGGTAAAAAAGAAAACCCCATATATCATGCATTAAGATTGATTTAATTTGTAGATGAAGTATGGTGGTAAAATTAATTAACTTAAATTCCTCAAGTGGAAGAAAGTATCAAAATAGAAAAACCAGTTTGCGTTAAGTATTACCATTTAAGATTGTAGACACAGTTTGGCATCGATGTATTGCGAGAACATCGACGCCAAGTTCCTGCGTTGAGCCTTACATTCCGGTGGAACAAAATCGGCTAAATTAGCTAATGCGTTTAGTAGGAGAACATAGAATTTAAAAAAAAAAAAAAAAAAAGGCTAAATTAGCTAATGCGTTTAGTAGGAGAACATAGAATTTAAAAAAAAAAAAAAAAAAATTACGAAAAGGTGATGAACCACATGAGTAATATGTTAAATTAGTTTACACATCATTTAAGATAAAAATAACTATAATTTATTTTTAAGTTATTGATTGCATAAGTTTTAATTACTTCCTACAAGTTCAACAATTATTAGGAGAGTTGTACTTAGTAGGATTTGCGTTACATTTAAGAGGAATGTGATTACGAACAATTATACTTCAATATTACTAAAGACTTGAAAGGATTTTGAAATATGCATTTAAGGAATTAACGAAAGAGATTTGAGAGAAAAATGATTTTATTAGCTTAAAAACTTAATCTGAGTCGCAACAGTAAAGCATATATATATATACAAAATACTTTGCTCTAACAACTAAACCTGTAACTGACTCTTAATACGAAAATATACTATCCGGTAACCCACATGAAGTATATATGCTCAATTTAAGTTTACATCCATTGATATGCTATTCATTTAGATTGTCGTATTACATCACTCATCACAATAATATCGATTACAACATTCATACAATAATAACGACACATCACTTAACTATATAAATTTAGTGCAAAGGTTACTATCATTGATCCAAAATCACATGTTCATTTCTAACACAACATTATTATAAACGTGAAAGAATTGCCCATACCACGAAAGAGACATAACCGTGTCACCGTGTTTTAGAAAACCCTACTTCATTCGTATAGTTTCAAAACAAAACAAAAATAAATAAATAAATAAATTTCTCAATTTCTTCTCTCTCCCTTTGTCACTTTCGATTCAGGCAAAATTACAAAAATTTTCCCAATTGCCCTCCTTTTTTTTTTTTTTAGTGTTTTAGTGACTCACCTCAAGCAATAATTAATTTTCCATTATTTTGTCTCCTCATTAAACAGTAGGGCACCCTCTATAAACTGGCCACGCATTCTTCAGTTTTTCACATGTGCAAATAAACCAATTATTTCTTATCCTCAAACACCAAGAAGTTCAATTCATTCTAAAGAATTTTGATTTTTTTTGTTATGGAAGAGAAACGATATGCTCTTTTGCTGGCAGCAAGAGACTCTGATTATGTGAAGAAAGTTTATGGCGGATACTTCAATGTCTTCATTGCGGCTTTCGGAGAAGAAGGAGAGAGATGGGATTTGTTCAGAGTTGTTGAAGGAGAATTCCCTGACATGAATGAGCTTCAAAAATACGATGGATTTGTCGTCAGTGGTAGCCCTTTTAATGCCTATGGAAATGACTACTGGATCCTCAAACTTTGCTTCTTGCTCCAAACTTTAGATTCCATGGAGAAAAAAGTTCTTGGCATTTGCTTTGGTCACCAGGTAACCAAATTTCAAACTTCAGTTTCATTTCATTCTCTTCAGCGGAACGCCCTGATTTTACGAACGCTTAATAATAAATAAATCCATCTCTCCTGTAGAGTGTTCGTATTTTAAACTGTTAATTCAAAGAGATTATTAAAAGTAAATTTTAACAAACCCTTCTTTAACTCTTGGCGAAAAGTATTGTAAAAGAATGCAGACATTGGCATATGAAAATTTTGCCGATAATTTACAAAAGTTTTATGTGATTCTATGGTTTTGTTCTCAGGTTTTGTGTAGGGCATTGGGTGGGAAAGTTGGAAAGGCTTATACAGGATGGGATATTGGGCTGAGGCGAGTGAGAATGGTGAGGGATTTGAGAAGTTGTAGCTTCATGGAGGAATTGGGAGATGAAATCCCACAATTTCTTTCGATAATAGAGTGTCATCAAGATGAGGTTTGGGAGGTGCCATCAGGGGCAGAAGTGATAGCATTTTCGGACAAAACAGGAGTTGAAATATTTGCAATCGGAGATCATATTCTTGGGATTCAAGGCCATCCTGAATACACAAAAGACATTCTTTATAATCTAATTGATCGCCTCCTAAATAACAATTGCATTCAGGTAGTAATTATTTAATTAACAAATTAATTAACGTAGATTAATTAATTTATATAATCATGTTGGTTTTTGATATTAATTAATGTTAATGATTAATTGCAGAGTGATTACGCTGATAAAGCGAAGCTTGGGTTGGAGATAGCTGAACCAGATAGAAAGTGTTGGGAAAAAATTTGCAGGAATTTTCTCAAGGGATGATTATAGAGAATAATTTTGGCTTATTTTTAGGCTAATTTATGGTTAATTTTCTTAAAACTCTCCAATTGTAATTTAAATGTTTTCTTTATTCTAACCCAAAATGGTTAGAATATATAAGAATTTAAGGTTCAGTAAACTGAAGTGCTATATATTTTGATCACCGACGAAATTTCAAGCCAAAAAAAGAAAAGGGGGAAGTCAACCATGCTACAGGAGAAACCTTGCTTCTAAAATTGCATCATATTAATTTGTATATAGTTAATCAATTATTTATTAACCATGTAACGATTTGAGACTAAACTAAACACCAATCTACCAATCAATCACACAAGGAATCAAAAAACAACCAAACAAACACTCAAGATTTTACCGTGGTTCACTTGCTCTAGATTTGAGCAAGATATGTCCACGTTGAGCTCCGAAACACCGAGGCTCGCTGCACTAAGAAGATTAACAATGTTTACAGAGTACACTTTCAGAATCTCAAACACAACCCAACTTACTTTGTTAATCTAACACAACTCTTTTACCATAATCTTCAAACCCAAGAGAAAGACTTCCTAAGCTTCTCTACCCATAAAGGAAACACCACCTTCACTGACCAATCTAAATGATTGTACAAAGATTACAAGAATTGGAATAAGCAGAAAACAGCCCTAGCAAAGTAAAAAATACAGAGTCGAGGAGAAGAGATCTATTTTGTTGTTATGCGCTGAAGCAGAAAATGAAAAGCTGCTTCTTTTATACCTTGACTTTTAAGTGAAATAATAGCCCTTAGATGTGCCTCTAATCTGCGGTCAAGATTGCAAGATGACTTGAATCTGCAGTAGTTCACTTACGCTGATACGCGTTTTTGGCTTCAACTATTAACATTAAAACTGCAGCATTTCACTTAAACTGATACACTGCGTTTTAGCTTCACATTTTAACATTCTCCACCTTGAAGCTAACAAACTCCTCTAGGTTGTCCCTCCATTAGTGCAGCAAGCTTCTCAATGTTTCTTCTCAGCTCTAATGTGTTACCTTATATGCAGTAGGTCCAAGCAATGCTTGAACTTTGATGCAGTCACAACCTTGGTCCCCATATTTGCTGGATTTTCTTCAGTTTGTATCTTCTCCATGAGTAGTTGTCCACTTGAAATGAGATCTCTGACAAAATGAAACTTCACATCTATGTGCTTGGTTCTCTCATGATACACAAGATTTTTGCTCCAGTGGATGGCACTTTGACTATCCGAATAGACAGTCACAAGTCCATCCAGCATATTGGCTTCTTGTAGGATTCCTTGCAGCCATATGGCCTCCTTGAAAGCATCCGTGACTGCCACATATTCAGATTCAGGTGTGGACAGTGCAACCAAAGGTTGCAACTGGGATTTCCAGCTCACACAATTTCCTCCAAGCGTAAAACAGTAGGCAGTAGTGGACTTTCTACTGTATCTATCACCTGCAAAATCTGAATCCACATACCCTACAAGATCAAGTGTATCATATCTTTTACAATAATCTAAACCAACATGCACAGTGCTATTTATGTACCTTAGCAACCNATATTATAACTTATAACCGTTGGCTGTGACCATTGCCAGCCAACGGTTAAAAATAAAAACATAACCGTTGGCTGTTGCAATATTTATATTATAACTTATAACCATTGGCTGTGACCGTTGCTAGCCAAGGGTTAAAAATAAAAACATAACCATTGGCTGCTGCAGGCCTGTAGCAGCCAACAGTTATTTTAAAACTTTTTTTAATAAATTTTGTAAAATTCTATTTTAACCCTCGTATTTTATGTTTATTTTAAAATTGATAGGGGGTTTTATGTAATTTGATAGGGACTATATTGAAAAAAAAATTGGGCTCAGGCTTGGGACCAGTACTAAGCCCAGGCCTTGGAAAAGGGCCCAATGGAGGGCTCGGGCCCTCCTCCTTAGGCCTAGTCCCAAAGACCGGGTTTTGGGGCTGGGCTTTTGGGCCCAGTCCCAAATGCCCACCTCTACACACACAAGAGTTTACCATGGTTCACTTGCTTAAGATTTGAGTAAGCTACGTCCACGTTGAGCTCAGAAGCACCAAGGCTCGCTGCACTAAAAAGATCAATATTGTTTGTAGAGTACAATTTCAGATTCTCAAACACTACCCAAATCACTTTGCTAATCTATCACTCAACTCTTTTATTGTAACCTTTAAACCCAAGAGAAAGACTCCCTAAGCTTCTCTACCAGTGAAGGAAACACCACCTTCACTCAACAACCCAATTGATTGCATCAAAATTACAAGAGTCAAAGTAAAGTAAAGAACCCAACAAAGCAGAATTTTACGGAGTTGAAGAAGAAAAGAAAAACTGATTTGTTCACTATTGCTTTTAATTGGAGAGCTGCCCTCTTTTATACCTTTGACTTTTCAGGGAAATTTCAGCCATTAGATGAACCTTGAATCAACCATCAGGATTGCATGAAGCTTGAACCAAAACGGCAACAATAGACTTAAACTTATACGGTTGTGGTTTTTTAGCTTCACACTTTTACATTCTCCACCTTGAAGCTAACAAACTCCTCCAAGCTAACAACCCTCCATTAGTGCAGTAAGCATCTCAATGTTCCTTCTCAGCTTTGATGCGTTACCTTATATGCAATAAGTTCAAGCAATGCTTGAACTTTGATGCAGTCACAACCTTGGTCCCCATATCTACTAGATTTTCCTCAGTTTGTATCTTCTCCAGGCGTAATTGTCCACTTGAAATGAGATCCTCACAAAATGAAACCTCACATCTACGTGCTTAGTTCTCTCATGATACACAAGGTTTTTGCTCAAGTGGTTGGCACTTTGATTGTTCAAATAGACAGTCACAAGTCCATCCAACAGGTTGGCTTCTTGTAGGATTCCTTGTAGCCATATGGCCTCCTTGAAAGCATCCGTGACTGCCACATATTCAAATTCAGTTGTGGACAGTGCAACCAAAGGTTGCAACTAGGATTCTCAACTCACACAATTTCCTCCAAGCGTAAAATAGTAGGCAGTAGTGGACTATCTATTGTCTCAATCACCTGCAAAATTAGAATCCACATACCCCACAAGATCAAGTGTATCATATTTTTTACAATAATCTAAACCAACATGCATAGTGCTATTTATGTACCTTAGCAACCATTTTAATGCAACCCAATGTTCAATACCAGGATTTGACATGTATCTACTAAGTAAAGAGATTGCAAAAGGCAAATCAGGTCTAGTATTGATCATAACATACATTTTGGAGCCTATTGCACTAGAGTAAGGTATGTTTTCCATTTTGATCAGTTCACTCTCTGTTTTAGGGCACTGTAGTTTGCTAAGTATGAAAGACTAGATAATGGTATAAAGACTACAAAGAGTCAGACATTCCGAACTTGGATGTGAGTTTATGCAAATATGACATTTGGTGAATTTTTAGTCTATTAGACTTCTTATTTCTCTCTATCACCATTCCTAGGATTCTTTTTGTACATCTTAAATCCTTCATATCAAATTTAGCACTCAATTGTGCCTTTAAGTCATTTATTTTGGACTTAGATTCACTAATCAACAACATGTCATCCACATACAGAAGCAAATATATAGGCATGTCATTTGTAAGTGCAAAGTAAAAGTAATTGTCATATTTGCTCCTATTAAAGCCAATCCCAACAATAAAAGAGTCAAATCTTTTATACCATTGCCTAGGGGACTATTTAATTCCATAAAGTGATTTATGTAGTAAACACACATGCTCAAGCAAGTTTTTATCAATGAAACCAATAGGCTGATTTATGAAAATAGTTTCTTCCAGTTCACCATATAAGAATGCAATCTTAACATCTAATTGCTCTAATTCTAGGTCATAGTGAGCAACAATAGACAACATCGATCTAATTGTTTTAATTTAACTACCGGGGAAAAAATTTCATTAAAATCAATACCTTCTCTTTGTGTGTAGCTCTTTACGACTAACCTGACCTTGTATCTTAGAGGATCTGAAGGGTTTATGCCTTCTTTTATCTTGAATAGCCATCTGCACTCTACATACTTCTGATCCTTGGGCTTTTGAACTAATGACCAGGTTTTGTTCACCTTTAAAGAGTGCATTTTTTCACTTATAACAGCCAGCCACTGCTTTTTGTCCTTAGAACTTATAGCTTCTTCATAAGTGGCAGGTTCAGCCCTTTGAATTTCACCACTAGTAATTAGAGTCGTATAGATAAGTTCTGCATAACTATATCTTGCAGGAGGCCTTATATCCCTCTTGATTCTGTCCCTCATAAGCTAATAATGTGCAAGATCCTCTTGTTGAGACCCTTCACCAATCTCTTCTGTTGCCTCTTCAAGGTCTTGCACAGTAGCAACATCTTGCTGCATTCCTACAGGTGTAGTACCTTCATCAAAATTGGGCAGATCTGTGTGATGAATTGCTAGCTCCACCTCAATTTTGGTGGTACCAGTTTGGTTCAGATTTGCTGTCTTAATATTTAAGGTACCTACAATGGGGTTAGTAGATTTACAAGGAAAAACTGATTCATTAAAGACCACATCCTTGCTAATTATAACCCTGGCCCCTTATGCCTCTCTTTCCTAAAGTCTATACCCCTTTGTCCCCTCTTGGTATCCTAGAAATACACACCTAAGGGACATTGGCTCTAACTTTCCATCATTTGTGTGTGCATAGGCAGCACACCCAAAAACCCTTAAGTGATTTAGGCTAGGCTTCTTATCAGTCCATTTCTCTTCAGGACACTTGAACTCTATAGCACTAGAGAGGGACCTATTGATAAGGTAGGCAGCAGTGGTTAAGGCTTCTCCCCAAAAAGTTTTAGGCAGCCTTGAGGTGAAAAGTAGGTGCCTAACTTTCTTCAACAAAGTTCTATTCATTCTCTCAGCAACCCCATGTTGCCAAGGGGTTCTCCTCACTGTCCTATGTCTTAAGATCCCTTGGTCAATACGATAAGTGTCAAATTCAGAGTTACAAAACTCTAAACCATTGTTTGTCCTAAGTGCCTTGACTCTTTTATCACTCTGATTTTTCCACCAGAGTTTTCTAGCCTTTAAACTTGGTAAGGCTTCATCCTTAGACCTTAGGAGGTACACCCACACATTCCTACTGAAGTTATCCACAATTGACAGGAAGTATGAGTTCCCACCATGTGATTTAACCCTCTCAGGACCCCATAGATCCGCATGTAGGTACTTTAAACATCTAGAGGCCTGATGAGTTCCTTTTGGGAAACTCATCCTATGTTGTTTACCTAACACACATACTTCACAGAATCTAGATCAAAGACTATGTCATTCCCAAAATGGCCCTGTTGTTTGAGAATGCTCATACGATCTTTGGCCTATATGGCCCATCCTTAGATGCCATTTCTCAACTGCAGACAAGTTAGTAGTCAACAAAACAGTATTTAAAGAATCATGATAGTATTGTCCACATAGAATGTACAACCCATTGGTTTTAATTCCTTTTAGCAATACTTCATTATCTTTGTACAAAACTATACACTCATTTTGTGTCTTATAACAGTACCCAACCTTATCAAGGGTTCCTAACGAGATCAAATTCCATTTGAGTTCATGTATAAATCTTACTCTAGTTAGCTTGATTAACATGTCATTATCCAGTTTAAGAGTTATGCCACCGATGCCTTGAACCCTATAGGAGTGATTATTACCCATGAACACAGTTTCACTATCATCAGTCTTAAGGTTTTGGAACCAGTCTCGATTAGGACTCATGTAAAATGAACATCTAGAGTCTATTACCCATTCTTTAACACTAGCATAATTAGACATTGTGAGAGCTTTAGAAAGTTCAATGTTGTTACTAGTACATGCTAGGTTGCTTTCTGTGTTAGATTGTTTCTGTTTCTTAATCTAATCATAGCAATTTTTCTTAAGATGACCAGTTTTATTACAGTAGAAACATTTCCTAGTCTCCCCTTTAGGCCTAGTATTACCCTTAACCTTTTTCTTATTCTTAAAGCTTGAATTACTCTGTGGACCTCTCCCAGTCTCTTTTCCTATATGACCAGTTTATGCCCTACCTTTTACAAACAGGTTATTGCCATTTCTTTTCTGAGTTTTTAACTCTAACTCCCTAGATTTTAGTCCAGTCATAGTCAAGTCAACACTAGGGACAGTCCCACTATACTGTAAAACATTTTTAACCACTAGATAATCTTTAGGCAACGAGTTTAACAAAATCATAGCCAAGCTGGAGTCTCCTAATTCTTGGTCAGTGCCTTTAAGAATTAGTGTCATTTTCAAGAACTCATCTAAAGACTTAGACACATCCATTTTATGTGCAAACAAAGAACCCTTTAAAAACGCTAAGTTAGGGGCATATTGTAATGCAAATAAAGTTTCGAATTTACCCCACAATGCGATTGGATTCTCCAGGCCATCTATCTTTCTTAGGACACTGTCCAACAGGTTCAAGATGATGAGGTTATAAGCTTTTTCATCAATCTCAGCCTTCTTTTTCAGCTTCCCCTCTGGCCATTTGGTAGAGTCTTTCTCCAATGCAATTCCCACCTTGTTGTGAGACAAGAGAGTCTTCATCTTCTTTTTCCAGCTATTGAAATCAATTTTCCCATCGTATTGAGAGATTTCCATGCGAGTGGTGATGGACATTTTGTGGTTTTTTTGGTTGAACACTAGAACTTGGGATTGCTTTCTGATTCCCACGAATTGACAAACTAATTGAAGATTATTGAAGACCAAGATTACCTAAGACTAGCTAAATCAAGAAAACCCCAATTTAGCAAACCATAGAATAAAAAATTTCCCAAATCAAGAACCTAATTGACGATTTCTAAACCCCTTGACTCCTCAAGAACCGTTAAATCAAGAAACCCCCAATTTAACAAACCCTAGAATCAAGAATTTCCCAAATCAAGAATTGAACGAAATCGACAAACCCTATGACTTGGCTCTGGTACCACTGTTACGGTTTGAGACTAAACTAAACACTAATCAACCAATTAATCACAAAAGAAATCAAGAACAAGCAAACACACGCAAAAGTTTACCGTGGTTCACTTGCTTAAGATTTGAGCAAGCTACTTCCACGTTGAGCTCTGAAACACCAAGGCTCGCTGCACTAAGAAGATCAATATTATTTACAGAGTACAATTTCAGATTCTCAAACACTACCCAACTCACTTTGCTAATCTATCACTCAACTCTTTTACTGTAACCTTTATACCTAAGAGAAAGACTCCCTAAGCTTCTCTACCCGTGAAAGAAACACCACCTTCACTCAACAACCCAATTGATTGCACCAAGATTACAAGAATCAAAGTAAACTAAAGAACCCAACAAAGCAGAATTTTACGGAGTTGAAGAAGAAGAGAAAAACTGATTTGTTCACTGTTGCTTTTAATTGGAGAGCTGCCCTCTTTTATACCTTTGACTTTTCAGGGAAATTTCAGCCATTAGATGAACCTTGAATCAACCATCAGGATTGCATGAAGCTTGGACCAAAACGGCAGCATTAGACTTAAACTTATGCGGGTGTGGTTTTTTAGTTTCACACTTTTACAGAAAGCTTTATAGATAATATGTATAATGTAAACTACATATATAGTGGTACATGTTATGAAAAACATTTTAATATGCTTGATCGAGCATTTTCATATCAATTTGAGAATTTTATAAAGAAATGATAGTTTTAAAAAGAAAAAATTAATGAAAGAAATTTTATATGATTCGAGATGTTTAAGACATATGCTATATTTTATCTAGAAAATTAGTACCCTCCTATAGAGTTCAATATGTTGTTTACAAATTAATTATTGATGTTACTTTCTTTTTTTGTACATGTACGTATGACAATTATAGTTTTGCTTTGCCTAAAAGTTGAAATTAAATTTTGCCAAGTATAACATATTATAGCTTTTGCTCTATCGGTACGACGAAATTTGTATGTGGTACATCCATCAAGTTGTGTAGATATTTCCCTGCATGGGTGCTAATTTGATGAGAGTTTTCAGTATTATACGTACTAGATTTCAAATTTTGATATGGTTGTATGAAAGTGCAATCAATATTACTAGTATGTGGATGATCCATGATGTTGCAGTTAACCATTCTTTTCTAATTTGGCCAACGAGAAGCAGCTACAAGGGAATGAAAAGGACTCGAACAAGCCGGAGAATGGACAGTCAGATTCAATCTCAGATTACAGTGACCAGATTGATGAAGAGGATGTCAATTTTATTGCAGGGAACAAATATACATTTGAGGGTGCAAGTTGAAGTGGCTCAATTAGATGGAGATGAGTTCTTTGTTAAGGTGTTTTGCGAACATAAGCCATGGTGGAGTTGTGGGAGACTAATGGGAGCTTTGGGTATGGGAAGTGACAAATGCAAACATAACCAGTTTTAGGGGACTTGTTCATAATGTGTTTAAAGTAGAGGTAAAATTATGAAAACGTTTTAGATAGCAAAATTAAATTACTCTTTTAATAATAATTGTTCTAAATATTAGAACTTTTTTGGTGGCAGAAAAGAGAAAGCGAGATGGTTCAAGCTGATCATGTGAGGGATTCATTACTGGAGCTAACAAGAAACCCGTCTAGAGTATGGCCTCATGAGATTTTGCGAGTGAAAAACTGAAAAGCTAGAAACTTATATGACTTTGTTTTCCTAGTACCGAATGGATAAGCGTCACTCTTCTCTGTAAGTTGATAGGTTCTGAGGTATTCTGGGTTCCTTTAACTCTTGGTTTGACAAGGTGAACAGCTGTCTGCCAATCTAGCAAAACCAAAGTCTTTTTACCATGGCTTGAAAGTTTTCATTAGCAAAATGTTGGAAGACTTTTTATGTCTCATGAAAAGCCAAGGGACCACCCTCTTAGATCTCTCAAAAGATTCCCAGTTTCATACCATAACATCGAGGATAGGAATAACAAATGGTATTCATTCCTCCGGCTCTGCCACCTCCGTAACCGGCCTCTACATTGCCATCAAGAATGTAGATGTCAGATCAATCTTTTTCCACTGGGTACTCTAATAAAACCCGGAAGAGACTCAATCACCTGAACCCTGTGATGGGTTTATTACCATTCAGGGTTAGTGATAAACCAACTCTTGTGATTGACGAGGAGAAGAAGCAGAGGAAACCGATACGGCTGAGCTTGCGTAGAATGCTAAGGTCCTGGCTTTGGCTGTGTTGTGTAACAAAGTGATTTTGCCCTCCAATGGCTAGGAGAAACTTTATTAGAAAGAATACATATTTAATTAAATGACATCAAATTTAATCTTTTAAATAAAAAAACATTAATGGAAATCATAAAGAATAATACTATGCCCACAACTCTATCTCACAATCTTTTCTTACAATCTTAACGTGACAGTTGAGTTAACTCCAACCACATCCAAAGCACTAAATGACTTTGATTAGACATGAACGGTCATTTCTTAGAATCGAATAATCATTCCTTCATAAGAAATGACCGTTCTTTATGAATGAAATAGTTATTCCTTAAGAATGAATTGAACGACCATTTGTATTTAGTTAAAGTCGTCAATTACGTGATAGTGTCAACTATATTACCACGTTAGAGTTGTAAGAGAATGTTGTGAGATTGGAATGTATTTTTAAATAATAAAAGAATAAAAATTCAATCAAATTATATAAAATAATACTTTAATAAATATATATTAGAAGTTTAATATATGAAAGTACAATAAAGAAGATAATAAAATTCATTTTAACATTACTATAAAAGTCTTAATCGTTCACGCCCATATGATATACTCTTGTTAACTGTTCGTTTGTTACTGTAAACAGGATACACATAATACATTACTTTCAGTTAAAAGTTTACAGATGTCTGAATTGAAATTTATGGTGGAAAGGCGGGTTGATGGGTAATTGGGTGGGTAACCCGAACTGATTTAAATTTTAGGGTAACGTTAACATTGGTCGTCCTTCGGTAATATTAAAACGTGACCCAAGAGAACAACAAAATGTACAAGTAACTTGATCGTCCATGAAACACCCTACGTGTACATCTGTCATGCAGCACCAAAATAGTGTACCTTCATACTCTACGTCTTCACAACATGCAGCACCTGATTAATCAAAAGCAAAAAAAAAAAAAAAAAAAAAAAAAATGAAGGTGAAATTGTATTTACTATAACGATAACTATACTGATGCAACGTTTTGATAATATGTTGTTAATGAAATATTATTGTATAATACGAACGGAAATCATTGCTCGAATTATTTTATTACCTATTGACATAGAGTAAACGACTTTTTCTCACTCAAATAATGGTTTAATGGCACATTTTCACTCAAAAATTTTTAAAATACCACTTTATTGTCTAAATTTACCACCATTCTTTTTCTCGATTATCACTTACCAAAGCTCCTCAAACCATACTCCCGTTGATCCCGCCAATTGTTAGAAATCGAGTGATTAGGGTTTACGCAGCCATCATTCTCAAGTCAAATTCTGATCAATCCCAACTACCACAATTTAACTTTCCACCACTAAAAGACACATTAGCCTGATCCCCTCTTCAAAAACTCTAACAGTCTCGACTGAGTTTGCTTCCTATTCATCGTAGGGATATAAAATAAATAGTAAAATGATATTTTAAAAATCCGTGAGTAGAAAAATGTCATTAAGTTATATTTAGCTGAGAAAAAGTCGTTAAGTACTCATTAACATAAGTTTTTAGGTCGAGTAATAAATTAAAAATTGAGCAAAAGGAGAAGTATTCCAACTTACATGCATAAGGCGAGAGAATTACCGCGAAGACAATGAAAACTAGAGCTAATTTAGCTGCATTGAAGCCCTTCATATTATTTTCCTCCATGGATATATACATACAACAGAGGGAATTGGGTAATAAATTAATAAATAAATTTATTACCCCATTAATATTTTGCTGCTAAACAAGTTTTTGAGGCCTTTATATATATAACAAAAATTATTAAGTAATTAGTTACATGGTCATTGATCCATAACCTATCCTAACTTTGGTATGAATTTTAACCTTAAATTCTAAGTTTAGAATATTATTCGTTTTCAAATAAACAATATATCAAAAAAAAAAAAAAAAAAAAAAATTAGGTGGCAAAGACCCTAATTGGGTGTAAATTAATTAATTTAGTTTGAAAAACATTTTACCTTGCCCGAGATTTGCCAAAATAGATTTTATTGATTTTGAAATTGGTAAAATAAACGTCTGTAAAGTTGTCAGAGAGGTTATTTTTTGAAGTTTGGTATATATAAATATATTTGTTGTCATTTTTTAGATTAATCTCGTGACAAATTAATATTATCTTGTTATATAATTAATCTTAAATTTGACAAGCAGGATATAATTATAAAAATATCAAATCAAAATTCTATATCCAAAGCTCAATCCAAAAATATATAAAAATTTGAAATTATAAGATAGTTGTTGTGATATAAAGTCCCAAATTGCTCCTGTGTGAGGATAGTTAAGTGTTTATATAGGCTAACAGGCCTATACTCAAGAGACATGTTTTGGGATTGAAGCCCGAGAACAAAATTGCGAGGCTTTATAGCTCTAAAGCAGACAATATTTATCCTAATTCTTTTAGGAGTGTTAGGCTAAGCTCTATAGGGGATATATGTAAGCCCTAAATTCTAATTCCCTCAGTATTAAATTTGAAATAAAAATTTCAAAATAACCCTTGACATTTCAAATTTCTCTCATACCCACAGTCTCCCGTTTCTCTCAACTCACCACCCATTGTTGACATTGTCGCTAGCCGTTTTCCATGGATCCCTACCTGATTTCTCACACAAATTGACAGGATTCATCACCCTCGTCCCATACCAAACACTTTCCCAACCTCATTTCACCACCTTTCACCAGCCCCAACCACCACTAATCGTCTCTTGTCACTCCTTGCCTGAAACCGTCGCTCCTCACTTTCCTTAGCCACTAGTCTTCCTTCTTCGGCCAATTTGGTCGTTTTAAGGAGTCGTTGGCGTTCCCTGTCACCATCACAAGAATCCTCGGTATCCCAACCTACTGTTCATGGTCCACCACTCAACCTAGGGTTTTTGTGTTTTGTTGAAATTGGTTGTTGAAGGTTGGAATTTTTATGAAATTGAAACTTGGGTTTTGGTTGATTGATTATTTGGAGTGTTTTTGCTTTAGATATGCATGGATATCAATTTATAAATAGTATACACAAACTTCCAAAATTGTTTAATTTACAAGAAAAAATCCATATATATTACTTGTTGCCGAAACATAATTAAAAGTATATAAACATCATTGCTTCATAATTTATTTATTTTTATTGATGTCAATACATTGTGCATTTGCCCTCCACATATATTACTTATAATTATAAGTTTATAATGATCAACCACATTAAACTTATGTAGGGTTATAAATATAATTCATATATTTATAAGGTTATTGTCGCAAGTATGAAATTATAGTAACAAGTAACGATGTTTTGGTAATATTGAAAAACCAATAAATAACATTTGAATGCATATAAATAAAATAAACACATTATCACTCGCACTCCATAAATCTTGGTTACTACAATATCGTACACATATGATATTTCATTAAATGGAAATCTTAATATAAATTAGGAGAAACTTTATTAGAAAGAATAAATATTCAATTAAATGATATAAAATAATACTTTAAACATTATTAAACAAGCCTTAATTCAAGGGAAAACCTAAGACAATTGCCTTACGCGCCAATCCCTTTCAATAATACCATCATTCACGCCCTTATGATATACTCTTATTAACTTTCCGGTTAAACGTTTATAGATGTCTGCATTCAAAGTTCTGGTTGAGACGGGGCGGAGCTTTTCGAAGGTGGGTTGGCGGTGCTTTTTGAAGGCGGATTGGCGGGGCTTTTTGAAGGCAGGTTGGCAGGGTTTTTCGAAGGTGGGTTGATGGGTAATTGGGTAGCTAACCCGAATTGTAATTGATTGAGGGGTACCGGTAAAAATGGTCGTCCTCCGATACTCCTAAAATTTAGCCCAAGATCACAATTAGATATACAAGAGCCTTTATCGTTCTCAAAACACCCTACGTGATCATATGCCATGCAGCAAAAAAATACTGCACCATTATACTCTATTTCATCGCAAGCTTCAGCACCTGATTAATCAAAAGCCAAATAAAAAAAAAAAATTAAAGTAATTAATTTAGCACTTGCATTCTTATTAAACATTGGATATTTTATCCGATTAATTTGGTATAATTACTATAATGATAACTATATTGGTATAATGTTATGATAATACGTTGTTGATGAGATATTATTGTATTATAAGAACGGAAATATTATTGTTCGAATTATTTTATCACCTATTAGCATAAGTTTTTAGGTCGAGTAATGAATTAATAATTGAGCAAAAGGAGAAGCATTTCAACTTACATTTGTAAGGCGAGAGTATTACCGCGACAGCAATGAAAACAAGAGCTAATTTAGCTGCATTGAAGCTCTTCATATTAATAAATCAATTTATTATCCAATTAATATTTTGCTGCTAAACAAGTTTTTTTGAGGCCTTTATATATATAACAAAATTACTAAGAAAAGATAACCTTTTTAATTGGTTATATGGTCATTGGTCAATAATCAATCCTATAACCTGTATTTGGTATATAATATCAACCTTAAATTCTAAATTTAGTATATTATTCGTATTATAGATATACACTTGGTTGAGAGGTTATTTTGAAGTTTGGTATATATAGATATATTTGTTGTCATTTTTCAGATTAATCTCGTGACAAATTAATATTTATCTTATTTTATAATTAATCTTAATTTGGACAAGAAGGATATAATTTCAAATCAAAATTCTATACCCAAAGTTCGATCCACAAAAATATATAAAAATTTGTAACTTTCAATGTATAGAACATGAGGTTAACTGGTAATATTGAATATAAAACTTGTAATATACAACGTAAAATTTGTAATACTATTAATTACGTGTTAATTTGGTATTGGAGGAGATTCATATATGAATGATAAGTACATTTACCTTTTTTTTTTTTTTTTTTTTTTTTTGCACCTTTATCATTTTAGTGTATTATGGTGTAATTTAACGCACGAGTTATAGCATTGTTACACATTCATCCGATCCAAGTTGTGAAGTGAAAAAGAATATAAATTTGTTGTTGTAGTTTGGACTATATTATGGATTTCAACCACATTCTCCATAGGACCACCTTCTTATCTCTTCCTTCTCCAAGCTCGGGCTATGAAGAAGAGAAGAGGAACCGAGAAGAAGGTATCAGCAACAACGGGTTTTATTGCGAGACAACTCATGATGCCCATATCGATCTACAAACTCCTATAAACTCGTCTATTCATAGTTCACAGCTGAATCAAATGCGTATGAACATCTTGAGAATTTAATTTTGGTTTGTTTATCATGGTTTGATTGATGATACTAATGCATTATATATGCACTTGCATAACAAACACTATAACACATATTATAAATATTAATAATACAATTTCTTGGAATCAGAATTCCACACCACAGGAGGAGGCTTGAAGGTCTGGGAAGGTAGACATTTGTCCTCACAATCGTCTTTGATTGGAAAACACATCCTAAATTTGTATCTGTTTTGCAACACCAATATCGAACCCTCGATCTATCTTAACTCTTTTCTTCTCACAATTTCAAACATCAGTCCTCGACCTCCATCGCCTGATTATTAATAAAAAGAATAAATCAAATACATATATGAGTAATAATCAATACGTTCGATATCGATCACAGGGTTTGGAAATAATTTTTATGGTATTATAACGGTTAAATTAACATTCAAGTAGTAATATACAATGATGTTTTAAAAGTTAATCTTAAACGCTAATTAATAGCAAAATTATTGTAATATCCCTTGGTCATCTTTTCCCATGGAGTTTAGAGAATTACGATCAGTACGTGTATTATCCTACTAGCTAGATCAAGTGGTACTCTTTAACTCAAATCTATAGATTATATCTTGGGTTTAAACTAGGGGTGGGTGGGTTTGGGTACTCGCGCCCAAATCCCATGAAATCGAAACTAGAACTGAAACTGACCAATTTTAGTTTCTAAAAGCCTGGAATTGAAACTTGAAACACAAGTTTTGATTCCGCGTATTCGGGCGAATTACATTATTACTACTATTCACAAAAATGACAAATACACCCCAAAAGTTTACAAAAAATACAGTTCAGTCATGATTCCTATCAGGGTACCTGAGTCTCAATTCCAATTCTAGTTCCTATAGTGGTGGAATCGGAACTGGAACCATACAAAATTGCTTTCGATTTTTTAGAAGCAAAATCGACCCTATGAGGGTTAGTTCTGGGTAGGAACCGAAACCTCGAATACCTGTTGATTCCAATTCTATCCTATTTTTTTGCCTACCCCTTGTTTAAACTAATAGGGATGCACTTTAAGTCTCATTAAATAAGTTGGGTAGGACTAAGACAATACATGATGATTGTAATTCTCCAAACCCCATTAAAGCAAGCGGTTGGGAAATATTACAAGTCTATATATAAAAGATAAGAAAAATAAGGAGAAGAATTTTAACATACATCCATGAAGAGGCAACAAAGACGATGCACACAAGTGCAAAATGAAGTGCCCTCAAGTTAAATTTTGACATTGATGTATAAAAATGAGAATTGAGAGCATATTGCAGCTAAGATTTTAGGTCTTTATATACAACCAAAATTAAAAGAAATTAAAACAATAAAAACTTTTAACCTAATATATATAACACTAGCTACCATAGAATTCTAATGAATTTGTAACTGAACTGAAATTCTGGCTCTGTAAAGTGAGATATTATCTTTATTATGTGACCTAGAATAATATACTACTATTATAGAACGCTGAACTTTAATTTATAGGAAATTAAGTTATATAACTTTATTTTTTGTGGTTGAGATTTTACGATTGTCATGTGCTTGTCTCTCGACAAAAATATATTAGATTAGATTGGTTAATTTTTTTTTTTTTTTTTTTTTTTTTTTTTTTTGGTGACTAGGGTGTCTAGGCTAACTTGGCGTGCACCTCAATTAATCCTTGTGGTCTATTGAGCACCCTCTCAACTAGTCCCTGAAGTCTATTGAACCCCTTACAAGTCCAATAGACTAGGTAAGTCACAAACGTGGTCAGTGACCACTTGGTGAGGCTCGAATACAAGACTTCTGGGTAACCATCCCCGGGAGCTATTGAATACCCTTTTAACTAATTTTCGGGGTCCATTGAACACTCTATAAGCCTAATTGGTTAGATAAGTCACAAATGTGGTTGGCGAACCCTTGGTGCGTGAGACTTGAACAAAAGATCTCTGAGTAACGTAAAGTCTTATCATCCCATCATAAGATAAGTGGTTAGATTGGTTAATCTTTGATTAGACAGACATAATTAACTACTAGCATTACTATTTATCCACCCATATAAAATAAGATCCAATCCTTTTATATCCGATTTGTTGGACAAGTTTCTCGTTAATGTGTTGATGGATATGTGGTGATTATGTACGGGCAAAACAAGCCAAATAATATTATCCAAAAAAGTAGGAGGCAGAGGTTGACTTTAAAACATGTCTCCATATATTTAACCAATATTATTATAAGATTTCCTCAATGAAGTATGAATATCTTCAATTACACATCATCAAATTTCTAAATTTCATGTCAAACAAAACGTCCTCCAAGAATTTTCACGGCAAAGATCAACTTTATGATCTCTTGGCCTTTTCCTTTTGAATAACAATGATGCAAGACGTATAAAGAAATTTACAAAGATTTCTTGTACAAAGTGAGATGGTTGGAGATGAATGGAAGAGTACAATATAAAAAGTCAAATTCATTATATTCACTCTTCCATTCATCTTCTATCATATTACTTTGTATAAGAAATCTTTGTGAAGTTTTTTGTACATATAGTATTACCCTTTTTTCCTCATTGTCCGACCATATCAAATTGTGTACACGCAATTGGAAAACAATCACAGCCTTTTTGGGAATTCATATACTATTGGGTTTTTTAATATTGAATGTTTGTGTGTCACCAAATTTGATATTAGTTTTGAATTGTGGCTAACTTTGAAAATTAATAACTATATGGTACAGTTGTTTTTGAACTAATATTATTCCATATGAGATCAGTCAATTTTTCAAGGCTTTGAATATACATTTTTTTCCCTTATTGTTGATATTTGATTTTGACACCAACGATTACACATGTGTAAATGTTATAAAGTTACACATGAGTGATTATGAGAAGTAATTATGGTGTAGTGATGATATTTGTATATGAATACGTAATTAAAAGTTGACAAGGAAGATTTTTAGAATAGTTCGGATGCTATGAGTAAGTCCTACGCCCATTGTGATTGTATTTATAATTTTCTTTGTGATCGATACTGAAAAATAAAAAAGGAGCGATCTCGATCACGTGACACAATCTCTCAAGATGACAAGAGTTGTATGTTCTAAGGGAATGATAAATCAGTCTCTTTTTAATAGTGTTTTTGCTATTTTCGCTATGTAAAATCAGTGTGTATCTAACCCCTTTTTTTAGGGGGAGCTACTTATTTATACCCCTTTTTGCTCAAGGTCAGCTACCTAATAATACTGGCATATGGCCTTTAAATGTATGGATGTTGTAATCTACAAATCCATAGTACTGTTATTTACAGCCCTTCCTATTATACTACTTCGTTTGAGTTTTGTCCAGTAGTGTTGGTTAATACTGGACTTCGTCTTGCATCCTGGTGACGAAAGTACTAGAGCTTATAATCATATAGGTTTTAAGATAAGGTTTATTTTTTCTGATGTTGCTACTTGTCTCTTACTTAATTAAGAAAAGAGTCTAATTCTTTTTACTGAATGATTGCAATATAATCTACAGGTAGCTGTGGCCAAGCAGGTATTTGATTATGCAAGTGAGATGACTTTTCAGGACTTAGAAGAACGGTGGAAGCAAGCAGTTCTGGGGATACGCAGTATAATCAGTAAACAGAGTGTGCTTGACTCAACTCAGCAAGGTGTACTTGAGGAACTTCAAGTCTCTCGTTGGTTTAACAACTAACGAGAGACTGTTAGTTGGGGAATTAGGGAGCCAGAGCAGAGAACATGACCTTTCTGCTGAAGCATCCTATAAGCCCTGTATTTCATGGCCTCGAAATGGATGTATAACCCTGGAGTGGATTCAAGTTCTCATTTCAACCTTAAAGTGGTCTTCGTTGAAAGACCCAAAGGAGTACTATAACGTAATGCCTGTCTTTGTGGAGAAAATTTTGATTAATGCTGCTTCAAAAATCATGAGAGGTGAAAAGAATTGTGTGGAAGTCCATGTTAGAAAGGACTCAAAAGTTATTATAGTTGGTGATATAAACGGACAGTTCCATGACATTATTGCTCTTTATGAAGAAAATACTGGATTTCAGTCTGATCGTCGATATTTCGTCTTCAATGGTTTTTATGTTGTTGCTAAATTTGACTCCACTTGTACAAATAATCTCATTTTTCTTTTCTTGTACCTTATTTTGTTATCGTTTTAAGACCTGCACCCATATAAAAGCAGACATTGTTTCTCTTTAATCCTAATGTGATGTTTAATGCGCATTTTCTTCTGGCTTTTGATATTAAGTGCTCATCATCATTCATGAATCTACTGCAGGTATAGCATAGTAGATTTAATTAATGGTTGAGATGGATAGAATGTTGCGTCCAGATGGAACAGTTATTATTCGAGATTCTCCTGAAGTCATTGACAAAGTAAGTCGCATAGCTCTTGCTATAAGGTGGACAACTGCCATACACGAGAAAAAGCCAGAATCAAATGGGCGAGAGAAGATTCTTGTTGCAACCAAAAATTTTTGGAAGCTACCTTCAACATCGATCCCACTGACAGAAAGTTTTGGTGTTTGTAATAATAGGTATTATTTAGTTTCTTGTCATTTTGATTCTTAATTGAAGCCAATATGTGTTCCCCATTACATCAAACGATTTAGTTTACTTCCTTGTTCCACAATTGATTTGTTTTATCAAGAAACACTAGGGTTAGAATGTGTTGGTGAAAGTATAAAAATGGAAAGACTGTGCAGTTTGATGTTAGTATACAACATATCATGGCAATAATTCCAGTTAGTTTTGACTTTTAAGCAATCTGATAATTGAAGTTTTGTTAAACTAAAGGATTCATTGTCATTTGTTATTAATATGCTGAGAGGAATAGCCAACAGTATTTGAACCACATCCAAGATCATGAAAGTTGCCAGTTTTGTTCTTGAGATGTGGTTTTGCTGGCATTCATTTTCACGGAGTTATAGTCCTGCTGCATTCATGGTATGCGTTGTGAACACAGTTTTTTAGCATTTTATGTTATTAGGAAAATGTGTTTTTCGAATTTAGAAGATTTTCTTCTTGATATGATTTGACAAATAGAACTTTGCAAAAATTGGCAACCATGATCTTCCTCTTCCTGCTCTGCTCGTTCAGTCTGTGAAAACAGTGGTTATCTCTCAGATATTGTAAGATAATTACTTAATATTATGTTAGTTGTTCATGATCTGCTTCATTCAGTTTTTTTTTTTTTAATGATACATAAATGGATATGTAGATGCATTGCCCAATGCGCATATATGTGAGGGTGCACCATCTTATGTTAGTGTTTCATATGCAGTCTATTGGTATATCCATGGCCTTGGTTTTCTCTTCCAACTGTGAACACTTCCAAGAGTATTTCATGGCAGGATCCAAAACATCACAGCTGATCAAGAGATGAAAACGTAATGCCTCAATCCTTATCCATGCATAACCAAGGTTGGAGCTGAAACCTAAAACCACATAATAAATTACAAGATAAGACTCAACAGATCTCATGTGAAAATAAACAAAAAAATGATCAAAAGAAAATATAGTTGTACACCCAGGAACTCAGAAGAGCAAAATAAGCAAATAGACATACCATCATCAGTGGGAAAGCAGTGTAGAAATAGTTCTCTAAGCAATGGCTTAATAAACAGTTGCACCAAAGACTTCAACCTTTAATGGCTTGAAGATGCAATAAGTGGCTATGTATTACTTGTGTTTAGTGAGTTGTCAATTTGCCTCAGGCTTTATACTTGAGACTTTTGAGGTGTGCCTCTTTTATACATGGCAGTATGCCCCCGTTTTGATGAATGTATTATGTTGGTTTATCATTCTTTTGTCTTTCCTTCTTTGGTGGATCAATGTGTTAATAGCTGCTTCGTTGTCTTTCTTGTATACCTAATTAAAATAATTTCTTCTTGCATGAAGATTGTATATCGCCCTGATCCTCTGAAGTTCAAGGCATTGACAAAAAAAATGTGATGAGTTTCTTGAACTTGTTCATTCCTCCATGGATTTGTTGAGTAATACTGCAGTCATGGGCCTTAAACAGGCTATTGACCAAGTGTGCAACTGGCAGGTACTTCTCTTTAAATGGCTGACTTATGCCTGGCAGGACTCGGTTTATTCATTTATGAGATTTCCTAGAGGCTATGGATTTGATTCTGTAACAAAAAACCCCAAAACCAGGGTGCCTGAGTATTATTTCAGTGACGTAGATTCTTCTTCAAACCTCTTTGCATTAGATATAAGTTTGCTGGAGAAGCTGGTCACTTTTTCAAGGGAGGTACGTCAACACTGCAAACGAATTGCTGTTCTTACATAATTAATTGATAATAATATTTAACATCAATTCGGTAGGTAATCTCAAGTAATGGATAAGGCCTCTTTCATGGTTTGATTGCTTTTTTTTTTTTTTTTTTTTTTTTTTTTGATGTTGTTGCCTGGATCGTTATTGGATAAAATTTTCTGTGAGTTTGCAAGGATTTGGATGAACACAAGTCCAATAAAAACCAGGGAAGATCATGCATGATTCTCAACAATACAAATTCAGGCCTCGTGCCTTTACGATTGATAGAGTCTTTGAAGTTGTTTGCAAATCATGAAGTTGTTTGCAAATCATACTTTTCCAGAATGGCAGGAGCTGATTTCTGGAGAAGAAAAAGATGAGAAAAAATAAGGAGAAGAATATTTTTAATATACATCCACGAAGAGCCAAGATTGCAGCAAAGACAATGCACATAAGTGCAAAATGAAGTACCCTCAAGTTAAATTTTGACATTGATGTATAAAAATGAGAATTGAGAGCACGTTGCAACTAAGATTTTAGGTCTTTATATGCAACAAAAATAACAAGAAATTAAAACAATAAAAGGTTTTAACCTAATATATATAACACTAGCTACCATAGAATTCTAATTAATTTGTAAGTGAACTGAAATTTTGGTTCTATAAAATGAGATATTATCTTTATTATGTGACCTAGAATAATATACTATATTATAGAACGGTAAACTTTAATTTATAGGAAATTAAGTTATTTAACTCTATTTTTTGTGGTTGAAATTTTATGATTGTCGTGCACTCGTCTCTCGACAAAAATATATTGGATTAGATTGGTTAACAGTTTTATATTTTGGTGACTAGGGTGTTTCGGCTAGCTTGCATATACCTTAACTAATCCTCCCAAGATCCATTGAGTACCCTTTCAACTAATCTCCGGAATCTATTGAACACTTTACAAGTCCAATGGGTCAGGTAAGTTACAACTGTGGTCGGTGGCCACTTGGTGGGATTCGAACATAAGATTTCTGGATAACCATCCCTAGGGTCCATTGAACACCCTCTCAACTAATCTTCGTCTCCTTGGGGTCCATTGAACACCCTACAAGTCTAATGGGTTAGGTAAGTCACAAATATAGTCGATGATCACTTGGTGGGACTCGAATACAAGATTTATGAATAACCATCCTCAGGATCTATTGAACATCCTACAAGCCTAATGCGTCAGATAAGTCATAAATGTGATAGATGATCACTTGATGAGACTTAAATAAGACTTATGAGTAATCTAAAGTCTTGCCATTCGATCATAAAATAAATAATTAGATTGGTTAATCTTAGATTAGACAGACATAATTACTAGTATTACTTTTTATCCACCCGTATAAAATAAGATCCAATCCTTTTATATCCGATTTGCTTGAAAAGTTTCTCAGTAATGTGTTGATGGGATATGTGGAGATTATGTATGGGCAAAAAAGGCAAATAATATTATCCAAAACAAGAGGAGGCAGAAGTTGACTTTAAAACATGTCCCCATGAAGTATGAATATCTTCGATTACACATCAGCAAATCTTTCTAAATTCCATGTCAAACAAAACGTCTCCCAAGAATTTTCTTGGCAAAGATCAACTTTATAATAATCTTGGCCTTTTCCTTTGAATATTATGGGGCTAGAAAGAAGAAACCACGTGTAATATTTGTTTTATTCATTCAAAAACAAACGAAATCTTTTCAACAATGTCCTACCATATCATATTGTGTACAGGCAATTGGAAAACCATTAATTACACTCTTTTTTGGGAATTCATATATTGGGTTTAATATTGAATGTTTGTCGCCAAATTTGATCTTAGTTTTGACTTGTGGCTAACTTTGAAAATTAATAACTATATGGTACAATTTTTTTGAACTAATAATATTCCATATGAGATCAGTCAATTTTTCAAGGCTTTGAATATATATATATTTTTTCGTATTATTATTGGATTTTTACGTTCAATGATAAATTTTTTAAGTGGGAAACCCCTCATAATTTGATTTTTATTCACTATATTATGTTTACTTTTTCTATCTAATCGTCTTTGATTCCTCATTGGTTCACTTGGCAATGACTTAAATAAAATTTTAGACGGAAAAAGAATTTCTGTCATGCACTCAAAAGAAAAATAATCAATAAAAAATAGAGAAATAATAGATTAAAAGTACAGCCCCACACCTTATATTATACTATATATTAATCGCATACCTTTTCTCGAACGAGCTTACTGCACTTCAATTACCTTCGGAACCAAAGTTAACGACTAGATAAAAATTTTGTTTCGATCACCCGGCCACCCAGGTGTGGTTTAATTCACCTATCATTCCCTGAGTTTATATATTATAATATTATATTATTATATATATATAATATATATATAATATTAATATATATATATATAAAGAAATAGCAGATTAAAAAAAAAAAAACAAATCAAAGGAATACCTTTGACTCCATTTGGTTCATTATTATAATAGTTTTTAGAATAATATTTTGAAAAAAATTAAATTGGGTGGGTATACGATGTACAATTTGAAATTAACAAAAATACCTCATATGTTTGTTTATTACTAAACACCCCTATAATAAATATTAAAGTTACAAAAACACCCCCAAACCCACCATTAAATAACGACAGCTGCCACCACTGTCGAGGATGGCCGTAGTGTTTTTGTAATTTCTAAAAAAAAATATTTGGGGTTGTTTAGTTAAATTCAAATTTTAGGGGGATTTTAAAGAAATAAAAATATAGAATAATATTTGAGAATAATGTATGTTTACCATTTAACTTATTGGAAATACAATAATAGTATTCCCAATAGCTAACAACGAAGCCTTTATTGTTCTAGTTAATCGTAAAATTGAATTTATTACATGTATTTTCTTCACTTTAAATTGAATAAATTCTCATATGTTCCTTATAATATACCACATATGAGCTTACTTTGACCCTTATACAAAAAAGTTTGTCTTTAACTTAATAAAAACAATAATAGATTGCTAAGAAAAGTAAGAAAAAATTTAAAAAAAATCATGGGATGCCTTTATTGTTCTTAAGTTTGTCGTAAATTCTACGTAAAATTGAATATTTATGACATGTATTTTCTTTCTTTAAATTGATAATTATATATGTTTCCTTATAATATACCACATATGAGTTTACTTTGACCCTTATACAAGAGTTGCATGAACTTAATAAAAAATAATAATAGATTGCTAAGAAAAGTAAGAAGTGGTAAACCGATAGCTTCTTGACAATTGTAGTTGTGACAAGATCTACATTTTATTTTGACCCTTATACAAAAAAATTCCGTCTTAAACTTCTCTTCCATGGTATTTCATTCAAAATTCTTTTATTAATAACTTAGATTAAAATTTCTCATTACAAACATTCTAGATAGAATAATACTATACATACATCATTTTATATAACATTTTTATATAACATTATATAATAAAATGATTGGGTGAAATTTATTTTAATTTTAAATTAATCAATCATATTTTACAACAATATTGTAGAAAATAATGTATGTATAGTATTATTCATCTAGATATCATTTTGTAACTATAGAAATGAAGCATATGTACAACTTATTTCTTACTGATTTCTTGAATTTTTTAAAATCTAACTTCCGTACTCGATGAAATTTTGTCTTCTAGAATATTATGGATGTTCCAAATTTTAGAAATGAAACGGATCGAATTTATATTCAACGTTCTATTATATTAAATGGGTATTTGTACGGCCTTCCTATATATAAATCACAAACCGACGCCAGCCATCTTTTACAGGTAATGGTTCTGACTTGTGAAAGCAATCTGATTTTATATTACTTGCAGAACCCTTCTTTTTTAATCTTATCTTTAACCTATTAGATCCACCAATCAATCCCTTATCAAGACTAGTCTATTCTATTTACATATATTTGTGTACTTATCAATAATATAATATATATTTTTAAAATGATATCAGCTGTATGGCTGACATTTGTCTGACAAGTAAATTCAGACAAAAAAATGTTTCGCTATTATATATATATATATATATATATATATATATTATTTAGTAAGGCATGGCAAGGGCAACCTGTTACCTGTACATAGATTAGAGATTAATTTGACTAAACTGTCATGAATTTCTTCTCTTTGACTAAAAATATTTGAATATCCAAATGGTTTTGGGATTCTTTTCCTCCGGCTCTCCTTGAAAGAAGGCTGTTTCTGGTTCAATTGGCCTCAATCTGGAGTTCCACCCGAGGAACAACTCTACCCATGGATTCAACAGCAGTTCAAAAGGTTAACCAAATACTTAGGGGGATACCATTTTCCTACAGAGACAGTAAGATATGCAAATAATACATAGTTTTTTAATCCAAGATTTCAGTTCTTCTTGTTTAAGCGATAAGACGGGTAATTGCATACCTCATTTGCTTGAATATTCAAGCAAAAATTTATAAAATTTTCTCCAACTTGATATTTAAGCCAATTAAGTAATTACCCTGACTTGTTAATTAATCAAACCGGAACTTTAACTTCCAAGAAAACCTTGGAAAAACATGCCACATGTGTTCATGAAAGTTTTGAGACTTGGAGATACTATTTTTCTTAAATAATTTTACTTTACATTTCTAGAAATAAAATGTCATAGGATTGGATTGAAATTGTTTAACAGTTAGTTGTATACTTGTATGCCTACAAAGACACAGTATTAATTAACATTATTCAAGTTTAATTTCATGCCTGCATGATCCATAACATCAGGGCAAGATTGCTCTTGCCCCGCCTTGATCCTTTTTTGGCTTCATGCAGACTTATAAACTGAATTATGGTTCTTTTGTTAGTAATGTGATTGTACAGCATGGATCATCCACTGATTGTTCAATTTAAACTCCAACTATATTATTATTATTATTATATTTTTGCAACTGGGGTGTTTAGACCGTTTGCGTACATCTCAACTAATCTCTTAGGAGTCTTGAAGTTAACGATCTGGTAAACCTCCGGTTGTTATCCCTATTAGTAACTGGGGAAATAAAACTAGATTTCTTTAGTAATTACTCACGACATTCCTTCCCCCCATCCGCCCCCCAGAGTGGTTAACAAGGGTTAATTATTCCTTTAGAGATTGTAGTCCAACAACCAAGAGACAAAATTTATAAAACTTTGATCATAATATAAATTTTAATTATAATGTATATTCAAGGTTGGATTATATTATATTGAAAAGAATTATAATTTGGAAACATATGAGATGGAGACTTCAAGTCGCTAATTATATCACCCCATATTTCTATCAAGGAATAATACAAAGATTGACTTTCACTTGCCTTGGTGAAACCTAACCACACACCCCTTCCAATCTCCTTCAGGCAAGAACGCCCAATCTGCCGCCTCTCCTCAATTTTAATTTATTTCTGTCAAGCCACCATCAGAGAACCTTTCATGTCTTTAAGAAGAATTTCGATCTTTATATAGCCCCCCATTCAGACTCTTAAGCCACCACCAACCCATGGCCATCTCTTCTCTTTGCCTATTCCTTTTGTTCCTCTTTTTCTTGGCCAAGGTGTTTTGAGCTTGAAGCATCTCACCATGTTTACCAAACCTTCAAACTTCTGAATCCACTTCTGAAAGTCAACCTTACAGAACTGGCTACCATTTCCGCCTCCGAAGAACTGGATGAATGTGTCTGTTTTGATTTTCTTCTCATTGTTAACTTCCATTAATCTCTCTTTATTGTTTATATCTCTTGCTAACATGTTTTCTTATGTCTTCTGCATGGAAAAATGGATGTTTCTGGATAGCAGATCCAATGGTTAGTTCTTTAACTTATGCTTTTGCTTTAGTTTTGTTTTAACGTCAATGTTTTTGTGTTGACTTAATAATTTATGATTTTCCAGGGCCTATGATTACAAGGAATTTATCACCTGTTTTACCATACAATCCAAAGGTCGGTGTGGGCAACATTGTGTGGGCTCACTCTACCAACGGACCTGATAATTGGACCCCACATGCGGCAGCCATCTACCCATCACAGAATCTCGTCACGGTTGCTGGTCAGTCTCTGCACAATCCTCCCTGGAGGCAAACCAGCCATGCTGTACACAGGAATTGACCCAAACAACACACAAGTTCAGAACTTGGCCGTGCCAAAAAATTTATCAGACCCTCACCTTATAGAATGGGTCAAGTCACCGAAAAATCCTCTAATGGCGCCCACTGCAATGAATCAAATCAATGTCAGCTCATTCAGAGATCCAACCACAGCCTGGTTAGGTCCAGACAAAAAATGGAGAGTGATAATTGGTAGCAAAATTAACCACAAGGGGTTAGCAATTTTGTACAGTAGCAAAAATTTTGTAGAGTGGACTCAGGCAAAACTCCCTTTACATTCTGCTGAGGGTACCGGAATGTGGGAGTGCCCAGATTTTTTTCCGGTGGCGACTAAGGGCGTGTATGGCGTCGAAACATCGAAGCTGGGATCATCCATTAAGCATGTATTGAAGGTAAGTTTGGATGACACAAAGCATGAGTATTACACCATTGGAACATATGACATTTCTGCAGATAAATATGTTCCGGATAAAGGTCAGGTGGATAGTGATTCAGGATTAAGATATGATTATGGAAAATTTTACGCGTCGAAGACTTTTTTCGATAGCCTTGCTCAGCGGAGAATTTTGTGGGGATGGATTAATGAATCTTCAAGTGTTGAACATGACATCAGGAAGGGTTGGTCCGGAGTACAGGTAATTTGATGATTGAATATCTTTTTTTTTTTTCTTTTCAATTAATTAGTTGCAAGTTCCATGTTACAAACAAACCACCATTGCTAACCATTGGTCGATCATAACTCAGATGTATATTATTCAAAGGTTATAATCTATTTAGATTGATAATAAAACTTGCTACTAAAAACTGTCAATTTCAAAGCCTTGAGATATTTGTTGATGTGCATACATGAACGCCTGAAAGTTCCATGTTACTTGGACGACTTAATTAATTAATAAATTAGCACAGGGGGTTTATTTAATATGAGTCTGCCTACCTGTGCAGTTGGTAAGCCATTAATTATTTCTTAAGTCAATGAAGACTTTTTTCTTTGATTATTTTGGCAGGCGATTCCCAGGAATATTTGGCTGGACAAATCTGGAAAACAATTGATTCAATGGCCTATTGTTGAAATTGAAAAACTACGTGTAAACCAAGTAAAATTGCCAAGCAAATTCCTCAAGGCTGGATCAGTTGTTTGAAGTCAAGGTGTCACAGCTTCACAGGTACAGTTTATATATGAAATACGAAAACACTATTTGAATATTTTTTTAGGTTGTTTGGTGTATTTTAAAAGTGTTTAAAAAAGTTATATAAATTATTTACTGTTTATGAGAGAAACTTGCTTAAAATGTTGAAATTTAAAAATACGCATTTTTATTATATTTTATAAATTTTGACTTTATTATTCTTTCGTATTAAACCCTTTTTTTTTCGTAAATTAATTTGAAAATATTTTGACATTTATTAACCAAAAACTAATATTTTTTTTCATAAATGTTAAATTTTTATAAGTTCTATACTAATAGCTCTACTTAATAAACCCTACTGAATAAATTATATCAAACGAACCCTCTATAATAAGTTTGTAAACGAGATTTACACCCGAGTTGATTATATATAATAAATATATACATATACATACCCCAAACTGTTCACCCACTCAGCTAAAGGCCAAAATTTTGTGGCTCTTGTTTGACAGGCAGATATAGAGGCATCATTTAAGATACCTGAGTTTGAGAAAGCGGAAGTTCTGACCCAAGTTGGACCGATCCGCAGTTGCTTTGTAGCCAAAGGGTGCATCAGTTAAGGGAGCTTTAGGTCCATTTGGGTTTCATTTTGTATTCAAGAGAGCTTGGAAAATACACCAGTCTTTTTTAGAATTTTCAAAGGCCATGGAAATATATGTGGTCCTTATGTCAGTGACCAAAGCAGGTTCCTTTTTATTTCTCTCCATCTCCATCATAACTTTCAACTCTTCTTATTTTTACCTTTATATTTATTTTATGTTTTATTGGCAGGTCTCTCTAGATGCTGATAATGATAAGACCACTTATGGAGCTTTTGTTGATGTGGATCCTGTTCATAAGAGCCTGTCACTAAGAAGCCTGTGAGTTCACAGTAAACTGTGATGTGACTGAGTCGTCAGGACATTCCTGTAGAGAAATGCTCTAAATCACCCTGCATTTTTTTGCAGATTGATCACCCATAGTGGAGAGCTTTGGTGGGGGAGGAAAAGCTTGCATAACAGCTAGAGTTTATCCACATGGCAATTGATCATGAGGCGCACTATATGCATCACATTATGGAACTGAGAAAGAAAACTCCACTAATCTGAGTGCTTGAGTCTGAAGAAAGCTCAAATTAGTTAATTGAAGTTGGAAAGAAGAGAAATTAAACTGCAGTCGATATGACAGATACCACCACTAATCTAATCCTTACCAAATGAAAATTAATTTTCTTTTCAGTGTTAAAGAGAGTTTGTCATTCAATGTTTAACCCTGTTTCCTAACTTGTTTGTAAGATTATCAAAAGAGAATATAATAATAATAGCAATTTATTGAGCAAACGTCTTTTCCCCACCAAAGTTTGCCTTTTCACTTATTTTCCCCTCAAAAATTCAAAAATACCACTTTCTCACCAAAGTTTATATCTCTTACTACCCAAAGCCATTCCGGCCTATTCCAACTGGCAAAAATTTTCTTTCGGTCACCACCATTTGAACCTCCAGTCCCCTCTCTACAAAACCCCTTTTACTTTGGCACCTGATTTTTCACACGATTATTGGCCATCGCAAGCTAGGATTTTTTAGTCTTTGCTAATTTCCGGCTAATGCCACCCGATATTCAATCGGATCACCACTATCTAATCACTAGCCTCCACTTACAAAACTCTCTTACCTGACTTCTAGTACTCGTCGAACATCGACCAAGAAAGTGAATAGTATATTTTGGTATTAACAGAATATAAACTTAGGTGGGAAAGTGATATTTTGAAACTTTTTCGTGGGAAAGTATGATTAGGGCAAACCTTGGGGGAAAAGTCTTTACCCTCAAATTTATTTATATATATAGTTTTCATAATTGTCAAATTATGCATGACCTTTCAATTTTCTTAAACAAAATCATTAGTAACTCAGCAATTCTCATATATAGAATTGTCAAAGATCCAGAGGGGCTTATGGTAGTTCTTGCAAATCTGAAACAGATCATAATAATCAAATAGTAGATGCAACTCATCATAATAAATGTGTTTATCATATATGCATATTTCGGACTTGATTGTGGAATGCACATATATTTTTTTTTTCTCATCAAATTATAAGATGTAAAGTTTTAAAATAGACATTTTAGTTTCCAAATAGCCAATAATTATCTACATAGACCAAAAATCAAGGATTTCTGAGAAACTGAAACCTTAACTCCAGGAAATCCTCAGGTTTCAGCTAATAAATGCATGTTCTCTACCAATCACTTCAAGTTTAATCTTATAAAACCAGCCGGCCAATGGCATAAATCCACAACCTGAAAATCCTGTTCTACACCTGGCCACTTTTCAATCTCTCTAGTCCTATTTTCTCTTTCCTGTCGCATGGCCTTGTGGAACTTGAAGCATCACATCACATTTACAACCACCCTTTCAATATCTCAAATATACTTATATGCTACAGATCAGCTTACAGAACTGGTTATCATTTCAACCTCCCAAGACTGGATCAATGGTGCTTCTCTTTTTATATCACTCCTGAATTTTTACTCTCTATTCTTGTTTATATCTCTTAACAGTTTTTTAACCTTTTGTTTCTCTTTTTTTGTGCCGTTGAACCTGCTGTCATTGTTTGCATGGCACATGCAGATCCCAATGGTTAGTGTTTTTTACTTCTGCTCTTCTTCCTTTAAATGTAAATATCACTTCAGCATATGTGTAAGATTTTATACACACACCACCTTTTGATGAATGAAGCAACAACTAGAACATGAAACAAGAAACATGAATGTGCATGGACATGTGTTCAATAAAGGAAATGATTTTCCTCACTTCAATATTGTAGTATACAACGTTCAATGGATCTATTATATTAATAGGAGGTATGTGAGGGACTTAGCCTTATTAAATGGACATCTAAATTATATAGAACTCTCTAATTTGCAAAAATAAACACACTCTTTTGTGATTATCTCTATCACAGATCCCACAATTTGGTCAACACTAAACATTACGGTTCAAATTGGTGTTAGACATTGTTATTACATAATAGATTAAACTTCCAAGCATATCACTATGTATTTAGCAACCGGTTTTCACCACAAAGAAATAAAGATAGGTTAGATCAACACTTCTCACGACATACAAACAGTCTCACAGTTGGTTAGCTCGTATTTGATCAGTTGGACCTATTCTTAGCCAGGCGGACTATTACAATTTGACTAATTACGGTTACACGTCGCGCTTATGAGAGAAAGTTAGTGAGAAGTGTTTGTTAGCGGAATAGTACTCCTGACAAAAACTATGTAATAAATGGGAAGTCCATATAAAAATTATAATAACAATATGTGCTTTGCAGAGTTATGATTCACAAGGAGATTTATCACTTTTTCTAACTACCATACAATCCCAAGGTGTATGTGGGGCAACATTGTGTGGGCTCACTCTACATCGGAAGAATCTCATCAACTGGATTTCACATGAACCAGCCATCTCCCCTTCTCAGAAATCTTATATCAATGGCTGCGGTCAGGTTCTGCCACAATTTTCCTGAGACAAACCACCATTTTGTACACTGGCATTGACCCTGACAAAAGCAGGTTTCAAATTTTAGCTTTCCCCAAGAATTTTCCCGAACCCTTATCTTAAAGAAGGGAAAAGTTCCCAAACAACCACCTTTGGCACCCCATCCAAAATTGTATCAATGCAACTCATTTAGAGACCCTTCCACTGCCTGGCAAGGCCGCTGATAAGCCTGAGAGTTGTCATTGGAGCAAAAACAATGACTTGGGTTGGCAATTCTTTCAGGAGTAAGATTTTATAACTTGTGTCCGAGCAACGCCCTCTAACTTCTGGAAAGCGCACAGGAATGTGGGAGTGTCCTGATTTTTACCCAGTTCATTGTAATTTACTGGCCTTGATACATCAACCTCGGAGAGAAGGTTAACATGTGCTGAAGGTCAGCTGGATTTAAAACATGATTATTACACAATTGGCTTATAAATTACAATACTGATAAATATGTTTCCAGATAAGGGCTCCATTAAGGAGATAAGGTATGAAATATGATTATGGGAATTTTCTTTCCAAGACTTTCTTTGATAGTGCAGAACAGGAGGGTTTTGTGGGATGGATTAATGAATCATCAATGTGGAGGAATGAGTTAAAAGGGATGGTCCGAATTCCAGGTAATTAGTGATCTTTTAGTCATTGCATAACCATTTACCATCTAACGAAATCCGCATTTTAAAAAAGTTATTCACTACAGACTGTCTTCTTTGATTCAATTTGCAGGCATTCCTAGGGATTTTTGCTTGATAAATCCGGGAAGCAATTGATGCATGGCCAGTAGGCTGAACTCGAGACGCTTCGCGATACCAAAGTAAAATTTAGAGAACAAGTCGCTGGATGCAGTACATTATCAGGAAGTAACTGGCATCACAGCTGCACAGGTAACCTTTACTGCAATATTATCAATAATGGATATCTGAGGCTCAAGATGTTTGTTGATTCTCTCTGTTTCCTTCTGTTTAACAGGCAGATATTGATATTTTCATTTGAGGATAATGACATTAACAAGCAAAGTGCCATTCAAAGGGAAGCATGCTCAAAGCTTTGCAATGAAGAAGGCATCAGGCGCTAGTGGTCTTGCCCATATTGGTTTGAAAGTTTTGGCACAGATGACTCTAAGGAGTTTCCAGCAGTTTTTCTTCTTCAGAATCTTCAAACGCAAATCTAGCAACAAACCTGTTGTGACTAATGTGCAGTGACAACAAGCAGGTCCAACTCTTCTTTCAGCTCACAATCTCTCAGGGAGAAAGACTTAATCCACAATTTGGTCAACTAGTCATATCCGCGTTTTACAATACTCGATTTACCAACTTAAATTAACAAATGTTCACATAATCTCTTCACGACTTCATAGTTTTGAACTATTTTATTGATTGATTTCTTATATATTTACTTGCCATGACAGATCTCCTTAAACAATAACCATGACAAGACCACTTATGGAGCTTCGTGATGTGGATCCAGTTTCTGGAAATATCCTAGGAGCTTGGTAGTGTGATCAATACATTAACATATTAGAATAAAACTGCAAAAATCTATTCTAATCTCATCACCACTTTTGGCCTTTTGGTGCAACCAGATTGATCACTCTATAGTGGCAACTTTGGTGGAGGAGGCAAGAGTTGCATCACAGCCAGCGTTTACCACCTTGGCGGTTGGGATAAGGCTCATTTGTATGTTTTCAATAATGGAGTGAAGCTGTAAAGATTGTAAGCTTGAATGCCTGGAGCCTGAAGGACGCTCAAATTAATTGAAGCAAAAAAAATTATAAAAAAAAAAAAAACTGATAGAAGTTGAGGGATTTTTCAGTGCTAAAGTTGATCCTTTTCTTGTAAATGTGATGTCGAAGAAATTAAGGGAAATGGTATTTTAATAAGGGTACTTCTTTATTTTATTAAAAATAATTTGTATATTAAATGGTGAGTTCTTTTTTATATATATAGCTAATATGTGTATTCGATCAAGAGAGGAATGAATATTCAATTCAGTAACTAGGGAAAAAAGTGTAAAACTTGCTCAAATAATAAGGATATATACTTATTAAACAGTTTTTTTACCATGGAACGTAGTAGATGAAAATAGCTTACATGACACTCAAGGTTCGCTACAAAGTTGAAAAACTGGGACATGCCAAACCCGCAGTCCTTAGGTTTTTTTGAATACACCTAAAACTCAATAAGCCAGATATCAGTAAATGTGGTAGATGTCACTCCCTTGATGAACCGACACAAGATTTCTATGTCCACTAACAAAAGCTGAACCCAATGTTCTACCTCCGCCAAGGGAGTTGGTTTAAACGAGTATTTTTAATATTCAATTTATAAGGTTTAGGGTTGTGTGTTACGAAAAATAATAGACGTTTTTTTGTAGACGAGCTTCTGTAAACTTAGAATGCAACTCATGGGCTTAGACCCATATAATTTTATCGTATTTGCTAAGGTGAACAGCTTTTACTTTATTTGGCTTGAACTCAATAAGTTTGTTGGGCCCAAAGGGATCTAGGGTTTAGCAGCTTGAACCTAAAGTAAGCATTTTCCATTTTAGTTGGGCTTGGACCCATCAAAATTTCTTTTGCTATTTTTAAGCTCTATTGCCATTGGGGAGTAAAATTGTAAAAAATTGCCTTTGGGAAATGAATTAATTACTTCACACCCAAGCTGAATTATTCAAATTAGAGAAAATTATTATATTTGCTCTCTTTTTATTTGTGAAACCAAACTTATTCTTAATAGATAAGAAAACAAACTAATCAAAATAAAATAATCACACATACCAAAGATTTTATGTGATTCGTTAAATTTGCTTACAATACATGAACTTAAGTAATTAATCTACTATAAATATTCAACACAATACATATAAATCCTTGTCAACCCATCTCAATTTTGACACTTAAGATCAATTACTCAAGACTAATACCAACATATTCTTAAAACCTTTGTACACCCGTTCTCAATTTTGACATCCAAATATCTGATTTTTCTTGTCATATATCAATACTATGGAACCAAAAAACTCTCATGTATATTGTACAAAACTCTCATCACATACACAAGGGGACTAAAATATTAAGAGATGAGAAAGTTAAAAAAATCAACTTCCAAATTTGCCTTGAATTTAATCATTCATGATCTTATACATTGAGATGTTTTTTTCATAAATTTTAGTAATAAGAGGGCAGATTTGGTAAAAATTTAAGGGATATTATTATAAACATAATTTAATACAATAAACGTAAAATAAAATAAAGCACAAAAGATATTAGAAAATGTTGACAATTGAAGATTCATATCTGAATTATTGGTAAAATAATAAATTAATGAAGATTGTGATGACGTGTTATGCATTTATTGGCAACTGTACAGTTACAGTTCGAGGGTGTGCAGAGTCTGCGGTCAGGTGAATAAAAGGAGTGACGTGGAGTGGTGCAAAGATGGGTCCTACGGCCACCGACTTAGAGCACGGGGAAGCATGCATAACTTGATCACGTCCAAAGTGCTGAAAATTTGATTCAGTCCGACCCGGTTAGGTAAAATCATTAAACCCCTCTTATGCCAATAGTCAATGAACCCTTGTTGTTTGTAAACATATCAGGATGACCCCTACCAAGAGGGGACGGAATTGTTATTACAGAGGAAAAAAATTGCTTGTTCAACCTACTTTCATTGAAAGTGGTGAAACTACCCAATTAAATCTTATCATATATTATTAACATAATCCCAAAAATGTGCTAGTTTTTTTTTTTTTTTTTTAATAGTGAATTATTGTAACAAGATTTAGTTGATACTTCTTGACTTCTTGTAGTGAGGTACTAGTTTTACACAAGGATTGTATTTCATTAAGTCTATGGTTAATAGACATATGATGTATGATAAACTAACAAATATCCCTCTAAGGTATTTGAAATATCAAAAATTCCTTTAACGTTAATGAACCATTAATGAGTTGTTAAATTCACAAAGTTAAAAGTTTGAAAATATTACTAAATTATCCTTTAATATTTTATTTTAACGCTTAAAACTTAACGATACAAAGATATTTGTTATTCCAAAATGAATTAGGTTTCTTGGGCTTCCTTATCAAATGTATGAGCCGAACTCCACTTGATTTAATGGCTACCTCATTTGAAAAGAATTTTTTTAGGTAAACATGTTTTGATTGAATGACATTTTTGTGAAACTCAAAAGAATAAATTTGTGCTAGTTGGGCTATGATAGAGTTAAAGCTACTCAATCGGTGAGATGCAATAAATTAATAGAAAATTTTATTGTAATTAAATGTCATGTAAAAGTTTAAAATAATTTTTTCAAACCGGGATGTGAAGGGGGTTAAAACCACCCTAAACTGATTTGTAAGAGATGATTAATTGACAATAAATAACTAAATAAATAAAATCAATCACACAAACACACCATATTTTACGTGGTTCGGCAAAATTTGCCTACATCCACGGGACGTGATCAATCCATTAGAAATGTCACAAACACAATACAAGATTATCGCTCCATACTAACCCCCAGCCTAACTCACATTGGTTTAGCTCGTATTTGATCATGTTGGACCTATTCTTAGCCAGGCGGGATCTATTACAAGTTGACTAATTACGAGTTAACACGTCGCGCTTATGAGAGAAAGTTAGTGAGAAGTGTTGTTAGCGGATAGTACTCCTGACAAAAACTATGTAATAAATGGGAAGTCCATATAAAAAATTATAATAACAATATGTGCGTTGCAGGAGTTATGATTCACAAGGGAATTTATCACTGTTCTACCAATACAATCCCAAAGGTGTAGTGTGGGGCAACATTGGTGGGCTCACTCTACATCGGAAGATCATCAACTGGATTTCACATGAACCAGCCATCTTCCCTTCTCAGAAATCTGATATCAATGGTGCTGGTCAGGTTCTGCCACAATTCTTCCTGGAGACAAACCAGCCATTTTGTACACTGGCATTGACCTGACAAAAAGCAGGTTCAAAATTTAGCTTTCCCCAAGAATTATCCGACCCTTATCTTAAAGAATGGGAAAAGTTCCCAAACAACCCATTATGGCACCCAACTAAAAATGGTATCAATGCAAGATCATTTAGAGACCCTTCCACTGCCTGGCAAGGCCCTGATAAAGCTGGGAGTGTGTCATTGGAAGCAAAAAACATGACTTGGGGTTGGCAATTCTTTACAGGAGTGAAGATTTATATACTTGGTCCGAGGCTAAACGCCCTACATTCTGGAAAGCGCACAGGAATGTGGGAGTGTCCTGATTTTTACCCAGTTGCAGTTGATAATTTTACTGGTCTTGATACATCAACTCTCGGAGAGAAGGTTTAAACATGTGCTGAAGGTCAGCTTGGATAATTATAAACATGATTATACACAATTGGGCGTTATTTATATCAAGACTGATAAATATGTTCCAGATAAGGGCTCCATTGAAGGAGATAAGGGATTGAAATATGATTATGGGAAGTTTATGCTTCCAAGACTTTCTTGATAGTGCCAAGAACAGGAGGGTTTTGTGGGGATGGATTATGAATCATCAAGTGTGGAGGATGAGTTAAGAAGGGATGGTCCGGAATTCAGGTAATTTAGTGATCTTAGTCATTGCTTATAAAACATTTACCATTAACGAAACCGCATTTAAAAAATTTAGTCACTAAAGACTGTCTTCTTTGATTCAATTTGCAGGCAATTCCTAGGATTGTTTGGCTTGATAAATCCGGGAAGCAATTGATGCAATGGCCAGTAGCTGAACTCGAGACGCTTCGCGATACCAAAGTAAATTTAGAGAACAAGTCGCTGGATGCAGGATCATTCATGAAGTAACTGGCATCACAGCTGCACAGGTAACTAGTTTTAGCATATATTATCAAATAATGGATAATCTGGCCAAAGAATGTTGTTGATTCTCTCTGTTCCTTCTGTTTATACAGGCAGATATTGATATTCATTTGAGATAACTGACATATAACAAAGCAGAAGTGCTCCATTCAAAAGGGAAGCATGCTCAAAAGCTTTGCAATGAAAAGAATGCATCAGGCGCTAAAGGTGGTTTGGCCCATTTGGGTTGAAAGTTTTGGCCACAGATGACTTAAGGAGTTCACAGCAGTGTTCTTCAGAATCTTCAAACGCAAATCTAGCAAAAACCTGTTGTGCTAATGTGCAGTGACCAAAGCAGGTCCAACTCTTCTTCAGCTCATCAATCTACAGGGAGAAAGACTTAATCCACAAGTTTTGGTCAACTAGTTAGATCCTGCGTTTTAAAATACTCGATTATCCAACTTAAATTTAACAAATGTTCACATAATCTCTTACACGACTTCATAGTTTTGAACTATTTATTGATTGATTTCTTATATATTTTACTTGCCATGACAGATCTTCCTTAAACAATAACAATGACAAGACCACTTATGGAGCTTTCGTGAATGTGGATCCAGTTTCTGAGAAGATATCACTAAGGAGCTTGGTAAGTTGATCAATACATTAACATATTAGAATAAAACTGCAAAAATCTATTCTAATCTCATCACCACTTTGGCCTTTTGGCAACAGATTGATCACTCTATAGTGGCAAGCTTTGGTGGAGGAGGCAAGAGTGTGCATCACAGCCAGAGTTTATCCAACCTTGGCGGTTGAGGATAAGGCTCATTGTATGTTTTCATAATGGAAGTGAAGCTGTAAAGATTGTAAGCTTGAATGCCTGGAGCATGAAGGACGCTCAAATTAATTGAAGCAAAAAAAAATAATAAAAAAAAAAAAAAATGATAGAAGTTTGAGAGGATTTTTAGTGCTAATGTTGATCCTTTTTGTAAATGTGATGTCGAAGAAATAAAGGGAATGGTATTTTAATAAAGAGGTACTTCTTTATTTTATTAAAAAAATAATTTGATATATAATGGTGAGTTCTTTATTATATATATATAAGCTAAATGTGTACTCGATCAAGAGAGGAATGTAATATTCAATTTCATACTAGGGAAAAAAGTGTAAAACTGCGTCAAATAATAAGGATATGATAACTTATTAACAGTTTTTTTACCATGGAACGTAGTAGATGAAATAGCTTACATGACACTCAAGGTTCGCACAAGTTGAAACTGGGACATGCCAAACCCGTCTACCTTAGGGTTTATGAATACCCTATAAACTCAATAAGCCAGATAAGCGATAAATGTGGTAAGTGGTCACTCCCTTGATGAACCGAACACAAGATTTCTATGTCCACTAACAAGCTGAACCAATGGTTACCATCCGGCCATAAGGGAGTTGGTTTAACGAGTATTTTAATATTCAATTTATAAGGTTTGGTTTGTGTTACGAAAAATAAATAGACGTATTTTATGTAGACGACGCTTCTTGTAAAACTTAGAATGCAAACTCATGGGAGCTTAGACCCAATAAATTTACGTATTTGGGCTTAGGTGAACAGCTTTTCTAGTTGGGCTTGAATCAATAAAGTTTGTTGGGCCCAAAGGGGATCAGGGTTTGCAGGCTTGAACCTAAAGTAAGCATTTTCCATTTTAGTTGGGCTTGGACCCATCAAAATTTTCTTTGCTATTTTTAAAGCTATATGCCATTGGGGAGTAATAAAATTGTAAAAATTGCCTTTGGAAATGAATTAAATTACTTCAACACCACAGCTGAATTATTCAAATTAGAGAAAATTATAATATTTGCTCTCTTTATTTTGAAACCAAACTTATCTTAATAGATTAAGAAAACAAAATAATAAAATAAAATAAATCACACAATAACAAAAGATTTATGTGATTCGTTAAATTGCTTACATACATGAGACGTAATTAATCTACTAATAATGATAAGACCACTTATGGAGCTTTTGTTGATGTGGATCCTGTTCATAAGAGCCTGTCACTAAGAAGCCTGGTGAGTTCACAGTAAACTGTGATGTGACTGAGTCGATCAGGGACATTCCTGTAGAGATAATGCTCTAATAATCACCTGCATTTTTTTTGCAGATTGATCACTCCATAGTGGAGAGCTTTGGTGGGGGAGGAAAAGCTTGCATAACAGCTAGAGTTTATCCAACTTTGGCAATTGATCATGAGGCGCACTTATATGCATTCAATTATGGAACTGAGAAGATAAACCTCACTAATCTGAGTGCTTGGAGTCTGAAGAAAGCTCAAATTAGTTAATTGAAGTTGGAAAGAAGAGAAATTAAACTGCAGTCGATATGACAGATACCACCACTAATCTAATCCTTACCAAATAGAAAATTAAATTTTCTTTTCAGTGTTAAATGAGAGAGTTTGTCATTCAATGTTATAGCCCTGTTTCCTAAGCTTGTTTGTAAGATTATCAAAAGAGAATAATAATAATAATAGCAATTTATTGAGCAAACGTCTTTTTCCCACCCAAAGTTTGCCTTAATGACTTTTTCCACTCAAAAAGTTTCAAAATACCACTTTCTCACTCAAAGTTTATATCTCGTTACTACCCAAAGCCAATTCCGGCCTATTCCAATGGCAAAAATTTTCTTCGTCACCACCATTTGAACCTCCAGTCCCCTCTCTACAAAACCCCTTTTACTTTGGCACCTGATTTTTCACCGATTATTGGCCATCGCAAAGCTAGGATTTTTTAGTCTTTGCTAATTTCCGGCTAATTCCAACAGCGAATATTCAATCGGTCACCACTATCTAATCCACTAGCCTCCACTGTACAAAACCTCTCTTATCCTGACTTCTAGTAACTCGTCGAACATCGACCAAGAAAGTGAATAGTATATTTTGGATATTAACAGAATATAAACTTTAGGTGGGAAAGTGATATTTTGAAACTTTTTACGTGGGAAAGTATGATTAAGGCAAACCTTGGGCGGGAAAAAGTCGTTTACTCAAATTTATTTATAATATATAGTTTTCATAATTGTCAAATTATGCATGACCTATTCAATTTTCTTAAACAAAATCATTTTTAGTAACTCAGCAATTCTCATATATAGAATTGTCAAAGATCCAAAGGGGCTATTAATAGGATTCTTGCAAATCTGAAACATGATCATAATAATACAAATATAGATGCATCCAACTCATCATAATAAATGTGTTTATCATATATGCTATATTTCGGATACTCGATTGGTGGAATGCACATATATATTTTTTTTTCTCATCAAATTATAAGATGTAAATAGTTTAAAATAGAAATTTTAGTTTCCAAAATAGCCAAATAATTATCTAATCATAGACCAAAAATCAAGGATTTCTGAGAAACTGAAACCTTAACTCAAGGAAATCCTCAGGTTTCAGCTAATAAATTGCATGTTCTCTGAGCCAATCACTTCAAGTTTAAATTCTTATAAAACCAGCCTGCAATGGCATAAATCATACAAAACCTGAAAATCCAGGTTCTACACCATGGCCAGCTTTTCAATCTCTCTAGTCCTATTATTTTCTCTTTTCCTTGGCCATGGCCTTGTGGAACTTGAAGCATCACATCACATTTACAACCAACTTCAAATATCTCAAAATATTACTTATAATGCTACAGATCAAGCTTACAGAACTGGTTATCATTTCCAACCTCCCAAGAACTGGATCAATGGTGCTTCTCTTTCTTTTAATATTACTCCTGAATTTTTACTCTCATATTCTTGTTTATATCTCTTAACAGTTTTTTACCTTTTGTTCTCTGGTTTTTGTCTGTTGGACCTGCTGTCATTGTTGCATGGACAAATGCAGATCCCAATGGTTAGTATTTTACTTCTGCCCTTCTTCCTTTTAATGTTAAATATTCACTTCATGCTATATGTGTAAGATTTATTATACACACCACCTTTTGATTGAATGAAGCAACAACTAGAACATGAAACAAGAGAACTGAATGTGCAAGTGCATGTGTTCACATAAAGGAAATATTTTCCTCAGCTTCCAATATTGTAGTATACAACGTTCAATGGATCTATTATATTAATAAGAGGAGTAGGTGAGGGACTTAGCCTTATTAAAATGGACATCTAAATTATATAGAACTCTCTTAATGTTGCAAAAATAAACACTCTTTATAAGATTCATCTATCACAGATCCCACAAATTTGGTCTACACTAAAACATTACTGTTCAAATTGGTGTTAGACATGTTATTACAATAATAGATTAAACTTCCAAGCATATCACTTATGTTATTAAGCAACCGGTTTTCACCAACAAAAGAATAAAGATAAGTTGATAAACACTTCTCACGAATACAACGTGATAGCTCACAGTTGGTTAGCTCGTATTTGATCATGTGGGACCTATTGTTAGCCAGGCAGGACCTATTACAAGTTGACTAATTACGAGTTAACACGTCGCGCTTATGAGAGAAAGTTAGTAAGAAGTGTTTGTTAGCGGAATAGTACTCCTGACAAAAACTATGTAATAAATGGGAAGTCCATATAAAAAATTATAATAACAATATGTGCGTTGCAGGAGTTATGATTCACAAGGGAATTTATCACTTGTTCTACCAATACAATCCCAAAGGTGTAGTGTGGGGCAACATTGTGTGGGCTCACTCTACATCGGAAGATCTCATCAACTGGATTTCACATGAGCCAGCCATCTTCCCTTCTCAGAAATCTGATATCAATGGCTGCTGGTCAGGTTCTGCCACAATTCTTCCTGGAGACAAACCAGCCATTTTGTACACTGGCATTGACCCTGACAAAAAGCAGGTTCAAAATTTAGCTTTCCCCAAGAATTTATCCGACCCTTATCTTAAAGAATGGGAAAAGTTCCCAAACAACCCACTTATGGCACCCAACTCCAAAAATGGTATCAATGCAAGCTCATTTAGAGACCCTTCCACTGCCTGGCAAGGCCCTGATAAAGCCTGGAGAGTTGTCATTGGAAGCAAAAACAATGACTTGGGGTTGGCAATTCTTTACAGGAGTGAAGATTTTATAACTTGGTCCGAGGCTAAACGCCCTCTACATTCTGGAAAGCGCACAGGAATGTGGGAGTGTCCTGATTTTTACCCAGTTGCAGTTGATAATTTTACTGGTCTTGATACATCAACTCTCGGAGAGAAGGTTAAACATGTGCTGAAGGTCAGCTTGGATAATTATAAACATGATTATTACACAATTGGGCATTATAATTACAAGACTGATAAATATGTTCCAGATAAGGGCTCCATTGAAGGAGATAAGGGATTGAAATATGATTATGGGAAGTTTTATGCTTCCAAGACTTTCTTTGATAGTGCCAAGAACAGGAGGGTTTTGTGGGGATGGATTAATGAATCATCAAGTGTGGAGGATGATGTTAAGAAGGGATGGTCCGGAATTCAGGTAATTTAGTGATCATTAGTCATTGCTTATAACCATTTACCATCTTAACGAAATCCGCATTTTAAAAAATTTAGTCACTAAAGACTGTCTTCTTGGATTCAATTTGCAGGCAATTCCTAGGATTGTTTGGCTTGATAAATCCGGGAAGCAATTGATGCAATGGCCAGTAGCTGAACTCGAGACGCTTCGCGATACCAAAGTAAATTTAGAGAACAAGTCGCTGGATGCAGGATCATTTCATGAAGTAACTGGCATCACAGCTGCACAGGTAACTAGTTTATGCATGTATTATCAAATAATGGATAATCTGGCCAAAGAATGTTGTTGATTCTCTCTGTTTCCTTCTGTTTATACAGGCAGATATTGATATTTCATTTGAGATAACTGACATTAACAAAGCAGAAGTGCTCCATTCAAAAGGGAAGCATGCTCAAAAGCTTTGCAATGAAAAGAATGCATCAGGCGCTAAAGGTGGTCTTGGCCCATTTGGGTTGAAAGTTTTGGCCACAGATGACTCTAAGGAGTTCACAGCAGTGTTCTTCAGAATCTTCAAACGCAAATCTAGCAAAAAACCTGTTGTGCTAATGTGCAGTGACCAAAGCAGGTCCAACTCTTCTTTCAGCTCATCAATCTCTTACAGGGAGAAAGACTTAATCCACAAGTTTTGGTCAACTAGTCTAGATCCTGCGTTTTAAAATACTCGATTTATCCAACTTAAATTTAACAAATGTTCACATAATCTGTTACACGACTTCATAGTTTTGAACTATTTTATTGATTGATTTCTTATATATTTTACTTGCCATGACAGATCTTCCTTAAACAATAACAATGACAAGACCACTTATGGAGCTTTCGTGAATGTGGATCCAGTTTCTGAGAAGATATCACTAAGGAGCTTGGTAAGTTGATCAATACATTAACATATTAGAATAAAACTGCAAAAATCTATTCTAATCTCATCACCACTTTGGCCTTTTGGCAACAGATTGATCACTCTATAGTGGCAAGCTTTGGTGGAGGAGGCAAGAGTTGCATCACAGCCAGAGTTTATCCAACCTTGGCGGTTGAGGATAAGGCTCATTTGTATGTTTTCAATAATGGAAGTGAAGCTGTAAAGATTGTAAGCTTGAATGCCTGGAGCATGAAGGACGCTCAAATTAATTGAAGCAAAAAAAAATTAATAAAAAAAAAAAAAAATGATAGAAGTTTGAGAGGATTTTTCAGTGCTAAATGTTGATCCTTTTCTTGTAAATGTGATGTCGAAGAAATTAAAGGGAAATGGTATTTTAATAAAGAGGTACTTCTTTATTTTATTAAAAAAATAATTTGATATATTAAGGTGAGTTCTTTATATATATATATAAGCTAATATGTGTACTCGTCAAGAGAGGAATGTAATATTCAATTCAAAAGGGAAAAAAGTGTAAAACTTGCGTCAAATAATAAGGATATGTAACTTATAACAGTTTTTTACCATGGAACGTAGTAGATGAAAATAGCTACATGACACTAAGGTTCGCTACAAGTTGAAACTGGGACATGCCAACACCGTCGCTCAAGGTTTATTGAATACATATAACTCAATAAGCAGATAAGCGATAAATGTGGTAAGTGGTCACTCCCTTGATGAACCGAACACAAAGTTCTATGTCCACTAACAAGCTGAACCACATGGTCTACCATCCGGCATAAGGAGTTGGTTTAACGAGTATTTTAATATTCAATTATAAGGTTAGGTTTGTGTTACGAAAAATAAATAGACTTATTTATGTGACGACGTTCTGTAAAACTTAGAATGCAAACTCATGGGAGCTTAGACCCAATAAATTTTACGTATTTGGGCTTAAGGTGAACAGCTTTTACTTAGTTGGGCTTGACTCAATAAGTTGTGTGGGCCCAAAGGGGATCTAGGGTTTGCAGGCTTGAACCTAAAGTAAGCATTTTCCATTTAGTTGGGCTTGGACCATCAAAATTTTCTTTGCTATTTTTAAAGCTCTATTGCCATTGGGGAGTAATAAAATTTGTAAAAATTGCCTTGGGAAATGAATTAAATTACTTCAACACCACAGTGAATTATTAAATTAGAGAAAATTATTAATATTTTGCTCTCTTTTATTTTGAAACCAAACTATTCTTAATAGATTAAGAAAACAAAAATAAATAAATAAAATAAATCACCAATAACAAAAGATTTATGTGATTCGTTAAATTTGTTACATACATGGACGTAATTAATCTACTAAATATACAACACAATACAATATTAAATCCTTGTCAACCCATCTCAATTTTGACATTAGATCAATTCTAAGACTAATCAAATATCCTTAAACCTTTGTACACCGTTCTCATTTTGAATCCAAATATTGATTTTTCTTGTCATATCAACACTATGGAACCAAAAAATTCATGTATATTGTACAAAACTCTCATCAAATACACAAGGGGACTAAAATATTAAGAGATGAGAAAGTTAAAAAAATCAACTTCCAAATTGCCTTGAATTTAATCATTCATGATCTTATACATTGAGATGTTTTTTTCATAAATTTTAGAATAAGAGGGCAGATTTGGTAAAAATTTAAGGGTATTATTATAAACATAATTAATACAATAAACGTAAAATAAAATAAAGCACAAAGATATTAGAAATGTTGACAAGAAGATTCATATCTGAATTATTGGTAAAATAATAAATTAATGAAGATGGTGATGACGGTTATGATTTATTGGCAACTGTACAGTTACAGTCGAGGGTGGCAGAGTGCGGTGGTGCATACCCAAAGGAACCCCCCCCGTGACGTGGAGTGGTGCAAAGATGGGTCCTACGGCCACCGACTTAGAGCAGGGGAAGCATGGCACTTGATCAGTCCAAAGTGCTGAAAATTTGATTCAGTCCGACCCGTTAGGTAAAATCATTAAACCCCTCTTGCCAATATAAACCTTGTTGTTGTAACATATCAGGATGACCCTACCAAGAGGGGAGGAATTGTTATTACGAGGAAAAAAATGTTTTCAACCACTTATTGAAAGGTGTGAAACTACCCAATTAAATCTTATCATATATTATTAACATACCCCAAAAATGTGTATTTTTTTTTTTTTTAATATGAATTATTGAACAAGATTTAGTTGATACTTCTTGACTTCTTGTAGTGAGGTACTAGTTTTACACAAGGATTGTTTTCATTAAGTCTATGGTTAATAGACATATGATGTATGATAAACTAACAAATATCCCTCTAAGGATTTGAAATATAAAAATTCCTTTACGTTAATGAACCATAATGAGTTGTTAATCACAAGTTAAAAGTTTGAAAATATTACTAAATTATCCTTAATATTTTATTTTAACCTTAAAACTTAACGATACAAGATATTTGTTATTCCAAAATGAATTAGGTTTCTTGGGCTTCCTTATCAAATGTATGAGCCGAACTCCACTTGATTTAATGGCTACCTCATTTGAAAAGAATTTTTTTAGGTAAACATGTTTTGATGAATGACATTTTTGTGAAACTCAAAGAATAAATTGTGCTAGGTGGGCTATATAGAGTAAAGCTACTCAATCGGGGAGATGCAATAAATTAATAGAAAATTTTATTGTAATTAAATGTCATGTAAAAGTTTAAAAAATTTTTCAAACCGGGAGTGAAGGGGGTTAAAACCACCCTAAACTGATTTGTAAGAGATGATTAATTGACAATAAATAACTAAATAAATAAAATCAATCACAAAAACACACCATATTTACGTGGTTCGGCAAAATTTGCCTACATCCACGGGACGTGATCAATCCATTAGAAATGTACAAACACAATACAAGATTATCGCTCCATACTAACCCCCAGCCTAACCTTGAAACCCTTGTACACCCTTCTCAGGTAAATATATCAACATTCTCCCTCTTACTCTCAAAAAAAAAAAAAAAAAAAAAAAAAAAAAAAAAAATCACATTTAGCATTGAACCTCACATACAATATTCAAGTAATCTAATATTTACAAAATAAGTATAAAACTATTCTATCTAAACAAAAGACTTGTATCAAAACTAGAGTTAATCCTACCTTTTGCTTTCAATAAGGAACTGATAGTGAAAATTTTCACAAGCTTCCTCAGGCTGGAGAGTGGAGACTGAAGAAAGCTAAATTAGTTTGACATTGATATTGCTAAACTATTATAGAATTGATAAGATTTACTACCTTGCTTGTAGCCAACCATTTGAAGAAATCAATGTCTATGTGAACAGTTCATTCTGTTAAATTATGATATCACATCACCTTTGTATATCATCTCCTGTTAAGTCCAATACATGACAATGAAACAAGACTTGGAATTCATAATATAAGCACAAGAATGGAACAAGAGATTATGTCATAGAAGTTCGACTGATTTAGAAATACCTTCTTCCAATCCTTCACTTCATTTTTGTCATTAGTTTCTAATTTGATCCTCTTTCAATTCCCCTTCCTTTAACCAAGACATTGCAAGATGAAATTAGTATTTTATTACAAACAGTAGGACAATAACAAAATTAATGTACTTACTTAACAAAATAATACACCATTTTTTTTATGCCAAGCTCATTTAGTATATCAACTCCTAACATTAATTGGTTCTTCAAGCAATTCATAAAATGTTTAAAACTTGCTTCATAGTAATTGCTTTATAAATAAAAAGGCTTTTGTATAAATTAGTTACCTGAATTTACAGCGACCTTTCGAGGAGAATGAAATATTAAGGTCGAATATAAATTCGTGCAATTAGCAACACATAATATTGAGCCAAAGAGTCTTGTAACAAGCAAGAACATGTCAAATTGTTGAATGGAACAGCTAGAAGATTCTAAAGCCATAATTCAATCAAGCATGCAAACAATTTTGCAGAAATAAACCTTTGTTCAACACCTCAAATTTTGGGGTAGCTATGAGTTTCTGACAATCTGATCCTCCATGAAACATCATCTTTAGATGGAATTTGATCCCTGTTTACTCAATACAGCCAAAAGATATACCAAATAACTTAACATGAGGTAGTATGTGTAGATATAAAATGCAAAATGAACCTCATTACTTTGACAAGATTGGTAATTCTTTTTGGCAACCTCGATTGTTCGATCAACACTGAATTCAGATTAATTGTGGGTCTTTTGGCAACCTCGATTGTTCGATCAACACTGAAATCAGAATTAATTGGGTTCATGAGACAAATTTCAAAAAATAAACTGAACACATACTGGAATCATTATAGCAATTGTTTATCGGACATGAAATTCAATGGCTAAGATGCTTGAGGAACTCCTTGATTGCATATATAGAAACTGAAACAATCAGCATTGATGCTCGATAACTTACAAAACGTACTGTGGAGGAGGCTGCAACATTAAATATGAGAAAGATTAGCCAAAACTTAAAAAATCAACTCCAAAATGATAAATACTGGGTGCAGTTTAAATACCATTTGGGTGTGAAATCGTGACCAAAGCAGTGAAAGCTGCAGACCGATTTTCCACTACGTAGAACCAAGAAAACACTGACCAGTCCATAATTCACCATAATAACTTCCCCACATTAGGCCTCCTCAATTCTACACACATTCAGCGCATAGAATATTGTTTCTCCAGCATTTGTCTGTCCCACTCGACAAAAAAACAGAATAAATTTAATCCCAAGTTGCCTCATTTTTTCCTCAGAAACATACTCTTCTTGTTGTCCTCAGCAAACACACGTGAGGATTCAATAAAGCCTACTATGCTAGGGAATCCTATGTTTATTTAGAGCCGCACCATTCAGAGATGAGAGAGACTTAGCCAACCATACAAATCAATTCCTACAGTATAATATAAAGCAAGGATTGGTGAAGTTATTACCTTTTGTTGTGAAATAATGCCACTTGATAGCAGCCAGGAATAACACAAACTAATCCAAAACATTCACCGGAAAAAACTTTCCCACATAAGCCATCATCGATTCTTCCCAAACCCTGATCCTATAGCAAATGTTTTCCCATCATTCTGTCCATTGCTTTGCTCCTCATCAGTAGTCGTTTTAAAAAGTCATTCTCAGTATAAGCAATATCTTACCAATGACACTCCCTCTTGAGAAAAGAAGTGAGCCCAAATCTATCCATTACGCAAAAACATTTGATAGCAGTATCGACATCGTCTCCAGAAACGCAAGCTTGATTTAGTTATTTCATCTTTCAAAACCCTTCTATGCATAATTCTTGCACCCAAATGTAGTTCAAATAAAAGAATAACTCAAAGAGTAGTTCAATCTCCGCAACGAAAACGGAATACAGAAAACAAATGCTATAGTAAAAACTGAAAACAAATGCCATTTTATTTAATCTTTGAACAACCCTGTTCACCAAACTGTATAGGGTCAAACCATGCTGTCTCTATGTTAATTTCATCTGGTAAAAAAATGGACTATAAAAATTACAATCACGAAATATAGAGATGTTAAACAATCTTATTAGGTTGAAGAACTGCAAAATGTGTAAAAGTTAGTTAATGAGCAATTGCGTCTGGTGTTTCTGTATCTTGAAAAAGAAATTAAATATTGGTTAATGAACGAAAAATTGCAAAGCTAAATACCTGACCACCAAGTGGAATCATTCACAGTTATTGAGGATACAGCCAGCACTTGTTGATCATACCAACAAGAAATTTGTCTCTAAAATGCTTGGAGAAGTGTTTGATAGTATTTATAGGAGCCCAACAGACATAAGAATTGAATAAAAGCCTACAAAAGGGCATCCTATGTTTATTTAAGAGATGAGAATGAATTAGCCAACGCTTACAAAATCAACTCAAATACATTATATAATACCAAGCAATAGTTGGTGAAGATTAATACCTTTGGCTGTGAAATAATGGTAAAAGCATCGAAAACCGTATGAGGATTATGCCACCTTATAACAACCAAGAATAACACAAGTTCATCCAAAACATTCACAGGAAAAACTTTCCCACATAAGCCATCATCGATTCTGTCCATTGCTCTTTTCATCAAACATTTTAAAAGGTGACTCTAAGTGAAAGCTAGAATGCAATATCCATAGAATCCCCTGAATCGCAAGCCTAGGCTCATCAATTTCATCTTTCAAACACCTTGCGTGCATAAACATGATAACCCAAATCAGAACTGTAAATGTGAGTTAATGAGCATGTGAGCCCAAACAACAAACGAACAAAAGAGCAAGAGAGAGAGAGAGTGAGAGAGACAGAGAAGAAGAAGAAGAAATTACCGGTGACAATGAGTGGTGACATTGAGAACTATAATTAAAAATTTTAGTAACTAAAGGGCATATATTATCAACAATGGATTATTTTAAAAGAAATATTAAATACATTTTATGAGAGAGAGAGAGAGAGGGGTTTTGATAGAATTAATTGATCCTAAAATTAAGAATATATTTGTTTGGTATTTATATTATAAAGTCAATAAAATAAACATTAGAAAATAAGTTAATAAAGGAAAAAAGAAACGAAGAAGACAAAAGTTTGTTCAATTCTTTTAATTGTAAATAACAACTTACTTTCAAATGGAGAAGAAATTACCTATCACCATCTATATCCTTTAATGCTGACGTCAGGAATGTGAGAGATCTTGTGCCAATCTTCACCTGTCTCCTTATTGTAACGCTCACTTAGAGTAAAACAATACTCTATCTCCAATTGTTTTAGTGTTGGCGATTGAAGAATGTAATTGGGCAGCGTTCTTAATCGACGAGCCTCATAAATCTTCAAGTAATGAAGAGATGGCATAATTGTAATAACTAATTCATCTCCTCTCAAAGTAATATCATCCCACTCTTTCCATTCTAACATCAAACCAAACACAAGATTTTTTAATTTGGGAAAGACAATAGAAGATGTGGTAGTGCCATCACTTTCTATTCCCAAAAATTCATTATCCACTTTTTTTACCCTTAAAGCCTCCTCTATAAAGAGTGACTCAAGAGATGATAATTTTCCTAAAGGAGGCAAATACTCACACTTGTAGCAATTAAAAAGTCTTAACTCCCTCAACTGAGTTAATGATACTATCCACTTTGGCCATATAGTTTTACCCTTATAAGTAGACAAATGTAATTTCACTAAATTTGGAGGTGGTTCAAAGGCCTCAAGAACCATTTCATATCTCTCATCTGTTTTCATTGGGCCATATTCAATTCCAAAATCTAAATATAAAGAGAGGAGGTTTGTCTTATTCCTAAGGTTTGCTTGCTTAACTTTACCCACATCTCTCACATTTTCTAACATCGAAATACCAAGACACCGGAGATTTGTCAAGTTTTTCAAACTTTCAATACTACATGCTTTACCGCCATGGCTACTACTACTCAGTACAAAATTTTTCAAAGTTCGAAGATAAGTTAATTCTTCAATTCCTTTCGGCATGTATTCTATCATAATTAAATCAACAATAAAATGCCTCAAGTTGATTAACTTTCCCATCTCTTGAGGTAATTTTGTTATATTATAACATTTGGCCATGTTTAACGTTTGTAGATTATATAAATCACACAATTCCTTCGGCAATTCTTTTAAATTCATATTATTAGATAAATCAAGATACCTCAAATGTATCATTTTTTTTATTTCTCTAGGGATTTCTTGAATACCAATTAAGCTAAACTTTAATGCTCGTAGACTTGAGTTATCAAATAATTTGGACGTAGTCAGTAGACTTCTCTGATCTTGACTCCTAGCCACAAGACTACGCAATCTTTTTTCATTACTAGTCTCTACACTAAAACATTCATTTTTTGTAAGAAATCGAGCAAAATCATGCACTATATCATGCATCTTACATCTTTCTATGCTACCATCATATTCATTTCTCTCAAAGTCTTGAAAAAAAGAGCGCATTGCTAAGTTTTCAAAGTATTCTTCCCCAATTAACTCCATGTCCTTATTTCGCTCATCCCTAAGGTAACTTTGAGCCATCCATAATTTAATTAATTCATCTTTTTCTATCACATGATCTTGTGGGAAAATAGCACAATATGAGAAGCATTTTTTCAATGGAAAAGGCAAATCATAATAGCTCAATAGTAAAGGTGGAAATATCCCTTGTTCTACCTCTTCTATTTCCCACATTTCGCTATCTAGAACATTTTGCCACTCTCCACTATATGCTTTGTAACGCAAGAGGCTTCCTAAGGTTTTTATAGCAAGAGGTAAGCCCTTGCATTTGGCTACAATTTTTCTACCAATATCTTCTAATTTTTCATTGGTTTCACCTGGAAATGTAATTTGACTAAATAACAACCAAGACTCATTTTCGGGTAATGTCCCTAACATGATTGTGTTGGTGGCTCCTATAGTTTTGGCAACATTTTGCTTACGTGTGGTAACTAGAATTCTACTTCCTTGAGAGCCATGCTTCAAGGCAATCATCAATTGCTCCCAATCTTTGGGATCCTCAGTCCATACATCATCTAGGACGAGAAAAAACTTCTTTCTCTCTAGAGATTTGCTTATCTTTTGCAAAATATTTTCTAATTCAACCGGTGGCCTTTCTAAAGGATTTGTTAGAAGAGGTTCGAGGATTGCTTTTGCAACCCTTGTCTCATCGAAAGGTTCCGAGACACATACCCATATCCTTTCATCAAAATGGGCTTTTACTTTATCATTATTAAAAGCTAGTCGAGCAAGAGTAGTCTTACCTATCCCTCCCATCCCTACAATAGAAATGATAGAGATGGCTGGTTCTTGACTACCCTCATTCAACAACTTGTTTAATAATTTATCCTTATCATCATCTCTTCCATGGACCATTGGCACATCAATAAGAGATGTAGTCATTGGTCGTCTTATTTCGATACTGCGTTCTGTCAAACTAAAACCAAACCTATTTTTTTCCGTAACAATAACATCTATAGTTTTATTTAGACTTTTTATCTTGCGAGCAATGGCACAAGGCAAGATAACTTTTCTAAAACAAAAGCTATAACAAGGGATGAGGGAACATACCTTTGTGATCATAGGCTTGGAGGCATTTCTAACTTCCTTAAGTTGGATTTTCCCAATAGAAGTGTTCCACTCATCCAACACATCATCTAGATCATAAGATGCCTCTTTAAGCTTATCCAACCAATCCCTCACAGCACGATCCTTGAATTGTCTGCTCTCCGCATCTTCAAGGACAGCCATAATGGATTGAAAATTGCTGGTGAGCTTACAGACGTTGTCATCAACACCCACCACCAGCGTCCACTGTTGCTCAATTTGTTGACGAGCGATTGAAGCCAACTGCTCCAAGATAAAAGAAACAAGTGCTTCAGCCATACTAAAAGATGGTAAATGATTGAAGAAAGATGAGAAATTGGTAATTTGTGTTGTGTGTAACAATGCTATGGCACAATTAATATATATAGTGCAATATGGAATAAAGAATACAATTCTTTACTTGCTGCATAGCTCGAACAAAAGTTTACTTAGATGCTGGTTAAGGTATAAATGTAACTGAAACAAGCTGCTTTGCATCATAAAAATTTATGGATTCTGCTGCGTATATATCAATTAAAAGCAAGAATATGATGCAATTGAAGTGTTAAGCCAATGTGCAAAGATCAGTTTGGTTTTAGAAGAAACTTTACTCAAAGAATAATATACCTTTGCTTCATGCGTGCTTATTCCCTCCTGAAGGTTGCAAGTCAAGCATAAAACACATTTGTGGCCATGCTCAACTTTTATTCCATGAAGTACTGTGAATGTTACATTTCTAGGAAGAACTGAGTATGAATCTTACGTACGAAAGGATGTGGTAACGTACCTAAATTGTGAAGAGACACTAAGATATTAATTGTGTTCTTGTAGAAAAAAAAAATGTAAGCAGTGGTGTTACTAAAGGGTGTAAATCAACTGATTAATAAAAGAGAGAAAACAAGAGGTTTAAAATAAATAAATAAATTTTCTCTTAATTGAGTAATGATATACATCCCAAAATATATTCCAAGATTTATATCTTAAAGTGAAGTGTCATTTGTCAAATCACCATTTCATTTGCATCTCAACACTATGATGCTATGTAGAATTACACATAATTTGGGATGAATTTTTTGCGGTAACTTTGAGATGTATAGTATTATTACACTCAAATTATTAAGCACTATATGAGCTTAGAGATAGCGTATAATGGTTATAAGCTTTAATATATTATCTGAAGTACTCAAATTATTGTTTTTCGGTTCCCCATTCACGATATCTGTTATGTATTAATGAAAACATTTCAGTCAATTTTCTTGCATCTGAAAAATATTTCCTTCTAATATAAAACTACCGATCCAAAAAAAAAAATTAAGATCTCAACATAAAAGAATGCTTCCAAATCTTACCATTATGTGTTGACCATTTTTGTGAAAGAACTTTACTTGAGACTCGTTATAAGATTCGGCATTATAATTATAGGACTGATAAATATGTTCCAGATAAGGGCTCCATTAAAGGAGATAAGGGATTGAAATATGATTATGGGAAGTTTTATGCTTCCAAGACTTTCTTTTTTAATGAATCATCAAGTGTGGAGGATGATGTTAAGAAGGGATGGTCCGGAATTCAGGTAATTTAGTGATCATTAGTCATTGCTTATAACCATTACTATCTACCGAAATCCACATTTAAAAAAATTTAGTCGCTAAAGACTGTCTTCTTGGATTCAATAATGGAAGTGAAGCTGTAAAGATTGCAAGCTTGAATGCCTGGAGCATGAAGGACGCTCAAATTAATTGAAGCAAAAAAAATGATAAAATTTTGAGAGGATTTTTCAGTGCTATATGTTGATCCTTTTCTTGTAAATGTGAAGTCGAAGAAATTAAAGGGAAATGGTATTTTAATAAAGAGGGTACTTCTTTATTATATCAAAAAAAAAAAAAAAAAAAATTGATATATTAATGATAAGATCTTATATGTATCGAAAAGCTAATATGTGTACTTGATTAAGAAATGAATGTAATATTCATATTTACGACTAAAGGAAGAAAAGTGTAAAACTTGCATCAAATAATAAGAATTTTACAACTTATTAACAGTATTTTACCATGGGACGTTGTCACAACTGATATTGTTAACAAGCATTTTCTCTTTTTGATAACCGAGGTTTCCGAGCCCCTACTTACCTCAAGGTTTACTACAAGTGAAACCTGGGATATGTCAAGCCTGTCTAATCCTCGAGACTCAATAGATACTCTACAAACTCAATAGATCTAATAAATGACAAATATAGTAAGTGATCACTCTAGTAGTGAATCGAACACAAGATTTCTGGGTTCATTGACAATTCAAACCCAATGGCCTACCATCCAGCCACAACGGAGTTGGTTTAAGAGAGTATTTTTAATATTCAGTTTATAAGGTTTGTTTGTGTTACCAAAAATAAATAGACGTATTCTATGTAGACGACGCTTCTGTAAAACTTGAATGGAAACTCATGGGAGCTTAGACCCAATAAATTTTGCGTGTTTGGGCTTATGGTGAACGGTTTTTGCTTGGTTGGGCTTGGACTCAATAAAGTTTGTTGGGTCTTAAGGGGATCTAAGGTTTGCAGGCTTGAGCCTAAAGTATGCATTTTCCTTTTTAGTTGGGCTTGAATCCATCAGAATTTTCTATTGCAATTGGGGAGTAATAAAATTGTAAAAAATGCCTTTGGGAAATGAATTAAATTACTTCAACACCACAGCTGAATTATTCAAATTAGAGAAAATTATTAATATTTTGATCTCTTCTATTTTGAAACCAAACTTATTCTTAATAGATTAATAAAATAAAATAAAGCAAATCAAACACACAATAACACAAGATTTTACGTGATTTTAACTAAATTTGCTTACATCCATAAGACGTGATCAATTCACTATAAATATTACAAGCACAATACAAGATCAAACCCTTGTCAGCCCATCTCAATTTTGACACTCAAAATCAATCACTCAAGACTAATCCCAACCCAGCACTAAACCACCCGTTCTGTGTTTTGACATTCAAATATCTTACTTTTCTTATCACACATCAACACTCTGAAACCAAAAATCTCCCACTTATATTGTACAAAACTCTCATCACATACAATTTTTTTTTTTTTTCGGTAACCAAGGTATCCAGGCTAACTTACTTGTACCTCAACTAATTTTCATGATCCATTAAGTACCTTACAAACCTCATCAACTGGGTATAACATAATTATGCATTGAGATAGATGACCCCAAGGTTTGAACCCATGAAGTCAAGGAAGGGAGCACACCTCCTTGATCACCAGGCCAACCCCTTGGGGTTACATCCCATTTTACATGGAATCTTAGCTATTTATGAAATAAATTTCTTCCCAAATAGTACTAAAATCCCTTCTTAAATAAAGAACTACAAAATTGTCAAATGCGTTTGAGGAACTTATTATTGCAGGTATTGAGCCCAATACCACCTGGCCTGGCTTCATCACCTTGAAAGACTTTCTTCTGCCATCCACAGTAAATACAAAAATAATCCATCCTCAAAATAATGCTTCATATATTTAGGAGGCAATACTTGCATCAAAGCTAAAGTTTTTCCTACCTTGGCAACAGATCATAGTTAAGTGCCACTTGCTTTTATGCTTTCAATAATGGAACTGATAGAGTAAATGTTTACAAACCGCCACAATGCCTGGAGAATGAAGAAATCTAAAATTAGTTTGAGAAGTTTATCATTCAAAAAATTTTCGTAGCTAAATGTGACATTTTTTATATTGCCAAACTCAGTTATAAGAACAGATTATTGTGATGAACAAAAGAAATTATGAATTGGAATAAACTTTTTTAAATCTATATGTTTTGAATTAAGAATCTTCATTACATAAATTTTCCCAATGAATGGTCAAGATTTACTACCTTGCTTGCAGCCAAACCATTTGAAGTTTTCTATGTCCATGAGAACACTTGATTGTGTTGAATCATTTGATACCATATCGCCTTTGCTATATCATCTCTTGTTAAGTCCACCAGGCGACGATGAAAATGAATCAAAATGAACATATTAACAGCAAAAATTTATAACTTATAATTCTATAATTCAAGCACAAAATGGAAGAAGAAAGGTTATATCCAATTATCCATAGAAGTTTGATTGATATAAATATACCTTCTTCCAATCCTTCATTTCATTAATTGTCTTTAATTTCCAATTTTGATACCCTTTTAAATTCCTCTGCCTTTAGCCAAGATACATGGGAAATTAAAAATTTATCACAAACAGTAAAAGATAACACAAATTATTAAATTAATGTACTTGCTTCACAAAATGGTACACCATTTTAACTCATAAATAATTTTCTTGCTAAAGAAATGATTAATTACGTGAATTCCCAATGACTAAGGAGAATGAAAATAAGCTGAAAATATATAAATCCATGCAATTAGCAAGCGCAGAACACTGGAACCAGTGAGCCCGGTAAGAAGAAAGAATGTATCAAATGTTCACCATTTTCCTTACACTGGCTTTCTAAATCCTGACAATACAGCTAAAACATATTCAATAGATAGAATTTGATGCCTTTTTTACATGAGGCCACAATATTTTTAAATAATATATCTTAAATTGTTGTAGCTCAGTATATGGAAAAGGAAAAAAGCACCTCATTATTAAACATGCCACGCTTGTTTAGTACACCAACTGCTGACATTTATTTATTCTTCAAGCAATTCATCAAAATTTATGAGGTGCTTTACAATGGAGAGCTCCGGTGGAGGGGGCAAGATTGCATCATAGCTTGAGTGCCTGGGTCATGAAGAAAAGTCAAATTAACCAGTTTAAGCAAAGAATCATGGAAGATGATGAAAGAAATTTGAATAATTGCTCTAAAGACTCTTAGAGAAATTTCACCAAATAATGTTCAACATTATACCATTGATGTACTTTGTTTATAAGAAAAAAAAAATGCGGTTTCTTTATAAACTATTACCTGAATGTCCAACGAGCTTTTGAGGAGAATGGAAAACAAAGGTGAAATATCTAATCCGTGTAACTGGCAAGCACATAACATTGGGGCCAATGAGTCCGTAACAAGAAAGAATATATCAAAATGTCGAATGGAACTGCTACAAGTTTGTAAAAGCCTTAATACATTCAATCATGCAAACCTTAAATTTTAGTGGTAAAAGAATCCTGACAATTTGACACGAAACATCTTCTTTAGATGGAATTTGATGCTTGTTTATTAAATGAAGCCAAAACATAAACCAAACATCTATATATGTAAAAGCAAAAAGAACCACATTACTTGGCCAAGCTTGTAATGCATCAACTCTTGAATTTTTTTTTTTTTTCTTGACAACGTTAATGATACGACCAATGCCTGAAACTTATTCTTCAAGAAATTTATGAAATAATGAACTTGCACCATTGTTGGAATGGAAATATCAAAATCAAATTTCTTAACTGAAAAATAAAAAAAAGGCCTTCCAAGATGTTAATAGACAAAAGAAAGAATAATTGAAATTAGCAAAGGAAATTACCTCCAGAGTTCTGTATGTATAGCTTCACCACATCCTCCTGTATCGCAACCAAAAAGAAAATATTATTTTTATAGTAATTTAGAATTACTTGTATGTCTATGAGCACAAATACTGGAATAATTCATAGCAATTATTTATGTAGCCAAAACTTCTTGATGATACTGACATGAAATTCAATGGCTAAGATGCTTGGAAAAACACCTTGATCACATTTACAGCAACTCAAAACACTTCTGGATTGATGCCTTCAGTAACACAGAGCAATCCAATAATTCACCATAATTGCTTCCCCACATTAGGCCTTCTCAATTCTACACACACTTCATTGAATAGGAAATATTGTTTCTCCTGCATTCGGTTTGTCCCAGTTGAGAAGAAAAACAAAACAAACTTATCCCAAGATGCCTTGTTTTCTCCTCAAGAAACGTACTCTTCTCAGTTGTCCCCGCAAACCAACAAAGGATTCAATAAAAGCCCCCAAACAGGACATCTCATTTTTTTATTTTTAAGAGCCTGCAACATTAATAGATGAGAAAGACTTAGACAAAATATTAACAAAATACATCCAACATTATATGATATAAAGCAATAGTTGGTGCAGTTTAATACCTTTGGTTGTGAAATAATGGCCTTAGAATGGAATTCTGCATGAGGATTACGCCACCTTATATCATCGTAGAATAAATCAAACTTATCCAAAACATTCACAAGAAGAACCAATATAAGCCATCATGATTCTGCCCAAACCCTTGATCGTATTAAAAAGTTTCTCCATCATTCTGTCCATTGCTCTGCTCATCATCAACTAAGTCATACTTAAAAGGTCATTCTCAGTATAAGCAATATCTTGTCACTGACAACTCCTTTGAGAAAAAATAGTGAGCTCAAATTTTATCTGTTGATCAAAAAACATTTGATAGCAGTATCGATATGGTTCCCTGAAACGCAAGCCTTGGTTCAGCCATTTCATCTTTCAAACACCTTCTATGCATAATTCTGTTCACCCAAATGTACAATTTCAAATAAAAAGAAGTAGTTCAACATCCGCAACAAAAATGGAATATACAAAACAAATGCCATAGTAAAAACTGTAAAGGAGAGTTAATGAGCATATGAGTCCATCCTGAAGAAAGAAGACAAAGAAAGATAAAACCAGATTTAATTAAGAGTAACATTGAGTCTACCCGGCCTCAACATAATTTTAGCGTAGAGATGTTTCAATTAATTGCAGATAACAACAAACTTAGAAAAGGAGAAGAAATTACCAGTGGGTGGATCATCTTAATGTAATTTATGGATTCTGCAATTAAAAGCGAGAATATGATTCAATTAAACCTTGGTAACTAGAATTCTATTTCTTTGAGAACCAACCTTCAAAGCAATCATCAATTGCTCCCAATCTTTAGGATCCTTCGTTCATACATCATCTGGGATGGGAAAAAACTTATTTCTCTCAAGAGATTTCACATATTTTTTGCAAAACATTTTTGAATTCAACTATTGCCTTTCGAAGAATCTTTCACAAGAGATTCAATGACTACTTTTGCATTAATTCAATACATAGTTCATGGAATAGAGAAATGGACTCTTTACTTGACGTAGAGTTCAAATCAAAGTTTATTTAGATGCTCGCCCCATATATAAGAGATCTAAATAAGTCCAAGACAAGCTGATTTTGCCTTTTGGATTAAAGAATTGATGAATTGATGAAAAAAAGTATCTGATGCAATTAAATTATAGGTTTAAATCCCAAAAGATTTACTGAACGAACAACTAAGCTAAGATTTGCTTCATGCGTGCTCATTCCTTCATGCGTACAAGTTTTAGTATTAATTGCTGTTAAACATTAACTAATAAAAATAAAATATGAACATATCTTATATTAATTCATTGAAATGTAAGAACTTATCAGCATATGAACACATCTCCAGGAGCTTATAATTCTATAAAAATCAAAAGTTGGAACAACCGAATAAATAGAATATATACATGTAGCCTCCACATTATTATTGTTGGCCCAGCCCTTTAATTGACTTAGGCTTCATGGGCTTGTATATCACCATGTGCAAGCCGGAGTCCACTTGATTTCATAGCTAGCCCACTTGAAGATACCTCTTATATCTGCAAATTAGTTTCAGTGGCCATTAATGATAATATCATCACTCAACAAAGCTTCAACTATGCTTCATCCATTTCATCTCTTTGATGTTGATTGGCTACCTATTCATTTTTTGAAACTCCTTTGTGTAGTCCTCTTTAATCTCTTCACATTCTTGAAGTAGTACTTAGTTTGATTCATTAATATCCATTTAAACTCCTCAAAGTATTCAATTGCTATTTGGGAGTCGTTTAACAAAATAATAATAATAGCAAATTAAATGAAATCAGTCACACAATAACGTCAGATTTTACGTGGTTCGATTAAATTTGTCTACATCTACGGGACGTGATCAATTGACTAAAAATATAACAAATAGAATACATGATTAATCGCTCTAGACTAATCACAACCCAGCCTTGAAACTTTTCACACCCCTTACAATTTTGACAATCTAATGCCCAGCTTTTCTAGTCACATATATCAACACTCTCAAACAAAAAGAAAAAAAAAGCTCTCACGAACAACTTTACAGAGAATCTAACCTGCTTACAAAATAATTTTTTTCTCAAATTGTACTTAAAACCATACTTAAATAAAGAACTACAATATTCTCAAATGAGTTTGAGCAACTTCAATACCACATAACTAAAAACATTTTGAATATTCAACTTCAATACTCTACAAACCCAATAGACCAAGTAAGTGACAAATATGACAGGTGGTCACTTTCTTGATTAATCAAACACAAGATCTCTATGTCTATTGACAAGTCGAACCCAATGGTCTACCATCCGGCCATAAATGAGTTGGTTTAATGATTATTTTTAATATTCAATTTATAAGGTTTGCTTGCGTTAACAAAAATAAATAGATGTATTTTATGTAGATGATGCTTGCTTAAAACACGAATGCAAACTCATGGGAGCTTAGACCCAATAAATTTTACGTATTTGGGCTTAAGGTGAACAGCTTTTACTTAGTTGGGCTTGAACTCAATAAAGTTTGTTGGGCCCAAAGGGAATCTAGGGTTTGCAGGATTGAACCTAAAGTAAGCATTTTCCATTTTAGTTGGGCTTGGACCCATCAAAATTTTCAATTGCTATTTTAAAAGCTCTATTGCCATTGGGGAGAAATAAAATTGTAAAAATTGCCTTTGAGAAATGAATTAAATTACTTCAAGACCACAGCTGAATTATTCAAATTAGAGAAAATTATTAATATTTTGCTCTCTTTTATTTTGAAACCAAACTTATTGTTAATAGATTAAGAAAAAAAAAATAAAATAAAATCAATCAATCACACCATAACACAAGATTTTATGTGATTCGTTAAATTTTTTTGCACTCATGAGACATGATTAATCCACTATAAATATTACAAACACAATACAATATTAAACCCTTGTCAACCCATCTCAATTTTTGACACTCAAGATCAATCGTTAAGACTAATTTCAATCTATCCTTGAAACCTTTGTACCATCATTCTCGGTTTTGATATTCAAATACATAATTTTTCTTGTCACATATCAACACCTTGGAACCAAAAAATTATCACGTATATTGTCCAAAACTCTCATCACATACACAAGGGGACTACAATACTAGAAATGAGAAAGATTAGCCAAAACTTAAAAAAAACTCCAAAATGTGCTTTGATTTAATCATTCATGATCTTATACATTGAGATGTTTTTTTCAAATTTTAGTAATAGAGGCAGATTTGGTAAAAATTAAGGCATATTATATAAAACATAATTTAATACAAAACGTAAAATAAATAAAGCACAAAAAATATTAAAAAAATAAGTTTATTAAGGAAAAAGAAACCAAGAAGACAACCACAAGAGATATCATGTTGACAATTAAAGATTCATATCTGAATTATTGGTAAAATAATAAATTATGAAGCATGGTGATGACGTGTCATGATTTTATTGGCAACTGTACAGTTACAGCCGAGGGTGGGCAAAGTTGTTGTTCTACGGCCACCGACTTATTGAGAACCGCGGGCCACCCATCTATCTTTTGGAAAAGGAGCGAAGATGGTCCCAGTGCTGTGCTACGGCACCGACTTAGAGAGCGTGGAAGCATGCGTCACTTGATCAAGTCCAAAGTGCTGAAAATTTGATTCAGTCCGGACCTGGTTAGGTAATATCATTAAACCGCTCTTGTGCCAAGAACTTTATAAACCCTTGTTGTTTGTGAACATATCAATGACCCCTACCAACGGGGATGGAATTGTTATTACAGGCAAAAAAAAAAAAAAAAATGTTATTCAACCCACTTTTATGAAAGTGTGAAACTATCCAATAAATCTTATCATTATTATTAACATAACCCCAAAAAGTGTTATTTTTATTTATTATTTTTAATAATGAATTATTGGAACAAGATTTAGTTGATACTTCTTGACTTCTTGTAGTGAGGTGCTAGTTTTACACAAGGATTGTATTTCATTAAGTCTATGGTTAATAGACATATGACGTATGATAAACTAACAAATATCCCTCTAAGGTATTTGAAATATCAAAAATTCCTTTAATGTTAATGAACCATTAATGAGTTGTTAAATTCACAAAGTTAAAGTTTGAAAATATTACAAATTGTTCTTAATCTTTTATTTTAACACTTAAAACTTAACGATACGAAGATATTTGTTTTTCAAAATGAATTAGGATTCTTGGGCTTCCTTATCAAATGTATGAGCCGAACTCCACTTGATTTAATGGCTACCTCATTTGAAAAGAATTTTTTAAAGTAAACATGTTTTGATTGAATGACATTTTTGTGAAACTCAAAAGAATAAATTTGTGCTAGTTGGGCTATAATAGAGTTAAGCTACTCAATCGGTGAGATGCAATAATTAATAGAAAATTTATTGTAATTAAATGTCATGTAAAGTTTAAAAAAATTTTTCCAAACCGGGATGTGAAGGGGTTAAAACCACCCTAAACTGATTTGTAAGAGGTGATTAATTGACAATAATAACTAAATAAATAAAATCAATCACACAAAAACACCAGATTTTACGTGGTTCGGCAAAATTTGCCTACATCCACGGGACGCGATCAATCCATTAGAAATGTCAAAACACAATACAAGATTTATCGCTCAATACTAACCCCAGCCTAACCTGAAACCCTTGTAACCCCTTCTCAGTAAATATATAAAAATTCTCCCTCTCTACTCTCAAAAAAAAAAAAAAAAAAAAAAAAAAAAAACACATTATAGCATTGAACTCTCACATACAATATCCAAGAATCAATATATCAAAATAAGTATAAAAACTATTCTATCTTAAACAAAGACTTGTATCAAAACTAGAGTTAATCCTACCTTTTGCTTTCAATAATGGAACTGATAGTGAAAATGTTCACAAGCTTCCTCAGCGCCTGGAGAGTGGAGACAAGAAAGCTAAAATTAGTTTGACATTGATATGCTAACTCATATGGAATGATCAGATTTACTACCTTGCTTGTAGCCAAACCATTTGAAGAAATCAATGTCTATGTGAACAGTTCATTCTGTTAAATTATTTGATATCACATCATCTTTTTATATCATCTCCTGTTAAGTCCAATACATGCAATGAAAACAAGACTTGTAATTTTCAAATATAAGCACAAGAATGGAACAAGAGATTATGTCCATAGAAGTTCTACTGATTTAGAAATACCTTCTTCCAATCCTTCACTTCATTTTGCATTAGTTTCCAATTTTGATCCTCTTTCAAATTCCCCTTCCTTTAACCAAGACATTGCAAGATGAAATTAGTATTTTATTACAAACAGTAGGACAATAACAAAATTAATGTACTTACTTAACAAAATAATACACCATTTTATTTATGCCAAGCTCATTTAGTATATCAACTCCTAACATTAATTGGTTCTTCAAGCAATTCATAAAATGTTTAAAACTTGCTCATAGTAATTGCTTTTAAATAAAAAAGGCTTTTGTATAAATTAGTTACCGAATTTACAGCAACCTTTCGAGGAGAAGAATTATTAAGGTCGAATATAAATTCGTGCAATTAGCAACATAATACTTGAGCCAAAGAGTCTTGTCAAGCAAGAACATGTCAAATTGTTGAATGGAACAGCTAGAAGATCCTACAAGCCATAATTCAATCAAGCATGCAAACACATTTTGCAGAAATAACCTTGTTCATACACCTCAAATTTTGGGTAGCATGAGTTTCTGACAATCTGATCCTCCATGAAACATCATCTTTAGATGGAATTTGATCCCTGTTTACTCAAATAAGCCAAAAGATATACCAAATAACTTAACATGAGGTAGCATGTGTAGATATAAAATACAAAATGAACCTCATTACTTTGACAAGATTGCGTAATTTTCTTTTTGGCAGTCTCGATGGTTCGATCAACACCTGAAATTCAGAATTAATTGTGTGAGTCCATGAGCACAAACTTCCAAAACAAATAACTAAACACATACTGGAATCATTCATAGCAATTGTTTATGTAGCCAGAACTTGTTGAGAATACTGACATGAATTTCAATGGCTAAGATGCTTGAGAAAACTCCTTCATTGCATATATAGAAGCTCAAAACACGTCAGGATTCATGCGTCAATAACCTTAATAAAAACGTCCACAGCGTGACATCAAATTTGTACTGTTGAGGAGGTTGCAACATTAAGAGATGAGAAAGATTAGCCAAAACTTAATAAATCAACTCCAAAATGTATAATTACTGGGTGCAGTTTAAATACCATTTGGGCGTGAAATCACGGTCAAAGCAGTGAAAGTCGCAGACCGATACCAAGAATAACACTGACCAATCCAATAATTCACCATAATAACTTCCCCACATTAGGCCTCCTCAATTCTACACACCCTTCAGCGCATAGGAAATATTGTTTCTCCAGCATTCCGTCCGTCCCACTTGACAAAAAAACAGAACAAATTTAATCCCAAGATGCCTTGTTTTCTCCTCAATAAACATACTCTTCCTTGTTGTCCTCAGCAAACACACATGAGGATTCAATGAAAGCCTACTGCGCTACAGCACATCGTATGTTTATTTAAGAGCCTACAACATTAAGAGACGAGAGAGACTTGGCCAACACATACAAAATCAATTCCCACAGTATATAATATAAAGCAATAATTGGTGAAGTTTATTACCTTTGGTTGTGAACTAATGCCACCTGATAGCAGCCAAGAATAACACAAACTCATCCAAAACATTCACTGGAAAAAGCTATCCCATCTTTTCAAAGATGTAATATCTAGTCAGAAATGCTTCATCAGTCTCAAAGACTTTCTTCTGCCATCCATTGTAAATATAAAAATATTCCGTCTTAAACATAACACTGCATGCATATGTTTAGGGGGCAAGACTTGCGTCAAAGCTAGAGTTAGTCCTACTTTGGCAACAAATCATAGTTAAGCCCCTTGATTTTATATGCTTTCAATAATGTATCTGATGATGTAAATGTTTATAAGCCGCTGCAGTGCCTGAAGAATGAAGAAAGCTACAATCATTATCATTCAACGAAAAGCTAGAGTATTTATTTTCAGACCTCAATGTGACATTTTTGACATTGCTAAACGTAGTTATTACAACAAAGTATTGTGATGAAAAAAAAGAATTTGTGAATTGAAACAAACTTTTTAACATGTTTTAAAATAAGAATATCATTACATGTACTACCTTGCTTGCGGCCAAACCACTGCAAGTTTTTAATGTCCAGATTCTATTGAATTATTTGCTATATCATCTCCTGCTAAGCCCACCAGGTGACATTGAAAATGGATAAAATGAACATATTAGCAGCAAAAATTTCCTACTTATACGTCTATAATTCAAGCACAAAAATTGAAGAAGAAAGGTTATATCCAATTATACATAGAACTTTGATTGATATAAATATACCCTCTTCCAATCCTCAGTAGAACGATAACAGAAATTAATGTACTTGCTTCACAAAATAATACAGCCTTTAAACTCATAAATAACTTTCTTGCTGAAAAAAAGATTACCTAAATTCCAAGTGACAGAAGAGAATGAAAAATAAGGTGAAAAATATATAAATCCATGCAATTAGTAACCACAGAACATGTAGCCAGTGAGCCTGGTAAAAAGCAAGAATGTATCAAATGTTCACCATTTTCCTTACACTGGCTTTCTGAATCTTGACAATCCAGCTAAAACATCTTCAATATATGTAATTTGATAACTGTTTTACATAAGGCCAGAATATTGATAAACAATAAATCTTAAAATGTTGTAGCTGAGTATATAGAAAAGGGAAAAAGCACCTCATTATTAAATATGCCACGCTTGTAGTACACCAACTCCTGACATTAATTGATTCCTCAAGCAATTCATTAAAATTTATGGCTTGCTTTTCAATGGAGAGCTCTGGTGGAGAGGGCAAGATTACATCACAGCTTGAGTGCCTGGATCATGAAGAAACGTCAAATTAACCAGTTTAAGTGAAGAATCACAGAAGATGAAGAAAGTAATTTGAATAATGGCTCTCACAAATTAATAGATGCTTAAGAGAAATTTCACAAAATAATGTGCAACATTATATCATTGATGAAAGAAAAGAAAAGAAAAGAGGTTTCTGTATAAACTAATTACTTGAATTTACAGCGACTTTTTAAGAAGAATGAAAAACAAAGGCGAAATATATAATCTGTGAAATTAGCAAGCACATAACACTGGGGCCAATGAGTCTGGTAACAAGAAAGAATATATCCAAGTGTTGAATGGAACTGCTAGAAGTTTTTACAAGCCTTAATTCATTCAATCATGCAAACCTTAAATTTTAGTGGTAGACATGAGTTTCTGAATCCCGACAATTTGGCCCAGCAAAAAACATCTCCTTTAGATAGAATTTGATGCCTGATTATTAAGCGAAGCCAAAACATAAACCAAACATCTTAACATGATGTAGTATCTATAAATGTAAAAGCAAAAAGAACCATATTACTTGGCTAAGCTTGTGTAATGCATCAACTCCTGAAATTTTCTTTTTGACAACCTCAATGATACTACCAATGCCTGAAATTGATTCTTCAAGAAATTTATGAAATAATGAACTTGCACCATTGATGGAATGGGAATATCAAAATAAAATCTTCTTAACTAGAAAAAAAAGGCCTTCCAAAATGATAATAGACAAAAGAAAGAACAATGCAAATTAGCAAAGGAAATTACCTCCAGAGTTTTGTATGTTTAGCTTCACCAACATCACTCGTATATCGCAACCCAAGAAGAATATTTATTTTTATAGTAATTTAGAATTAATTGCATGTCTATGAGAAAAAATACTGGAATCATTCATAGCAACTGTTTATGCAGCCAGAATTTGATGATACTGACATGAAATCAATGACTAAGATGCTTGGAAAAACACCTTGACTGCATTTACAACAGCTAAAAACACTTCTGGATTGATGCCTACAATAACTTCAATAAAAACGTCCACAACATGACATCGAATTTGTACTTAGAGGAGGCTGCAACATCAACAGATGAGAATGATTAGCTCATACTTACAAAACCAACTCCAACAATATATAATAAAGAAATTGTTAGGTGAATTTTAAATACCATTTGAGTGTGGATTATTGATCAAAGCAGGCATAATTATTTGCCGCTTCATAGAACCAAGAATAACACACAGCAATCCAATAATTCACCATAATTGCTTCCCCACATTAGGCCTTCTCGATTCTACACACACTTCATTGCATGAGAAATATTGTTTCTCTTGCATTTGGCCTATCCCAGTTGAGAAAAAAACAGAACAAACTTATCCCAAGATACCTTGTTTTCTCCTCAAGAAACATACTCTTCTCAGCTGTCACCGCAAACACACAAGGATTCAATAAAAGCCCCCAAATAGGAATCTTATTTTTTATTTTAAGAGCCTGCAACATTAATAGGTTAGAAAGACATAGACAAAATATTAACAAAATCACCTCCAACATTATATGATATAAAGCAATAGTTGGTGAAGTTTAATACCTTTAGTTGTGAAAAATAATGGCCTCAAGCATGGAATTCTGCCTGAGGATTAAGGCATCTTATAGCATTCTAGAATAAATCAAACTTATCCAAAACATTCACAAGAAGAACTTTACAATATAAGCCTTCATGATTCTGCCCAAACCCTTGATCGTATTAAAAAGTTTCTCCATCATTCTGTCCATTGATCTGCTCATCATCAGCTAGTCCTATTAAAACGTCATTCTCAGTATAAGCAAATATCTTGCCACTTACCCTCCCCCTTGAGGGAAAGTGAGCTCCAATTTTTTCGTTACTCAGCAAACATTTGATAGCAGGATAGATATGGAGCCCTGAAACGCAAGTCTAGGTTCAGCCATTTCACCTTCTGGACACCTTCAGTGCATAAAACTGTTCGCCAAATGTAACAGTTCAATTCAAAAGAATAACTCAAAACTCTTACACAGTAGTTCAACATCCGCAACAAAAATGGAATATAAAAAACAAATGCAATAAGAAAAACTGTAAAGGAGAATTAATAAGCAGATTTAATTACGAGTAATATTTAGTCTACCCGGCCTCATAACATAATTGTAGTGTAGAGATGTTTCAATTAATTGCAGATAACAACAAACCTAGAAAAGGAGAAGAAATTACCAGTGGGTGGATCACCTCAATGTAAAGGTAACATTAGGAAGGTGGGAGATCTCAGACCAGTTGTCACCTGTCTCCTCCTTGTAACGCGGACCTAGAATATCGAATCTCCAATTGTTTTCATGTTGGCAATTGAAGAATGGAATTGGGCAGCTGTCTTCAATGAAAACCGACATCAAATTTGTATTGCAGAGGAGGCTGCAACATTAAGAGATGAGAAAGATTAGCCAAAACTTATAAAAAAAATCAATTCCAAAATGTATAAATGACTGGTGCAGTTGAAATACCATTATAGTGTGAAATCACGGGCAAAGTAGTGAAAGCCGTAGACCGATTTTCCACTACATAGAACCAAGAATAACACAGACCAATTATTATAGAGCGCAAAGGATTATTTAATTTTACTTTTAAAAGAAATATTAAATACATTTTATGAGAGACAACTTTAGATAGAATTAATTGATCCTAAAACTTTTGAATAAAGTCAATAAATATTTTTGGTATTTATATTATAAAGTCAATAATATAAACAACAAACATTAAAGAATAAACAACACTCTTCCCAATAAACAACAAACTTAAAAATGGAGAAGAAATTACCTATGGCCAAATGCTGACGTCAAGAATGTGAGAGATCTTGTGCCAATCTTCACCCGTCTCCTTCTTGTAACGCTGACTTAGAATATCGCAATACTCAATCTCCAATTGTTTTAGTGTTGGCGATTGAAGAATGTAATTGGGCAGCGTTTTTAATTTGGGGGCTCCAGAAATCTTCAAGTAATGCAGAGATGGCATGATAGTAATAACTAATTCATCTCCTTTCAAAGTAATATCATCCGACTCTTCCCATCCAGCTGACATCCCATCAAACACAAGCCTTTTTAATTTGGGAAAGACAATACGAGATCTAGCAGTGCCATCACTTTCTATTCCCAAAAATTCATTGCCCACTTTTTTTACATTCATAGGCCTATCTATAAAGAGTGATTCAAGAGATGGTAACTTCCCGAAAGGAGGCAAATACTAACAGTTGTAGCAATGAATAAGTGTTAACTCCCTCAACTGAGTTAATGATGCTATCCAATTTAGCCTTATAGCTTTACCTCCACAATCCTTTAACCATAATTTCACTAAATTTGGAGGTGGTTCAAGGGCCTCAACAACCATTTCATCTCTCTCACTGTCAACCATTTCAATTCCAAAATCTAAAACTAAAGAGAGGAGGTGTTTGCGTCCATAATGAGCGTTTGCATCCGGTGTTTCTTACTTGTATCTTGAAAAAGAAAATCTACAACAGGAAATGCAAAATTAATATTGGTTCATGAACGAAAAATTGCAAAGCTAAATACCAGACTACTAAGTGGAATCATTCATAGTTATCGGCAACACAGCCAGCACTTGTTGACGATACTGACAAGAAATACATCTCTAAGATGCTTGGAGAAATGTTTGATAGCGTTTATAGTAGCCCAACAGACATGAGGATTCAATTAAGGCCTATAACAGGGTATCCTATGTTTATTTAAGAGATGAGCATGGCTTAACCAACACTTAAAAAATCAACTCCTACATTATACAATACAAAGCAATAGTTGGTGAAGATTAATACCTTTGGTTGTGAAATAATGGCCAAAGCATTGAAAGCCGTATGAGGAAAATGCCACCTTATAACAGCAAAGAATAACACAATTTCATTCAAAACATTCACAGGAAAAACTTTCCCACATAAGCCATCATCCAGTCTGTCCATTGCTCTTTTCATCAATCATTTTAAAAAGTCATTCTGAGTGAAAGCTAGAATGCAATATCCATAAGGTCCCCTGAAACGCAAGCCTTGGTTCATCCATTTCTTCTTTCAAACACCTTCCCTGCATAAACCTGGTAACTAAAATCAGAACTAATGCATAGTAATTCAATATTCGCAATATAAAATAAATGTAATAGAAAAAACTGTAAAGGTGAGTTAATGAGCATATATACAAAGAGAGAGAGAGAGAGAGAGAGAGAAGAAATTACCAGCGACAGTGAGTGGATGGCGATTGTAGCTCTTGTAATCATATTTCAACAAGCCAGTCTTCACCTGTCTCCTTGTAATGCGGACGTAGATTTTTTTTCATGTTGGCGATTGAAGAGTGTAATCTATAGAGGGACTATGACTAACCCAAAATTTAGAATAAAGTCAATATATATTTTTGGTATTTATATTATAAAGTCAATAAAATAAAAAATAAAGCACAACAAACATTAGAAAATAGTTGAAGCATCAAACATGAATATGATTTCATTGACAATTAACAAAACAGCATCATATATCATGACAAAAAGTTTGGTTTTAATTGTAGATAACGACAAGCTTTAAAATGGAGAAGAAATTACCTATCTTCGTTACTTTCCTCGTCTTCGTCTTGTGCCAGGAATGTGACGTCATTAGGAGATGGTGACGTCAGGAATGTGAGAGATCTTGTGCCAATCTTCACCTGTCCCCTTCCTGTAACGCTGACTTAGAATATCGCAATACCCGATCTCCAATTGTTTTAGTGTTGGCGATTGAAGAATGTAATTGGGCAGCCTTTTTAATTTATCGGTGCAAGAAATTTTCAAGTAACAAAGAGATGGCATGATTGTATTAACTAATTCATCTCCTCTCAAAGTATTATCATCCCACTCTTCCCATTCATCCATCAGATAAAACTCAAGATTTTTTAATTTGGGAAAGGCAATAAAAGATCTGCAAGTGCCATCATTTTCTATTCCCAAAAATTCGGTACCCGCTTTTTTTACACTCTTAACTCGTATAGAGAGTGATTCAAGAGATGATAATTTTCCTAAAGGAGGCAAATACTCACACTTGTAGCAATTAAAAAGTCTTAAATCCCTCAATTGAGTTAATGACACCATCCAATTCGGCCATATAGTTTTACCTCCATATTTCCATAAACGTAATTTCACTAAATTTGGAGGTGGTTCAAAGGCCTCAAGAATCATTTCATCTCTTTCATCCGTTTTAAGTTGGCTATATCCAAAATCTAAAAGTAAAGAGAGGAGGTTTGTCTTATTCCTAAGGTTTGATCCCTTAACTTCACCCACATCTACCACATTTGCTAACCCCGAAATACCAAGACACCGAAGATTTCTCAAGTTTTTCAAACTTTCAATACTGCATGCTTTACCGCCATGGCTACTACTACTCCATACAAAATTTTCCAAAGTTCGAAGACAAGTTAATCCTTCAATTCCTTTTGGCATGTATTCTACTTTAGTATCATTAATTATCAAATGCCTCAAGTTGATTAACTTTCCCATCTCTTGAGGTAATTTTGTTAGACTATAACAACGGCTAATGTTTAACGTTGTAGATTATATAAATCACATAATTCCTTCGACAATTTTTTTAAACTGAAATTATTAGATAAATCAAGATATCTAAGATGTATCATCTTTTTTATTTTTCTAGGGATTTCTTGAATAGTAGTGAAGCAAAACTGTATTGCTCGTAGACTTAAGTTATCAAATAATTTGGACAGAATCAGCAGTCTTTCCATATATTTACTCTTAACCACAAGACTACGCAATTTAATTTCATTATAAATGCATACAGAAAACGAGGCTCCTTCTCTTTCTATAGGAAAAAAGTTTCCTCCAAATATTAAGTATGGTCTTTCTCTAAGTATTACCATTGAGTGTCGAACATTTTTTAATGAAGACTTTAACTGAGACTCATTGTAATTATCAATCTCTATCTCTATACTAAAACATTCATTTTTGGTAAGAAATTGAGCAAAATCATGCACTATATCATGCATCTTAAAACTTTCTATGCTACCATCATATTCATTTTTCTTAAAATCCTGAAAAAAAGAGCGAACTGCTAAACTTTCAAAGTATTTCTCACCAATTAATTCCATGTCCTTGTTTCGCTCATCCCTAAGATAACTTTGAGCCATCCATAATTTAATTAATTCATCTTTTTCTATCTCATAATCTTTTGGAAAGATAGCACAATATGAGAAGCATTTTTTCAATGTAGAAGGCAAATCATAATAACTTAATAATAAAGGTGGAAAAATCCCTCTTTCTACCTCTTCTATTTCCCACATTTCATTGTCTAGAACACTTTGCCACTCTCCAATATTTGTTTTGAAGCGCAAGAGGCTTCCTACGGTTTTTATAGCAAGAGGTAAGCCCTTGCATTTGGCTACAATTTTTCCACCAATATCTTCTAAGTTTTTATCGACTTCACCTAAAAATGCAATTTGCCTAAATAACGACCAAGACTCATTTTCTGATAATGTCTCTAACATGATCATGTTGGTGGCTCCTATAGTTTTGGCAACATTTTGCTTACGAGTGGTAACTAGAATTCTACTTCCTTGAGAACCACATTTCAAAGCAATCATCAATTGTTCCACATCTTTGGGATCCTCGGTCCATACATCATCTAGGACAAGAAAAAAGGTCTTTCTCTCTAAATATTGACTTATCTTTCTCAATATAGTTTCTAGTTCTCCTAGATTTGATGCATCACCTGTAAGAGATTCAAGGATTGCTTTTGCAATCCTAATCTCATCAAAAGGCTCCGAGACACATATCCATATCCTTTCATCAAAATGGACTTTTACTTTATCATCATTAAAAACTAATCGGGCAAGAGTAGTCTTACCTATTCCTCCCATCCCTGCAATAGAAATGATAGAGATGGCTGGTGCATGACTACTCTCATTCAACAACTTGTTTAATAATTCATCCTTATCAGTATCTCTTCCATGGACCGTTGGCACATCTATAAGAGATGTAGTCGTTAGTCGTCTTACTTCTACGTTGCCCTCTTTCAAACTAAAATCAAACATATTTTTTTCTGTAGTAATAACATCTAGTGTTTTATTTAGACTTTTTATCTTGCGAGCAATGGCACAAGGCAGGATAACTTTTCTAAAACAAAAGCTATAACAGGGGATGATGGAACATACCTTTTTTATCATAGGCTTGGAGGCATTCCTAACTTCCTTAAGTTGTAATTTCCCAATAGAAGTGTTCCACTCATCCAACACATCATCTATATCATAAGATGCCTCTTTAAGCTTATCCAGCCAATCCCTCACACCACTATCCTTGAATTGTCTGCTCTCTGCATCTTCAAGGACAGCTCGAATGGCCTGGAAATGGCTAGTGAGCTTTTGGACTTGGTCATCAACACCCACCACCAGCGTCCACTGTCCATCAATCTGTTGACGAGCGAATGAAGCCAACTGCTCCAAGACAACAGAAACAAGTGCTTCAGCCATACTAAAAGATGGTATATGATTGAAGAAAGATGAGAAACTGATATTTTGTGTTGTGTGTAGACAATGCTACGACACAATCAATATATATAGTGCAATATGGAACAAAGAAAACAATTCTTTACTTGCTGCATGGGTCGAACAACAGTTTACTTAGATTCTGGTTAAGGTATAAATGTAACTAAAACAAGCTGCTTTGCATCATAAAAATGATGGATTCTGCTTCTGCAAGCAAGAATATGATGCAATTAAAGGATTGAACTTGAGATAATGTATAAAGATCAATTTGGCCATGCTCAACTTTTATTCTATGGAGTACTGTGAATGTTACAATTCTAGAAAGGACTAATTATTTTTTTTATTAGTCATTTATCTACTTAATTATTTGTCCCATAGTTGATTAATTGATTAATTTTGAAGTGTCGAAATGTTTAATTTAATTTTTGGGTGGAATGACGTGCCTCATGGAGAGACTTGGGGATACCCTCTCTGGGGGTTCAAGGTTTGTGCTTTTCTTTGTTGCTCCATTTTTAAAGTTAAATTTCAGATGAGAACAGTATATATAGGCTGTTCATATCATATTGCTGGGACCAAGGGAAAAAGGATCAACAGCTGCATTTTCTCTTAATTTTCTAAATAAAAGTTGGTTTTGAACGAGGATATTGTTTAAAATCATGTTATTCACATTTTCAATTGAAAAATTATTGACTAAATAATAAATGGATAGAATTCATTCCCAAAAGCTAACTCAAAAGAAAATGGAATACAACCACATATATTAATATACACAATAACAACTCATCAATTTAGAAATATGGGACAAATACAACTTTTTAAATCCTCTCTCACACTCGATGTCCAAGGTCAAGGTCCAAGCTAAACAAATATGAGTCTACTATGATAAAGTGGGTTTCATAGAACATTAACATGGATCCTTTAACATGGATCCTTAAATTATGATTAAAAAAAACTACATTAGAGTATGCTTTGTTGGTTTATGTGATCAGTAATTAAGGTACGGAAAATATTACTCTTTTTTTTTTTATACAAACTCATAAATCATTATTTGATGATTCAAACGAGGGTTAATTATTTATACTATAGGAACCATTCATTTTGAAGCAATGGATTTGGGGGGAAGCCTGTGGTCCATGAAAGTATAAAGAGTAGTTGCGTCATCGATACATTAATTTAGTCATTATTTATAGGCAAAACGACAGACCAAAAGGGCTATGGTGATTCTGATTTTGTATTATATTACAAGCTTTTAGAAGAGTTTCCATACATCTTTTCATGCCAACCAGCCGGATTAAAACAGGCCCATTTCAAAACTTTTCTGGTCCATTTGATGTATAAAATGTGCACTTCATATATGTAAAGCGTGTAAATAATAGATACCCTCGTCTTGTTGAAGACTTAATGACGAGTTTATATTAATGAAGTTTACTATATGAAGTTTAATCTTGATCTCATGAAAAGTATAAATTCTTCATTATATATCTTTAGTTGAAGAGCATTATCCTTAAAATGATAGGTTTCGTTCACTCGAAACTAACTATATCGCATGAAACCCTCATGACCCCCTTTTTTTTCACCGCACCACGACTTCTTACTTAAATCGCAGATGCTTAGATGAGAAATCGAACCTAAGATCGTACACTTATTTATATTATCCCTAATTCATCCTCACCATCTGAACCATCCACGGATGGGGATGGGTTAAAATGTAGGATCTAGATGTGAATTTTTTTCAATAAAGGCAGAGGGGGTATTATCATACTGCTTAATTACATCTTAAGGATATCTAAATGATATAATAATCATCAAAAGATAAGAACTGTTGTCAAGCCATGTTATAATATTCAATTATTGGATCTCTTTTCCATGTATAATAATAACTTAATAACCTACATTTGACCTGCAATCCAGATACAAGTTTTCTGTTTTGGAAAGCAAAAGATATAGATTGAAACGTTTCCAAAAACAAAAACCTTCTGAGAGATCATCTTTACAAAACACGTTTGATTGAAATGTTTTTGGAAACGCTTTTTAACGAAGTTTAGAAGTGTAGAAGCAAAAGACCATCTAAATTTTCCTACCCTTTTTCCTTCCTGCCAAACAGTCTCATGGCTGCAACATTACAGCCAGAAAATATCTTACAGATGCAATCTATAAGCCACATTTCACTGTAACCTTGCTAAGAAAGACTAAGTTTCATTACAGCTATGGATACAATTCATGAACGAAAAAGCAGAAAGTCTTCACTACCTTGGTCAAGTTGTTTTATTGAAATTTTGTCACAAAGGACTAGGATCTAGCTATTAGCAACATTGGTGCTAATTACAATTTAATTATATAAGAAGTTGAAAAGGCCTGAAAGGTATAAGTTTCTTGGGTAACTATAGACAGCAAGTTTTATGACAGGATTTTGCAAAATTAGAACAAAGATTCACCTTTTTACACTTATAAGTTGACGACTTGAAACAGCAGCAAGCACTGTGTAGACATGAGAGTCCTGTAAAATTGCAGCAGCTTTGACACGTGACTTTCCTGGAGCAGCAGCAGCAGCAGCTGGGACATGGACATGGTGAGCAACATGACACAGAGCAAGTACCGCAGCAGGTTTGTGTTTGTAGATGATGCAGGCAACCACAACAGCAACAAATCCACAGAAGATTGGAGTATAATTTTCCCCTGCTCAGAATTAGTGCATCCCATCAATTTCACATAGTCTTCATTATACTAGTGTACTCAATTTCATACTGACAGTGGAAATTTGTATAAAATGTAACAGTTTACAAAGCATCATATCATAAAAACACATAATTATATAAGTAAATTTTTACAAGTGAAACAGGCAGTGATCAAAATGAAGCTGCATGCATTTTGCTGAATTTAGTCACATATTGTCCAACCGAGGTTGTGCCAGAGCAGCCCGGGTTGAGAATATTCACTCCAATGCTAAAATATCAAGCACACATTGGAATTATATGAGGCAAACCTACTTTAACTCAAGGCTCAAGGACACTTTCTTCTCTGAACTAAGACTCGAGAATTTGTCCACAATGACTATGAACTGTTCTTGCAATGTCACAGGATGTATTTTGCTAGAAAAATGTCCTTTAAACTAAAGTTTTGGTGTAAATGCAAGGGTGATTAGAGCTTAAAACAGGAGCATGTAAAACCAAACAAAATAAGCGAGAGATGAAGTACCAGATTCTCTTCCAGAAGGGCTTGGATTTACACGTCTCCTGATTTCTGATTTAAGAAAAAAATAATCATCCAGTGTTAGTGAAGTAAATTTTACATCGGAATTCATATCAAACAAAACAGAAAAAGGGTTATCTTCAAGGGCCATACATAGTGATTAAAGGATCCGCTTTAGCCCTTACAAACTCATCAACCCTGCCAATGAGAAGTTAAAGATCAAATGGGATAAAGACTGATACAATAAACAACATTACGATGATTTCACTGAGTATATTATGCATAAGACAGTAAAACAACCATACATACTCTTTGCAGCATCTTGAAGCTAGCTGAAGATCTTCAACAGTTTTCAACTCCTCCTGCTTGAACAAAAATCTATAAGTATACACCTATTTTACATTTACTTCTATCATACAGTTTAGCTTCATAAAAATACGGTACACACACATTGCATATACAGAGACTTCAATCTATCATTCAAAATAGCAGGGGACTTCACCAAGCAGAACATTCAAGGAAATGTGCATTTGCCACTAGATTCTAGCTAATAATCAAAATATGCCTAATAGTAAAATTAAAACAAAATTATGTATAATAGAGGTAGTAATAAGAATCACTAATTCAATGTGCCATGTAAATCTAAGGCTAGAAACACAATCACTAATTCAGATCAGGAATCATTTACTCTACAAATTACACATAATTTGGGGAAAAGGATCAAAGATTTTGGCTTAAATCAAGATTATTCAAGCAATCAAACTAAGAAATACTACTATGGGCTAAGTCATCAACATTGCACATAGATTAAAAAAAAAGATCCAAAATCAACAATGTCAATCAAACCCTTTTCATTCTAAACATTAATAACCCACCAAAAGAATAAATATTAAAATCACTACTAAAAAACAAAACACAAAAACTGACCTGAAGCTGACCAATCTCTCTCTCCAAAACTTGAACCTTGACCATCTGTCTCCTCTTGCCATACAAATCCACACAAGCAGGTGGAGACCTTGGACTCTTTGGTGGCTCCTCCAATGTAGACCCACCTGCAAAATCCATCACTAAAACTAAAACTTAAAATAAAATAAAAAAACCAATCTTCCTTGTTTGTCTCTCCACAAATAAGAGTTCATGCAAAGACTGGCTACTAAGTGAAGTCAAGAGAGTGTTGTGTTGTACGTGAAATTGGAAAAGGGTGAGTGTGAAAAGAAGAAATGAATGAATGGAAGCAATGTGGACGTGGAAGAGAGAGCAAGTAATAAAGAACATACTAAAAAAAGGGTTGTTGTTGAAAGTTGAGTTTGTGAGAGAAGTGAAACGTTGTTAGTTTGTGAGGGTTGGCAGAAGCTTAAAAAGGACGAATACTTCTGCAACATTGCAGAGAACACACGTGACTGAGTTGTGTAAGACACAAAAAATATTTTACTCTTTTCAACTTCTCAGTTAATGCTTCTGGTTTTGGTCCCTCTCACACACACACTTCTTGGTCCCTGTGGACTTCGCATAGGAACCAGCTAGGATTCTTTTGTTGTTTTTGTTTCCTCTTTTTTTTTTCCATTCACAATCACTTAGTCACTTACAAAGATTATAAAGGAAAAAAAAATTTGAAGAAAAAAGGTTTAAGATTTAAAAAAAAAAAAATGTATAAAATCATGTTCTAAAGGAGTCAGAAATGTCTACTCTTTGATCCTTGAAATACTCAAGCATCTAAAATTTGTATTATTTATCTTGTCTATTTTAGGACCTACTTGTTTAAATAAAGATACTTGGTGTTGGCGGTGGCAGTGGCCTTGTTGAACTTCCGTTTCTCAAATATTTATTGCCCTGCTTTACCATCTCATGCTGCCAGGCCTTTACTGGTGGCCCAAATCCCCCTGGTTTTGTTCAATGCTCAGCTGCTCTTCTCTGCTCAAATTTTTCTGCCCAACTATTTTTAGCACTTATTATATGGTGTGCCTTATAGTCTAAGCTAAACCATCTAACCTACCTTATTTTCTATGCAAACTGACATGTTGACGGGGAGATTATTGTTTGTAGTTGTCATAAAAATATTAGAATTTAGCCTTGAGGAGAAATGACAAATCTGTTCACAATGCAATAAAGAAAACAAAACTTCAAGAATAAATGTATCTGAGATTGATCAAACAAGCACAAAAATGAGCCTCGTCTTGCCTTAATATCCGAAGTAACATATCCACAATCCTGAAATCACTAGATTAGGATTTATTACAATGTACATATACAGTATATGCCTACAATTACAACTATATCTTTTTTTGCTAATAAAACATCATTGCTTTGTGAGGAATGCAAACTAATCAGGAAATCAATTTTGAGACTCTTCTCTCACATCTTACATTCTCCATGTCTATTTAGTTGATCAAAAGAGAAGGTCAATATAAACTACCCATTGGTATTAATCCCATAGCGCCGAGTAACCTGAGAGAAAGAAATATCAGATAGAGCGTAATAAGGCCTGCTCCCAGCAATTTACTTGGGCGCATGTCATTCCGAGGTAATACTACAAGTGCCCAGATTAGTCCTGATACGAGAAATCCCATTGTGTAAAACAAGCTCTGGTCCTGGGGAATCACATATGAAGCTGGTCTGTTTGACCAGGCTCCGAGCAGCAATGACATACCCAAACCAACAAGTGTGTTGAACATGGGACCTGCATAGCATCCAGACAAAGCAATCTGTACACCATCCCCACCATTCCTCGCCAACGCAACATTTGACACCAAATCGCCCATAGAGTTACCCCATGCCAAGACAGTTAAACCAAGGATGGAGGGATTGATTCCGAAGATTATACCAAATGCTACCAGCAAAGCAACAAGCTCATTAGCAATCATGTAAAACCATACAATACTCATAAGAAATCCACCTAAAACCCAGAGAATTAAGTAATTCTGAGGTGGATGATCAGATACAGTGAAACGATAAGCAAGAGCACCAAGTGAGCAACCCACCGCAACACCAATAAAATATGCAACCCATATGCTTTGAGAACTTAAATTGTCTCCGCTACTCCACAGAAATGCCAGGAGAATTGGTGCCAATAAAGCACTGGCAACAGCATATGGCTTTGACCACATTTCCTCCTCAACTGATGGAATTGTTAGACGTCTTGGCACTGTCAATGGCAACTCCAAGAGTGAAATTATTTTAGACCTTGAACAAGATGAATTGTTATTTTGAGTTGCCTCATCAGTCCAGCCCCATGGTCTTTCATGATCAAACTCACTGGCTTTCATTAAATGGTTTGAATATATTGCCACATTTGAAGCCCACATCCATTGAGGTAAGGAAGGGTGGAGTCGTGGTGGATCATCTTCTGTATCGAGGTCAAGCAAAGAACTATACACTGAAACATCCTCTTCACTTCCTTGAGAAAATACACTTCCTCTGACAGGGAGCAGGGGAGTAACAACATCCAATTTCAACCGTTGTGCATGTTTCCTAAAAATCTCATTTGCAGCCACTAAAAATGCATAAACCACATAGATTGACACAAATGAAAGAGCCACCCCAACACTCACTTTCCCAAAAACTAAAATCATCAACAAGCACACAAGTGTAAAGAGAAAGAAACCAACATCCCTAATAAAACATTTCCTATCAATCTGAACTCCCTTCTCCGCGACACACAGTGAAACAGTCCCAACAACAATAGAAGTAACAAACACTGCGCCACCCAACACACTATTAAGTCCAACTTCACCAGTGTTTGTCCCCATAAATGCAGCTATGCTCGCAAACACATCCGGCGCTCCATTGCCAAGAGGAAGGAGCGTAACTCCAGCAACAGTCGGAGGCAACTTCAACAGACTTGAAAGCTTCTCCAAAGAACAACAAAAATAATCCGCAGCAGTGTTACCCAACAGATAAAACAATGCAGCCAACCAAATAAGCAATACTGCATAACCGAAAAGCGTAAATCCTCCACAACCACAATACAAGAACTTAACGTAATTAAAGAAACCCCCTGATGAACATTCCGGGTTCGCTTTCAAGAACTCACACTTGTTAGCAAAACCCTTATGATCACTCAATCCAGTACACAAAGCAGGATCGCCCACAGTGAAATTATTAGCTAAACTTGATGAATTGTCATTGATTTCTATTGTTTTTCGATGAATTACCAAAAACTGACTTAACCCATTATTCATAACAGGGTTTTGAGTCGAACTATGATCAATAAACGATGAAGATTGCCTTAAAATTGGGCTTTTCATCACATCTACATGGTTGTACAATAAGAAAAACAAAATCAAGCTACAGAGTCCATTTAAAACCCCACGAAACTTGGGGTTTCTTGAACTATACAAACCATTTAACACCTTCATTTTCCAATATCCTTACCTATGAATCTCCCAAAAAACCCAGAAATCAAATTAGCCTAGGGTTTCATTTCTTGAACAAAAACAAAACCCTACACACTAACTAGAACAAAGCAATCAAAAAAAAAAAACCCAATTACGTATTGCTGAATCTGGGCAAGAAATTTGATGACTTACCGGTAAAGATTGATAAAGTTGAGAGATTTTGCCCGAAGAAATTATTTTTTCTGAAAAAGAAAAAATTGAAAAAAAATATGGGATTTCGTTTATCACAAGTATTGATTTGATTGTCTTGTTGTTTGAAGTAGTTTCTTGGTTACTTCCTCGGGTTGTCTCTGTCAATTTCTGTGCTTATGAACACGTGTAAAGCAGTAGGGGTTTTTTTGAATGTTAGATAACATATAGGGTTCCAATGGTAAAATTAAAACTTAATAGAAAGCTAATTGATTTTTACTTTTCCTAATTTTAAAAGCATAATACAAAATAGTAAGTATAAATTGGAGGTTATTAATTATTATACCATTCAATTTGGCTTTAACAATCCTGATTAATCAACATTTGATTAATGTAATTAATATAGAAATATTTTTAAAATTTAATGCAATAAAATTTGCATATAAGCTTTAGCTTGAAAATTGAGATATAAATACTCCAATTCTATAAATATAGTATTCCTTTAATATCCATTAATATAATTTATTTTTTCAAAAGTAAATATGAGTGCAGAGCTTAGTGAGCGAGCAAAGTCCAAGAAAGAGGAACGTTTGTCATAGATAGAGCAATTGATTAGAAGAAAAAAAACGGTTGGTTAAGAGAAGGTGAATTCTCTCGAGAAAGATGACCAAATTTTCTTATTTCTTTTTTAAATAGAATAATATTTGACACTTACCTCCCCCTTGAGGGAAAGTGAGCTCCATTTTTTCGTTACTCAGTCAAACTTATAGCAGGATAGATATGAGCCCTGAAACGCAAGTCTAGGTTCAGCATTTCACCTTCTGGACAACCTTCATGCTAAAACTGTTCGCCAAATGTAACAGTTCAATTCAAAGAATAACTCAAAATCTTACACAGTAGTTCAACATCCGCAACAAATGGATATAAACAACAAATGCATGTATAGAAACTGTAAAGGAGAATTAATAGCAGATTTAATTACGAGAATATTTAGTCTACCCGGCCTCATAACATAATTGTGATGTAGAGATTTTCATTAATTGCAGATAACACAAACTAGAAAGGAGAAGAAATTACCAGTGGTGGATCACCTCATGTAAAGGTAACATTAGGAAGGTGGGAGATCTCAGACCGTTGTCCCTGTCTCCTCTTGTAACGCGACCTAGAATATCGAATCCCCAATTGTTTTCATGTTGGCATTGAAGAATGAATTGGGCAGCTGTCTTCAATGAAAACCGACATCAATTTTGTATTGAGAGGAGGCTGCAACATTAAGAGATGAGAAAGATTAGCCAAAACTTATAAAAAAAATCAATTCCAAAATGATAAATGACTGTGCAGTGAAATACCATTATAGTGTGAAATCCGGGGCAAAGTAGTGAAAGCCGTAGACCGATTTCACTACATAGAACCAAGATAACACAGACCAATTATTATAGAGAGCAAAGGATTATTTAATTTTACTTTTAAAAGAAATATTAATACTTTTATGAGAGACAACTTTAGATAGAATTAATTGATCCTAAAACTTTTGAATAAAGTCAATAAATATTTTTGGTATTTATATTATAAGTCAATAATATAAACAACAACATTAAAGAATAAACAACACTCTTCCCAATAAACAACAAACTTAAAAATGGAGAAGAAATTACCTATGGCCAAATGCTGACGTCAAGAATGTAGAGATCTTGTGCACATCTTCACCGTCTCCTCTTGTAACGCTGACTTAGATATCGCAATACTCAATCTCCAATTGTTTTAGTGTTGGCGATTGAAGAAGTAATTGGGCAGCGTTTTTAATTTGGGGGCTCCAGAAATCTTCAAGTAATGCAGAGATATGATAGTAATAACTAATTCATCTCCTTTCAAAGTAATATCATCCGACTCTTCCCATCCAGCTGACATCCCATCAACACAAGCCTTTTTAATTTGGAAAGACAATACACGATCTGCAGTGCCATCATTTCTATTCCCAAAATTCATTGCCCACTTTTTTTACATTCATAGGCCTATCTATAAAGAGTGATTCAAGAGATGGTAACTTCCCGAAAGGAGGCAAATACTAACAGTTGTAGCAATGAAAAGTGTTTAACTCCCTCAACTGAGTTAATGATGTTACCAATTTAGCCTTATAGCTTTACCTCCACAATCTTTAACCATAATTTCACTAATTTGGAGGTGGTTCAAGGGCCTCAACAACCATTCATCTCTCTCCACTGTCAACCATTTCATTCCAAATCTAAAACTAAGAGAGGAGGTGTTTGCGTCCATATGAGCGTTTGCATCCGTTGTTTCTTACTTGTATCTTGAAAAAGAAAATCTACAACAGAAATGCAAAATAATATTGGTTCATGAACGAAAATTGCAAAGCTAAATACCAGACTACTAAGTGAATCATTCATAGTTATCGGCAACACAGCAGCACTGTTGACGATACTGACAAGAAATACATCTCTAAGATGCTTGGAGAAATGTTTGATAGCGTTTATGTAGCCAACAGACATGAGGATTCAATTAAGGCCTATAACAGGGTATCCTATGTTATTTAGAGATGAGCATGCTTAACCAACACTTAAAAAATCAACTCCTACATTATACAATACAAAGCCATAGTTGGTGAAGATTAATACCTTTGGTTCTGTGAAAATGGCCAAAGCATGAAAGCCGTATGAGGAAAATGCCACCTTATAACAGCAAGAATAACACAATTTCATTACAAACATTACAAGGAAAATTCCCACATAAGCCATCATCCAGTCTGTCCATTGCTCTTGTTCATCAATCATTTTAAAAAGTCATTCTGAGTGAAAGCTAGAATGCAATATCCATAGGTCCCCTGAAACGCAAGCCTTGGTTCATCCATTTTTCTTCACACACCTTCCCTGCATAAACCGGTAACCTGGTAAAAATCAGAACTAATGAATAGTAATTCAATATTCGCATATAAAATAATGTAACTAGAAAAAACTGTAAGGTGAGTTAATGAGCATATATACAAAGAAGAGAGAGAGAGAGAGAAGAGAGAGAGAGAAGAACTTCCAGCGACAGTGAGTGGATGGCGATGTTGTACTCTTGTAATCATATTTCACAAGCCAGTCTCACCTGTCTCCTTGTAAGCGGACGTAGATTTTTTTTCATGTTGGCGATTGAGAGTGTAATCTATAGAGGGACTATGACTAACCAAAATTTAGAATAAAGTCAATATATATTTTGGTATTTATATTATAAAGTCAATAAAATAAAAAATAAGCACAACAACATTAGAAAATAGTTGAAGCATCCAACATGAATATGATTCTTGACAATTAACAAAACAGCATCATATATCATGGACAAAAAGTTTGGTTTTAATTGTGATAACGACAAGCTTTAAAATGAGAAGAAAATTACCTATCTTCGTTACTTCTCGTCTTCGTCTGTGCAGGAATGTACGTCATTAGGAGATGGTGACGTCAGGAATGTGAGAGATCTTGTGCCAATCTTCACCTGTCCCCTTCCTGTAACGCTGACTTAGAATATCGCAATACCGATCTCCAATTGTTTAGTGTTGGCGATGATGAAGAATGTAATTGGGCAGCTTTTTAATTTATCGGTGCAAGAAATTTTCAAGTAACCAAGAGATGGCATGATTGTATTAACTAATTCATTCCTCTCAAAGTATTATCACCCACCTTCCCATTCTCCATCAGATAAAACTCAAGATTTTTTAATTTGGAAAGGCAATAAAAGATCTGCAAGTGCCATCATTTTCTATTCCCAAAAATTCGGTACCGCTTTTTTTACACTCTTAACTCTGTATAGAGAGTGATTCAAGAGATGATAATTTTCCTAAAGGAGGCAAATACTCACACTTGTAGCAATTAAAAAGTCTAAATCCCTCAATTGAGTTAATGACCACCACCAATTCGGCCATATAGTTTTACCTCATTTCCATAAACGTATTTCACTAAATTTGGAGGTGGTGTCAAAGGCCTCAAGAATCATTTACATCTCTTTCATCCGTTTAAGTTGGCTATATCCAAAATCTCAAAGTAAAGAGAGGAGGTTTGTCTTATTCCTAAGGTTTGATCCTTAACTTCACCCACATCTACCCATTGCTAACCCCGAAATACAAGACACCGAAGATTTCTCAGTTTTTTCAAACTTTCAATACTGCATGCTTTAACGCCATGGTACTACTACTCCATACAAATTTCCAAAGTTCGAAGACAAGTTAATCCTTCAATTCCTTTTGCATGTATTACTTTAGTATCATAATTATCAAATGCCTCAAGTTGATAACTTTCCCATCTCTTGAGGTAATTTTGTTAGACTATAACAACGGCTAATGTTTAACGCTTTGTAGATTATATAAATCACATAATCCTTCGACAATTTTTTTAAACTGAAATTATTAGATAAATCAAGATATCAAGATGTATCATCTTTTTTTTTTTCTAGGGATTCTTGAATAGTAGTGAAGCAAAACTGTATTGCTCGTAGACTTAAGTTATCAACTAATTTGGACAGAATCAGCAGTCTGTTCCATAATTTACTCTTAACCACAGAACTACGCAATTTAATTTCATTATAAATGCATAAGAAAACGAGGCTCCTTCTCTTTCTATAGGAAAAAAGTTTTCTCCAAATATTAAGTATGGTCTTTCTCAAGTATTACCATTGAGTGTCGAACTTTTTTAATGAAGACTTTAATGAGACTATTGTAATTATCAATCTCTATCTTATACTAAACATTCATTTTTGGTAAGAAATGAGCAAAATCATGCACTATGTCATGCATCTTACAGATTTCTATGCTCCATCATATTATTTTTCTTAAGTCTTGAAAAAAGAGCGCACTGCTAAACTTTCAAGTATTTCTACCAATTAATTCCATGTCCTTGTTTCGCTCATCCCTAAGAAACTTTGACCATCCATAATTTAATTAATTCATCTTTTTCTATCTCATAATCTTTTGGAAAGATAGCACATATGAGAAGCATTTTTCATGTAGAGGCAAATCATAATAACTTAATAATAAGGTGGAAAAATCCCTCTTTCTACCTCTTCTATTTCCCACATTTCATTGTCTAGAACACTTTGCCACTCCCTATTTGTTTTGAAGCGCAAGAGGCTTCCTACGGTTTTTATAGCAAGAGGTAAGCCCTTGCATTTGGCTACAATTTTCCACCAATATCTTCTAAGTTTTTATCGACTTCACCTAAAAATGCAATTTGCCTAAATAACGACCAAGACTATTTTCTGATAATGTCTTTAACATGATCATGTGGTGGCTCCTATGGTTTTGGCAACATTTTGCTACAGTGGTAACTAGAATTCTACTTCCTTGAGAACCACATTTCAAAGCAATCCTCAATTGTTCCACATCTTTGGGATCCGGTCCATACATCATCTAGGACAAGAAAAAGGCTTTCTCTCTAAATATTGACTTATCTTCTCCAATATAGTTTCTAGTTCTCCTAGATTTGATGCATCACGTTAAGAGATTCAAGGATTGCTTTTGCAATCCTAACTCCTCAAAAGGCTCCGAGACACATATCCATATCCTTTCATCAAAATGGACTTTACTTTATCATCATTAAAACTAATCGGGCAAGAGTAGTCTACCTATTCCTCCCATCCCTGCAATAGAAATGTAGAGGATGGCTGGTGCATGACTACTCTCATTCAACAACTTGTTAAATTCATCCTTATCAGTATCTCTTCCATGGACCGTTGGCACATCTATAGAATGAGTCGTTCGTCTTACTTCTACGTTGCCCTCTTTCAAAACTAAAATCAAACATATTTTTTTCTGTAGTAATAACATCTAGGTTTTATTTAGACTTTTTATCTTGCGAGCAATGGCACAAGGCAGGATAACTTTTCAAAACAAAAGCTATAACAGGGGATGATGGAACATACCTTTTTATTCATAGGCTTGGAGGCATTCCTAACTTCCTTAAGTTGTAATTTCCCAATAGAAGTGTTCCACTCATCCAACACATCATCTATATCATAAGATGCCTCTTAAGCTTATCAGCCAATCCTCACACCACTATCCTTGAATTGTCTGCTCTCTGCATCTTCAAGGACAGCTCGAATGCCTGGAAATGGCTAGTGAGCTTTTGGACTTGGTCATCAACACCCACCACCAGCGTCCACTGTCCATCATACTGTTGACGAGACGAATGAAGCCAACTGCTCCAAGACAACAGAAACAAGTGCTTCTAGCCATACAAAAGATGGTATAGATTGAGAAAGATGAGAAACTGATATTTTGTGTTGTGTGTAGACAATGCTACGACACAATCAATATATATAGTCAATATGGAACAAAGAAAACAATTCTTTACTTGCTGCGGGTCGAACAACAGTTTACTTGATTCTGGTTAAGGTATAAAGTGTACTAAAACAAGCTGCTTTGCATCATAAAAATGATGGATTCTGCTTCTGCAAGCAAGAATATGATGCAATTAAAGGATTGAACTTGAGATAATGTATAAAGATCAATTTGGCCATGTCTCAACTTTATTCTATGGAGTACTGTGAATGTTACAATTCTAGAAAGGACTAATTATTTTTTTTATTAGTCATTCTCTACTTAATTATTGTCCCATAGTTGATTAATTGATTAATTTTGAAGTGTCGAAATGTTTAATTTAATTTTTGGGTGGAATGACGTGCCTCATGGAGAGACTTGGGATACCCTCTCGGGGGTTCAAGGTTTGTGCTTTTCTTGTTGCTCCATTTTTAAAGTTAAATTCTCAGATGAGAACAGTATATATGGCTGTTCATATCATATTGCTGGGACCAGGGAAAAAGGATCAACAGCTGCATTTTCTCTTTTTTCTAAATAAAAGTTGGTTTTGAACGAGGATATTGTTTAAAATCGTTTATTCACATTTTCAATTGAAAATTATTGACTAAATAATAAATGGATAGAATTCATTCCCAAAAGCTAACTCAAAAGAAAATGGAATACAACACACATATATAATATACACAATAACAACTCATCATCATTAGAAATATGGGACAAATACAACTTTTTAATATCTCTCTCACACTCGATGTCCAAGGTCAAGGTCCAAGCTAAACAAATATGAGTCTACTATGATAAAGTGGGTTTCATAGAACATTAACATGGATCCTTTAACATGATCCTTAAATTATGATTAAAAAAAACTACATTAGAGTATGCTTTGTTGGTGTATGTGATCAGTAATTAAGGTACGGAAAAATTACTCTTTTTTTTTTTATACAAACTCATAAATCATTATTTGATGATTCAAACGAGGGTAATTATTTATACTATAGGAACCATTCATTTTGAAGCAATGGAATGGGGGAAGCCTGGGTCCATGAAAGATAAAGAGTAGTTGCGTCATCGATCATTAATTTAGTCCTTATTTATAGGCAAAACGACCGACCAAAAGGGCTATGGTGATTCGTTTTGTATTATATTACAAGCTTTTAGAAGAGTTTCCATACATCTTTTCATGCCAACCAGCCGGATTACAACAGGCCATTTCAAAACTTTTCTGGTCCATTTGATGTATAAAATGTGCACTTCAATATATGTTAAAGCGTTTGTAAATAATAGATACCCTCGTCTTGTGAAGACTTAATGACGAGTTTATATAATGAAGTTTACTATATGAATTTAATCTTGATCTCATGAAAAGTGTAAGTTCTTCGTTATATATCTTTAGTTGAAGAGCATTATCCTTAAAATGATAGGTTTTCGTTCACTCGAACTAACTATATCGCATGAAACCCTCATGACCCCCTTTTTTTTCACCGCACCACGACTTCTTACTAAATCCAGATGCTTAGATGAGAAATCGAACCTAAGATCGTACACCTTAATATATTATCCTAATTCATCCTCACCATCTGAACATCACGGATGGGGATGGGTTAAAATAGTATCTAGATGTGAAATTTTTCCAATAAAGGCAGAGGGGTATTATCATACTGCTTAATTACATCTAAGGATATCTAATGATATAAAATTCATCAAAAGATAAGAACTGTTGTCAACCATGTTATAATATTCAATTATGGATCTCTTTCCATGTATAATAATACTTAATAACCTACATTTGACCTGCAATCCAGATAACAAGTTTTCGTTTGGAAAGCAAAAGATATAGATTGAAACGTTTCCAAAATCAAAAACCTTTTGACAGATCATCTTTACAAAACCGTTGATTGAAATGTTTTCGGGAAACGCTTTTTAACGAAGTTTAGAAGTGTAGAAGCAAAAGACCATCTAAATTTTCCTACCCTTTTTCCTTCCTGCCAAACAGTCTCACGGCAGCAACATACAGCCAGATATCTTACAGATGCAATCTAGAAAGCCACATTTCACTATAAGCTTGCTAAGAAAGACTAAGTTTCATTAGAGCTATGGATACAATTCTGACGAAAAAGCAGAAAGTCTTCACTACCTTGGTCAGTTGTTTTATTGAAATTTGTCACAAAGGACTGGATCGAGCTATTAGCAACATTGGTGCTAATTACAATTTAATATATAGAAGGTTGAAGGCCTGAAGGTATAAGTTTCTGGAACTATAGACAGCAATTTATGACAGGATTTTGCAAATTAAGCAAAGATTCACCTTTTAACTTATAAGTGACGACTTGAAACAGCAGCAAGCACTGTGTAGACATGAGAGTCCTGTAAAATTGCAGCAGCTTTGACACGTGACTTTCCTGGCAGCAGCAGCAGCAGCTGGGACAATGGACATGGTGAGGAACATGACACAGAGCATGTACAGCAGCAGGTTGTTCGTAGATGATGCAGGCAACCACAACAGCAACAAATCCACGAAGATTGGAGTCAAATTTTCCACCTGCTCAGAATTAGTGCATCCCATCAATTTCACATAGTTCTTCATTATACTAGTGTACTCAATTTAGCATACTGACAGTGGAAATTTGTATAAAATGTAACAGTTTACAAAGATATTCTAAAAACAACATAATTATATAAGTAAATTTTTACAAGGTGAAACAGGCAGCGATCATAATGACGCTGCATGCACGAGGTTCTTAAGATAACATGATTTATGTGCGACAGCAGCCGCTTTGAGAATTTCACTCCAATTCTAAAGTATCAATACACGTTAGTATCTATGAGGTAATCCTACTTAACTCAAGGCTCAGGGACACTTTCTTCTCTGAACAAGACTGAGAATTGTCCACAATGACTATGACTGTTCTTGCAATGCCACAGGATGTATTTTGCTAGAAGTCCTTTAAACTAAAGTTTTGGTGTAAATGAAGGGTGATTAGAGCTTAAACCAGGAGCATGTAAACCAAACAAATAAGCGAGAGATGAAGTACCAGATTCTCTTCCAGAAGGGCTTGGATTTACACGTCTCCTGATTCTGATTTAAGAAAAAAATATCATCCAGTGTTAGTGAAGTAAATTTTACATCGGAATTCATATCAACAAAACAGAAAAAGGGTTATCTTCAAGGGCCTACATAGTGATTAAAGGATCCGCTTTAGCCCTTACAAACTCATCAACCCTGCCAATGAGAGTTAAAGATCAAATGGGATAAAAGACTGATACATAAACAACATTACGATGATTTCACTGAGTATATTATGCATAAGACAGTAAATCAACCATACATACTCTTTGCAGCATCTTGAAGCTAGCTGAAGATCTTCAACAGTTTTTAACTCTCCTGCTTGAACAAAAATCTATAAGTATACACCTATTTTACATTACTTCTATCATACGTTTAGCTTCATAAATACGGTACACACACATTGCATATACAGAGACTTCAATCTATCATTCAAAATAGCAGGGGACTTCACCAAGCAGAACATTCAAGGAAATGTGGCATTTGCCACTAGATTCTAGCTAATAATCAAAATATGCCTACTAGTAAAATTAAAACAAAATTATGTATAATAGAGGTAGTAATAAGAATCACTAATTCAATGTGCCATGTAAATCTAAGGCTAGAAACACAATCACTAATTCAGTTCAGGAATCATTTACTCTAAAAATTACACAATAATTGGGGAAAAGGATCAAAGATTTTTGGCTTAAATCAAGATTATTCAAGCAATCAACTAAGAAATACTACTTGGGCTAAGTCATCAACATGCACATAGATTAAAAGAAAAGATCCAAAATCAACAATGTCAATCGAACCTTTCATCTCTAAACATTAATAACCCACCAAAAGAATAAATATTAAAATCACTACTAAAAAACAAAACACAAAAACTGACCTGAAGCTGACCATCTCTCTCTCCAAAACGTGAACCTTGACCATCTGTCTCCTCTTGCCATACAAATCCACACAAGCAGGTGGAGACCTGGACTCTTTGGTGGCTCCTCCAATGTAGACCCCACTGCAAAATCCATCACTAAAACTAAAACTTAGAATAAATTAAAAATCATCTTCCTGTTTGTCTCTCACAAATAAGAGTTCAGCAAAGACTGGTCTACTAAGTGAAGTCAAGAGAGTGTGTGTTGTACGTGAAATTGGAAAAGGGTGAGTGTGAAAGAAGAAATGAATGAATGGAGAGCAATGCGGACGTGGAAGAGAGGCAAGTAATAAGAACATACTAAAAAAAGGGTTGTTGTTGAAAGTTGAGTTTGTGAGGAAGTGAAACGTTGTTAGTTTGTGAGGGTTGGCAGAAGCTTAAAAAGGACGAATACTCTGCAACATTGCAGAGAAACACGTGACTGAGTTGTTAAGACACAAAAATATTTTACTCTTTTCAACTTTCAGTTAATGCTTGGTTTTGGTCCCTCTCACAAACACAACTTCTGTGTCTCTGTGGACTTCGCATAGGAACCAGCTAGGATTCTTTTGTTGTTTTTGTTTTCCTCTTTTTTTTCCATTCACAATCACTTAGTCACTTACAAAGATTATAAAGGAAAAAAAAAATTTGAAGAAAAAAGGTTTAAGATTTAAAAAAAAAAAAAGTTAAATCATGTTCTAAAGGAGTCAGAAATGTCTACTCTTGATCCTTGAAATACTAAGCATCTAAAATTTATATATTTATCTTGTCTATTTTAGGACCTACTTGTTTAAAAAAGATACTTGGTGTTGGCGGTGGCAGTGGCCTTGTTGAACTTCCGTTTCTCAATATTTATTGCCCTGCTTACCATCCATGCTGCCAGGCCTTTACTGGTGGCCCAAATCCCCCTGGTTTTGTTCAATGCTCAGCTGCTCTTCTCTGCTCAAATTTTTCTGCCACTATTTTAGCACTTATTATAGGTGTGCCTTATAGTCTAAGCTAAACCTCTAACCTACCTTATTTCATGCAAACTGACATGTTGACGCGGGAGATTATGTAGTTGTCATAAATATTAGAATTTAGCCTTGAGGAGAAATGACAATCTGTTCACAAGCATAAAGAAAACAAAAACTTCAAGAATAAATGTATCGAGATTGATCAAACAAGCACAAAAATGAGCCTCGTCTTGCCTTATATCCCGAAGTAACATATCACAATCCTGAAATCACTAGATTAGGGTTTATTACAATGTACATATACAGTATATCTACACTTACAACTATATCTTTTTTTGCAATAAAACATCATTGCTTGTGAGGAATGCAAACTAATCAGGAAATCAATTTTTGAGACTCTTCTTCACATCTTAATTCTCCATGTCTATTTAGTTGATCAAAAGAGAAGGTCAATATAAACTAACCCATTGGTATTAATCCCATAGACGCGAGTAACTGAGAGAAGAATAATTCAGATAGAGGTAATAAGGCCTGCTCCCAGCAATTTACTTGGGGCATGTTCATTCCGAGGTCATACTACAAGTTGCCCAGATTAGTCCTGCATACGAGAAACCATTGTGTAAAACAGCCTCTGGTCCTGGGGAATCACATATGAGCTGGTCGTTTGACCAGGCTCGAGCAGCAATGACATACCCAAACCAACAAGTGTGTTGAACATGGACCTGCATAGATCCAGAGAATAGAACACTCGTACCCATCCCCACCAGTCCGAGAGCTCCTGCGGAGGGGGCAAGATTGCATCATAGCTTGAGTGCCTGGGTCATGAAGAAAAGTCAAATTAACCAGTTTAAGCAAAGAATCATAGAAGATGAAGAAAGTAATTTGAATAATTGCCTCTCACAAATTAATAGACTCTTAGAGAAATTTCACAAAATAATGTGCAACAATATAACATTGATATACTTGGTTTATAACAAAAATAAATAAAAATAAAATAAAAGCAGTTTCTTTATAAGCTAATTACCTGAATTTACAATGAGCTTTTAAGGAGAATGGAAAAGAAAGGTGAAATATATAATCCGTGTAATTAGCAAGCACATAACACTGGGGCCAATGAGTTCGTAACAAGAAAGAATATATCAAAGTGTTGAATGGAACTGCTACAAGTTTGTACAAGCCTTAATACATTCAATCATCTTCTTTAGACAGAATTTGATGCCTGTTTATTAAATGAAGCCAAAACATTAACCAAACATCTTGACATGAGGCAATATCTATATATGTAAAAGCAAAAAGAACAACATTACTTGGCCAAGCTTGTGTAACCACATTACTTGGCCAAGCTTGTGTAATGCATCAACTCTTGAATACTATTATTATTTATTTTTTCCTTTTTTTTTGACAACCTTAATGATACGACCAATGCCTGAAATTGATTCTTCAAGAAATTTATGAAATAATGAACTTGCACCATTGATGGAATGAAAGTATATATCAAAATAAAATTTCTTAACTTAAAAAATAAAAAAAGGCCTTCCAAAATGATAATATAAAAAAGAAAGAATAATTCAAATTAGCAAAGGAAATTACCTCCAGAGTTTTGTATGTTTAGCTTCACCAACATCCCTCCTATATCGCAACCCAAAAAGAAGATATTATTTTTATAGTAATTTAGAATTACTTGTGTGTCTATGAGCACAAATACTGGAATCATTCCTAGCAATTCTGCAATTGTTTATGCGGCTCGAACTTGTTCATGATACTGACATGAAATTCAAAGGCTAAGATGCTTGGAAAAATACCTTGATCGCATTTACAGCAGCTCAAAACGCTTCTAGATTGATGCCTTCAGTAACTTCAATAAAAATGTCCACAACAAGATATCAAATTTGTACTTAGAGGAGGCTGCAACATCAACAGATGAGAATGATTAGCCAATACTTATAAAACCAACTCCAACAATATATAATAAAGAAATTGCTAGGTGAACTTTAAATACCATTAGAGTGTGAAATAATGGTCAAAGCAGGCATAATTATTTGCCACTTCATAGAACCAAGAATAAGACAGAGCAATCCAATAATTCACCCATAATTGCTTCCCCACATTAGGCCTTCTCGATTCTACACACACTTCATTGAATAGGAAATATTGTTTCTCCTGCATTCGGTCTGTCCCAGTTTGAGAAAAAAACAGAACGAACTTATCCCAAGATGCCTTGTTTTCTCCTCAAGAAACATACTCTTCTAGGTTGTCCTTGCAAACCGACAAAGGATTCAATAAAAGCCCCCAAACAGGACATCTCATTTTTATTTTAAGAGCCTGCAACATTAATAGATGAGAAAGATTTAGACAAAATATTAACAAAATATCTCCAACAGTATATGATATAAAGCAATAGTCAGTGAAGTTTAATACCTTTGGTTGTGAAATAATGGCCTTAGAATGGAATTCCGCATGAGGATTATGCCACCTTATAGCATCGTAGAATAAATCAAACTTATCCAAAACATTCACAAGAAGAACCTTACAATATAAGCCATCGTGATTCTGCCTAAACCCTTGATTGTATTAAAAAGTTTCTCCATCATTCTGTCCATTGCTCTGCTCATCATCAGCTAGTCATATTTAAAAGGTCATTCCCAGTATAAGCAATATCTTGTCACTGACACCCGGAGAAGCTACTGGTTCACGGTCCAACCGGTCAAACCGGCTGGTCCAGTCCGGTTTTAAAACAGAGGTTTTGACATTCAAATATTTACTTTCCTTATCACACATCAACACTCTGAAACCAAAAACTCCACATTATATGTACAAAACTCTTATCACATACAATTTTTTTTTGTTTTTTGGTAACCAAGGTGTCCAGGCTAACTACTTGCACCTCAACTAATTTCCATGATCATTAAGTATCTTACAAACCCATAAAATGGGTACAACATAATTATGCATTGAGATAGGTGACCTCAAGATTTGAACCCAAAAGTCAAGGAAGGGAGTACACCTCCTTGATCACCAAGCCAACCCCTTAGGGTTACATCCCATTTTACATGGAATCTTAGCTATTATGAAATATTTCTTCCCAAATAGTACTAAAATCCCTTCTTAAATAAAGAACTACAAAATTGTCAAATGAGTTTGAGGAACTTATTATTGTAGGTATTGAGCCCAATACCACCGGCCTGGCTTCATCACCTTGAAAGACTTTCTTCTGCCATCCACTGTAAATACAAAAATAATCCATCCTCAAAATAATGCTTCATATATGTAGGAGCCAATACTTGCATCAGAGCTAGAGTTTTTCCTACCTTGGAAACAGATATGGTTAAGTGCACCTTGTTTATGCTTTCAATATGGAACTGATAGAGTAAATGTTTACAAACCGCCACAAGCCTGGAGAAGAAGAAATCTAAAATTAGTTTGAGAAGTTTATCATTCAACAAATTTTCGTAGCTAAATGTGAAATTTTTATATTGCCAAACTCAGTTATAAGAACAGATTATTGTGATGAACAAAGAAATATGAATTGAAATAAACTTTTTAAATCTATATGTTTTGAATTAAGAATCTTCATTACATAATTTCTCAATGAATGGTCAAGATTTACTACCTTGCTTGCAGCCAAACAGTTTGAAGTTTTCTATGTCCACGAGAACACCTGATTGTGTGTGAATCATTTGATACCATATCGCCTTTGCTATATCATCTCTTGTTAAGTCCACCAGGCGACAATGAAAATGAATCAAAATGAACATATTGACAGCAAAAATTTACAATTCTATAATTCAAGCACAAAATGGAAGAAGAAGGTATATCCAATTATCCATAGAAGTTTGATTGATATAAATATACCTTCTTCCAATCCTTCATTTCATTAATTGTCTTTAATTCCAATTTTGATACCGTTTTAAATTCCTCCGCCTTTAGCCAAGATACATAGGAAATTAAAAATTATCACAAATAGTAAAAGATAACACAAATTAATGTACTTGCTTCACAAAATGGTATACCATTTTAAATCATAAATAATTTCTGCTAAAGAAATGATTAATTACCTGAATTCCCAATGACTAAGGAGAATGAAAATAAGCTGAAAATATAAAATCCATGCAATTAGCAAGCGCAGAAAACTGGAACCAGTGAGCCCGGTAAGAAGAAAGAATGTATCAAATGTTCACCATTTTCCTTACACTGGCTTTCTGAATCCTGACAATACAGCTAAAACATATCAATAGATAGAATTTGATGCCTTTTACATGAGGCCACAATATTTTTAAATAATATATCTTAAATTGTTGTAGCTCAGTATATGGAAAAGGAAAAAAGCACCTCATTATTAAACATGCCACGCTTGTTTAGTACACCAACTGTGACATTTATTTATTCTTCAAGCAATTCATCAAAATTTATGAGGTGTTTTACATGGGAACCGAAATCATCATTTTATCATTTCCCAACCTTGATAGCCCTCGATTTGACTAATTTTTTATGAATCTCGCAACCCAACTCCACCACACGACAGCCATTTCCAGCTTTTTGGCATGTACCCGACATTGTTGGCATTCCCCGACACCACCATCTTCCTCCCCTCAGCCCTCTTACCAAAACCCCTGTCATACCTTATCCGTTTACTCTGCCAATCGTCGGCCATCGATACCTTTTGGGTCGTGACTTCTCAAGCTTTTTCTTATCAATCTTGGCATTGAAAATCACCAATTTCACCACCCATCACTTCTCCAACATCTACTCTCCAAAACCCCCCACCAACCTAACCTTGTTAGCCTGCCGATTGCTGTCCACCTCTCCTAGTGATTTTTCATCTCAAAAGGTAAAAAAATAATAATAATAATAATAATAATAATTTTTTTTAATATACGCTTATATTATTAGAGATTCCCAAAATAACTCTTGCCTAGGGTCACAAATGTTCTAGAGACGATCCTGGATTCAACATTATAATAACAGGACTGATAAATATGTTCCAGATAAGGGCTCCATTGAAGGAGATAAGGGATTGAAATATGATTATGGGAAATTTTATGCTTCCTAGGCTTTCTTTGATAGTGCTAATAATCGGAAGGTTTTGTGGGGATGGATTAATGAATCATCAAGTGTGGAGGATGATGTTAAGAAGGGATGGTCCGGAATTCAGGTAATTTAGAGATCATTAGTCATTGCTTATAACCATTTACTATCTAGCGAAATCCACATTTAAAAAAATTTAGTAGCTAAAGACTGTCTTCTTGGATTCAATAATGGAAGTGAAGCTGTAAAGATTGCAAGCTTGAATGCCTGGAGCATGAAGGACGCTCAAATTAATTGAAGCAAAAAAAATGATAGAATTTTGAGAGCATTTTTCAGTGCTAAATGTTGATCCTTTTCTTGTAAATGTGAAGTCGAAGAAATTAAAGGGAAATGGTATTTCAATAAAGAGGGTACTTCTTTATTATATCAAAAAAAAAAAAAAAAAAAATTGATATATTAATGATAAGATCTTATATGTATCGAAAAGCTAATATGTGTACTTGATTAAGAAATGAATGTAATATTCATATTTACGACTAAAGGAAGAAAAGTGTAAAACTTGCATCAAATAATAAGAATTTTACAACTTATTAACAGTATTTTACCATGGGACGTTGTCACAACTGATATTGTTAACAAGCATTTTCTCTTTTTGATAACCGAGGTTTCCGAGCCCCTACTTACCTCAAGGTTTACTACAAGTGAAACCTGGGACATGTCACGCCTGTCTAATCCTCGAGACTCAATAGATACTCTACAAACTCAATAGATCTAATAAATGACAAATATAGTAAGTGATCACTCTAGTAGTGAATCGAACACAAGATCTCTAGGTTCATTGACAATTCAAACCCAATGGCCTACCATCCAACTACAACGGAGTTGGTTTAAGAGAGTATTTTTAATATTCAGTTTATAAGGTTTGTTTGTATTACCAAAAATAAATAGACGTATTCTATGTAAACGACGCTTCTGTAAAACTTGAATGGAAACTCATGGGAGCTTAGACCCAATAAATTTTGCGTGTTTGGGCTTATGGTGAACGGTTTTTGCTTGGTTGGGCTTGGACTCAATAAAGTTTGTTGGGTCTAAAGGGGATCTAAGGTTTGCAGGCTTGAGCCTAAAGTATGCATTTTCCTTTTTAGTTGGGCTTGAATCCATCAGAATTTTCTATTGCAATTGGGGAGTAATAAAATTGTAAAAAATGCCTTTGGGAAATGAATTAAATTACTTCAACACCACAGCTGAATTATTCAAATTAGAGAAAATTATTAATATTTTGATCTCTTCTATTTTGAAACCAAACTTATTCTTAATAGATTAATAAAATAAAATAAAGCAAATTAAACACACAATAACACAAGATTTTACATGATTTTGACTAAATTTGCTTACATCCATAAAACGTGATCAATTCACTATAAATATTACAAGCACAATACAAGATCAAACCCTTCTCAGCCTATCTCAATTTTGACACTCAAGATCAATCACTCAAGACTAATCCCAACCCAGCACTAAACCACCCGTTCTGTGTTTTGAGAAGGGATTTTAGCATTGTTTTAAAACCCGGACCGGAGGGCAAGCCGTTTTGCTGTCCGGGTCACGGTTCAATCGGTCCAACCGGTTGGACCGGTCGGTTAGACCGGTGACGTCAGCAATATTTTATTTTTAAAAAATTACATAATAACCCCTTAAATTTTAATATATTACAAAATTCCCCTAAAAAAGTTCAAATTGGTCCCTAAAATTTTTATTTATTCCAAAAATACCCCAATAAAATTACCAATTAATCCCTAAACTTTTGATATATCTTCAAAATACCCCTATAAAATTACAAAGTAACCCTCATAATTTTAAAATATTTCAAAAACCCCCTTGAGACCTAAACCGGACCGGAGAAGCTACTGGTTCACGGTCCAACCGGTCAAACCGGCTGGTCCAGTCCGGTTTTTAAAACAGAGGTTTTGACATTCAAATATCTTACTTTCCTTATCACACATCAACACTCTGAAACCAAAAAACTCCCACTTATATTGTACAAAACTCTTATCACATACAATTTTTTTTTTGTTTTTTCGGTAACCAAGGTGTCCAGGCTAACTTACTTGCACCTCAACTAATTTCCATGATCCATTAAGTATCTTACAAACCCCATAAACTGGGTACAACATAATTATGCATTGAGATAGGTGACCTCAAGATTTGAACCCAAAAAGTCAAGGAAGGGAGTACACCTCCTTGATCACCAAGCCAACCCCTTAGGGTTACATCCCATTTTACATGGAATCTTAGCTATTTATGAAATAAATTTCTTCCCAAATAGTACTAAAATCCCTTCTTAAATAAAGAACTACAAAATTGTCAAATGCGTTTGAGGAACTTATTATTGCAGGTATTGAGCCCAATACCACCTGGCCTGGCTTCATCACCTTGAAAGACTTTCTTCTGCCATCCACCGTAAATACAAAAATAATCCATCCTCAAAATAATGCTTCATATATTTAGGAGGCAATACTTGCATCAAAGCTAAAGTTTTTCCTACCTTGGCAACAGATCATAGTTAAGTGCCACTTGCTTTTATGCTTTCAATAATGGAACTGATAGAGTAAATGTTTACAAACCGCCACAATGCCTGGAGAATGAAGAAATCTAAAATTAGTTTGAGAAGTTTATCATTCAAAAAATTTTCGTAGCTAAATGTGACATTTTTTATATTGCCAAACTCAGTTATAAGAACAGATTATTGTGATGAACAAAAGAAATTATGAATTGAAATAAACTTTTTTAAATCTATATGTTTTGAATTAAGAATCTTCATTACATAAATTTTCTCAATGAATGGTCAAGATTTACTACCTTGCTTGCAGCCAAACAGTTTGAAGTTTTCTATGTCCACGAGAACACCTGATTGTGTTGAATCATTTGATACCATATCGCCTTTGCTATATCATCTCTTGTTAAGTCCACCAGGCGACAATGAAAATGAATCAAAATGAACATATTGACAGCAAAAATTTACAATTCTATAATTCAAGCACAAAATGGAAGAAGAAAGGTTATATCCAATTATCCATAGAAGTTTGATTGATATAAATATACCTTCTTCCAATCCTTCATTTCATTAATTGTCTTTAATTTCCAATTTTGATACCGTTTTAAATTCCTCCGCCTTTAGCCAAGATACATAGGAAATTAAAAATTTATCACAAATAGTAAAAGATAACACAAATTAATGTACTTGCTTCACAAAATGGTATACCATTTTAACTCATAAATAATTTTCTTGCTAAAGAAATGATTAATTACCTGAATTCCCAATGACTAAGGAGAATGAAAATAAGCTGAAAATATATAAATCCATGCAATTAGCAAGCGCAGAACACTGGAACCAGTGAGCCCGGTAAGAAGAAAGAATGTATCAAATGTTCACCATTTTCCTTACACTGGCTTTCTGAATCCTGACAATACAGCTAAAACATATTCAATAGATAGAATTTGATGCCTTCTTTACATAAGGCCACAATATTTTTAAATAATATATCTTAAATTGTTGTAGCTCAGTATATGGAAAAGGAAAAAAGCACCTCATTATTAAACATGCCACGCTTGTTTAGTACACCAACTGCTGACATTTATTTATTCTTCAAGCAATTCATCAAAATTTATGAGGTGCTTTACAATGGAGAGCTCCGGTGGAGGGGGCAAGATTGCATCATAGCTTGAGTGCCTGGGTCATGAAGAAAAGTCAAATTAACCAGTTTAAGCAAAGAATCATGGAAGATGATGAAAGAAATTTGAATAATTGCTCTAAAGACTCTTAGAGAAATTTCACCAAATAATGTTCAACATTATACCATTGATGTACTTTGTTTATAAGAAAAAAAAAATGCGGTTTCTTTATAAACTATTACCTGAATGTCCAACGAGCTTTTGAGGAGAATGGAAAACAAAGGTGAAATATCTAATCCGTGTAACTGGCAAGCACATAACATTGGGGCCAATGAGTCCGTAACAAGAAAGAATATATCAAAATGTCGAATGGAACTGCTACAAGTTTGTAAAAGCCTTAATACATTCAATCATGCAAACCTTAAATTTTAGTGGTAAAAGAATCCTGACAATTTGACACGAAACATCTTCTTTAGATGGAATTTGATGCTTGTTTATTAAATGAAGCCAAAACATAAACCAAACATCTATATATGTAAAAGCAAAAAGAACCACATTACTTGGCCAAGCTTGTAATGCATCAACTCTTGAATTTTTTTTTTTTTTCTTGACAACGTTAATGATACGACCAATGCCTGAAACTTATTCTTCAAGAAATTTATGAAATAATGAACTTGCACCATTGTTGGAATGGAAATATCAAAATCAAATTTCTTAACTGAAAAATAAAAAAAAGGCCTTCCAAGATGTTAATAGACAAAAGAAAGAATAATTGAAATTAGCAAAGGAAATTACCTCCAGAGTTCTGTATGTATAGCTTCACCACATCCTCCTGTATCGCAACCAAAAAGAAAATATTATTTTTATAGTAATTTAGAATTACTTGTATGTCTATGAGCACAAATACTGGAATAATTCATAGCAATTATTTATGTAGCCAAAACTTCTTGATGATACTGACATGAAATTCAATGGCTAAGATGCTTGGAAAAACACCTTGATCACATTTACAGCAACTCAAAACACTTCTGGATTGATGCCTTCAGTAACACAGAGCAATCCAATAATTCACCATAATTGCTTCCCCACATTAGGCCTTCTCAATTCTACACACACTTCATTGAATAGGAAATATTGTTTCTCCTGCATTCGGTTTGTCCCAGTTGAGAAGAAAAACAAAACAAACTTATCCCAAGATGCCTTGTTTTCTCCTCAAGAAACGTACTCTTCTCAGTTGTCCCCGCAAACCAACAAAGGATTCAATAAAAGCCCCCAAACAGGACATCTCATTTTTTTATTTTTAAGAGCCTGCAACATTAATAGATGAGAAAGACTTAGACAAAATATTAACAAAATACATCCAACATTATATGATATAAAGCAATAGTTGGTGCAGTTTAATACCTTTGGTTGTGAAATAATGGCCTTAGAATGGAATTCTGCATGAGGATTACGCCACCTTATATCATCGTAGAATAAATCAAACTTATCCAAAACATTCACAAGAAGAACCAATATAAGCCATCATGATTCTGCCCAAACCCTTGATCGTATTAAAAAGTTTCTCCATCATTCTGTCCATTGCTCTGCTCATCATCAACTAAGTCATACTTAAAAGGTCATTCTCAGTATAAGCAATATCTTGTCACTGACACACGCATTTGAGAAAAAATAGTGAGCTCAAATTTTATCTGTTGATCAAAAAACATTTGATAGCAGTATCGATACGGTTCCTTGAAACACAAGCCTTGGTTCAGCCATTTCATCTTTCAAACACCTTCTATGCATAATTCTGTTCACCCAAATGTACAATTTCAAATAAAAAGAATAACTCAAAACTGAACCAAAGTAGTTCAACATCCGCGACAAAAATGGAATATACAATACAAATGCAATAGTAAAAACTTTAATCGAGAGACAATGAGCGTATGATTCTATCCTGAAGAAAGAAGGCAAAGACAGATAAAGCCAGATTTAATTAAGAGTAATATTGGGTCTACCCGGCCTCATAACATAATTTTAGTGCAAAGATGTTTCAATTAATTGCAGATAACAACAAACTTAGAAAAGGAGAAGAAATTACCGGTGGGTGGATCATCTTAATGTAAAGGTGACATTAGGAATGCGGGAGATCTTGGACCAATCGTCACTTGTCTCCTTGCAACACGAACTTAGAATATAGCAGTACTCAAATCGCCAATTGTTTTCATGTTGCGATTGAAGAATGTAATTGGGTAGCGTCTTTAATAAAAACGTGCACAACAGGACATCGGATTTGTACTGTAGAGAAGGGTGCAACATTAAGAGATGAGAAAGATTAGCCAAAACTTAAACAACAAAAAAAAAAAAAAATCAATTCCAAAATGTAAAATTACTGGGTGTAATTTTAATGTGCCTTGAATTTAATCGTTCACGAATCATGATCTTAGAATATTCTTTCAATTCTTTCAATTGTAAATAACAACAAACTTAAAAATGGAGAAAAAATTACCTATGGGTCAATCATTACCAGATGGTAACGTCAGGAATGTGAGAGATCTTGTGCCAATCTTCACCTGTCTCCTTCTTGTAACGCTGACTTAGAGTACTGCAACCGGCGATCTCCAATTGTTTTAGTGTTGGCAATTGAAGAATGTAATTGGGCAGCTTTTTAAGGGGGCTTAAAGTAATGCTCAAGTTACGAAGACATGGCATGATTGTAATAACTAATTCATCTCCTTTCAAAATAATATCATTCCACTCTTTCCATCCATCCATCCATAAAAACTCAAGATTTTTCAATTTGGGAAAGACAATAGAAGATGTGGGAGTGTCATCAATTTCTATTCCCAAAAATTCATTACCCACTTTTTTTACTCTCTTGGCCTTTTTTATAAAGAGTGATTCAAGAGATGGTAATTTTCCCAAAGGAGGCAAATACTCACAGTTATCACAATGATAAAGTCTTAACTCCCTCAATTGGGTTAATGAAACTATCCAATTTGGCCATCTATTTGTACCGAAATAATACCACAAACATAGTTTCACCAAATTTGGCCAAAGGTTTGCTCGCTTAACTTCACCCACATCTGCCACATTTTCTAACCCCCAAATACCAAGACACCGAAGATTTGTCAAGTTTTTCAAACTTTCAATACTACATGCTTTACCGCCATGGCTACTACTACTCACTACAAAATTTTCCAAAGTTCGAAGACAAGTTAATCCTTCAATTCCTTTTGGCATGTATTCTACTCTACAAGTACGAATTATAAAATGCCTCAAGTTGATTAACTTTCCCATCTCTTCAGGTAATTTTGTTAGACTATCACATCTGCCCATGTTTAACGTTTGTAGATTAAATAAATCACACAATTCCTTCGGTAATTCTTCTAAATAGTAATGAATTGATAAATCAAGATACCTCAAATGTATCATCTTTTTTATTTCTCTAGGGATTTCTTGAATATCACAGCCACCAATCTGTAATGATCTTAGACTTAAGTTTTCAAATAATTTGGACAGAGTCAGCTGGCTTCTCGAATATTGACTCTTAACCAAAAGACTACGCAATTTAGTTTCATCAACAATGCCTATAGGAAAAAAGTCTCGTCTTTTAAGAATCACCATTGAGTGTCGAGCATTTTTTAAAGAAGATTTTAAATGCAACTCATTGTAATTATCAGTCTCGACACTAAAACATTCATTTTTTGTAAGAAATTGAGCAAAATCATGCACTATATCATGCATCTTACAACTTTCTATGCTACCATCATATTTATTTTTCTTAAAGTCTTGAAAAAGAGAGCGCATTGCTAAATTTTCAAAATACTCTTCCCCAATTAACTCCATATCTTTGTTTCGCTCTTCCTTAAGATAACTTTGCGCCATCCATAACTTAATTAATTTATCTTTCTCTATCTCATGATCTTTTGGGAAAATAGCACAATATGAGAAGCATTTTTTCAATGAAAAAGGCAAATCATAATAGCTCAATAGTAAAGGTGGAAATATCCCTTGTTCTACCTCTTCTATTTCCCACATTTCACTATCTAGGACATTTTGCCACTCTCCAATATTTGTTTTGAAACGCAAGAAGCTTCCTAAGGTTTTTATAGCGAGAGGTAAGCCCTTGCATTTAGCAACAATTTTTCTACCAATATCTTCTAATATTTCATTGGCTTCACTTGGAAATGCAATTTGACTAAATAACAACCAAGACTCATTTTTTGATAATGTCCCTAACATGATCATGTTGGTGGCTCCTATAGTTTTTGAAACATTTTCCTTACGTGTGGTAACTAGAATTCTACTACCTTGAGAGCCACACTTTAAACAATCTTTCAGTTGTTCCCAATTTCTGGAATCTTCAGTCCATACATCATCTAGGACAAGAAAAAACTTTTTTCTATCAAGATATTGACTTATATGTTGCAATATAGTTTCTAGTTCACCTAGTCTCGATGCATCACCTCCAAGAGATTCAAGGATTGCTTTTGCAATCCTAATCTCATCAAAAGGTTCCGAGACACATACCCATGTTTTTTTGTCAAAATGGGTTTTCACCTTATCACTATTAAAAACTAATCGAGCAAGAGTAGTCTTACCGATTCCTCCCATCCCTACAATAGAAATGACAGAGATGGCTGGTTCTTGACTACTCTCATTCAACAACTTGTTTAATAACTTCTCCTTATCATCGTCTCTTCCATGAACCATTGGTACATCAATAAAAGATGCAGTCATTGGTCGTCTTATTTCTGTAGTGCGCTCTTTCAAACTGAAATGAAACGTATCTTTTTCCCGAGCAATAACATCTAGTGTTTTATTTAGACTTCTTATCCTGCTAACAACGGCACAAGGCAGGATAACTTTTCTGAAACAAAAGCTATAACAAGGGACGAGGGAACATACCTTTTTTATCATAGGCTTGGAGGCATTTCCAACTTCCTTAAGTTGTAATTTTCCAATAGAAGTGTTCCACTCATCCAACACATCATCTATATCATAAGCTGCCTCTTTAAGCTTATCCAACCAATCCCTCACAGCACTATCCTTGAATTGTCTGCTCTCTGCATCTTCAAGAACAGCTTGAATGGACCGAAAATTACTGGTGAGTTTTCGGACGTCATCATCAACACCCGCCACAAGCTTCAACTCTTGACGAGCGATTGAAGCCAGCTGCTCCAAGACAAAAGAAACAAGTACTTCAGCCATACTGAAAGACGGTAAATGATTGAAGAAAGATGAGAAATTGATATTTAGTGTTGTGTGTAGAGTAGACAATGCAACGGTACGCACATTCAATAAATATAGGGCATGGAACAGATAGAGGGAATCTTAGTTTAACCAATAAGATAGAGGGAAGACTGGGGAGGGGATAAGAAATAACTTCGCCGCCCTGCCAACCATCAAACATATAGCCGGCTGGGTCCTTTTCTCATAAAAGCTGTCACTAAGTTTTGGGAATGATTTTTCATTAAGCAAAGAGTAAGCACAGTGTAGTTCTTATATATAGTAACAAAGTTTACTGTAGGAGGTAAAACGCACCGTTTTGTTAATGGTGTTATTAACAGTTAAACATCCTTTAACAAACTTAAAAGTAAACTAACTCCTTATTAATCCCATTTAATAAAAATTATATCAATAATATTAACCTCACTAATCCCTCTCACTAACCCCTCTCACTAATCCTATGTGGGAGTTTGTGATTGGCTTGGTTAGGTGGGACTCATTATTAGACAGACGAACCCCATGTAAATTGACGAATTGTGAACTGACATATGGTGTTAGTAAGAGAAGGTTAGTGAAAAGTGTTAATGAGTGTAGTTGTACTCAAATTATATATATAAATAATATAATTTGATGTAATAAATAACTTAATACGAAGTGATTTTGTAAAGATTCATATCTGAATTATAGGTAAAATAATACATTAATTATATCTCTAAAGTTGGGTTGATGACGTGTCATTATTTTATTGCCCACTGTATAGTTACAGTTCGAGGGTGTGCACAGTCTGCGGTTCTGTGCTACAGCCACCGAGCCGCCCCATGTATCTTTTGGGAAAAGTGGACGGCCTGATCGCCGCCTCCTTTAGAGCGCGTGGAAGCACGCATCACTCGATTACGTCCAAAGTGCTGAAAAATTGGTGCAGTCCGCACCCGGTTAGGTAAAATCATTAAACCCCTCCTGTGTCAATAATCTTACTGGCACTATAGTTGTTTGTAAATATATCAAAATGACCCCTACTAACTACTAAGAGGGGAGGGAACATTTATTATAGAGCAAAAAAATTGCTTATTCAACCCACTTTCATTGAAAGTGGTCAGACTACCCAATTAAATATTATCATATATTATGGATATAATGCCAAAATGTGTTAGTTTTTTTTTCTTTTTTTTTTTTAATTATGAAATATTGTAACAAGATTTAGTTGATAGGTCTTGTAGTGAGGTGCTAGAATATATTATTATAGGATTGTATTACATTAAATTTAATAAATTAAACAAACGTTGAGGTATAATAAAATAATAATATCCCTCTAAGGTATCTGAAATAACAAAAATTCTTCTAACTTTAATGAACTATTAACAAGTCATTAAAAGTTTGTAAATATTATAAAATTGTCCTCCTCTCTTTTATTATAACACTTAAAACTTAACGATAAGAAGATTTTTATTATTTCGAAATCTCATACCTCAATGAGGTTAATGTTATTAACCCTAAATTATTTAATATTATATTGAATTTACTATATATCTACCATTCGGTCTAGCGGACAATTATGAAAATCATGGATCAAAATAAACAAATTAGTGGAAATTGGCCATCACATAATAATGGAGCCACTGAGCATAGTAACAAGCAAGAGTATCATAAAGCTTCAACGGTATTAATAGATTGACAGTGCAAATAAACCTATAAAACAGTAATTTAGAAAAAAAGTTGGAGGTTACTGGATAAAAATTCTAAATCTAAAATTAATAAAAAAAGTGAAAAATAAATTTGAAAACAATTAAGCTTGTATTATTATTGTTAATTAGTCCAGCCCTTAAATGAAGTGGGCCTCTTGGGCTTCCTTATCAAATGCATGGGCCTAAGTCAACTTGCTTTGATGGCTACCTCATTTAAAGAGATTTTTTTTAAGAAATTGAATCCCAAGTTCCTATTTACCCCCTTAAGTTTAACAAACATTTACATAATCTGTTAGAGGATTTTTTCTATTTAAAGACTACAATACCTCTCATTCTGACATTGTCACAGTTTTAAAAACCCAAATTTTGTTATCTGACTATCTATTTCTCCTCAACGTTTATTATAATCAGAGAGTATACTAGATTTACCTAAAATTTAACAAACGTTTACATAATTAGTTAATTAGAAGGATTTTTCTGTTTAAAGAACAGAATATCTCTCATTTTGATATTATCAAAGTTTTTAAAGCCCATATTTTCCCTCCTGACTGTCTATTTCTCCTTAACGTTTGTTACAATCAGAGAGGATATATCCTAATACTTAAAACTATAAGACTTGGACTGGTGAACCTAAACCATGGGGATCAATATGGAATTAACTCATCTCTTACACAGCTTCATAGGTTTGAACTATTTTATTGATTGATTTTTTATTTTACTTGCCATGAGCCCACGACGGATCTTCCTTAAAAAATGACAATGAGACCACTTATGGGGCTTTCTTGAATGTGGATCCAGTTTATGAGAAGATATCACTAAGGAGCTTGGTAAGTTGATGAATACATTAACATATTAGAATAAAACTGCAAAATTTTAGGGAAAAAAAAACACATTGAATACTCAATTTATAAGGTTTGGCAGGCTTGAGTCTAAAATAAACATTTTCTACTTGGTTGGTTTTGGATCCATTAAACTTGCTAAGCTCAAAGCACAATTTCTACTTAGTTGAGCCGAGATTTCACGTGAAGATACATTTTATACTTAGAAACTAAATGCCAAACATACACTATACAATACTCCATCTCTTGATGTTGGTCCACTGGCTATTAATTTTTTTTGAAGCTCCTTTACCTCAGCATAATTCATTTGGTTAACTAAAATCCATTGAACTGACATTTTTAAAAGCTCTATTGCTATTGGGGAGTAATAAAATTGTATACATTGCCTTTGGGAAGTGAATTAAATTACTTCAACACCATAGCTGAATTATTCAAATTAAAGAAAATTATTAATATTTTGCTCTCTTCTATTTTGAAACCATAACATCTGGTTTTATGCGATTGGACTAAATCTGTCTACGTTTACAGAACGTGATCAATTCACTATAAATATAAAAAACACAATACAAGATCAAACCGTAGTAAAGCCCTCTCCATTTTAACACTCAAGATCAATCGCCCAAAGATTAATCCCAACTCGCCTCTGAAACCATTGTACACCGGCTCTCAGTTTTAACATACAAATACTTGACTTTTATTCAAGAGTATGCAAGTCTGCAACATCAAGAAATAAGAAAGATGAAGCCAAAATAAACTCCTACTTTATATAATACAAAGCAATAGTAGGTGATAGCCTAAGCATCGAAAGCTGCATGAGGGTTATGCCAGTTGATAGCAGTCTGTCCATTGCTCTGCTCCATCATCGACAGTCATTTTAAAAGATCATTCTCATTATAAGCAACTATCTTGCAACTTAGACTCCCTCTTGAGAACAAGTGAGCTCAAATTTTCTCCATTACTCAGCAAACATTTAATAGCAGTATCGAATATGGTTCTTGGAAACACAAGCCTTGGTTCAGGTATTTCATCTTTCAACCACTTTTCTGACCTTTACGTTGAAGAAAGAAAACAAAAACAGGGTTTACCAGATTTAATTAAGAAATTACCAGTGAGTGGATGGCCATTATAGCAGCTCTTGGAATCATTACGTAATGGTAATGGCATGATTGTAAAACTTCCATCTCCTCTCAAAGTAATATCATCTCACTCTTTCCCTCATACAAAAGCTGCTATTAAGGTAAACGAATTCTCCCACATCGACACGATAATAGAAAGCACAATGCTTTATAAACGACTTGGCAGAGTTTTTCCTTCGCCGGGCTCAGCAACGAGGGCCTGTAACCAAGTGGGGCAACAAAGTGGTTGGACGCTGGCTGGGCTTTTCAGGTTGGGTTTGCTGGGTCTTATATTGGCTCGCCCAATCCAAGTAAAGAGTTGAACCTTGTGGGCTGGGCGAAGGCCTGGACCATACGGTTCCTAAAGTGGAGGATACAGCGTGAGGCTGGTCACAGAGCAGCGACTACCTCCCGCTCTTGTCAGTGGATGGATAACGGGTCGGTTCCCATCATGCTCACCAATGCCTGGCAAGCCCATCTCAATTGGACACCCACTTTTTTTTTATTTCATTTATCTCATTTGATATTTACTCCATAACACGTACGTGAATTGGCTGAAAAGGAGCCTGATAATCTTCTCTCTAAAATGCTCCCCAGTTATGTTAGTTTTCAAATAGTCTCATCGGCAACAAGAGAACTACTGTGGTTAGTAATGTCAGAGAAATTACTACCTGCCAACTGCTGCACTTAATTAGGTATGTGTTCTTCAGGTTACTTTATTATTTGAATTGATTTTGGAGTTAATGATTTTTTTCCACCCAAATAATGGTTTAAAGATATTTTGCCATCCAGAAACTTTTAAAATATCACTTTATTAATCAAATTTATATTCTAATAGTAAACCAAAAGCAAACTCGGTTTAAGTGGTTAAAGTTTTTTAAGAGGGGAGGTCGATGAATCTTTTGGTGGTAAAAGGTTGGATTTTGATGATTTGAATTGATCGGAATTTTACTTAAAAGGGACGATTGCACAAGCTTTAATCGCTTAATTGCCAATAATTGGCAAGGTTAATGGGAGTAAGGTTTGAAAGGTTTTTGTGAGTGATGATAGGGAAAGAGAATAGTGGTTGTATGCGGTTGCAACGATGCTGAAATTAGAAACAGAATATAAATTTAGATAATAAAGTGGTATTTTAAAAATATGTGAATGAGAAAGTATCACTAAACCATTATTTGGGTGAAAAAAAGTCGTTTACTCTTGATTTTGAGTTCATATTTACATTACACAATTAAGATAGGAAATGGGTGAAGATTTAACATTTTGTATTCATTTTTGCCGTATACATGGGCCAAGACCAATTGCACCAAAATACAAGTTCTTTGAAAGTTCCATTTCTGTTCCTAATGCTATAATTTCTATTGTCACCTGAGGAAAAAAGTAAACGCCTTGACTTCTGACTTTGAATTTTCTCTGCTCATAATTTTCAATGTTCATTTGGCCCTGCATATGATTTCATACATTGATATTTAGTGTTGTGTGTAGAGTAGACAATGCAACGGTACGCACATTCAATAAATATAGGGCATGGAACAGATAGAGGGAATCTTAGTTTAACCAATAAGATAGAGGAAGACTGGGGGAGGGATAAGAAATAACTTCGCCTCCCTGCCAACCATCACCATGTAGCCGGCTCGGTCGTTTTCTCATAAAAGCTGTCACTAGGTTTTGGGAATGATTTTTCATAAGCAAAGAGTGAGCACAGTGTAGTTTTCTTATATAGTAACAAAGTTTACTGTAGGAGGTAAAACGCACCGTTTTGTTAATGGTGTTATTAACAGTTAAACATCCTTTAACAAACTTAAAAGTAAACTAACTCCTTATTAATCCCATTTAATAAAATTAATCAATAATATTAACCTCACTAATCCCTCTCACTAACCCCTCTCACTAATCCTATGTGGGAGTTTGTGATTGGCTTGGTTAGGTGGACTCATTATTAACGACACGAACCCCATGTAAATGACGAATTTGAACTGACATATGGTGTTAGTAAGAGAAGGTTAGTGAAAATGTTAATGAGTGTAGTTGTACTCAAATTATATATATAATATATAATTTGATGTAATAAATAACTTATACGAAGTGTTTTGTAAGATTCATATCTGAATATAGGTAAAATAATACATTAATATATTCTCTAAAGTTGGGTTGATGACGTGTCATTATTTTATTGCCCACTGATAGTTACAGTTCGAGGGTGTGCACAGTCTGCGGTTCTGTGCTACAGCCACCGAGCCGCCCCTGTATCTTTTGGAAAAGTGGACGGCCTGATCGCCGCCTCCTTTAGAGCGCGTGGAAGCACGCATCACTCGATTACGTCCAAGTGCTGAAAAATTGGTGCAGTCCGCACCGGTTAGGTAAAATCATTAACCCCTCCTGTGTCAATAATTTACTGGCACTATAGTGTTTGTAAATAATCAAAATGACCCCTACTAACTACTAAGAGGGGAGGGAACATTTATTATAGAGCAAAAAAATTGCTTATTCAACCCACTTTCATTGAAAGTGGTCAGACTACCCAATTAATATTATCAATATTATGGATATAATGCCAAAATGTGTTAGTTTTTTTTTCTTTTTTTTTTTAATTATGAAATATTGTAACAAGATTTAGTGATAGGTCTTGTAGTGAGGTGCTAGAATATATTATTAAGGATTGTATTACATTAATTTAATAAATTAAACAAACGTTGAGGTATAAAAAATAATAATATCCCTCTAAGGTATCTGAAATAACAAAATTCTTCTAACTTTAATGAACTATTACAAGTCATTAAAAGTTTGTAAATATTATAAAATTGTCCTCCTCTTTTATTATAACACTTAAAACTTAACGATAAGAAGATTTTTTATTTCGAAATCTCATACCCAGAGTTAATGTTATTAACCATAATTATTTAATATATATTGAATTTACTATTATCTACCATTCGGTCTAGCGGACAATTATGAAAATCATGGATCAAAATAAACAAATTAGTGGAAATTGGCCATCACATAATAATGGAGCCACTGAGCATAGTAACAAGCAAGAGTATCATAAAGCTTCAACGGTATTAATAGATTGACAGTGCAAATAAACCTATAAAACAGTAATTAGAAAAAAGTTGGAGGTTACTGGATAAAAATTCTAAATCTAAAATTATAAAAAAAGTGAAAAATAAATTGAGAAACAATTAAGCTTGTATATTATTGTTAATTAGTCCGCCCTTAAATGAAGTGGGCCTCTTGGGCTTCCTTATCAAATGCATGGGCCTAAGTCAACTGCTTTGATGGCTACCTCATTTAAAGAGATTTTTTTTAAGAAATGAATCCCAAGTTCCTATTTACCCCTTAGTTTAACAAACATTTACATAATCTGTTAGAGGATTTTTTCTATTTAAGACTACAATACCTCTCTTCTGACATGTCACAGTTTTAAAACCCAATTTGTTATCTGACTATCTATTTCTCCTCAACGTTTATTATAATCAGAGAGTATACTAGATTTACCTAAAATTTAACAAACGTTTACATAATTAGTTAATTAGAAGGATTTTTCTGTTTAAAGAACAGAATATCTCTCATTTTGATATTATCAAAGTTTTTAAAGCCCATATTTTCCCTCCTGACTGTCTATTTCTCCTTAACGTTTGTTACAATCAGAGAGGATATATCCTAACTTAAACTATAAGACTTGGACTGGTGAACCTAAACCATGGGGATCAATTGGAATTAACTCATCTCTACACAGCTTCATAGGTTGAACTATTTTTTGATTGATTTTTTATTTTACTGCCATGGCCCACGACGGATCTTCCTTAAAAAAGACAATGAGACCACTTATGGGGCTTTCTGAATGTGGATCCAGTTTATGAAGATATCACTAAGGAGCTTGGTAAGTTGATGAATACATTAACATATTAGAATAAAACTGCAAATTTTAGGGAAAAAAAAACACATTGAATACTCAATTTATAAGGTTTGGATCCCTCACACCACTATCCATGAATTGTCTGTTCTCTGCATCTTCAAGGACAACCCGAATGGATCGGAAATGGCTGGTGAGCTTTCGGACTTGGTCATCAACACCCGCCACCAGCATTAACTGTTGGTCAAGTTGTTGACGAGCGATTGAAGCCAACTGCTCCAAGACAACAGAAACAAGTGCTTCAGCCATACTCAAAGATGGAAAAGGATTGAAGAAAGATGAGAAATTAAATTAAACTAACTGTTTATGAATCCAGGTTTAGAAACTAACCAGCAGCTTAACTAAACTACATTGTTTAACTCAACTTGATACTAAACTAACTCTTTATTGAACAGGTGGTGTTTAAAAAATTCATTAAACCTGGCGGCCACCTTGTCTTGGGAAATATATTTTATGCGTAAGAAAATTGATTGAAATTTTGGCATTAAATGCACAACAGATGCCTTGGGAAATATTTTTTATGCCTCAGAAAATTGATAGAAATTTTGTCATTACTACTGCATGACAGATGTCTAGGGTACGTGGCATCAGCTTTAATTAATGGGTAATGCTATGACCGAAATTTTACACTGAATTTTTGTACTTAAGGACATGACAACCAATCAGATTTTATTAGTCTTTTATGAATAAAAAATTATCTAATATTTATAGACATTCTTCCATATTTAATGAACTTTCATTTATATTGTATGGACAGGTATCTATTTACTAGATAGATGTTCATTCAAAATATTTAAAATAAAATAATAGATGCTCGTCCATCTTATATGGACGTGTGTCTATATAAGATGGACACTCATTCAAAAAATTTTAAAAAATTTTACATTCAATGGACAAGCGTCTCTTTATTTAATTTAAAAAATTTTACATTCAATTTGGGAGGCCCAAATTTTAGTTTAATAAAAAAATTTCTTTAAATTTTTCAATTAGAATGTTTAAAAATTTAGGTCTCCCAAAATAGGTTTCATTTCTCTCTTGCATTTTATTTATAAATGAAAAAAAAAAATGAAAAATTTGAGAATGGATGCCAGTCCACTCATGTGGATGACGATCATCCAAATAAGTGGACCGATCATCCAAATGAGTGGACTGGCATCCATTCTTTTACTTAAAATCAAATTTTTTTTCTTTTATTTCATCTAAAAATTTTATATTTTAAAAATAAATATTTCATCTAAAATTATATGGACGCCCGTCCATATAATATGGACGATCGTCCATAGTAAAAGGATATGGACGGGAGTCCGCGTCGGTGTCCGCAGCATTTTTCTTAATTAATTATTGAGCAATGCTATAGTTATCGAAGAATGCGCTTCGAATTCATGCACCGAATGACGTGACGTCATTATGTTTTCTTAAAAAAGGATATTCATAATTAATCGACGTCAAGATGGCATCACGTCATTCGGTGTATAAGTTCGGTGTACATTATTCATTAACTGTATTATTTTCCTTAATTATTTTATGAATTATGGGAGTGGTGATTTTAATGAAAAATATTTAAAATTCCATAATAATTTTTCCACTTAAAAAAAAACCTTAATTAAATAAGGAAAAAAAACAACTCATTTTGAAGGGTGTGTTCTTTTTTTATTTTTAAATGTTAAAATTGATTGAGAAGAGTGAGAAATGAAAATCTATTGGACATATTTGTCTAAAAATGTATTTTTCAAAAGGCCATTCTAAGTGAGGCCGAAATGACAGATTAGTACCTAAAAGGTTTGAAAATGACAAACTAATACTTTCCGTCATGTACTGTTACTGATTTCTGTTTGCAAAAGGATAATATAGTAATTTAATGTACAGTTACCAAACTTTTAGGCTCCGTTTGGTTCACAATTTTGTGTTTTTGGGAAAAGTTTTTGAAAAAAGTTTAAAAAAAAGTTGAATTGGGCGGGTATTACAATGTAGGATTTACAAATTATAAAATACCCCTTATGTTTGTTTATTTACAAAACACCCCCATAATAAAACATTAAAAGTTAACAAAAACACCTCTAACCCACCCTCAAATACGGACAGCCGGCCACCACCGCCAGAGGGTGGCTGGATTCACTGTATCGGTGCATGACCGGCTGGATCTTACCGATCGGGCATCGATATGGCCAGATCTAGCCGTATTTGCTCCTCAACGACGGCCAACAAACGGTCGTCGTTGATGGTCAACGACGATCGTTTTTTGGCCGTCGTTACCAACTAGTTACGGCCAAAGATCTGGCCTTTTCTGAACAGATCCACTGTGGATCTGATCGGAAAGGGCTAGATCAGCGCACTACCGACCAGATTCAGCCGGTAGTGCGCCATCCTACTAGATTCTGGCCATTTTCCAGCGGTGGTGGTCGAAATATGGTAAATGTGGATTGTTGGGGTGTTTTTACAATTTTTAAAAAAATATTTAGAGGTATTTAATTAAATTAACAAATTTAGAGGGTTCAAAAAAAGTTGAATAATATTGAAAGTAGTATTCCCAAAAACCAGGGCTCCATTTGGTTCGCTTTTGGGAATACTAATAATAGTATTCCCAAAAAAGTTAAACAGTAACATGTCGACTCCATTTGGTTGCCAATTGGGAATACTACTTTTAGTATTCCCAAAAAAGTTAAACAGTAAAATACCCCAAAACTTTGATTTTTTGGAATATTACTCCAAATATTATTCAACTTTTTTTAAACCCCTTAAATTTGATAATTTAATTAAATACCCCTAAATATTTTTTTTAAAATTACAAAAACACCCCAATAATTCATATTTACCAGATTTCGGCCACCACTGCCGGAAAATGGCCGGAATCTGTTAGGATGGCACACTACCGGCTGAATCTGGCCGGTAGTGCTTTTTTGCAGAGATTATGGTTATCTCCAAGCTTCCTTGTGTTTTGAGAGCTTGAAATGAAAAAGATATTGGGATTGGAGGTGGCGGTGGGCCGTGTCTAAAAATTCAAGGCTCATCGTATCGTGGGCCGTGTCGTGCCAAGGCCCACAAAAATTCGTGCCGTGTCGGCCCATCAAATTTGAAGGCCTACAACACGGCCCACTACATATTGTGTCGTGAGTCGGCCCACTTGTTTTGTAAAAATATATAATTTCAATATTTATAAATGATAGTAATTTTGATTTATAATTAATAATTATTATAAAAATATTTTATATGTTATATTTAGTGACATTTTGTATTTATATTAATTAAAAAAATATATAATCATTATAAAATGTATAAAATAATGACACATTGAAATATTAATTGAATTTCAACACTTTTTATTGTTTATAAGTTATAATTATAAATACAAACTTAAAAATTAGGATTAAGAATTATTATACATCTTAATTTTCATTAATTTCTAAGGGTGTATTTGGTTTATTATTTTGGATAAGATTTTGGGAAAATATTGGGTAGTTGAATAGGAGAGTATTACGAGGTAAAATTTAAAAATTTCTAAAAAACCCCATAAGTTTGCTAATTTAATTAAATACCCCAATATATAAATTTTTTGTAAAATAACAAAAACACCCCCATCACCCGCAGTGCCAGATTCCGGCCACCACCACGGGAATTTGGCTGAAAAATTGTGTTACGACACAGACATGTTGAATCTGTGTCGTACTGCGTCGATATGACCTTTTTTGGCCAGATCTATAGCCAAATGTGGTCGTCGAAAGCCGGAAAAAGCCAAAGATATGGTCGTGGTTTTCGGTCAATGATGGCCAGATTTGGCCTTTTCTGGCCAGATCCACTGTGGACTGGCCGAAAAAGGCTAGATCGGTGAACTACTGGCCAGTTATGGTCGTGGTGTAGGCCGTTGTATATATTTCGGCTACCACCGACGGTGATTACTGGAATCTAGCAAGTATGGGTTGATGGGGGTATTTTTGTTAATTTTTAAACCTTTTTTTTTTGGTATTTATGAAATTAATAAACTTTAGGGGTCTAAAAGTAATTAAATTTTTTTTCAAAAAATGTGTCAAACAATATTTGGGGAATATGGATAGAAATAGGGAGCCAAACACACCCTAAATTCTTATAATTTAATTTTTCATAATTTTTTATTTTTTTGGTGCTATGCCTATGTGCCGACACGGCGCCGACTCTAATTGGAATTTATATTATATATGCAGTAGCTAGGACGCAATGAGACGTTTACTTTGAAGTGCCAGTTGCAATGCAAGAAAATTGCAGAGTCTGATTCCTGAAGATATGAGAAGAATTATCTGCTATGTTATTAATTAGGAAGGAACGTCAAAAAGTCAACATGATAGGCTATGTTTGGCTTAGTATTTTTATCTATATTCTGGATCTATTCTCAAAATAATGTTTGACGCATTATTTCAGAAATATTACCCTATTTTTTAATTACTTTTAGACCCTATAAGATTATTAATTTCACTAAATACCCCTTGAAAAAAAGTTTAAAAATTAACAAAAACACCCCCATCAACCCAACTCGTAAGATTCCGGCAACCACCGTCGGTGATAGCCAGAATCTGTACAACAGCCTAACTTCCGACCAGAAATGGCCGGAAGTTCACCAATGTGGTCTTTTCCGGTCGTCGACGTCCATAACAGACCGTAGATCTGGCCTTTTCCGGCAAGATCCACCATGGATCTGGCCGAAAAAGGTCATAACGACGTGTTACAGCACAGATCCAACCGGTCTGTGCCGTAACAAAATTTTCCGGCCAGATTCCGGCGGTGGTGGCCAGAATCTGGCACTGCAGGTGGTGGGCGTATTTTTGTCATTTTATCTGTTAGGGTCTTTAATTAAATTAGTAAACCTGAGGGTTTTTTTACAAATTTTTAAAATTTACCTCGTAATACTCCCCTATCCAATAACCCAATACTATCCCCAAAATTCTATCCAAAATACTAAACCAAACGCACCCATAATTATCCGAAATACAAGTCAATATGGGAATATGAACACTTTGCATCGGTCAGTGCACTGTCACTGGTTCATGCCTGCCTACAGCGGCGGTACTGAATCGAATTTGTGTATAGAATGACGTGATAAAATCTTGATCATTGATTAATTTTAACTTAATATTAATCAACGGTTGATTAATTTTAACTTAATATTAATCAACGGTCAAAATTTTATCACGTCATTCGGTGCACAAATTCAGTGCACTACTATCAGTGGCTATAGCATTACTCGCCTAACAAATGATAAATTTTCGTTTGTTTCACTTTTGGGAGTATTCCCAAAAAAGTTAAACGGTAAAATATTATTATTCTCAAAATATTATTTTATATTTTTCAATTTATTTTAAATTTTATGAATTTATTAATTTAACTAAACACCCTCAAATATTTTTTTTAGAAATTACAAAAATACTCTGATCATCCTCTAACGGTGACGACCGACTGTCCATATTTAATGGATGGGTTAAAGGTGTTTTTGTTAATTTTTAATATTTTATTATAGAGATGCTTAGCAAATAAACAAACATAAGTGCGTTTGGTTTAGTATTTTGGATAGGATTTTAGGGATAGTATTGGGTTATTGGATATGGGAGTATTATGAGGTAAATTTTAAAAATTTATAAAAAAGCCCTTAGGTTTACTAATTTAACTAAAGACCCTAACATGTAAAATGACAAAAACACCCCCACCACCTGCAGTGTCAGATTCCGGCCACCACCGCCGGAATCTGGCCGGAAAATTTCGTTACAGCACAGACTTGTCGGATCTGTGCCGTAACACGTCGTTATGGCCTTTTCCGGCCAGATCTACGGTTTGTTATGGCCGTCGACGGCCGGAAAAGGGCAAACGAGGGCCATCTTTGGCCGTCAGCGACGGCCAAAGATGTGGCCGTCGTTTTCGGTCAACGACGGCCAGTTCTTTGGCCGTGATCTGGCCTTTTCCGGCCAGATCCGTGGTGGATCTGGCCAGAAAAGGCCACAGCGGTGAACTTCCGACCATTTCTGGTCGGAAGTTTGGCCGTTGTACAGATTCCGGCTATCACCGACGGTGGTTGCCGGAATCTGACAAGTTAGGTTGATGGGGGTGTTTTTGTTCATTTTTAAACTTTTTTTCAGGGGGTATTTAGTGAAATTAATAACCTTATAGGGTTAAAATGTAATTAAAAAAATAGGATAATATTTTTAGAATATTGTACCAAACGCTATTTGAAAAATAGGATCCAGAATAGAGATAAAAATATTAAACCAAACGCATACTAAGATATTTTTATTAATTTTCAAATCTTATAACATAACACCCATCTAATTTAACTTTTTTTCAAAATATTATTTTAAAAACTACAGAATAATAAACCAAACTGAATAATCTTGTATTATGGCGTTATTGATTAATGTTTCAATCCGCGATTTCTTTATTTACTTTTTTTTTTTTTTTNGTGCGTTCTGTCAAACTGAAGCCAAACATATTTTTTTCCATACAAATAACATCTAGCGTTCTATTTAGACGCTTTATCTGGCGAGCAATGGCACAAGGCAGGATAACTTTTGTAAAACAAAAGCGATAACAACAGATGAGGGAACATACCTTTTTGATCATCGACTTGGAGGCATTTCTAAGTTCCGTAAGTTGTAATTTCCCAATAGAAGTGTTCCACTCATCCAACACATCATCTATATCATACGATGCCTCTTTAAGCTTGTCCAGCCAATCCCTCACACCACTATCCATGAATTGTCTGTTCTCTGCATCTTCAAGGACAACCCGAATGGATCGGAAATGGCTGGTGAGCTTTCGGACTTGGTCATCAACACCCGCCACCAGCATTAACTGTTGGTCAAGTTGTTGACGAGCGATTGAAGCCAACTGCTCCAAGACAACAGAAACAAGTGCTTCAGCCATACTCAAAGATGGAAAAGGATTGAAGAAAGATGAGAAATTAAATTAAACTAACTGTTTATGAATCCAGGTTTAGAAACTAACCAGCAGCTTAACTAAACTACATTGTTTAACTCAACTTGATACTAAACTAACTCTTTATTGAACAGGTGGTGTTTAAAAAATTCATTAAACCTGGCGGCCACCTTGTCTTGGGAAATATATTTTATGCGTAAGAAAATTGATTGAAATTTTGGCATTAAATGCACAACAGATGCCTTGGGAAATATTTTTTATGCCTCAGAAAATTGATAGAAATTTTGTCATTACTACTGCATGACAGATGTCTAGGGTACGTGGCATCAGCTTTAATTAATGGGTAATGCTATGACCGAAATTTTACACTGAATTTTTGTACTTAAGGACATGACAACCAATCAGATTTTATTAGTCTTTTATGAATAAAAAATTATCTAATATTTATAGACATTCTTCCATATTTAATGAACTTTCATTTATATTGTATGGACAGGTATCTATTTACTAGATAGATGTTCATTCAAAATATTTAAAATAAAATAATAGATGCTCGTCCATCTTATATGGACGTGTGTCTATATAAGATGGACACTCATTCAAAAAATTTTAAAAAATTTTACATTCAATGGACAAGCGTCTCTTTATTTAATTTAAAAAATTTTACATTCAATTTGGGAGGCCCAAATTTTAGTTTAATAAAAAAATTTCTTTAAATTTTTCAATTAGAATGTTTAAAAATTTAGGTCTCCCAAAATAGGTTTCATTTCTCTCTTGCATTTTATTTATAAATGAAAAAAAAAAATGAAAAATTTGAGAATGGATGCCAGTCCACTCATGTGGATGACGATCATCCAAATAAGTGGACCGATCATCCAAATGAGTGGACTGGCATCCATTCTTTTACTTAAAATCAAATTTTTTTTCTTTTATTTCATCTAAAAATTTTATATTTTAAAAATAAATATTTCATCTAAAATTATATGGACGCCCGTCCATATAATATGGACGATCGTCCATAGTAAAAGGATATGGACGGGAGTCCGCGTCGGTGTCCGCAGCATTTTTCTTAATTAATTATTGAGCAATGCTATAGTTATCGAAGAATGCGCTTCGAATTCATGCACCGAATGACGTGACGTCATTATGTTTTCTTAAAAAAGGATATTCATAATTAATCGACGTCAAGATGGCATCACGTCATTCGGTGTATAAGTTCGGTGTACATTATTCATTAACTGTATTATTTTCCTTAATTATTTTATGAATTATGGGAGTGGTGATTTTAATGAAAAATATTTAAAATTCCATAATAATTTTTCCACTTAAAAAAAAACCTTAATTAAATAAGGAAAAAAAACAACTCATTTTGAAGGGTGTGTTCTTTTTTTATTTTTAAATGTTAAAATTGATTGAGAAGAGTGAGAAATGAAAATCTATTGGACATATTTGTCTAAAAATGTATTTTTCAAAAGGCCATTCTAAGTGAGGCCGAAATGACAGATTAGTACCTAAAAGGTTTGAAAATGACAAACTAATACTTTCCGTCATGTATTGTTACTGATTTCTGTTTGCAAAAGGATAATATAGTAATTTAATGTACAGCTACCAAACTTTTAGGCTCCGTTTGGTTCACAATTTTGTGTTTTTGGAAAAAGTTTTTGAAAAAAGTTTAAAAAAAAGTTGAATTGGACGGGTATTACAATGTAGGATTTACAGATTATAAAATACCCCTTATGTTTGTTTATTTACAAAACACCTTCATAATAAAACATTAAAAGTTAACAAAAACACCTCTAACCCACCCTCAAATACGGACAGCCGGCCACCACCGCTAGAGGGTGGCTGGATTCACCGTATCGGCGCATGACCGGCTGGATCTTACCGATCGGGCATCGATATGGCCAGATCTAGCCGCATTTGCTCCTCAACGATGGCCAACAAACGGTCGTCGTTGATGGTCAACGACGATCGTTTTTTGGCCGTCGTTACCAACTAGTTACGGCCAAAGATCTGGCCTTTTCTGAACAGATCCACTGTGGATCTGATCGGAAAGGGCTAGATCAGCGCACTACCGACCAGATTCAGCCGGTAGTGCGCCATCCTACTAGATTCTGGCCATTTTCCAGCGGTGGTGGTCGAAATATGGTAAATGTGGATTGTTGGGGTGTTTTTACAATTTTTAAAAAAATATTTAGAGGTATTTAATTAAATTAACAAATTTAGAGGGTTCAAAAAAAGTTGAATAATATTGAAAGTAGTATTCCCAAAAACCAGGGCTCCATTTGGTTCGCTTTTGGGAATACTAATAATAGTATTCCCAAAAAAGTTAAACAGTAACATGTCGACTCCATTTGGTTGCCAATTGGGAATACTACTTTTAGTATTCCCAAAAAAGTTAAACAGTAAAATACCCCAAAACTTTGATTTTTTGGAATATTACTCCAAATATTATTCAACTTTTTTTAAACCCCTTAAATTTGATAATTTAATTAAATACCCCTAAATATTTTTTTTAAAATTACAAAAACACCCCAATAATTCATATTTACCAGATTTCGGCCACCACTGCCGGAAAATGGCCGGAATCTGTTAGGATGGCACACTACCGGCTGAATCTGGCCGGTAGTGCACCGATCTAGCCTTTTCCGGTCAGATCCACAGTGGATCTGGCCGGAAAAGGCCAGATCTAAGGCCAAAGATCTGGCCGTTGACGGCCAGATCTTTGGCCGTAACGGTTTATAACGACGGCCAACAAACGGTCGTCGTTGACCATCAACGACGACCGTTTGTTGGTTGTCGTTGACGAGAAAATACGGCCAGATCTGGCCTTAGATTGGGCCTTTGTCGGCCAGATCCACCGTGGATCTGGCCGGCAAAGGCCATATCGGCGCACGACCGGCAAGATCCAGCTGGTCATGCGCCAATACGATGAACCCGGCCACCCTCCGGCGGTGGTGGCCGACTGTCCGTATTTGACATTGGGTTGGGGGTGTTTTTATTAACTTTTAAGATTTTATTATAGGGGGTGTTTTGTAAATAAATAAATATAGGGGGTATTTTATCAATTTATAAATCCTACATCGTAATACCCGCCCAATTCAACTTTTTTTTTTTACTTTTTTCAGAAAACTTTTCCCAAAAACACCCAATTGTGAACCAAACGGAGCCGTCATTATTCCCAAAATATTATTCTATATTTTTTAATTTCTTTTGAACCTCCTAAATTTGTTAATTTAACTAAATACCCCTAAATATATTTTTTAGAAATTACAAAAACACTCCGACCATCCTCCGGTGATAGTGGTCAACTGTTCGTATTTAATGGGTGGATTAAAGATATTTTTATTAACTCTTAATATTTTATTATAGGGTGTTTAGTAAATAAATAAAAATAAGAGATATTTTTGTTAATTTTCAAATCCTACCTTGTAATAGCTGTCAAATTTAACTTTTTATGAAACACTAAAAGTAGTACTTCAAAATCCAACCAAACTGAAGCCTTAAATTTTAGGCTTCGTTTGGTTCGCTTTTGGGAATACTATTATTAGTATTTCTAAAAAAGTTAAACAGTAAAATGTCATTATTCCCAAAATATTATTCTATATTTTTTAATTTCTTTTAAACCTCTTAAATTTGTTAATTTAACTAAACACCCTCAAATATTTTTTTTTAGAAATTACAAAAACACTCCGGCCATCCTTCGACGGTGGTGGCCGGCTGTCCGTATTTAATGAGTGAGTTAAGGGTATTTTTATTAACTTTTAATATTTTATTATAGGGGTGTTTAGTAAATAAATAAATATAGAAGATATTTTTATTAATTTTTAAATCTTACATTGTAATACTCGCCCAATTTAATTTTTTTAAAAAAGATTATTCTAAAAATTAGCAGAATAATCAACAAAACTGAGTCTTAACTACTCGCCTCGATTAATGGAGCAAACTCTTTTTTGGAAGATTTTTGCTTAGGAGATGACACCTGTCCCTTAATATTGACTTTGCTAAAAAACCAAAAGCAAAAATCTTTTGCCTTTTCGTTGTTTGTCTGTGACTCTCTGAAGGAGTTTGTGAACTAAGTTGCTGCCATCGTTTGGAGAAAGATCGTGGGAACAGGAAACCATCGACGATGACTAGTAAAACGGAAACTGGCGACAGTGGAGGACGAGTTAAAACCGACGACAGTGGCAGAGAGAGTTTCATTGAACGGCAATGAATCCTAAACGAAGACGATAAACGACGTCTGAGGGAGAGAATCATGGGGTAACGACAATGGTGGAGGACGATTGAACGAATGCCAGCGTTATTAATGGTGGAGGACGACTATTAACGATATAAATCGTGGACGACTACCGAACAACGGAAACCGGGGGTTAACAGAGTAGGTAATATTCATCAGCATTTTTTTCATATTTCAGTGCACCACTAAGTGGGTATGAGTACGCTAGTTGTCGTAGATGAGTGTGTCTGTAGTGTTTTCCGAAAAGTATTTCCCGAGGGAAAGTTTTTTCTTGGTTTTTTCTTATTTCAGTGCACTACTAAGTTTTAAAGGACAAAAGTAACAAGTAAATTGTGAATCTGAAGTTTTTGTGCCTTTTGCATGTTTGGTTTTTATTTTTATTTTTATTTTTTTGTTTGTTTGTTTGGTTTAGGGTTTGCTTATAACTGAGTTGAAACCTGGATGTCCTTCCTAGCATAATTTTACAAGTTGCAGATTAAGACAATTGAACTGATGGTTGCTGGTTCAATTGGATAACGTGTTTCGAGTTTCCAACAAAACGTGTTATGTGATGGCCGTCGCCGATGGGCTCAAGTTTTTTCTGTGCAATTTCACAGGAATCGATTCAGGCCTCGCCTTTAATTATTGTACGTTGTGGCAGATTCATACAAATCAATACAAAAATGAAGTCTTTTTTTATTGTGATTGGTGAGTGTTAAAATAATAAAAAATTAACATAGTAATCTGAAGTGTTGTTCTGATGTGAAGAGATCATTTTTTTATCTCTTAATTATAGGCTATTTCTTGTAAACTCATTGTTAATTTCCAGGAAATTGGTACCTGTTTTCCCTTGTTTTGTTTTTTTCTCCTAGATTAATTAGTGGATAAGTAACCAATAACTTCTCTTAAATACTAATATCTAATATCCAGGAAGTTTCGCAATATGTTCTGTTGATTTCCCTGGGTATAAGCGTGAATGCAAGTTGGTCTTTGACAATGTTTAATATGTTATATTGATTAGGCATTTTCGGAGAAATTGTTAAGAGTTACAGTTGGATGTGATTTTAACAAACCATTTTCAGAAGATTCTTTCATATCAGACAAGAAATTCCCATCAGGTTTTGTGGCCACTAATATAGTAACTTGGATCTTGCTTGAGGTTTTGGGCAGCAAGTGAGTTCATTTGGAGGATGGATTGTTGTTTAGAATTTCTTCAGACATAGCCTATTGGATAGAGAGAGGACCATTTATCCTCCCTTGTGTTTGATTCACCGTACTGTTTTAGGTGTATAATTGCTCCTAAAATTCACCAAAGGATTCCTTCATTCTTTAACTCATTTGATCTAGTTCATTAATGTATTATCTTTTGTGTTTATCTTATCTTTTAACACATATATATTTATATATAATTTAGGTAACATGATATAGTTTGTAATTTTTAATTGAACATGACAACATCTTGTGATTCATAGAATGCTCTCACTTGCATAAGTGGCATTGTTCATTGGATGAATTTGTTAGATTATGACTTCGTAAGTCATT